>NC_139612.1:21935439-22654099 GCF_964270895.1 Podarcis filfolensis
CTAGCTTCCTGGTGTAGTGATAGCCTGGGGGATGAGCCATTAAGGGGAACAAAGGTAGGAGCTCTGTGCAAGACAGCAAATGGGTAGGGCCCCCTCGTTCAACTCGCATATAGTTAGAAGGACAAAGGAAGAGTTGAGAGCGGAGAGTTGAGTTGTGTGAGCTAGAAGCTGGAAGGGAAGCTGCAGACTGGGAAGCAAGAGAGGTGTTTGATTTCTGCTTGAATCCAAGGCTATGGCTAAGGTGAACCCCTCCACTGTAGGCTCAGGGTTGTATATATGTGTAAATAAACCATATATCATAAAGACACCACAGTCTCCACTGTGCTTCATTGTCCAGAAGAAAACGCAAACCCTGGGCCAAGCACCTTGAAGCCCTGGGATCTCGCACTGCTCAGAGACTGAGGTGGTGTACGACAGTATTTTACCCTTGTGCAGTAGGCTAGTTTCTACCCTTCTGTGTCTTCCATAGAGGCTAGCAAGAAGAGTCATTTATCATAGTTCAGGGAAACATTCCAGGCAGGCAAAAACACTCAGATATGAAGCAAGACTAGGGAGGGTTGTGGTCTGGAGAGATAGCCCCAAGGGCTCCTGAAATCCAGGATAGAGTGTTGTGCTCTGTCTACCTGGTATGTGATACCAAAAAAAAAAAAAAAAGTAATTTTATAGGATTAGTTACCCCAAAGTGACAAGTTTTTTCTCCAAATGATATCAGGCATCTTTTCTCCATTGACAATTTACTTTAGTCACTGATTGGCCACTTTTACTTCATACAAATCCCTAATCTGAGTGGTTTGATAAATGATAAACTAGCAAAATCTTTAAGCCAGTGCAAAAACTCTTAATTACTTCACAGGAAATGCAGGGCTGACCTTTTCCGATAAATTAGCAGAATACCAATGGAGTTTAACAAAGAGAAAATGTAAACTGTGGCAATTTGGGGAGATACAGAACATCAAAGATCAAAACAAAAAAAAAATTTCTTCCAGTAGCACCTTAAAGACCAACTAAGTTAGTTCTTGGTATGAGCTTTCGTGTGCATGCACACTTCTTCAGATACACTGAAGATACGTGTGTATCTGAAGAAGTGTGCATGCACACGAAAGCTCATACCAAGAACTAACTTAGTTGGTCTTTAAGGTGCTACTGGAAGAAATTTTTTTTTTTTTGTTTTGACTATGGCAGACCAACACGGCTACCTATCTGTATCAAAGATCAACTATGACATGAATTAAAATAACTAATCCTGTCTCACCTTCTAAAGTGCTCTGCACACCTTGTGTCAAAACCAGGGGATTTGCTAAAAGCACACAGAGACATTGGAGAACAGGAGATCAACAGACATAAGGAGCCTGAAGTTTTTTCTATCTCAAGGCTTTAGGTTTTCTATAGCAGATTTGTTTACTTTGAAATTACAAGATTAAGATAATTGATGGTGGTACACAACTATCAACACTCATCCTGGAAACCAAAGTCACATTTGCTTAGAAATATATTTGCTACTGCCACTTGACATTGTTTATATAAGTGATCATCAGGATTCATGGATATGGGAGACACAACTGTCATTTGTTTAACAGCTGAATCAAAAGTTTAAAGATCTAGATCTTTAAAATGCTTTGTAGCTTTGCACACCCTTGGAATGTACAGGGCTCCGTCCATGCTTTCACCGGGATGAATGGTTTATTACCAGAGTCTATATGTTATCAGACAAGAATCCAGAAATATAAATTCACTTCTGGCTTGCCATTGGCAAGCACTTAAAATTATTATTATTATTATTATTATTATTATTATTATTAGGTTCCCCCATCCTTCTTCAGAACTTGTAGAAGAGTGGTCGTTCTCCAGTACATCATACTGACTTCAGAGAGGTTTAGAGCAATCGGATATCTCTTTTTTTATATATATATATATAAATATTTATTGAATTTTCCAATTTTATACAAACACAAAAAGAAAAAGAAAAAGAAAAATATTAAAAACAAATCAATTTCAATAACAGTTTTTCAATAACATGTTTCTTTGACTTCCTCATACCTCCCCTTCTTGTTTTCTAGTTCAAATTGTTAATCCAGCAAATCCTAATCTCTTAACATTCCTTTAAACTAACACCTTATTTTCCAATCAACTTTTTAAATTTTATGACTTAAACAATATTAATCCCAGTTATTTTTATCATAACAGCTAGAGACCACATAAGTTCAATCCAGCATCTTTCAGAGTTCATTAATTTTGTAGTATTTCTGTAAATAGTCCTTAAATTTCTTCCAATCTTCTTCTGCCGACTCTTCTCCCTGGTCGCGGATTCTGCCGGTCATTTCTGCCAGTCCCATACAGTCAATCAACTTCATCTGCCATTCTTCCAGAGTGGGTAGATCTTGCGTCTTCCAGTGCTTTGCTATAAGTATTCTTGCTGCCGTTGAGCAATCGGATATCTCTTACCTTGCACTAGATGCTTGGAAAAGCAATGAAGGGAGACCCTTCCAATTTAGAGTTGATGTGGAAAGTGGGGCTTACCACTGAAAGCATTTCATATAATTGTAGCTCTGGAAGGGACCACGAGGGTAATCTTGTACAACCCCCTGAAATGCACGAATCTTTTGCCCAACGTGGGGGTTGAACCCACAACTTTGAAATAAGTGAGTGCACGTCATTGATAGCTAATGTCAAAATCTATCCTATATGGAACTATGTCCCATTAAAGTCAAGATCACTTGTCCTAATATATATATATATATATATATATATATATATATATATATATGTGTGTGTGTGTGTGTGTGTAAGTAAATAATATCAGGTGTTAATTTATTTTATTGTCCGATTTTAAATGTCTTTCCCTCATACTGTTTTAAAAAAGGAACACACTCATTGTATTCAAACATACAGTGGTACCTCTGGTTACGTACTTAATTCGTTCAGGAGGTCCGTTCTTAACCTGAAACCATTCTTAACCTGAGGTACCACTTTAGCTAATGGGGCCTCCTGCTGCTGCCGGCACGCAATTTCTGTTCTCATCCTGAGGTAAAGTTCTTAACCTGAGGTAACCTTCCGGGTCTGTAACCCGAAGTGCTTGTAACCTGAGGTGTTTGTAACTTGAGGTACCACTGAACACAGAGTATAATTCCTCCTTGAGGAAGGGCAAAAAGTTATGATTAAAAGCATTCAATAACAGTGTGTTTGTGCAAAGGTCTGCATAAAAAAATATTATATAATGCCAATATAAAGTCCTTGAACTCAGTAAAGTAGATCTCTGGTCTAGATTCTTGGCAAAATCCCGAGATTCAGGTGTACACATAATTTCTCATTCTCTCTCTCTCTGTCTCACACACACACACACACTTTATATTCAGCATTGGGGTGTTCAAGAAACACAAGTCCAAAGTCTCATTGGGAGTTAAGTCACACGGTTCTTTGGATTGTAAGCAAGAACAGAATGTCACCCATTGTGCCCTAAATGTTGTTGCTTTTAATGTGAACTCGAAGGTGTTAATAGTCACATTCTGAAAATGTAAAGGCCTAGATTTAATTATTAAGTTCATGGACACCTCTGAGGCCTCTGCACTTTTTTACGCATGCTTCTGTAACTAGGAATAAAACATTTACTACCAAATCTTGAACAAGGTCACCATAGAGAAACAGGGCAAACAGGTTTATTGTATAGTGTATTACAAGGGCTCCCTTTATAGTTGTCACTGGGATAAATTCCACATCTTTCTATGCTTATGAAGAAACCTTCAAAGAGTCCAGCAAGAACAGCGTTCGTTTTGGTCGCGATCCAAAGTTAATTTAAAATGGAAAGATTCCAGATGACATCAAAGAACTTCAGGCCAAGCCTTTCCTGAGGCTATGAAAGATGACAGACAGGTTGCAAAGAACCAATTTTATATACCTGCCCTCCATATAAAGGATAATAGTATAACTAGTTTTACATATTTGCAGTTCTAGTTCCTCAGCATGTAGCTCCCTAGCCTGCAGAGAGGCGCGTATATATGCCTCCTGGTGTAGCTCAGGGCCAAACTAGACGGGACATTAAATGTGTCTTTGCACTGAAGATGCTGGTTTTAAAAAATACAAACAGCATCAGCTGGGAGGGCTGATAATTATCAAGATCATTATTACAGCAGGCAACTAGTAGGATGTAACTCTTTCCCTCCCAGCTGCAATCAAGAGCCAACTATTCTGAGTGTGCTATTCTGTTGGGAGGAAATTATCCATTCATGGGTGGAGCCAGGATTTTTGTTGGGGGGGCAGATCTTTTGTTAGGGGGGCACAACCTCAGTTTGCTATGTATTCTTATTGATTTTTATTGATGGGGGAGCAGTTGCTGTCCTGCCCCTCCCCCACTATACCCATGTCTCCATTGGCACCAATTACGGATTCCTCCCAAAGCAGCTATCAGCTGCAGAAGAGGAATTTTCTGTAAGAGCTCTGTCAAGAAAGAAACAGCTGAATTTCCCGTCCATGTCTGCTGTGAGATTTATTAGGACCCCCACCCCACCCCATCCTTCCAAGCTGATGCTACTTAATCTCTTTTCTATCTTTTAGAAAACATACTGATTTAAACCTGTTATAGTACGAGGGATTCCTTTATTAACATTCTAGCAACAGGGGTTTGCAAAGGTCCC
Source organism: Podarcis filfolensis (assembly GCF_964270895.1). Classification (NCBI taxonomy): domain Eukaryota; kingdom Metazoa; phylum Chordata; class Lepidosauria; order Squamata; family Lacertidae; genus Podarcis; species Podarcis filfolensis. Next base: position 21,940,068 of record NC_139612.1, read on the forward strand.
TTAACCTACAGTAGATTGCATCTCCCTTAAACCATTTTAACTACCCACTTGATCACAACAGCATATTACTTAAAACAGGGTTTGGGTTTTCCAAACTTGGCCCTCCAGCTGTTTTTGGACTGCATCTCCCATCATCCCTGACCACTGGTTCTGCTAGCTAGGGATGATGGGAGTTGCAGTCCAAAAACAGCTGGAGACCCAAGTTTCGGAAACCCTGATTTAAAACATAGTAAAAGGCTGCACTCATTTGTTCCATGCTTCCAAATCCCATATGCACTCCAATTTAGGTTTGGTGATACTGCAGACTTGTTTACAGTATAAGCAGGCTACAGACTTTATTATTTTTATTTCATTGACAAAAACAAATTGGCGAAGGGACTAGAAATATTCTGGCAGGGGCACCCATGTGGGATATAAATGTAGCAAGTAAAGAAATGATCAAATGGTTAGGCCACATGTCACCACCATAACTGTTTAAATATCACTGAAGTCAATGGAGTATTAGCAGCCTACCTGAGTAAGACTGGAGCTCATGTAAATTTCATCTGCACGAAAATGTAAGCAAGACAATCTATATTTTCTAGGAAAACTGACCAGGTTCATTTGAAATGAGACACATGTCTTGATATAAGAATGAAGTAGCATTCCCATGGACGTACGTTAAACAGATGTTACCAATTTCCCCTACTTTTATTACTTTCATTTTGAGAGAGAAAAAGACAGTTAAACAGCAATGAGAGATAACTAATAATTTCAAATTGATTTTTAACATGCAATTTAAGGCATGGTATGGTGTTTTACATCTGTTGCTGATTATAGGTACAAAGGCATAGGATGCTTAATGATAATTTCCAGTCAATTACCCAGAATAAAAGAGTGTGATTATGTAGATAGCAAGCATATAATCACTGGCTAACTCTCTGCAGCATTGATCCATGTTTGTTCAGAAGTAAATCCTACTGTATTCAGTGGGCTTTACTCCGAAGTAGGCATACAGCTGCTTTTAGGCAAAGGTTGTGAGATCCATTCACAAATCTCAAAAAATAAAATAAAATAAAACCTGGTATAGATTTTACCTTGTTCACTCACAAATGAAAGCAAATCAATCAAGATATAGAGGTAACTTAAACAATTATTTTTAAGCAAGTGTTATTAAAAATAAATATAAATGAAAAGAAGTGTTGTGGCCTCATGTATCCCACTTCCTGTTTCATTTTATAGTCCCTGCCTTTTAAAACAACAACAACAACAGACGTATAAATATTCCATAGTTTAAGTATTTATACCCATCCTTAGGTTTTGTGTGCAATGTGTAGACCAAGTGAATGTCATCATAACTCTGAAGCCCTGATTATTAGTTGGTACCAACTATAACATACAGCAGTCAAAACATACTGCTAGTTCATGGGCCACTATCTTTCATATGGAATGGCACACTTTACCACAGGACTGTGATAATAGCTCCCATCAGCAAAAATAACACTGATAGGGTATTTCCACACGACATTTTTTGGTCAAATTCTTAAAAACAAAATAAAACCAGCACTTGAGAATTCTAGGGAGATCCAACCAAAACGTAAGATTTATTTGTTCAAAACTGGAAAATATGCCTCTGCATACAATGATTATTGGTTGTGTCTCTGCTAATAGCAGTGGAAAGCTGTGCTATTGTCACATGTGCAAATTAATCGGCAGATATAGGGTGCATTCATGCATTATACAATTTGTTCCAGATTGGCTCAGCACAGAGAATCCGGAGTGCCAATTTTGTGATATGTGTGTTCAATGCAGATGGACTGAGATGCTGGCTGGCTGCTGGATAGGTGGTTTATTTTCCAGTTTATTGCAGGGCCAGCTGAGCCACCTGCTCACCGTTTGATTGACATCTGTTTTTGTAGAATCCACCTGATGCTATCTCTGCCTGAGGCTGCGTCCCTTGCTAAGGGCTAACCTAAGACTGGTTTTCGCAATGTGAAATGTTGAGAAGTATGGTAAGTCTCTATTTCCTAGCCAACATAAGCAATGCCACTAATGAAGAACATGGATTGACATCTGCCTACACCACCTCCCTAGTCTTAACATCTGGAAATAAAAGATGTTGCAAATGCAAGTGTAATATGAAAGGAATATTTTGTAGTCAAGTTTGCGAAGGTGATTATGCTGCAAGCTGGCTCCTCTGTTTACTCCAATGGTTGGAGCACAGATCTAGATCTGTTTCAGTGGTCCTAACCATCTACCATTGGGCAGAGAGATGCACCTACCTCAAACAGATCATGATGGATGTCATGAAAAGGCAGCAAGTGGTTTATTATTTTTATTGTACTTTTTTATTGTTAGAGAGTAGATAGGAGAGATGGTTGTGAGGTCTTCTTTCTCATAAGCCAAAATAACTTGGCTGCCCTTGGACGCTATGCACATTGATTGCTGTGTCTCAGGCTGCAAAGTGTTTTGGACTGCCTTTGTTGTCTGGGCAGTTAAAGTGAACAGTGTGTTTGTGTGAGTGAGAGAGCTCCATATCCACAAAGGCGCCTAAGAATCTGCTGCTAGCTGAATCAATGCATAAACTATATTCTATTATCCCCTCAATAACTGCACAAGCAGGCCATCATTTTGTATATGGGTAACATATGGGTCTGGCAGATGGTAACTGACCTAAGACAAAAGTGTCCGTAGCCGAAATGTTAGCATACATTTGTCAAACACCACAACCGTTTGGGCCAGCTTAATGTAGCCATGGGTGCCTGGCTCTGCAGAAGGCCATTGTTGTTTTGACCGGATAGCAAAGATTTCTGAGCAGCTTTCAATCCTCTTTCAGGGCCAAAGTAAAGGTAGGAGGAGTAGAAAGTGTGTGAATCTTCCTCTAGCCAGCTCATAAGGTTTATGTTTCTAAAGGCAGTTTTATTTAACTTCTTCCATCTCATAGTGTCATTTAATAATCCTAGAACAATAACATTATTGAGGCTTGAAGGGCAAAAATCCAAGACTGGTATCTCTTGTGACGGAACAAAAGGCACATGCATGCTGTCCCACACAGTTGAGCAACAAAGAGTATCAAGCATTAAGAAAGAGAGTTTAATTATTTGTAGACCGTTTTAAAAGTTCTTAAAGAATACAATCTCTTTTTGGGTCAATATATAGATTGGCATCTCTGTACTTAAGAAAGACTGTAAATAGTAATATAATATCTATACCATTGTAGAAATTCACAGCACTGAGTGATTAATACAGGTAATAAGCAAGGAAGTGTTGGTGTGTACAGGGCCTGATTCTGTGCCCTAAAAATTCCTTTCTGAGACAACTTGCCTACTGAGCTTCAGGCCACTGGCTGAAATAGTAATTCCTCTGCTTGAGGAATATGCACGGCCATGATTTCATGATCAGATTTCAGCAACTGATTATACAGTGGTACCTCGGGTTACAAACACTTTGGGTTACAGACTCTGCTAACCCGGAAGCAGTACCTCGGGTTAAGAACTTTACCTCAGGATGAGAACAGAAATCGTGTGGTGGCGCTGCGGCGGCAGCGGGAAGCCCCATTAGCTAAAGTGGTACCTCAGGTTAAGAATAGTTGCAGGTTAAGAACGGACCTCCAGAACAAATTAAGTTCCTAACCAGAGGTACCACAATGGTGTGGAATCATAAGCTACGAGGAGACCCAACAGGCCAATTAATTCCACTCCCTGTCAGTAGGCAATATAAAATAAAATACCTGGATCACAGTGCACCCCCCACAAAAGCAAAGAGCAGGTGCATTGCAACAAGAAACATAACAGATCAACCACAACAAAGGGAGAGACACTGATGTGAGAGAAAGTTATTGGGTGGACTGATGGTGCCAGGCAGCACTGTGTGAGAGTACGGGGTGAAGACAGAAAAATGGATGTCTGAATGGTGTACTTGAGGTCATGGGTTTGAGCCCCACATTGGGCAAAATATTCTTGCATTGCAGGGAGTTATACAATCCTATGTTTTCCTGCCCTGACTGGGCAATGGACAGGTAGCACTGCTTGAGCTCCACTTCAGACAACAAAATGTATTGGGCCTGCACAACCTTGTAACAATTAAGTTTTCCCTCTATAAGCCCATTTTCATGCAGTGTTTGGACAGATCCCTGACCCAGCAGCAACTTGAAGCTAAGTTCCCCTGATGTGCACATACCTCTGTTAATCAGACAAGAAGCTAGAGTATTGCAAACGTGGGCGATGATGGGTATGGCTTGTAATACCTTGCAAAATCTCTCAATCTCTCTCTCTCTGTAGATGTGTATATAAATGACAGTATTCCCAATGCCACAACCACCTTTTTCTAGTCACGAAGCCTTGGGAGACCCTGTGTAAAACAACACGTGGGCTAGGAAAGGTCACAAGTTCCTGAAGATGCAGGTATTATTATTTCCTTCAGTTTTTTAGATTTCTTACCTGCCATTTACCCTAAGGTCCCAGGGCAGATTATAGCAATAAAGCACATATTTACAAAACAAATAAAACACCTGAAACCATTAAACAAGAAAAGCATTAAAAAACCCCAATCAGAAACAGATCCATATATAAAACGATTTAAAACAATTCCACATAGAAAGAGTTAAAATAGTTACATTACAGATGCAGATTGGGGTAAAGAGTTAATACTGGCTATCCTGCATATGCTTTTTAAATTTCAGAACAGTGTCTTAACCGTACAATCACACGCTGGACAAAATATTCCTGCATTGCAGGGGGCTGGACTAAATGATCCTTGTGGTCCCTTCCACCTCTACAGTTCTATGATTCTATTTCTGCACCTGGCAGAAATGCTGTGAAAGGATAAAAATGTCATTTGTACCTTCAAGGTGAATTCCTGCTTTGGATCTAACTAGCACTAGAAGCTGTTTGGTGTTTTGTTTTTAATGTTTATTTACATCTTCTTCTGCAAGTGCTAAAGGAACAATTGGAACTGTTCATACCTATTAGCATGTTCTAAATTAGTTGCTACTATGCAGGGGTCAAAATCACTGCAGGGCTCATTATGAACAGCACAAGGATAGGGAACAGCAGAGCTGATAGTTTTCTTTCAGAAACAAGAAAATAATGCAAATATTTTAATGCCACTCTGCAAATAGACAAGATGAATTCATCTTGCATACTACACCCAATATGCATCTTTCCCCTTCTATCCATGTTAAGAGTAGCGAGCTGAACATTTTGAAATATGCTATGGTACGCTTTGAATGCACAAGAACCGTAGCCATTTATCAAGGCAGTGCATTTCATTTCCCCGCTCCCCCCCCCCATATTACTGGCCAATATGAAGTCTTGCAGATAAAGCTGAACTGAGAACAAGACGACTTGGGACAGCTGAGCGGCCCCAATCCCGCTCCTATTTGCATGCCCCTACCTGTGGGGTTTCAGCTGGGAAGAAAGGGCTTCGGCTTCCCAGCTGAGCAGCTCTGCTCCTGCTCCTACTCTTGTGCAAGCAGGAGCGGGTGCAGGACTCTCTCGGCTGGGGAAGAGGAAGCACTTTAACACAGCCCCCATCCTGCCACTGGCTTCTGTGAGCCGGTGGCGGGTCAGGGGGGCTCTGTAAAACTGCTTTGGGGGGGGGGGGTATCTATGTGTGTGTGCTTTAAAACTTCATTTAAGGACCTACTGAGTAAACATGTATAGGATTGCCATTTAAGCCGCACAGAAATAAGAAGGAACTTCAGGCAATCCTAGCTAATTTTCATGGGCCTATATACTTAAAAGTCCCACATTGTTCAGTAGCACTTGCTTCCTTTTTCATGACCTTATTTATCGGTACTTATTCATAGATATATAAAATACATACCCATGACAAAGTATATTTTTATAATATACTAAAACAACAATTTAGTCTAAAAAAGAACAAATTCAGAAAGCAGAAAAGACAAGAAAGGGGGAGACCCAAAGAAAGAGAAAGAAAGAAAAAGAAAAAAACTAAAGATAAAAAAGGATAAAAGGGCTTCCATTCCTCTGTCCTGCAGCTACATGTGATATTCATTCCTTAAAATCCAGCCATATAAACCAGTATTTTTTCCATCTTCAAATCCCGATATTTCAAGCTCATTTCGGGGTAAAACCAAATGAATAATAATAATGATAATTTTACCACAAAAACCTGGTGCTGGGTTCTAGCCACTCCCCACCCCCGCAAAAAAAAACAAATCCCGATGTACCACTTGAACGCCCAGGGGCGTTTAGTACTTAACATACTAGAATAAATTCACCATTTCAACAGGAGGCAAATCCCCCCCCCCCACCTCTCCTCGAAGATGGACTGCGCCAACCGTCCCTCGTGCTCTCTGGGCGTTTCAACTTTCCCGCTTTCATATGCAGTTGCTGCCCTGCGTCCCCGTCCTTCTGCGCCTGCGCGTTAGAGGTTGGCGTGGGGATTTGAAAAACAGAAACCCGCGTTATTTTTTAACGGCGCGGTCGCCGTCGAGTGAGAGGAGGCGGCGGAGGAAGGATGGCTAGCGGCGCTTTCTCCCTCGCGGTGCCAGCGGGAGAAGAGAGCAGCGAGAGCGACGACGACGGCTGGGTCGTCGGGTCCGTCGAGGCGACGCCTCAGAAGCACGTAAGGAAGGCCTGGGCCTGAGGCGCTTCCAGGGGGCACAATTTCCAACTCAAAAGGCCCTTTGGGGTCGGTTCCCTTTCGTCCCTGTTACAGTCATTTTATTATATTCAGGTCTTTTGTGACCTGAAGCGCTTGAGGCAGAGCCCTTTTCTTTTGCCCCCCTTTGTAACTCGCACAACAGCCCTGTGAGGTAGGTTGTGTGGAGAATTTCACAGCCGAGGGCATCTATTTTGAGTGCCCAGAGTTTGCCACGGTGTTATTTTGGGGGGCGGGTGGGTGGGTCACAAGCAGTTGCAGTTCGGAGTAGATAGGGCCAGGTGGATATTACATTTTTTAAAAAATTGTTTTTATTGGATTTTCAAAATATAAGTAACAGAGGCTAGAACATGGGCGTCGCCCCTTAAATCCTCCAAAAGTATTAAAAAGCAATAGAAACACTTAAGCTGAGGTTCTGTCCCTGCCCCCTCAGCAGAGACTTCCAGGTATAGGGCGGTGTATAAATTCAATAAATATATAATAATGAAATAATAAAGCCTGCCCCGCCCCAACCAAAGTCTTTGGTTTTTTGTTTTACATATTAAAGGAAACGTCCGTGACCTTCCAAAAAAACTTAAACTTTTTGCCGCTGCCCCCCCAAATCCTAGCTACGCCCATGGGCTACAATAGAGGAATCATAAAGCAAGAGATACAGAATACAGCTGTCGAGAAAAGTGGGGAAATGGGTGCCACAACACAATCAACAGGGTGCCCTTTATATTTCTCATTTATTTGCTTCAGTTGTGTCGATGCAATTCCATTTAATAAGCCTCCAAGGGTGTGGTGTGCTGCTCTTTGAAATTTGGAGTAGAGCCAGGTGTGCTTTACAAAAGAGGAAGAAAAAAGTCATTTTTATTGGATTTTCAAATTATAAGAATAGAGGAATTGTAAACCAAGTCACAGAATATAGTACAGTGGTACCTCTGGATGCGAATGGGATCCGTTCCGGAGCCCCGTTTGCATCCTGAAGCCAACACCACCCGCGCATGTGCGGGTTGCGATTCGCCGTGCATGCGTGCAACGTCATTTTGAGCGTATGTGCAAGCGGCAAAACCCGGAAGTAACGTGTTCCGTTACTTCCGAGTCGCCGTGGAGCGCAACCCGAAAATGCTCAACCTGAAGCAACTTCAACCCGAGGTATGACTGTACAGTTGGCAAGAAAAGTGGGAGTGGATGCTGTGACACAATTCAACAGGGTGGGTGCACTTTACATTTTTCACGTTTATTTGCTTCTGATGTGTCACGTAATTCCATTTAATAAGCCTCCAAGGTGGACTGAGAATAAAATGGTAGTAGTAGGGAGAATGTATTATATTGTAAACCACCCTGTTATCCTCAGATGAAGGGCAGTACAGTCATACCTCAGGTTACAGCTGCTTCAGGTTGCATTTTCTCGGGTTACGCACCTGCAAAACCCAAAAGTACTGGAACAGGTTACTTCCGAGTTTCAGTGGTTGCGCATGCGCAGACACACCACTGTGGGTTGTGAACGCTGCGGGTTGCGAACGTGCATCCTGCACTGATCATGTTCGCAACCTGAGTATCCACTGTATATAAATTTAATGAATATTGTGTGCAGCCTTGAACTGCTTGTAAGGAGAACTTTGGAAAAAAGGTTGAATATAAGTGTAAAATAACTAAATATTTAATCACTAAACCAATGTAGTAATTTTCCTGTTTAGCAACTGGATGACATATTGCAGTCAAATGGCAAAGATGAAGCATTGAAGAAAGCATTGCTGGCTGGAAACTTGCCTGCTGTTGAAGAGCTTTTAAATTCAGGTAAGATTAATGGATTGTCTGCTTTAATTTGATGTGTGTATATAAATTAGATTTTGAAAGGTATTCTGAGAAGTTGTTTTTACTATAAGGTAAATCTTTATTCTTTACATAGGTACATAGAGGAATCTTATGAGCTCCTTTGAGCAAATGTAAGGTCTTGCAAATGTGCACTGGAGTTGCTCGCCTTTCTTTTAACCAAGAGCAATTCCTCTTGAGTTCTGCTGCTTCTCATAGTCTCTTGAGTTTTATTGGTAGGCCATCATGGCAGACTGCTGTCAAAAGCAGGAATGTGGAAACTTTTCGCTGCACATGTAGCTCACCAGATGTTTCATGGATTGGAACTAGAACAAATTTCTTGACCAATGGCTGAATGTTATTGGATTTGGTGTTTACATGTTGAAGGTTCCAGCTATGTTCATAATACAGCACTTTAGAAATACTTTGAAAGCAAATGATTTGAAAAGTCTAGACTTAGCTTTTTAATTAACAGAGATTTTGAAATATGAAGTCCCGATTTTATAGTGGGAATGGAAGCTGTAAAATGGGTGGGGAACCTCTAGCCTTAAGCTCACCAGGCCTCTTTATTCTAGCCATGAGGCCATTTTGGTCAAGCTATGCCCACCTGTCCATTATATATGATGTCAGGTGTGAGGCGGGTAAAGACTTGATTAAAGGTAGTTTGGAAGCACCTGGCAATCATTTGCAAAGTGTTCCACAAGGCCTGCCTATCAGCTGACAGTTGGTACATCTTCTGCACAGTTTAGTTTCAAATTGTGCAGGCAGAAAAGGGCCACCTGGCATCACTGTGATGTTTGGTGACTGGCAGGTGGGCAATTATACTCATCAATTCTGGCCCATGTGTGTGGAATTGAATGATCTGTCCTGTTGACAGATTCAGTTCCCCACTCCTGCCACAAAAATTAATTTTGAGCTATCAGGTTAAAATAACCTACCTTCAGGAAATACTTTTAAAAAAAAGTCATTTGACATTACTGAATATGTTTCAAGTGCTGAGTGCTTTGTCTATGTGCCATGGACACGCACATTAGTAAGCTACAGGTGGCAAAGGATTTCCATTATGTGTGGTGAAATAGACATACATACTTACTGATCTAGCAGGGTACATGCAGTTTTCTGCATAAATGTGATAGCCAAGTGGTGTTCCATCTCTGGGACACTACTTTACACAAACTAGAATTATGAGAAACTGTAGTAAAGATGGTTAGATAGATTTATAGAATTTCCAAAAATGTTATTACTGCTACTCATATATTTAAATACATTTTCAAAATGTAGTCAGTTTCTTGCTTTCTCTTTATCTCCTCCTCTGTCTTGAATAGGCTGCAGTCTATGCCTGCTTATCTGGGACTTATTTCTGAATAGATACGTATAGGACTGGGCTGTAAAAGTATCAAGTACTGATTTTACCAAGTTACTCGGTTTTTGAAGAAAAAGCCCCACAGAAATTTAAAAAATACTGGGGCATGATTGCTGTTGATATGGCAATGTGAGTTTTATTTATTGTGAATCAAGATTACATTGTAGAAATGAACACACCAGCAAATGCTGAGAAGTCTTCATAGTTCTGAATTCCTAATGACTGAATCCAGTAATTCTGGGGTATTGCAACATAAGTTAGGAATGAAGTATTAACCTGTTATCATACTTCTTCCCAAGTGTCAAAAATGTTGAAATGTTCTAAGATAAGAGTTTTTTCATAGAACTTTATCTTAATCTCCTAAGGTATTACTTCACCTTTTCAACTTGAGAGCTTTCTATCCATAAAAATAGCAGTTTTCCTGTAAGTAATGACTTCTCAGCCAATAAATACTCTTAGTCCAATAAGAGAAGATAAAGTGATTACGTAACTTTCTCCTCTTCTATGCTGACTTCAAGCTTTATTTGTGGACCATTTTCTTCATAGCGTCAAAGCCTAGCTAGTCAAACAAAAGATGCTGGTACATTTTGGAACACAACTATTATTTCTACTAGCTTGTAGAAATAACAGGAAGAGAGCAAAGGTTCTCGAGCTCAGCAGCTTTCTAGTGATTGTCCAAATAATTGTGAAATATGAGTGTATATGACTATGTGCAAGTGGCCTAGGGCACTAGTCCTCAACTAGTGGGTCAAGACCCAGTACTGGGCCTTAGCCTGACCTAATGTGAATCACAGAAGCAGCACTGCCACCAAACAAATCCCCAAATGCACATTGGGTTACAGGTGAGTCTCTGCTCGGAAAAAGCTGAAGTTCTTCAGCTGTTGGCCCTCAGATGTTGTCAAAGAACAATGCCCGTTATTCCCAACTGGCTGAGCAACAATGGTCAGGGTTGATGGGAATTGTAGTCTAACAACATCTGGGAACCAAAGATTGAAGAAAGCTGGTTTAGAATCACCTTGTATCAAACTAGAAAAGTTGCTATCTGTCTTATCTATCTGTCTGTCTGTCTGTCTGTCTGTCTGTCTGTCTATCTATCTATTTAATTGCGTTCTACTAAGCGGGCCAATGGATGAGGGACAAAAGAGTTTTGCCTCTGCTGGTCTGCTTCATTTCTGTGCTAGCCATGGAGGCGGGCATATCGCTTCTTGCATGGTCATCCTGGAAACCAGGGAGGTTTGATGAGGAGAGACAGGGTCTGTCACCTGCTGCCCCTTGTGCTCACCTTCATGGAATTAGAATAGAGATACAAGGATGATCTAGAGAAAATAGCTGTAGATCTCTGTACCTAAACCCCTTAGTAAAAGTGATTTAAAGATGATTTTTTGTTAAGTTGCATGTGGAGGATTCCACGTGGCTAAAGTGTTATTTTTGCTGGTTCCTGCAGGTAATTAGTATTTAACATTTATAAAGTATCTGTAATTTTCTAAGTGATTATAAATGAGTAAATAAAAAATAAGAGAGTGTCTGCTTCCACAGTCACAGTGTAAATGCACAATACAAAAAGTAATGGATGGAAGAAAGCTAGCATTGGAGCAGGTTCTTCTACATTAGCTGATTGGTGCGGCCAGAGTGATCTTCCCCTTACCATGGTGATCTTCATAGGAGACAGGATGTGCTGCCCAGATCACCTGGCTGGTGGCAGAATCCAGACAATGTCTCAAATTCTATTGTGCCAGGCAATGTAATCTGATGAGTTGAATTTTAATAACACCTTGAGAGATCTAGAATACCAAGTGCTGCCAGTGATATAAAAATGTGACTTTGTTTTCATACTTGCAATAGCGGAGATTGGTAAGGTCAGATCCTGGGGGCACTCTCACCTGAGCTTTTGTCAGGTGTTCTTGCTGCTATTGCTCTGGGCAAAGGGTAGAGTTCTGAGACAGTGGAGTAGATAATGATGCATAACAGGGATGGGGAACCTGTAGCCCTCCATTTGTTGTTCTCCAGGTCCCACCAACCCTAGCCAGCGTTGCTAGTGGTCAGGGTTGAAGAGAGTTGTAGTCCAGCAAAATGTGAGAGAGGGCACAGGTTCTAATACATAAAGCCTTTTCCCCAGCCTTCTTGATAGTAGTATTAGGAAAGGCAACATATTGGGGCCAGATATTCTTCAGAGTACTTTCCCTGCTCCAACAGGTATTTCAACCACCTCCACTGCCATTGATCTCTGCAGCTAAAGACTGCATGCTGAATGGCTAGATAATTTTGCCGAGCTTTGGAATTTGTATCAAAAGTCTCTGAAGAGAGTAGTACAATGTATGAGTCTCTGTTTTATTAACTGTGTATACACTTGCATATATAAAATCATTGCAGGTGTAAGTGTGGATTCTACTTTTAAGTTTGGATGGACTCCTCTGATGTATGCTGCAAGTGTCTCAAATGTGGAACTCATGCAAATCCTTCTGAACAGAGGTTCAAATGCAAGCTTTGATAAGGGTAAGCCTTAGTAAATCAGCTATTCTTATAAACATTTGTTTTAGGACTTCAGGTATGCAGGTGGAAATCCAGCAGGAGTGTGGGGGCTATCCAGTGTATTGTACAGAATGTTACATTTATGACTATCTGTCTGCCGGACAGAAACTCTGGGTGTGTGCTCGGTACAATGAGAGCCTCATTTTTTGTTCTTTTGAGGCCAAAGGCAGAGAGGTTGGTGGATGAGGCCTTCAGAGACATGATAGTGATATCCCACTCCCAGGGTTGACACTTCCTCCACTGTCATGGTGAATGAGACTGGAAACCCAGTCAGATGAGCGGGGTACAAATAAGAAAATTGTATTATATTTCAGGGAAGGAGGGAATCTAGTTCCAATATGGGATGTGGGTGAAAAAGTTTGATTGCCCAAATGGGGAAGGGGCAGAAGTAAGTACTGAAAATGACAGCAGTTCAAGGAGTCTGGAGTGCTGTAAGTTAAAAACACACATATCAGAAATATTTGGAAAAAGACACAAGTGTATAGGTTTTATATGGTAATACTATAAACCTCTGAACTGAGATGGGAAAGTTTGAGTGCTTGGTTGTAAAGGAGAGCATGGATATAGTAGGCACAATGGAAACCTGGTGGAACGCAGAGAGCCGAAGGGACAGTGTAGTCTCTGGATACAACAGTTTAATTATTAGCAATTGGCAGCTAAATTTTCAATCCAAATATTAGTATAAAAACCAGGATCACAATAATTATCAAACAGCCATTAGAATCTAAGCTTAAAATAACAGGAAGTATTCAGGTGAAGGTCATTTTAAACAGCCATGTCTTCTAGCTTGAGGTCACTAGGGCATTAATGACTATGGCAGCATTTCATTTCATTAGGAAGGGGTGTTGAAAAACCAGCCAAAGCTGGAAAGAGGCACCTCTTGACACTGATGCGACCTGCATATCTAACAAGTGCCATATAATGGAGTACCCGCTAAGCTATAAATCTGATTTTATGCAAAACTGGTTGTAAACACAAGGACAAAAAACCCATATGGAGTATTTTAACATATTTATGGTTGTTCAGGTACAATAAAAGAACATAGTTTTAAATAAGTATTAAATCTAGCAACCTGTAGTTGAGTTTAAATATGCATTTAAAGTTTACACTTTAAATTTCAAATTGAGACCAGTAGGAAATTTCCCTTGAAATTTAAACTAATTTAATATTATGAATTCTCCATTTCCAATTAAATGCAGTTGGTGCTTTCTGTGTATTGTGCTTGTAACGAGCATTGGTCTTTGCACATTTTTTTTACCGTGTCTGGTTATTGTGTTTTATTATAGGAATCATTGATTATTTGTATAATTTTCATTTAGATCAATATACAGTATTGATGGCTGCATGTACAGCACATACTTCAGAAGAGCAGATTTTAAAGTGTGTAGAACTGCTTCTCTCAAGAAATGCTAATCCTAATGCTGCTTGTAGGTAAGCAAACAACATTATCTCCAAATTTCTGACTTACAGTCATTCTTAATTGAACTTGTTCTGTCGTGTGTACTACCAATAGATAACTTTTGAGTAGGTCTTTGGCCTTCACTTTCTGATATGTACTACCAATGTTTCTGTTTGCTGACAGTGCCTTATGTGGGTACTGTTTTCTCCTAAACCTTTTGTCCTCTTCTGAAGTAGCCCTCCAAATGGTTTTGTAATATTTGTTTACCATTTGCATTGAGAAACTCGATAAACATTTGAACTTACTCATTGTATTGGCTAAACTTTGCTGTTGATCCAGTAAGCAAACTAATTTTTCAGCATGCAGTGTTTTGCTGTAGAAGAACAGGTTTGATTAAGGACTAGAAGCTCAATGCATTTTGAATGTTACAGCCACTTACAATGTTCGTTGTGTGGAAGATACTTCTTTCAGAGCTGCTGCTTTTTAGTTTCTCAAATACTATAAAAACACTATCTTGTTAAATTTTCCACTCCTCTTGAAAAGTAAACTATTTTCCTAAGGTAAATAGCTATAACATTGGCAGTGATAATATCTTAGACCTGAAGAGTGAACATTTTCTGTAACTGTTCCATTAAAGGAGAATATTTTTTTAAAATAATTTTTATTAACTGGCCAATCACATCAAATTAAATCACATCACATAAATTCCAAATTACAAAGCCAAATTTTTAAATTTTGTTGGGGGAACCCATACTTCAAGATCCAAAGGGGGATTCAGATCATCTTCTTATTACTGCATTAATGTCCAAATCAGTCCCAATCAATCCAGACAAAATTCATAATTCTATCCAGTCTTATCTTGGTGTTTCCACATCATATCTTGTTCATATAATTTCTATTTTTTCCTTTACGATCTCTTCTGTTAGTCTCCTTAAGCCGATAAGCAAAATAATAATCCTGTGTGGATTTCCCGTTCCTCCACTAAGTCCAGATGGTTTCCATATATCTCCTTCGTAGACAGCATCGCTCTTTCCATCATAAATTTGGCATTTGTCGCTCTTAAGTCCCACCGAGAAGTTGATCTATGATATGTAAACAACTCTTATTTCTCTCTTTCTCCTCCCAGACCCAAGAGCTCCAACAATGCCTCCCAAAATGGCGACGGCATTTTTAACTGCGTCATTCCAAAACTCTTAGCTTTCCAGCTTCATCTTGAAACATTGCTTTGGTTCGAAAGTTTATCTCCACACAGCCTTAAATCCACAGCTTAAGTCCTTAGTTTCTGACTCATTAGGGGAGAGGATTCTTGTTAAATCACGTAAGAAAAAGGAAGGCAGGTTTCCCCCCCTCCCCCCTCAGTCATTTGTAGTACCGTATCTTGACATATCTTCTCATATTTTATTCTTGTCTTATTATCAGAGATCTCTTCTGTCAGCAGTCTTTACTCCCCTTTTCCCTTGAAGCATGTGCAATTTATCTCATCCAAATTGTTTCTTTTGAAGATGCTTGCAACTAGCGGCGCGAATCAGGGACGGCGTCCAGGAGTGCCGGAATCCCACAGGAGGGCTTTGTGCATAGTGCCCCCACCCCCACAAATTCGGGGGTGGTATAGGGCACAGCAGGCAAGGGCCGTCCCCCCCACAATCCTGGGGGGGGGTTAAGGAGGCCAATTACCCCCATCATAGCCTCCAAATTACCCCGTGTGGGTCGGAGAGATGTTATTGTCAGCCATCTTCCGATGCGCCACCTAGTGGCCCCTGTTCCATTAAAGGAGAAATAGCCCTCCAGGTGTTGTTATACCAAAACTCCCCTCATCCTTGACTGCTGGACATGCTGGCTGATGGGGATTGGAGTCCAGCAACATCTGGAGAGCCACCCCTGTTTTAAAGCCTTCCATGACTCACCACTGTATTTTTAAAAGAATCTTACATTTTCTATATTAATTTCCACTAGTTTTCAGCCATCTTGGAGACTGTTGTCAGGCAGGATATAAATATTAGCGTATTTGTTTGCTATGGAAATCTCCCATCTGTTCAGAGCTTATCTCTTATTGGACACAGCCAATTTGCTAGAAAGTCCACTAACATTACGAGACTTCAAAATTGCTCTAACCTTCGTGCCCACATGTACACATATACTGTCATTTGCAGTTACAGATAGGTAGCCGTGTTGGTCTGCCATAGTCAAAACAAAAATTTTTTTTCCTTCCAGTAGCACCTTAAAGACCAACTAAGTTAGTTCTTGGTATGAGCTTTCGTGTGCATGCACACTTCTTCAGAAGAAGTGTGCATGCACACGAAAGCTCATACCAAGAACTAACTTAGTTGGTCTTTAAGGTGCTACTGGAAGGAAAAAATTTTTTTTGTTTTGTCTTTGAATCATAGAAAGATTCATTTCGCACATTACGCAGTTATGAATATATGCTTACTGCCACATGTAAACATGATTCATTGCAGTGAATCAGAAGTGAGGAAGGTGGAGAGACAATTCGTTCACTTCCAATTTATAAATATTTCCATGCCTACTTTCATGACGGTGATGCCTCCTTATCACAGCTTACCAGGCAATTGACTAGTTCCTGGTGTTAACAAGCCCTCATTCACAGTGACCCACATTGGTACAATGGTACCTTCGGTTACAAACGTTTCGGGTTACAAACGCTTCAGTTTACAGACTCCGCTAACCTGGAGGTAGTACCTCGGGTTAAGAACTTTACTTCAGGATGAGAACAGAAATCGTGGCGCAGCAGCAGCGGGAGGCCCCATTAGCTAAACTGGTACCTCAGGTTAAGAACAGTTTCAGGTTAAGAACGGACCTCTAGAACGAATTAAGTTCTTAACCAGAGGTACCACTGTAGTTGATTATCTGTAACACTGTTTTATTATCTACCCACTACTGAGGAGAACTTTACACAATCTGAAATCCAGGGGAGCAAGGGAATGGTAAAATTCTTTCTACTCTGGATGGACAGTACAGGGGACCATGTGGTTATGTGCTTACTGTAGTAAACAGTTACCTTTTGTTAAATGCTCTTTGTTCGCTCCAATCCCACAAACCACAGAGGCTTATTCTGTTGGCTGTTCAGTGGCTTCTGTGCAGAGATAGATTTCCTTTGGGAAAAAGTACCCCAGCCCACTGAGACCTTTGATGGCCACCCCTCACCACCTGGACTCATTGAACGTATTTCCCTAATATTAGTATTGCCAGACCTCTCCAAGAGCTCCTTTTTGTTGCTGGTAAGATTCTCTGTAAGCAGTAGGTTTGGTAACCTCTCATGGACGGTTTGGGTATCGAGGCCTAACTTGCCTTCCCACCGTTGTTCTCTCCTCTTTGAACTTGAGGAACATGCACTCAGAGTCTCTGTCTTCATTTTCCCCTGAAAGAGCCTCAAGTAGTAGCTGTTTTACTTAGGGCATCTTTGGCATTGTAGATACTGTATTGGTCCGAATATAAGCCACACTTTTTTTTCCAAATTCTGACCATGAAAAGTTAAAGTGCGGCTTAAATTCATGACCTGACAAAAATGGGCTTTTACGATATCGCTCCCGTCCCGTCTCGTCCACAGCTCCCCCAGCCTCCCCCAAAGCTGGTTAGGAAAGAACGTGGGGGAGGGGGAAGACCGCCGGCACCGTGGCACGGTTCCCCTCAGCCCGTGATGCTGCCAGGAATGTGGGGAAGCAGTCCCTGCCCTCAGCTTCCCCGCCCTTCCCCCTCCGGCTGGGAAAGGGAGGAAGGGGGAAGGCTCCCCCCCCCCGCCCAGTATGCAGCCAGGAGCACAAGACAAATACACTAGGAGCATGGGAAAGCGGCGCTTGCCCCACGTATAGTCTTCCATCCTCTCCCCCAAGGCCAGGAAGGAGGAAGCCACCAGCAATGCAGCCCCCCCCCGCCCAGAATGCAGCCGGGGTTGTGGGCAAACTGCCAGGAGCGTGGGGAAGCGGCGCCCGCCCTGCACGCAGTCCCTAGTCCTCTCTGTCCAGGTTGGGAAGGGGGAAAACCACCAGCAATGCTGCGTGGCTCCCCCTGCCCAGCATGCAGCCAGGAGCGTGGCAAGCGGCACCAGGAGCGTGGGGAAGTGGCACCCGTCCTACCCGAGGGACATACTGCGGGTTCTCTTTAGTACCCATAGGATTTTCTTCTACATTCGCCATTTACCGATGTGATTGCCTGCGGAATTTTAAGGGAGCGTCTTCAGGTATTGTATTTTTTTCTCTCCCCCCCCCCCTGAATTTTAAAGGTGCAGCTTATTTGCGGGTGCGGCTTATATTTGGGCCAATATAGTAGTTGTTGTCTGGCCTTAGCACCATTTCTCATTGCTCAGGTGCACCATCCAAGATGCATCTGGGGAGCCCCAAAGTGTGCTCCACCCTTTCCAACTTCACTCCCATGACCAGAAAACAGGCATTGTTCGGTCCCTGCTCCTGCCAACCTAGCAGTACTCTGTATTTTCAGTGCAAATTTCAAGTAAATGGGTAATGGGGACAGTGTATGGCTTTTTGTTGTTGTTGATAGCTTGGTTAATGTTTGAGATTTTTATCTAGTTACTTAACACATTAAAATTTAACAGAATATATTTATTGTTGCTGATAGTATCATGCCAGCTCTACTGTGTTATTTCAGTGGCCTTGGTTTTATTATATGATAGTTAACTTTGTTTAATGACACATCTAACTACATCTATATAGCCTGGGAAAAGTGTTGCATTTATCTTTTAGGTAATAAATCCTACTATCAATGACACCAAAGCAGAGATACAGAACAGTTATCATAGTATATGTCTTTAATCTGCTCCCTAGAAGAAAAATATCAGCCATAAGTTTGAAGGGTTTAAACAATACTACATGTATTTAATCTTGTTACCTTTTTAGAGTTCCTTATTCATGAGACGTAACCTCTGGAATCAATTTAATACATAAATTCTTAAATCCATTTGATGTACATACGTCATGTGGGAGAGAATTCTAACGTGTTCTCCCTCCCTATTGAACTTGAGTCAACCCATATTACTCAAGAGTCAACCCCCCTTTTAGAGGGTGACTAACTGCAGAATTAGTCCCCTCCTGGCAAATAGAAGGGGAAGAAATTGAGGCAGTGAGAGATTTTACTTTCTTGGGCTCCATGATCACTGCAGATGGTGACAGCAGTCACGAAATTAAAAGATGCCCGCTTCTTGGGAGAAAAGCAGTGACAAACCTAGACAGCATCTTAAAAAGCAGAGACATAGCCTGGGAAAAGTGCATATACCTTGCCAACAAAGATCCGTATAGTAAAAGCTATGGTTTTCCCAGTAGTGTTGTATGGAAGTGAGAGTTGAACCATAAAGAAGGCTGATTGCCAAAGAATTGATGCTTTTGAATTATGGTGCTGGAGGAGACTCTTGAGAGTCCCATGGGCTGCAAGAAGATCAAACCTATCCATTCTGAAGGAAATCAGCCCTGAGTGCTCATGGGAAGGACAGATCATGAAGCTGAGGCTCTAATACTTTGGCCACCTCATGAGAATAAAGACTCCCTGGAAAAGACCCTGATGTTGGGAAAGATGGAAGGCACAAGGAGACGGGGACGACAGAGGACGAGATGGTTGGACAGTGTTCTCGAAGCTACGAACATGAGTTTGACCGAGCTGCGGGAGGCAGTGGAAGACAGGAGTGCCTGGCATGCTCTGGTCCATGGGGTCACAAAGAGTCGGACACGACTAAACAACTAAACAACAACAAATTGCAAAATAAAAATGCTTTGCAGACAGATTCTGCAAGGATCCTCACTGGCTAATGCCACACCCTGATTGGGCCCCCAATATTGTTTCCTTAATGCTTAACTTAGATGCTCATCAGACTCAGCCTTCATAAAGCTACATTACAGCACCTGATAGGAGCCCTCCTCTATACAGTATAGTACTTTGAGTCAGAATGAATTCATAGAGAACAGGCAGAGAGAGCACAGCACATATCTGAGTGGCAGTACTATAAAACAATGGCTATTGATATCAATGAAACTTGGTACATTATTTGCAGGGATCTCTTGTGCCATCTTAGTTCTTTTGAGTTCGCAAAGGAAACATTTCTTTTTGTGTAGTTTCCACTGCTTTATTGATAATGCTGAACTCTTTTATCACTGGAGCTGAGCCAATAACACTTAACTGTTGGAACCTTTGGGCTTAGTATTGAACTTGAAAGAGTGTTAATCCTCTTGGGTTATAGGTTACAAGTTCTCCAAAAAGGGAGCTCCCTTTCTTCTTCGCTTTCAGATCGTGCATCTACTTCACATGCAAAAGCAATTCAAAGGGGAAAGGGAGACAGACAGACAGACAGACAGACAGACAGACAGACAAACTACAAAGTATGTGGTATAGTGATATTTGGCTTGTTGTCTTAATTGAGCCTAAAAGAAATTCTTGTGTGTTTGTTTGCAGTTAAGTGTCAATTAAATATTTTCCTTTAAATTGCTGCTTTGTAACTTTGAAAGCTGTTCTACTGTACAGTTATTTTTCACCTTTCTTGAACATACAGTAAATGGGGTCTGCACTGAGAGACATCCCAGGCATAATACTTGATGACTTCAAAGTTGAAAAGAAGAGGTTTCTTTTTTTTGTCAACATGGAAATCATCTGTGATGTGAGATAAATTTTACCTAGCAGTAAAACATTTATCATAGATGTGTAAATTCTATTGTAATAACAATAGACATTTAATACATTATCTTCATTCCTGAAGACCCCTAATCAATCCATGAATAGCTACCTAAATTTGAGATTGAAATCTTGTCGCTCATAACTTTTTTTCCTTACTTTTTAAGATCAATGACCCAGTTAGTATGTAAAAATAAGTCACACCACGGCTAAGTATGAACACACAAGTGTGCAGGTTCTCACAACAAAAAGTGTGACTGCTTCATTCCTCCCCTAGTCTTGCTTCTGGCACACTATCCAGAGCTAAGCCATGCATTGGTGTATTGCTACATATGAACCCAATAAGCCAAGAACAAAATAGTTCATGATTTGTCTGGAGCAAGAAAATCACAAATCCTGGTTCAGATGTAATGCAGAAGCCAAACCATGTGTATGTCAATTTGCAAGTCACCCAGGAAACTCTCACTAAAATTCAAACAAAACAGGGAAGTCAGTGGAACCTACTCACAAACTAAACTTGAGTTGGATTGTCTTTAAAAGGAGGCCCATGAAATTTCTGAGTAGACTTGAATGGGACCTCCCTGCTCCATTTGGTTTGTGTGTCTTCCAGGTGAAGTGCAAACTTACTTATTACAAACTTCCATTTGTAATAGTTACCTGGTTGCTAGACTGAAAAGTCCTGTAGTAATCTACTAAATTACTTAGGTTCAGGAATACATTTTAGAGATCGTCCCAAATGTGAAAGATGAAAAGTTGCAGAACATTCTGCAAAATTTGCTACCATACTTGTCTAGCATCTGTTGCCACCTTGTGGTGGAACTGTTAACTCTCTACAGAATGAAAATATTCTGAGGGTAAAAAAATGCACCCCTCCCCAGTGCTTGACTTAAATCTGCTTGCCTTTGGAGGCCATTGTCCCTTACCAACGTTTGGTGGATACATGGATGGTTGTGTTCCATCTTTCTTGATATTCTAGTTAATATTTGAAAGCTCATAGTTTGCATTGGTTTTCTTTGTACACAGTTCCTTTGAGTCGCTTCAAGATTCTCTTCCTCTGACTATGGTACCAACAAGTGATACAATGCCTTATCAGATGACGTTTTATACTATCTTCAAGCAGACTAGTGTTACATCCCACTGTTGGGATGGTGAGTCATTCCTATGCGTAACAGTTCCTATTGTTTATTGTTCAGCTTCATTTTATTGTTAGTAGCTGACGTCTCAAGTATATTGCAGCAGCTTAAAAGGCTTACTAAGAGCATAAAACCTGCTGGATCAGACTAAAGGTTTTATCAGTACATAACATCCTGTTTTCTTTAGTGGTTAGCCACATTAGCCATATTTATGGGAAACCTATTTTTCATGACTTGGCTAATCTTATTTTAAAGCAATTTAACCCTGTTCCCCTCTACATCATATGGCAGTGAATTCCATAAGGTGATTGTATGCTTGCATGAAAAAGTACTTTGTATGCTGAATGTACAAATCTGCCTTAGACTAAGTCAGACAACTCACTCTCCCACCTAGCTCTGTATTTACTAATGTACAGGCACCTTCCCATTTGTGCACTGTCAACATATGTGCGGCCTCTGACATGTGCAGCATTTTTGACAAAGAAAAACATAAGCAATACCACACTTTGTATGCCAAATCCATGCGATCTCTAATATTGTGAAAGGTTTTACATAATATAGTACAGCTGAATGTTCGAAGCCAACATAAGACCACAAATCTGTTGGTACTCCAGAATCAAATAGGGATCATTTTGGGTTGAGATCATGCCACAGCATTATTGGAATTGTTGATATATAAAAAAAGATCATCAATACCAACTTGGTGGCTACATATGGGGTTATTGCAGAGACAAAAGCTCAAAGAAAAACTACAGTCTGAAAATTATTGTTCGTTTAATACAAATGCCACTCCTGAGGGCATTGTAGGAAGGAAGCTGTCATTTAAAACATCAGTAGGGGCGAGATAAAACAAAACTGAATCAGGAAGTGGTTGTGTTGGAATGAAAACATAAAAACGTAAGAAGCCCACAAGTGTATAAATATCTGTTGCGTAAGTAGGTACCAAGCATTAGATTTAGAATAAATTTGCACTGCTATGTCCTGAACAAGTAGAGTGTATCATGAGTTTTGAAATAAGTTTTCTAGGCTTATGGCTAGAAAGGCGAGCGTAATCAAGTGGCTAGAATAGTAGATGATAAAGGTGGGATTCATTATGACTCAATCTCCAATGACTGCTCCTTTGTCTCCATCCTACATTGTTTCATGTTTCAGACATCATGATAGATCACCAAATCACAATGTTTAGCTGGTGATATATCACGATGCTGAGAACCAGATATCACCCAGTCCTAGAGTTGGTGCAATGTTTTCCTTCTTTCCTAAGGCAAATAATCTTAGGGAGGTGACATTAATATTGTTTTGTACTTTGGGGAACTGGTGGTGACTGGAGTGGATTAGGCGTGGGGTACTGGATCTAGCTGTTCACCCATGCTCAGCAGGTCATTTTGACAAGTGAGTTGAAACTGTGTCCCATTTTTTCCCCTTTGTAGCTATCTAGGTGATTCACTTTTCCTTTGTAATTAGAATGGAAGCTCCAAGCCCAGCCAAGTGGTTACTGTTGATCAGTACTGACGTCAGGCTCCGGTTTCGCAGGGGTTGGCTGTACTGCTGAGTTCTCCAGTGACCTTGGTTAGCGCCTATCAGGTGACAGGCAGTACCTTCAAGCCCCACATTCTGCTGAACTTGGCTACGCTACAGAATCCCCTGGGGAACTGATACCAACTGATTGGTGGTGACAGCAAGCCTTTCTTGCCAGTGCACAATCCAAAGTACACCTTAAGGCTCATAATTATACCTTAGGATTGATGCGTCTCGCATAGGCCATTAGGTGTGGGGCATGTGGAAAAGGTTTGGGGGAAACAACCTTGTGGACGAAATTGGGACCTTCACTGGACCTGATTTGGCCTGCGAACCAAAGGTCCACCATACTTGGGCTAGACAGTTTTTAAGTGCCTTGCAATATGTGTGGTGATGTGGATTTTGTGGAGATTTTTGAACTGGAAAATTTTGCAGAACATTTTCTTGTGCAGTGTTCTTAAGTTGCTCTTGAGAGTCATCTAATTTATCATATTCATCTTCCTTCTATTTAGTTAACAAAGATAAAATTTTGAAATGGCCAAACTTTCATAATGCATCATTTGAAATGACAACCCATGCATTCATTTGTTAATGAACTTAGGAAATGGACATTTTCTCATAGCATTTGTGCATTTCAAATGTTCTTGAGGGTACATTTGATCCAACCAAGATCCAAACTTACATTGGTGTAATCCTATTTATTTTTAACAATGAGATGATATCATTGTAACTGATGAGGTGTCATTTTGGATTCTTACAACAAATGATATGGTTCAACTATTTGCTCTTCTGTGGATAAGTGCTTTCTTTTTCTATGGTACATGTTTTGATAAATCAAGAATAGGACTGTGACCTTTTCCCCATTTTCTCTTATAAATCATACCTGGGAATGAAGACTTGAGCAAGTCCATTTGCTAGCATTTTTGAAAGAAGTGCAGCCTTTTATCATGTGTTTTATGGGGTCCCTCTAGTGGTTTGTAAGATGGTTAACAAGCCATGCTGTGTTTTTTTATATGTAATTCCAGGAAAATGTTAATCTACAGACCCATTTTTCATTGTCATATATAGTTAACCTATTCTATATTATTTTAAATATAATTTCCCGTAATTTCATTACCTGGCAACAGTCTTCCAAAATAGCATTTTACACACAATGAAACCAAACAAAAGCATGGCACACGATATGACCCATAATTTCTCTCCCCCCCCAAAAAAAGTTCAATTAAAGACCTTTCCAAGAAAATAGACAATAGGTTAATGACCTTTATTGTATTGACAAGAAATTTTACATTAGGAACAAAAGCAGATGAGCTTAGGATAATAAAACTCAAATGTATTACATTGGTCTCAAAAACACATACTCCCCTTCCCACACAAATGAAAAGAAAAATTCTATATGTTTTAAGTTTATTCTCCTTTTTGATGATCTTAACATTAAGAAAACGTGATGATATGTTACTTTATATGTGTTTTGCATGCAACATTTATTGTGATCATTGTAACACTGCAATGTGCAACTTGCATAATATCAGCATATGTGGGGTGAGGATTGATTGTTTAGCATGGGGTCCCTTTTTTGTGCAGTGCTTCAAAGGCTCCTGACAACCAGCTGGTTGTTGTGTGCTTTTGTAGCTGCACAAAACAGTTTTGGTCAAGCCCTGCTCTTACTTGCATGGTATCAGGTGTTGAGTGGGTAACCCTGGCTTCACAGGACAAATGTGGATGCCTGGTAGGCCAAGATTGGCCCATGGGCTAGAGCAGTGATGGCGAACCTTTTAGAGACAGAGTGCCCACCCTGCAACCCAAAACTCACTTTTTTATCACAAAGTGCCAACTCGGCCATTTAACCTGTATATCTCATTTTTTCTGCGTGTTTCACGTTTCTTCTTTATGACTGCTGTTGTAATAAATAATCCTTCATAAAAGGTATTGCATTACATTCTTCATTAAATTATCTTTCCATTGATAAATAATTTTATGGTATAACTGCTTCTTTTTTAAAAAAAAGTTTAGGGGTATTCTCATTTTGACTCAAGAAAATCACCCGGGGGGGACGGGACGGAAATACAGTTCAAATCAGGGAAAATAAATACAGTTAATTTCTTCTCCTGTTAAATTCACAAAATGTTTAGGAGTATGCGTACCCGCGCATCCCCACAGAAAAAAAGCACTGGTATTACTCCAAAACAAATTGGTGTTATGAGCCATCAAACCTCGGAAATACATTTTTTCCAGAAGGTTACACAATTCTGGCCACTAGTGTACGCTGGAGAGTTGTACTAAGAGCTACCCTCCCAATTTTTAATATGCGATAATAGTGATTGCGTGCGCACATACAAATACAGTGGTACCTCTGGATGCGAACGGGATCTGTTCTGGAGCCCCGTTCACATCCTGAGCAGAATGCAACCCACGTGCGCAGGTCGCGATTCGCCGCTTCTGTGCATGTGTGTGACCTCATTTTGAGCATCTGCACATGTGTGAGCAGCGAAACCCAGAAGTAACCCGTTCCGTTACTTCCGGGTTGCCGCGGAATGCAACCTGAAAATGCTCAACCTGAAGCTACTTTAACCCAAGGTATGACTGTAAATATAAATAAATAAGTCTAGCCAGATGGACAGGGTATAAATAATATATTATTATTATTATTACTATTATTATTATTAGCCGTTTCTTTGGCTGCTGTTTGATCGCAGCCTCCACAGAATGAATTTCTTGGTTGGCTTCCACAGGAAAGCCCAGCGAACATGTAAAGCCAGCAGCCTCTTCTTAGGTTGCTGTCTTTATATGCTTACTGACCTGGGAGTTCAGCCCTGCTGAACTCAAGGCAGCTTACTCCCAAGTAGGAAAAACAGACTGGCAGGAGGCCCTGGCGTATCAAAAGTCAATGCCTGCTCAGGCCCTTGCTCACCAGGCCCTGGTGCTGCAGGCTGTGGATGGCGCAAGAGCTCTCCTCTCCTCCCCCACCCCTGGCACAAAAACTACAACCCTGCTGGGGCGACAGCACGCATGCCCACAGAGAGGGCTCTGAGTGCCCTCTTTGGCACGCGTGTGATAGCTTCGCCAGCACTGAGCTAGAGGTTCCCCTCTCTTACTCTAGAGCTGTGGTTCCTAAAATGGGGTACATGCCTCACAGGGGGGCAATTTGATTTTTAAGGGGAGCAATTTGAGAATGAAATGACCTTTTGGACTAGCTCCATGTGAATAGGAGTTTGCTTTTTGAATAATAAGAATTATATGTCATGGGGGGGGGAATCAGGATTTTAGAGCTGTCTAGGTGGGGCATGACCAAAAAAAGTTGGGAACGACTGTTCTAGAGACACAAAAATTCCCCTCAGGAGCTGGTCTCTTGCCTCACCTCACGGAACAGTATAACAATGTAAAAGGGTGAAGTGTAAATGACCTTTTAACAAAATTTAAAATGAGTACCACAAACACAGAAAATAATGTCCCTATGGGAAATGCGATTATTCTGAAATAAAATGCAGAAGCAGTAACAGCCCCTGAAAGTCAGTTGGCAACTTGGTTATTGTTGAGATTGAGAAATAGAAAAGAAAATTTGTTGGTAATGCAGTAAGATATTTAACAGTGTGAAATCCTTTTCATAAAAAGGGCTTCTGTGACATTTGTCTTCCCTGCAAATGGTGATAAAAGTTGAATTGAAAATAAACAAATCAGAGTGTTGCTACAGCTAAACTTGCTGTGAACTTTACAACTTCCCACGTGGACTTGATGCTGACCTGCAACTTGTGAATGCATAGCAAAGTGTTATGTGCACAGGGTCTTGTTTTGGTGGCATTTGTTTGTGGGTGTCTATCAATGAATTGTCACAATATACTTTGATGATGTACTTTGATCACAGGTCATTTCCCAGAAAACTTTTTCCCATTCAGTTTACAGTAAACATAACCATAAGTTTGACACTTGCCCATGAAACATTAGCTCTTTGTCTATATTGCCGCAGGTGGATTTTTAAAACATTCATACTTTTAGAGAAAACACTTATCCAAGTTACAGATAAATTCTTGAGGTTGCAAAACTGTTACATTAGTAACATATTTTAAAATGCAATAAAAAGAAAACATTTAAACTACCATTTGTATATTTCTTGATTTTATTTGTAGGGAAGATCAAGCCGGTTAACACACAAATGTTTTAATGTTAATTGGACTTGCAACTAATACTAGCTGAAACACAAAATATTAGGTAAAGAAGCTTACAAAAGTTACAAAATATTAGGTAAAGAAGCTTACAAATGTTACATTGGTCACTATGGAATTACCCATAGGGTTTTCTTCAAGCAGGACAGCTATGCCAACCAGCACACTGTGTATACTTTAGCATGTGTTGAGGCATTCCAAATATTAACCCTTTGTCCTCTGCAAAGCCAAGAGTCTACAGTGAAATGCAACAAGCAAAGTTTGTTTCTTTAGTTGTGCTTTCAGCATTGTTTCCATTGTTGTTTCAAGGCCTAATGTGTTGGTGGTTCACCATTTACAGTATTACTGAGTAAGTTTTACTAAGGCTTTTGCACATGAGAAACATTATATGAAATATTAACAGAATAAATAGTGTTTGGATTAAGAACACAATAGCTGCTTTAATGGATATTTAATGGATTTTTTCTTAGGAAGAAAATGACTCCATTAATGTATGCAGCCCGTGATGGCCACCCTCAAGTTGTAACTCTTCTTGCTGCTCATGGATCAGAAATAAATGCCCAGGATGAACGTGGTTACACAGTAAGTGAGCTTTATTCTAAGCAACAAGACGGACTTTAATTATTTCTGAAATGTGCTTAATCTTGCATCATTCACAGATTTTCTCCCCCCCCCCCCCGTTTTTTCATTTGCTTTTGGAGGAGAGAAGGAAAAATACTTTACTAAAATGAGGGGGTGCCCCTGACACAATCAGATTATTTCACATACATTTAAGTTTTTTCTCAGTTATGAAGAGTTCACGTGTAGCCAGGATCCAAAGAAGGGATATACAACAGAAACCACATATAAAATAGATTTGCTTATGTTTTTTTCTTTTTCTGAAGTAATAAGCTGTTTGTTTTTTTTTCTGTTTTTTTAATTGGACCCTGGCTTTCTCTTCAGCCCTGGAAACTCCATGCTGACACAAATGGTTGATTGATGCATGTTTTTTTCCACCTTACTCTGAAGTAGTCTATTGATTTCAGGAATTAAAACAGTTTCATTATGCTGATGCTGGATCCGGGTGAATGATATAATCTAACTGAAGAACAGTATAGTAAAATTCAGCTAATCTAGCTGAATTCCATGTAAGGAAGAACACATACTGGTGTGAATGTTAACTTTTGCAATCGCAGCTCTGCTCATGGTTGGACTTTCTCATCTCCCTTCCTGCCAGTTTCCTATGGCTCCTGAAAATCCACCCCATTTCAAGGATTGGAGACCCTCCAGAGTAGCTTGAGGTGTGGTACAACGGACTGTAGCTGGAAGGGGGAATCAGTCATGTTTGACTAAGAACTTGTACAGGACAACTCTAGATTCAAGCCACAGAGCTTTCACTTATTTATTTGAAAGAGTAGAAGAGAACAAACAAACAAACAGTATGTTAAGCTTGAATAGCAGGCAGGATTGAACCGAATGAGACATTGATTCAGTGGTAATTTATGTTGCAATTGCTTTCCTTATCCAGTTTTAAAGTACATACTACCTAATAAAGACAACTTAATGCCTTGTTACAGGCATTAACGTGGGCAGCACGCCAAGGTCATAAAAAAGTAGTCTTCAAGTTGCTCGAATTGGGAGCTGACAAATCAATACAGACCAAAGATGGACTGACAGCAGGAGAGATTGCAAAGAGCAACAAGCATTCAGAGGTACTATTTTGTGTATGGTGTCAAGACTTGAGTTGAAATGCTTGTATTCATAGGTTGCTTAGCTACATTAGAGGCATAGTAAACATTAGAGCTGGTATAATAATTCAGTGATAAAAAGCCTTCTAGTCTGCGAAGAGTTAAAGCTGTTCATGCTGGTTCATGCACCACAAAGCCAGGAAGTTGGAAACCAAGGCTGATGCCTTAACATGTGTGCTCTGAGATCAGCAACAATATTATGCAATATTGTACATTGTGGTTGCTTGCACCTTGCTCTCTCTGGATCCACACATTTTCCTGGTCTTTCAGACCCCATTCCAGATGGGGACCATGGGGTGCCTGGGGCTAACAAAAATTTCCCACCCGCCATGATCCTGCATTTTGTTTGCTATTCTGAATTTGGAACTGCAACATGAAGAGATTTCTACCACTGGGTATTCTGCAAGAAATCTAGGGTTGCTTTGTAACCTGAGATGCTGGGTGATAAAATATGCTGGGTGCTATGGTATTGCAATTGAAAAGAATTGTCAAGTGGAAGGGTTAAACAGCCTCTTCCAGCACACAACTTTTGTTTGCTTCACATTGCACTTTCCCAACACTACTAAACAACAAAAAAATGTGAGGGCTCATGTTTGTGAGCTCAGTTGTCTGCCTTGATGTTCTGTGTAAGTCCTTGTGATTACCTTTTTGGGGCAGAGGGAGGAGTGACATTGGCCTACAAATGCACTGACATGTAAGCAATGAATTGATTCCTACCTGTTCAGATTCAATATGTTCATCACCTCCACACTGCCAAAATTGCACCTTTTCTTGATGCTTCTGTATCTATTCAACGGGATTATTTTCAAAACCTTTTCTCAGTTATATGTGCACATCACCTCACACTCAACATTCAGCACTGCACTCTAGAATGTTACGACAGTTACATGCAGCAAATTTTAAAGAGCTTTCGTATCTGAAGAAGTGTGCATGCACACAAAAGCTCATACCAATGACTAACTTAGTTGGTCTCTAAGGTGCTACTGGAAGGAATTTTTTTAGTTGTGTTGTGTTGTTTTGTTTTGTTTTGTTTAGACCTATTAGTAAACATGAAAAACAATCTGTCCTTTGATATAATATTAACAATTTATTTTTAATTATTCTCTTAGCTTTTTAGCTTACTTTCATTGAGTAAACACCCTTTCCAAGAAAGATTCAACAACCTGACTAAAGAAGAGGCTATTCACAAACTTCTGAAAGCAGTTCCCAATACATTTAAAAGCCAGAAAACCAGGTAAAAAATAGTGAATATTAATGTATTTAACTTTGAAAGTATTCTGCAATGAAAACTTTGTCCATTGGACAGTTTAAACACAGTACAGTACACCGTTTAAACACTTAATTCTGTTCCCTTTAAAAGCACTTCCATTTAAAACAGATACTAAAATTCAAGCTGCAGTCTCTTAGAGCTGCTCTGTTGTTAGAGAGAAGTTCCAGCAGTTACATAGCCATTTGTATGCCCATAAAATGTTTCAGGGTCAGAGATGTACACTGTTGGTGGGATGGGTGTCTTGGGCGGGGAGGGGGAGAGGAATGATTGATTCAAGGGCAAGCTTGGCTCTGCAAGATCCAAGGCCCCTTCATTCCTCCAACACCTTCCCCTCTCAAAAAGAACGAAAATCGTTGGAAACTGCATAACGGTTGTCAATTGGGAGGGAAACGTGGTGGGAAATTAGAATGTAGGTGATGGGAAACCACCCTAGCTGCTTTGAACTGGCAGGGCATAGATTGCCACCATGGATTTTGTTTCTTCCTCTGTCCTCCCCAAGAGTGCTCTGCTAGTTGAACTTCAGTAAGGTATTTGTGTATTGTACTTACAGTTCACTCATTCCTTTGCCTCTAAGCAGCTATAAAAACCAGCTGATCAGGAAAGTATTTTTATTCTTTTAGCAGAGATATAAATAATAACATGTATTTGCCTTTTAAAACTTCTGGTGTGATTAAAAAGACCCATTGCATGAAGGATGCGCAAATTAGCTATTGATAAGGGGGTTTTTTGCCTCTGCATTATTATACTGGAACTGAATTTAAATCAATATTTTTAATCAATATTTGAAAGGCAGCAAAAGAATATGTGTCATTTTATTTCTTAGATTTGCTCCAGTTATTTATACTTTTATAATAATCAACCAATATATTTATAGTTCTTATTCAGCCTTTGGCGACCTGGAGGTGTTTTTACAAGGCCTTGAGCTTGAACATTTAACAGAGGTCCTGAAGGTAAGCTTTGAAAGCTGTGAAAACATATATGGGTAATGGATCTAATGGCGTCACAGGGCCACTGGATTGGGTACTGACTCCAGTTTGATTGTGAGGCAGGAGCAAGGAAAATGGGCAATTAGATTTTTGCTCCTGCTTGACCAAAGCAGTCACGTTAACTTTAGCTCTCATTCTTCCTACTTCTACTCAGGGTAGTTTCTTGCATTTTATTAAAGCTGTGAGATATGGGGTGGTGTCCAGTTGGGTTGTGTCTCCCTGACAGAAGGTACCAGTCAACAGAATGAAAAAGGAGGCAATTTTTGGCTATTTTCCCCACCCACTTGCTCCCTCTTCAGAGCAGGTTTGGGGTGGGGGAGCGTGAGAGGTTGCAAGAGGAGAAAGAAATGGCCAAAAAAGTCTTCCTCTCTGTTGTCCTATTTTGGAGAATGTGCATTTAGGCTTCATGACTACACTCACTTGAGGCACATTGAACTTATGTCTGAAAAGATATGTTGTAGGATTGTGCATAATATTAACCTAGATTTGTGCTTTATGTTTTATCCACTGTAAATATCCTTAAAAGGTTTTGATATTTTGTTGGGTTTATTGACGAGGGTGGATTATTATATTCTGATTTACAGTGTTTCCTCTAATAAAATATTTTTGTTTCATACAGGAGGGAGAGATTGGTTTAAGGGAGCTTTTGACCATGGGAAACAAGGACTTTACACAGGTTGGCTTAATGCAGATGTTTCTAATTTTTCACACCACACAACATTTTTAATATTGATGTCCATTTTAATTCGTGAGAATAGTGATGGTGCAGAAACTGCTTTCTTGTCTGGTGGACCCACTATTGGTCTCATCTACACAATCTGCCGGAGCCTGTCTTCTCATGTAGCAGGAATTCCTAACTCACCTAGGGTTTGAGATCCATCAGCTTCCCTCCTCTGGTTTAGCTGGCCAGTCGAAGCCACTTCAGGGGTGTGGCTGCTGTCGCATGTTGACAGCTTGTAGGAGCCACAGGTGAGAGCTGAGTGCAGGGTAGGGACCAAAGCTACCCCAGAAGGAGAACGATGTGGTCCCCCCACTAGAGGTACTACCCTTCCCCTTATACCCCATACACCCCAAGGGAAGTGGGGGCATATGAGGCTTGTCAACCTGGGAAGGTAGCCCATCCAGGAGAAGGAAAACTCTGATCCTCAACCTCCGCTGTCTTGTGTGATACCTTTGGGTTTAGAAAAAGACTAAGGAGTAAACCCTACCCAAATCTGTAGTGGAGTCCCTAAGAAGGTTGGATGGTGTCTTGTATGCTTCTTTCCGGCAACTCCTGCAGCCAAGCTGGTGCTTTCCTTTGGACCACATCAGCGAGGCTAGTAGGAAGGTCATTGCCTGGGCAGCCCAGGACCTCCATACACACTGCCTAGGCTTGCACCCCAGGGAGGTCACTTCAGTGCTGCTAAGGCAGCCGTTTGACCTCACCCCTTCCATTGTCTCTCGGGGCAGATGGATGCCAACATCAAATGTGATGGCATTTGTGCAAGGAGGTACTTTGAATTTTTTTTTGGTGTTCCCTTCAGGGAAGAGATCATCTTCTCTACATGGTGTAACATAAATCAGTACAGTGGTACCTCGGGTTACATACGCTTCAGGTTACATACGCTTCAGGTTACAGACTCCGCTAACCCAGAAATATTACCTCGGGTTAAGAACTTTGCTTCAGGATGAGAACAGAAATTGTGCTCTGGCAGCGTGGCAGCAGCAGGAGGCCCCATTAGCTAAAGTGGTGCTTCAGGTTAAGAACAGTTACAGTTTCAGGTTAAGAACGGACCTCCGGAACGAATTAAGTACTTAACCCGAGGTACCACTGTATTAGCACATAACCATGTGCTTAAGTGTTCATTTTTAAACAATTTTATAACTACAAGGTTATAAAGCTCTCTGTTAATTGTTTGGAAATAATATGAGCTGAATGGTGAATATGAATTCAATCAAGGAATTTCAGGTGTTACCTGGAAAAGAGGCTTATGGAGCACTCCAACCCACCATTGACAAGTTTGGTGTGGAGTGGTTGAATTAGTCAGACACTAACGTCACTGCAAATGCAGAGCTCGCCTTCTGCCTGCCAAACGTACAAGGGGGTAGAAGTGCTGTAGGTAGGATCCTCAGCAGCAGAAAGCCCCCACATAGGGTGTTCCAGGGGGAGTGGCTAGACCAGTCCTGCTGTTACAATGTGTGACTTCATCAGGGCTAATGTGGGCCCGAATGCTGTACCAGCCGCAGGCATGCCCACCTACTCACTATGGCCTCTGGACACAGCAGGGCTGCAGGTGTATTGGTCCTGTCTCCGGCCAGCCAAATCCACCAACCAGGCACAAAGAGGGTTTGGATTGCAGTGCCTTTTACGAAAAGATCCCCCCCCCAATCAAATCACTTCATCAAAAGACCAAGCAGATGCTTCCTGTTTTGTGTAGTAGTTCAGTTTTTTCTTTGGAAATTAGTTGAAGTTTTAACTTACAGCTTTAAATTACAAATAAATACATTGGAAGATATGGATTTGCCCTATATGTATAATATTTATTGAACCTAGCTTGGTGAGATTGTAGTGCAGTTAGAGGATGCTCAGCCCTAAGATGCTGAATCTTGTTCTTCCATGATGTAGCCTTCATGGACTTAATACCAAGCTTTTTGAGTTTTTAAAATCCTGTTTTATTCTAAATTTCTCTGTTTGGATGTTTTGATTTTTTTTGTTTTGTTTTAGCTTGGAATTACAAATGCCAGAGATCAGCAGAAAATCTTAGGTGCTGTTAAAGAAGTGCAGATAGAAAAAGTAAAGTTGGAAGAGTTGTCCAGTGTGGTGAATTTGGAACTCAGGTAAAGCAGTTTGATGGAAATACAAACACGCACACTCTTTCGTAGTAGTACAGGCGGCAAGCGTGTGTTGTGTTCCAAAACCCTGTTCACATAAGTGAAAATTGCGTAAGTGGGGAGCACTCTCTGAACACCCTTTAAATGCCCTCTGTGTAGCATTCTCTCCAATTCAGATAATAAATATTGAATTGAAGCTCTGGGGCCAGCAGGAGGCTGGAGGACATGCGGGAAAGCAGTTGCTGCTGCTGTGATACCCCAAGCACCAGCTGTTATTGGGGAGGCTGCGCAGCCTAAACAAAGCCTCACTGCGCCTCCAGTCTCTTCTCTGCCCTCACTGAAGTCCTCTTCAGACTCTGGAGAGGGTCTCCTTGCGAGCCATCTTTAGCTCTCTCCCTCCATTTCTTGGTGTGGATTACATTATTTAATTCTTTCCCAGCACTGCGCATATGTTCAGTCACACACACGGGTGTGTGTGTGCCTGTAGTTGATTGGTTTTATTTGTCTGTGGCACCATGGCCATTACAAAACATACTGCTGGGAGAAATAACCACAGATGAGTGGTGAATCTAAACTCCTGCTGGGACAGACACAAGGTGAGCGAAATATAGGTGGGTGGAAACATATCAGAATCCCTGCTGTGGGTGTGGGAAATGTAGTATCACAGCCCCCCAGATTTGTGCAGTTGTAAAGTTCCCCAGCGGCAGCCATAGAATGATGAGTTTGGTTATATATTTATTCCTCATTTTAAGAGCAAGTCTACTGTTTGCATATCTGCTTCACCTTACTTCCGTTTTTAAAATTACTACGTGTTAGAGCAGGGTTGAGGAGCCTCAGGCCCAGCAACTCTGTCCAGCCCTCAGGATTCTCTCTTTGGGAAGAGGCTGTGCCCATCTGGTTACCTTCCCTTTGCTCAGGCCATGTCCCTAACCAGCCTTGCTGTGATCCCACCTCATGTGCTTTTTTTAAAATAAGTTTTTATTGATTTTCTTTTCTATCATTACAAACACCTCATGTGCTTTTTGGCTGGCTAGAATGCATCCTTGAACTGTGAGAGATGTGTGGGTTTAGGATGCAGAGGGTTTTTTATGTGTATGGAAACCTCTGGCTTGTGTGGCTAAAATATAACCTACTGTACAGAGGGTAAGAGTTCTGCCCACTTTTTGCCTCTGGCTATACCCACTGCCGGCATGTGGCCCCCTAGAGGCACCTATGAAGGAGTGTAGTCCTTGGGCTAAAAAGTGTTCCCCACCCCTGAAATAGAGTATTAACTGTTTCTGTATAACTGAGTATGTAACTATTGTCTCACTTCATTTTTACAGTGGTGACGAGTTTCTTTCTTTCCTTGTGAAGCTAAACAAACAGTGTATGCACCTTACAGCTGCTGTGCAAAGTGCGGTTAATCAGTTCCCTACAGATGCTCACAAGGTGAGCATATGGTACTGTTAATATTTTTTTTATATAAAATAGCAAACATATGCTTACAGTATATGTGACCAAAATGGGTCTATAATATATTGAAGGTCCACTTTAGATTTAAACCTGACATAATTATAGTCCTCTTTAAACAAGCCCTCTTCTGTTTAAAGCAAAGCAACTTTCTCTTTTTATGTTTGGTGTTGGAGGTATCCCGCAGTGAGTCAATGCCCTTTCATCTAGCCCATAATACAAAGTTCTAATACTTAACTCCAAGAGTTGCAGCGCTCGTTGGAGCAGAACACTTACTGTACTTGACTCATCCTAGTTAAAGAGCTTCACCTACTGCTTGACTTCCATTCTCACTTTAAATTATTCCTTAGAGGAGCCAGCATGCTAAACCAACCCATATAACAGCTTTCCCTTACTGGAATCTGCATAGTCATTTGAACAGCTGAGGACTCTAATA
The DNA here is from genome assembly GCF_964270895.1 of Podarcis filfolensis. Taxonomy (NCBI): domain Eukaryota; kingdom Metazoa; phylum Chordata; class Lepidosauria; order Squamata; family Lacertidae; genus Podarcis; species Podarcis filfolensis. Next base: position 21,975,879 of record NC_139612.1, read on the forward strand.
CTGAGACTCATATCCCTAAAGATAGGGTTCCTGGTGGCCATCAAATCAGCCAGAAGGGTATTGGAATTCACCTTTCCCAGCTATGCGACTGAACTCTTCTTCTTTTATCTCCTAGATCAGGCATCCCCAACCTGCGGCCCTCTAGATGTTTTGGCCTACAACTCCCATGATCCCTAGCTAACAGGAGCAGTGGTCTGGGATGGTGGGAATTGTAGTCCAAAACATCTGGAGGGCCGAAGGTTGGGGATGCCTGTCCTAGATAAAGGCCCTATTTCATAAGTTAAGCTCCTGTTCCAAGTCTTCCCATCCCTCTGAGCAGGCTAGACTTGTATAGAGGGCGTATTAAACGTATTGTTTGTTTCAGATACTGCAACCTTACATATTTTCACCCCAAATCCCTAAGAGAAAAGAGTTGCCCATACATAACACCTGCCAACACTGCTACATATCATAGCTCACTTCTCCAGAGCAACAGGGACATCTGCAGCTCTTTCCGCAATCACCTCTGTCAGAGGTATGTCAGCCCACCACAGTGGTTCACAGCTAGTACATTTAGTGAGCAATACAAAATACTGTAGACTGCACCATAGCAGACTTTGGGAGGAGAGTGCTCCAGCATGTTCTCCCAACTTCCTAAATCAGCTGCTTCCCCCTTAGAATGCAGCTAGGAATCAACCAAATGTTTAATATCTCCTATGACAAACATAGAATGGAGCATTGGCTACTCACCAAGATGGTTCTTTCTGGTTTGACATATGGAAGTATCCAAGATTAGTCTATGTTCTCAGTGGCTGATATAAACAAAACATGACACTGGTATTGGGCCTAACCTGGCACTATTTTTAACACATTCATAGGGCCAGCATTGATTTACCCATTGCAGTTTGCAGCATTAGACTTCTTTTGAGGGTCACTTGATTCCTTGTTTTCCTGAGCCAGTGCAACTATATTAATCCATACTAAGTCATTGCTGCAATACCTCTGTACACATCAGAGAACTCTTGTAGGGCACAACCAATTTTCCATTCCATATTTGTTCAAATAATTGTTGATTTACTGTTTTGCCATTATAACAGACAGATGGTATTAAGATATGTTCGCAACGATACCAGTAAACGCCCCCCCCCCCGAAAACCAACTAACAAAAAACATGCTTTGTGTAGCTGATCAGAATTGAGTTTAGTGGTGTTGTAAAAATGCTGCTCTAGTTGTGTATAAACTACATTTCAGATAAGTAATGTTATATTTCTTGTTAGTTGGTTCTTGAATGGAGTCCACCTCAGAAGCTTGCTAATGTTTGTGGAAAGCTTGTTTCCAGTGCTGAGGATCTGACTGGAGAAGCTACCAAACTGAAAAGCCTCATGGAAAAGGTATGCATGTTGTAAGACACATAATGCATTCAAAACCATTACCAAAATATGGGCAACTTTTCTAGTACATGTTGATTCACGCAGTGTGATAAACCATAAGATTGCCCTTGAATAGTATATTTGAATTGTAGATTAAATGTTTGTCAATCCCAATCATCAATATGGGGGGGGGGATAGTGGAAAGGGATAGAAATGAGGGTCATTATTAAATATAATCGGCTTATTTTGAAATCTGGAAGTTTCACAAACCTGTGCTCTGAATTGCTGGAGGGCTGCTCATAGCAAAAGTCCATTATTGTATAGTTCCTGTTGTGTGCCTTGAATTGATAATTTGGTTTATATTTGATAGGCCCCTTAAAGCACAAATTGTTAATTACGTGAGGGTTTAATCAGCAAAATTTTAATGCTGTTTGGAGGGGGGACTTTTGGAAGCTTTCTCTTTCGGTTTTAGTTCATTTTGGTTTGTCCTGCTATTGGTTGTGACAAATTGCCTATTAGTGTTTAAACTCAAATTTCCAACAAGCCAAAACATGATTCCTGAAGCAAGTTGGTGTGTAGGTGGGTAGAAGTGGAAGCATGTGGAAGTTGGAAGCTAAGTGCATCTTCTTACCTGCCAGGTTGTTTGCTTTTTCATTTGAGAATTGAGACTGAGAAAGTTGTTCCTATGGCTCCAGTATCTGCAGAGCGAATTTAAAACCATCTAAAGAGCAGATGGAACTGCATTAGCATGATAGTAGTTTAGATGGCATGGCTGCCCCACTATGAGTGGACAGATCCCACAAGAAGGGAAGAAATAGTCTGGTTACTGAGTGGTTCTTTTTGCCTGGACTCTGGCATTTTGTGTATTGTATGTTTGCTTATTCTCTCTTGGTTGTTTGTAATTATTTAATTTGCCATAATTATCGGAGGTGATTTTGTTTTACTGTTTTGTGTAGCAACATGTGAAAATGGTTTGTGAAGTTTTGTTAATTCGTTTTTAGTTGTACTTTGAATTGTTACATAATGGCAAGGCTGTAATTTTGCCGTTACTACGGGTTGTAAATTTCTGAGTACAGCAGAGCTTTCCAAACTTTTCATGTTGGTGACACACTTTTTAGACGTGCATCATTTCGCAGCACAGTTTTACTAGCAAATTGGAGGTTAAACTAACCCTTCCAGCCCTGGGAGCAGCGTGGGGAGTGTTCGTGCGACACACCTACACACTGCAACTGACATACTAATGTGTCGTGACACAGTTTGGAAAGCTCTGGAGTACAGTAATGTAGGAATAGAATATTCAAATCAAAAATGAATTGGTTGTAACCACAATTCTGGGTCCAAACAACATAGCAAACTGTGGGGCAAGCGAGACCCAAGAGTAGAAGTCAAGAGTAATCTTCTGGCTGCTCAAGGGAGGGGAACACCCAAACCCAAGGCTCACTGCATCTTGGGTTTGTTGCAGTAAGTTATTGTTTAGATTTGAGAGCAGCCTCTGCATATATATGCATTGCTATTGTTTAAACCACATTCTTAGAAGTATAAATATCTAAATTTAAAGTATAGTGTACTGTGGTGTAGACATCTAACATTCTCTTTTCACCCAACTCCGTGTATTTTATCAGCTGCATGATGGACAGAAAGATGATCCTTGCCGGATACAACCTTGGGTGGAAAAACGCTGGTGGAAGAAGCCTTTTGTTCAAATAGTAGCAGTAGCGTTGGTTGGGTCTGGTTGTGCCATCTTTATCATGAAGTTAACTTTAAGGAAGAGCTGAGCTGGGAGTCATACATAAAACAACTTTTAAATATACTTTCCAACATCTTGAATTACGGCTAAATCTGTTATTTGTATTAACTTTCATGGTTTCAGGAGTGTCAGTTTTATAATAGTAAAAGCATTGTAATTTCCATATATTTGCTTCATTGTTTTTTTTTAATTATAGAATCTCTTTTCCTTGGCTCAATTTCTGTCTCCTTTTCAGATACCAATCAGGAAACTATGCTCTTCTTTATTGCCAGTTTATAGCATATTCTCCTTCACAGGACAGCCAGAGATGTGCGGCAAGGACTTCCCTTAACAGGGATAGATAACCTGCTGGCTGCAAGCAACTGATATTTCTCCTCCTATTTTGTGAATGATGAGAGAGACCGTTGTTGCTTTGGCCACCAGGCAGCCAGTTCAGTGAGGAGTTCTCAAAGGGGGGAGTTTCCCAACTGGTCCCCATATCATGGGTGCTGGCTGGCATTATAGGAGATCCCTCCAAAGGAGGTTGCAGCTATGTTGGGTGGAGTTGCTGGAACTCCCATGCACAATTTCTGTGTTTTCTCTTGCTGAGGGACATTATAGATAGGTAGCCGTGTTGGTCTGCCATAGTCAAAACAAAAAAAAAATTTTTCTTCCAGTAGCACCTTAAAGACCAACTAAGTTAGTTCTTGGTATGAGCTTTCGTGTGCATACACACTTCTTCAGATACTTCTTCAGAGTGTATCTGAAGAAGTGTGCATGCACACGAAAGCTCATACCAAGAACTAACTTAGTTGGTCTTTAAGGTGCTACTGGAAGAAAAATTTTTTTTTTGTTTTGAGGGACATTATAACAGACTCTGTTATTAATTATTTAATTTGCTGTAATTTTCGGAGGTGATTTTGTTTTATTATTTTGTTATCAAGTAGCAACATATGAAATGGTTTGTGAAGTTTTGTTAATTCGTTTTTAGTTGTACTTTGAATTGTTACATAATGGCAAGGCTGTAATGTTGCCATTACTATGGGTTGTAAATTTCTGAGTACAGCAGAGTTTTCCAAACTTTTCATGGTGACACACTTTTTAGACGTGCATCATTTCGCAGCACAGTAATTCAGTTTTACTAGCAAATGGACCGCCATGAGAAGAAGGCTATGTCTGTGGCATGCTGAACTCTCCCTGAGTGTTGGCCAAAGTGGAACTGGAGAGACATGGTAGGCAGGAAGGTAGAAATGGTCTTTTCCTTCTCTGAAACACCTCAATGACTGCCAAAAGTAAGGTGCTTCATGTGAGGGGCTCAAAGAGGCAGCCTTGCTACTCTGTCTCATGCCCATTCCTTTAGCAGGAGGCATGCAGAGTAGAGAACAAAAGAGTATTAGGGTCTATCACTATCTTTTTAAAAAATAGCCTATAGACCTATAAGCTGCTCCCAGGCAGTAGCTCAGGAACAGAAAAGCTACCCGGCTCTTCTCTAGAAGGCAGAGCCCAAACCTGGAAGGTGCCTTCTCTCCAGAAAGGACATAATTCTCTCTCCCCCCCTCCCCCGCTTAATTGGCTGTCTTCTTTCTGTTCCACTGTCTTGCTGACCAAGAACCAATTGGCTTCTGTCCTTTGTAAATTTAATTTATTTTTATGTCAAATAAATCTTGGTTCTTATATGTGCCTATTTGGATTCACTTTATTTTTGTAAAAGCATGGTTTTAATTAAAAAATACTGCATATTCCCAAATTGGACTTGGTAATCCTCCGGGTCCCTTCCAACTCTTTGATATATTACATACACACCCTACATCCTGATTCATAAGTAGCATTTTTCTACTATTGAAATAGTTATTTGGACCTGAAGGTTTGTACTGGGTGCTAGATCAGAGAGACAGTGGAGATTTTGCTGGTAGCCCATCCACCTTGGTGCCGCCACAGAGAAAGCAGTCTCCATCATGCTATGGAAAACCTCAGAACATTCCTTCTTTGGGATGTCATTTCCCACACAGAAGCTGCTTTGATTGGACTTACTTGGGATTTCCTGGTTGTCATGATAGTCTCAGAAGTCACAGAGCCCAACACACATATCAGGTCATACCTTAGATCTGCTTTTTTCAACTGGTTGATGGTTCAGTAGAAGGTTGTAGTGGAAAATATCCCGTTGTCTGTCATGGGCAGACCATGAGCAAGGTTTGAAATGCTGATGACAGTGCCACCTGCAACAACATAGGACTCATTGAGCCCTTGGGACTTAGGGAATCTGATGAATTAATTAATGCTATGTGGGATCTTCTGACTGACGTGGCTGCTGCTTGTCTTGGAGCCCTGGTCCTGCTGGGGAACAGTGAGATAAAGAAGGCTACCTGCACAGTTGCTCCCGAATACCCTCTCTGGAGCAATGGACCTCAGCCATGTGGTTCATGGAAGAGCTCCTACTGGCTAAAGTGGGCCTAGTGACAACTAGAATGTGGTCTCGTACGGAATACAACAGAAAGCAGGTAAGAACACAGTATCGTGCCTTTTGTCCTAAAACAGTTTTACAGGGTGATGAAGGAGGACATGTAGCAGGGCCTTCTCGGCGATGCCTGACAAGAGTTCCTCTGCTCATAATCTTTCAGATAGTTGTGCCCTTATTTCAGCAGCCATTTTGAGGTCAGGGCCAGTGGATATTTAAATAACTGCACCTTTGTCCTGCACTTGGTGTTTTCTTTTTTCCTTTTTAACGTGGTGCAGATTTGTAATATTTTGCAGACACTTTATTTTGTCACCCACCCTGAAAGCCCTTTCAAGTTACGGGATTTGATATATTAACATTTAAATAGAACAAATTTAACATCGGCTAGCAGAGATGTGGAACAAGACTTAAAAGTCCAAATTATCTTTGAAAATGGTGGGTTGGATCCAGAAATCAATAGGACTGAAGTGCAACTAACAGTCTGAATCCATCCCCATAGGTACGGTGTAGCCTTATGCATGTCTACTCAGAAGTTAGCTCCATGGAGTTGAATGGTACTTGCTCCCAGGTAAGTGAGTACAGAATTGCCACCTTAAAAATGCAGACTAAACATTGGCCCTTGATGCACATATTAATATTTTGTATGTGAGTATGCACACTAAACACCTAAAATATTTTAGAATTATGTTTGGTAAATGGTTAACTGGTGTCCAGTTTTAGCTTCATGTGTTTTTTTATTGTACAGTTTTGTGTTTTATTGCTGTAAACTGGTTAGATTTTTTAAAATGACAGAGCAGTATAAAAATGTCTTAAGAAACAAATTGATTAAATAAAAGGATACCCTTAACCAGGCAGGACCCACTTTTCTGTGTCTCCTCTGCTCCTGAGGTAGCATTTACATGATCTAATTATGCCAACAAGGGCAGAATTACCCTCCTTAATGGAATGGCATAGTTGGGACTTGCCTGGTCAGCCCCTGCCACAAGTTTAGGTTATTTAAATATCTCAGCAGCATGGGAGCAGCTCAGAAAAGCAGATAAGGCAATAAGAGTTCTGGTGTGAGAAATTCTCTACAAAGGCCTAACTCATTCATATTTCCAAAAACACTTTTGAATGTGGAGTTGAGATGGCAATTGCCAAGTGATTGATTGTCTATCCCAGGCTTGTTTTCCTTTCAGAAATAGTTGTCACTAAGGGCTGAGACGGATTAGTACTGTAGGTACGAGGGAGCCGAGTTGGACCCTCTCCACCCCCATTTTCCTCTCAATGCTACTATGCCTGCTATTTCCAAAAGTGGAATGAGACTATTTGACCCCCTCCCCACCCCACCCACCTTGACTACCTCATTACAGTTTTTACTAATATTTCCTGGGCATCGCAATAGAAGAGAGTATTGCTGCCATTAGCTGTAATGCAGGTGTACAAATATTGATCCTTTGCCCTGCTTACTAATATCCGTAATTACTAGCAGCACAGGGGTCTAATGCACTGAATCAATATGGTTAATTAGCACTTCCTCATCGACGGAGCCTAATAGTGCTTTAAAATATTAAAAGGGGGGTTCCACTCAGGATTAAAATGGAAGCACATCGAGGAGCTTAGTGGTAGGAAATGTGAACAAAACAGTATTAAGACTATATTGCTGCAATACACAAAATTTATTTTCCCCCCCAAAGTTTTTTCCCCTTTTGTTTTCTGAAAGCAAAATAGAATAGAACCAAACATCAATGTATTTTGTACAACAACAAAAATTATAACAGACAACCCATGAAGAGCTGAAAACTGCTTCCCTTTTTAAAAAAATCATGCTTTCTGGTCAGCAACAGTAAGTTGGCACAGAAAATGTCATGGCAGTCATTTTGGACTATTTTCCTTCAGATCCTTGTCAGCTGATGCCAGAGACTGGAGGGCAGGATGCTTTCCACTTTTTCCATCACAAAGTTCAAGGGGGCAAAGAGAGTGCTAAGAAACTGCAAAGCAAAAAAGAGTGATCATTTGTTGAGGAGAAGATAAAGTAGTTTTCTTAATACACACCTTGTTTTTGCAAATAGTCTGTATACACATCAACTTTTGTATTAAATACTATGTGGGCTATGAGAGAGATTAGCTTTCTGATTTGTATGCAAATGTCTTTTTCTCTGCTTTTTATTTAGTCGCTGGTTTTGATGATGTTCTAACATCATATAATTTGATGATGTTCCTTGTTCTAACCTGGGTTTTTGTTTGATTTCTCATTGTTTCCCCAAGATTCTGGTTTTTTCCTATTCTCATAGCATCTGTCATGCCATGTTGTCTCACTTACACTGATGGACTTCACTTCCCTCTCTTTCTGCCCCTTTACTGTTCTCATCCCAATCTCTACTTCTTGGAAAGCTACTTTACCAGGCATGCTTCATCGTACATTTTAATTATGTGTCTATATTTTATATTTCAGTCATTCTTGCCTTTGTCTTGTACTGGGAAAGTCACAGTAGTTGGTATCTGGTTTTTAACCTTGTGATATATCAATAAATCATGGTATTTATCTGTTGCTGTAGCACGATGTCTGAAATGTACCTCAGCCACTGCTTCCTTCTCACCTTAAGTGAGGAAGAAGCAGGCAAGATACATCGCCCAACCCCATACTGCTCTGGCCTGTGCAAGCAAGAGTGCTTGATCAGCTTTCTGCATGCCTCAACATCAAGGCCCCTGCCCTGGCTTGTACAAGCCAGAGAGGCCCTTAAACCACTCAGCTAATGGGTGGAAAGTAGGCTTGGGTGATGTATCAATGCATTGTAAGGTTACCAGATTTTCTTCAATGAATCCGGGGACGCTTTTCAACTTCAATGGATTTTGTATGGGGGCTGATTTGTAAATCCGTCCCGGGGACATCTGGTAACCTTAATATATTGCATGTGAAACTGCCGCTGCTCCTGAGTCCCTCTACAACCAGCACCCAGCATGCTGAAGGAGAAACAAGCTGCAACTGGGCGTTGGTGGTAGAGGGACTTGGGAGCAGCAGTGATTTCATTCCCAATATACCCCCCCCCCCCCGGTGAAACTGCCATCATGGGACCATACAACTGGGACCAATAGTTTGTTCTTTCCTTGGCTGCCTGGGCAGGGAGCTCATTTAAACTTCTCGTGGGGCGCGCAGCTGCCGACCCCTTAGCAGAGAAATCTAACGAAGTCCAGGCCTCATGAGCTGTGGGTTCTGTTAGACTTCTCCACTAAGGGGAAGGTAGCCTGCCTGACACCGCCCCCCCCAAAAAAGTGGCTGAGGCAGGCCCATATGCGCCTCTCATCTGCTGCCTTTGGAGGGTGGTGGGGTCAGGCAGGCTACCTCTTCCTTCCAGGAGAAAAAGGTAGCCCAGTGAATGAAGCCTGACACTGTGCTTTCGCCTGAGAGGGTGGGCTGCATCTTTTCTCCTGGGGTGGTTGGCCACTCCAGGCGTAAAGACGCAGTGTGCCCGCTCCGGCAAAAGCAAGCAGGAACCTTTGACAAAGCCCACCCCTCTAGCAGCTCATTTCCCCAATGCCCAGTGAGAGGAACAAGCTGCATCGGCCCCAGCAGGTGCTGGGGGTAAAACCATCTCAAGTTTCCTCAGTGGGAGTTCAGCGATTTCAGCCCAGCTCATCGTGGGGCTGGGGCCAATGCAGCTTTTTCCTCCCTCTGTTTCAACATCACGGTGTATCACGAGATCACAGTGTTGAAAAGCTGACATCGTCCAGACCTAGTGGGAAGTGTCCTGCAAGCCAGAAGGGAAAGGGGAAGGGAGCCACTTGAGCAGGCTGCCTCTCCCTCCTGGTCAGTTGCTCCAATGGTGACTTGGCGGGAGGAAGGGCCTGCGCACCCGCTGCCTCTTAGCTGATCAACGCTTCCATACACCTCCAGCTCCCTTGAACCAGAGGCGTTGGTTTTGTGTGTGGCTTCCTTAAACTGATCTGCTGAGTGGCACGCAGCCTCCCGCCCACCCCTCAGCAGAGCAGTTTAAGGGAGCCTCCCCATGTTGAGAGGCGGCAGGTGTGCAGCCTTTGCACAGGTGGAATTTTTGAACTGCTGATACATCGCACCTCCCTCCCTGTGTTGTATCAGCAGCTCAAAAAGTCTGAAACAGGTATTGCGATCTGAACACCGTACCGGTTTTAGTAAATTTTGTGATTTTATTGCCCAGTAATTCTTTATGATCAGAATCCAGTGAGTCAGCATGTTTAAGATACAGAATTCTAAAAATGTTTTGAACTGACCCTTAATTCTATGGACAGGACTATTTACCAGGAGGGCTGTCAAAAATGTCTCATTACCCTTTATACCGTATTTTTCGAACGATTGGACGCACCGGACCATAGGACGCACCTAGTTTTCAGGGGGGGAAATCAAGGAAAAAATATGATTCCCCCCCCCCCCGCAGCTCTGGGAGCAGTGGACAGGCTGCACGCAGCCTGTGCGCTACTCCAAGACCTTCTCCCTGCTTTTGCGGGAGGTGGCGGAATTCCCCCACCTCCCGCAAAAGCCCACAGGAGCCCCGCGTGACTCCTGCGGGCTTTTCGACCAGGAGGGAGAAGGGACTGAAACGGCCAGTCAGTCCCTTCTCCCTCCTTGGGGAAAAGCCCCCAAGAGCTGCGCGCTCTTTAAAGGCTGCGCAGCTCTTGCAGGCTTTTCTGGAGGTGGGGGAATTCCCCCACCTCGCAGAAAAGCCTGCAAGAGCCGCGCAGCCTTTAAAGAGCGCACGGCTTTTGCCTGCTTTTGCGGGAGGTGGGGGAATTCCCCCATCTCCCGCAAAAGCCCACAGGAGGGTTGGAGAGTAGCGGGAAGGCGTTGCGCGTCTTCCTGCTGCCCCCCATCCTCTGGGGCTGGCGATGGGGGAAGCGCTGCTTTCCCCACCGCCAGCCTCAAAGAGCAGACTCTCCTGGCTTCAGCGGAAGCAACGCGAAGCCTCCGGAGTGCAGGCTTCGGAGGCTTTGCCTTGCTATCGCTGAAGCCAGGGAGCCTGCATTCGCTCCATAGGACGCACACACATTTCCCCTTCATTTTTGGAGGGGAAAAAGTGCGTCCTATAGAGCGAAAAATAGGGTAACTACCGTATTTTTCGCTCTATTAGAGACACTTTTTTCCTCCTAAAAAGTAAGGGGAAATGTGAGTGCGTCTTCTGGAGCGAATGGCGTTGCGCAGAGAGGGAGAGCTACGGAGCCCCTTCTGTTCCTCCTCCTGCTTCGCTGAAGGGGCGCTGCGCAGTTCTCCCTCTCAGAGAGGGAGAACTGCACAGCGCCCCTTCAGCGACACACCGTCCTGGCTTCTGCCTTAGCCGTGCGCAGCCTCTTCGGGCAGGGGGAGCCTTCATCCCGCTGCCCTGAAGAGGCTTGGCGCGGTTATCCCAGAAGCCAGATCCCTCTTGCTGTTCTGGCTTCTGGGATTCAAAATAATTTTTTCTTGTTTTCCTCCTCCCAAAAGTAGGTGCGCCTTATGGTCTGGTGCGTCTTTTGGAGCGAAAAATACGACACTTTTGTTTGAGAAGGCAAATGGGACCCATAACAGCAGCAGCCATAAGTCGTCATACTAATAGCTACAACTTACAATATCAGTTTAAGGGAAGACTGGCTGCTTGCATCATGTTAAGAAAAGTAATAGTTTGCTGCTACCACACGTCACATGAAATAGACATGACTGCCATAAATGTGACTGTATTTTGGCATGCAATATGAAATGCAAATCTTCCTTCTAGTACATTGTAATACAAAGAACTCTCACATTTATATTCCATAGCGTAGCTTTCCCTGAAAAGTATAGTTCAAATGGGTAGTTAAATCAAACAGGAACTTATTCCATTTCGTCAGCAATTTAAACCACTGCTGGTTTGTATGGTGTTTGCTTGTTCTCAGCTCCGTGATAAAAGGAATTAAGCTTCCACTCCATTTTTCATAAAGTTGCCAACATGTAACCTAGAATGAATGTTGTGGTAAACATACTATAAGGATCTACCACAACTTTGTCCTGATCCATCATGCTGTTGGATAGACAAGTCTTAATTGGCAACATTATACTGGGGTCTCAACAACAAGGGCCAACTGCAGCAAAGGGGGCAAGAGTTTACTAGACAGCTAATGCACTTTGCTTAGGGACAAACTAAGAGTGCGTGGTTTGTACCTTTATGACGCGCTAATAGCTCAGGCTGTAAAACATAAATGTATTGCAAAAATAGACCTTATTAAAGTCTGTTTTCCTGCACAACGTTTAAAATATATAGTTACAGAAGCCTCAGAATCATAGCCCTTCAGACTGAATGTAGAGCCAGAACACAATTGTCACCAAATTTCATACAGTCCTATTTTATTTATCCAGTCAAACACACACACACTTGATCCACCCGGAAAAGGGTCATGAGGAAATATTACTCACTGCTTTAGCGAAGACTCCCATGAGCTCTGGGAACTGATGTGTCAAAAGTGCCAGCATAGCTGTGAAGGAACATAATCCGGCAGTGAAGAGAATAAAGAAAGGAAGCTCTTTCTTGGGGTAAACTGAGACTTCATGAAATGCTGCATGGAAAATATTAGGAAAGAACAAACACAAAGCTAGGGTAAGCAAAATGCATTATTTGAAACATTCTGGCTCTCAGTTCACTTAAGTATTCTGGGGAGGTTCCTTTTTAAAACTTGGTCACCTAAAATGTTCACCAAAAGAGCATGTTTCTTGAGCTTGACCTCTGTTGCTCTAACACACTCCTCTAGTTCCTCCTTTTCTTCTTTCTCTAGCTAAACCAAACATCCATCTTCATGTCAAAACTCTCATAAAAGATTACGTATTATAATGCTTAGGAGCATTGTTTATTTTTCAATTATGTATAAATTTTCTTATGAATAACAACAGTGGGGTAAAGCATTTTCCAACCTCGATAGTTTTTTGTATGGGAAGGGCACTTGGAGAAATAGCCTGTTTTTTAGTTATTTACAAATATAACAAGGGGAAAAAAGTTTCACTCTTACATGGAAGAAGTTCTCTGTCTGCTGTTTCTGTACAGATGGGGTAAGGGTAGAAAAGGTGCCCTTTTTCCAAAGGATAAGGGATCATTCTGAAAGCTATAAAGGAAAGGGAGGAACAGTCACAGTTTGAAGGTGACAGAGCCATACATTGTAATGCACTTTAGATACCAGATCAATAAACCTTTCAGTTGCTAAAATAGTCATGTAGGGCAATGGTTCCCAAACTTCCCACATACACGCACACTCAAAAATTGCTGGTGGTCTTGGTGGACTGCTTGATGATTTTTATACCTGTTGTAGTAATTGTAATGCACTATTCTTGGAACTATATTATTTTTTATTGTATTTCTTATATTTTATTGTGCTGTATTACAGTTTGTCTTCCATAGTATTCATCTTATTGTTATACAACAAGAGCAATAGAAGAAGCAATAAAATACAATTTAAACTTAATATGAGTATTTACTGCAGACATGCCGTGGACCACCTGAATGAAGTTCGCAGACCACTTTGTGCTTTACAGACCACAGTTTGGGAACCTCTGATGCAGACTCCCACAATAATAAAACACAATCATGTAAACATCAAGTTAAATTTGCAATACATATAATCCCTTCTCTCAATGAATCCTGATGTAAATAGTTTTCAGCCACTTAGCCAAATTATTGAATTCTCCATGCATCTACTATTATATTCCTATTCAAATAAATATAACACAAAAACAGTATGCTTATTTCAAAACCTCAATATCCCTGCAACTTTAGGAGGAGTTGAGATGCAAATGAAAGCAGCCAAGTACTGCTTTGAAGGCATACAGAGGTGCTGTATCATCAATATTAACAGTGCAATTTATACATCTCTACTCAGAAGGAAGCCCTATTGAGTTCAATGGGACTTACTCCCAAGTAAGTGTCTATAGCAGTGGTTCTCAAACTTGTTTCACTGGGCCACACCTTTCAGAATAAAAACATCGGGGGGAAACTAGGATTGTTCTCAGTATCATTTGATGCTCTTGCTCTCATTTTGAAAAGATAATCTATTCATAGTATGCAAATAAAAATAAAGATGTGATACGATACTACATTCCTCTTCTGCCACAGAACTCCTGTGCACATGCTTCCCTGCGTATTTTGGCAATGCACTGAAGCCCCCATTTCTGCAAGAAGGCGGCTAGATCAGGTAACTAGCATGAATCAATCAATATTCTGTAGCCTGCAAGGGCTTTGCATATCAAAAGCAAATGAGCTATTGCATCATTTGGCATTCACCTGCCAGATGCTTCTAAGAAAGTGAGTTACTTACTGCCTTCCCACGTACAATGTAAGAGATTTAGTGCCCCCTCGACCCTTTTCCAGTGCTGAAGGTGAAAGAAAGCATAAGCTATTGCTTCACTGTCGCCTCTCTTCAAAATATGTTCAGGAGGCAATATCAAGCTTTTCATTTCTAGGAGATACTGCAACAGAAAGACAACACACAGTCGCAAAGGAACAAAGTCACTACCTGAAATTTTGCACTGGGCCAGGATGCACCTGCTTCCTGTGTGGTACTGCGAGTGTTTTTTTTAAACGTGATATAGCATTTAAAGGCCATGTTGTTTAAAGAATTAGTAACCCTTTTTGTAGTGGCTGCCAGACAAGTTTAGGTCAAAATTGGAAGACAGGTGCTAATTTGACAATGGAGGCATAGTATGGCAAAAAACTGGAATGCTGCACTTGTGGGAAAACTAAGCAACTGGAGGCTCTTAAAAATACAGCAAACCATAACAGTTTTGAGGAAACATGGTACATTTTTTATTCAATGTATCAGAAACAACAGGATAGGGCACTGCAGTCAACTCATGGCAATCACGAGTCTCAGCTGAGCCAATGAACATAATGCCTACATTTGATCTCCATAGTTACACATGATTCATTAACTCTGTGAATGTTACACAGAGAGAATGAAGGGAGAAAGGGGGTTGTTTGGAGTGAAAGACACAAAATGTGACACCACCAACTGCACCTGATGATGCATGACTGAAGTATCCCAAGTTCTTCAGCGTGCCAAGTATACTGAAGCATTCCTTGCCAACTGGAGAAAACTATTAAGTAAAACCTTACTCTTGTAAAGACAAATGCTAATTATGAAAACAGCAAAAAAAAAAAATCTAATTAGGGTAGCTCTAATAATGAAAGAGTGATATAGAGTTGGAGGCTCACTACAAGTGCAATTCCCTACCCCCCCCCCCCAGAAGTAAGCCTCACTGAATTGAATGGAACTTCCTTCCAGGTAACCGTATAGGACTGGCATCTTCTGCACACTTACCTGGAAGTAAGACCCACTGAATGTAGTGACCCACCTCTATAGGACTGCACTGTAAGTACAGTGGTACCTTGGGTTACAAACGCTTTGGATTACAAACTCCACTAACCCGGAAGTAGTACCTCGGGTTGAGAACTTTGCCCCAGGATGAGAACACAAATCACGCGCCGGTGGAAGCAGGAGGCCCCCATTAGCAAAAGTGTGCCTCAGGTTAAGAATGGTTTCGGGTTAAGAACGGACCTCAGGAATGAATTAAGTTTGTAACCCGAGGTACCACTGTAATACAATTCAAACACATCAGTTTCTACCAAGTTGCTTCTTCAGGATCATGCTGTTCTGAATATCCATTCTGCCAATTTCTAGTAATCCATCTAAGTTTTGCAACATCTTAAGGAAAAATCCTAATTTATAGTGGTCTTTGAAGTTTGTATTTATAGTTCTGCATCAAGCACTTTTATTGTTTTGCTGTAATGGACAAGCCATCCTGGAACCAATTCTGGGGAAGGGCAGTATATAAATAGAGAGAGAGAGACAGACAGACATGTGTTGCTTACATTTCAGAATCCCAAACCAAATTGACGATACCATAAATTATAGATGTAACTCTCTGATTATGGTTGTAATTGTTAATTTATGTTGCTGTAATGGTGAATAGCCATTTAAATGTGAATTTTAAGTACTATTCCTATCTGGGAGGTTTAATAATTTAGGATACTGCTTCACTGCCTATAGCTAGGGGGAGCCTAAAACTATTCAAGAGATATACTAATCTTTTTTGTATGAGCATAGTGCTCACGCTGGGTGTGCCCAAGGCCAGGCCTGTACACTCTTTACAGATGTTGTCAGAACAGCCTAGGGCGCCTATATTGATGAACATGTTGCGTGTACATGATTAAAACTATCACACATTACAAGGAATGCCTTGGGAACACAGGCTAGGGTCATGCACTCATTAACTCATGCTCCACAGAAACTAAATGCACAGGGAAAATCCACTGAAAGAATACTGCTCTGATTAAAATCTGGAGCCTTTCAGTCATATGCTAGAATCTGCCAAGTTTTTTTGAAAAAAGAAGTTGCAAGGCATTTGAATAAAAATATGAGATAAGAGCAGATTACCCTTATTTCTCCTCTTCCTCCCACCAACCCATGATAGAAGTTTCAGAAAGCAAATCAAGCAGCAATTTCTTGAAATCTTGATTAAATACTATTCATGCAAACAACAACAAACACAGCTACATCCCCCAAGTGGGAAGAGGGAGATGTTATATCTTAGTATAAAAACGGTTGAAAGAATAAACCAATTAAGCTGCATTTTGACTACATTGATTTTTTAATTGCAGGAGCACCTCAAGCTTAGTGGAAAACCAATTACTTAAACAAGGAGGACAGCAGAGGCTGATTTCCTGAGTTATGGAGACCATATGGATTTACTCTTCAGAAGCAACTTTATCTCTGGGCCAGTTCTACAACTGGCAGAGCAATCTTATACATGTCTATTCAGAAGATATCTTTAGTTCAGTGGGACTAAGCCTCATGGAAGGAGTGCAGCCTTAGCAACTGTTACAAAGAATTAAACAAACTTTTCTATTAGCTATGCATGCCGAAGTCCAATGTTGAAAATACACTGCTGCAGTTCGAATGAGATGCTAAAATGTAACCTCAGCATAGGTTCTTCAAAAATAAACCTCTGCCCCCTTTTCTTATTTGTGGGGCAATATTTTCCAGGATATGTTGAAGCATGAGTCTTAAGCACTTGATGTAAAATCCTGCATTCCCTACTGAAACACAAAATGGTACCTCACTTCCAGGTGTGTACCATTTGAGACTGCAAGTGGGATCCTATATTAGAGTGCTCCTGCCTTGTAAACAGCTCTCTATTTCTTGGAAAAGAGCAGATCAGAGTATTGCTCTAACCAAGCCACCACAGTATGCTTAATTTTTCTCTCCAGATTAAGTAGTGAGAGGCAAATGTGAAATCTACTATCTGCAGTATGAAATGCTACAGGTGAGGAACTGCAGAGCTGTTCTGCATTGTATATCTGCAGCCCGGTTTTAAAATGGCTAAGGCGGCACACAAAAAACAGGTGTGCTAAGAATATAGTGCTAAGGGCAATTGCACAAGCGAAGCTGAGAGCTATGTTCAGTCTGAAATTCTGACTTGATAACATAGAAGAAAAAGTGGAAGGGAAGTATTCAACTCGAGAGCTTGATTCTAGCTGATGTAAATGTACAAAATGCTAAAGGAAATTTACCCCATCACTTGTGAAAATGGCTAAAGGCGTAAGAAGACACTCCAAAAGAAGGTCTTCAAAGAGCAAGAGTATGAAACACACTGGAGAACTATTTATACAAGATCAAAAAAGGAGAAATCCTGAGGTTTAAAAAGAGGTTGATTTCAAGGTTTCGACAACTACTTGTTGCAGCAGTGACAAAGGCAGAAGACTACACCCTGCCCATAAAACTGGCTGCCCTGTTGCACTACATTAAATCCCCAACCCTTCCTTGTTCACCTCCCATTCAAGTTCATTTTGGCTTTTGTTTCAAACAGCCGCAGTAACTCATTATAAACTCACTTTTGGCACATGTGGATTAAATTCTACTGCTCTGTGAATAGCTTCTACTGCATTCATCTCTGCCGTACTTAGCCCTCGTCTTGAAGCTGCCTCTGGAGAAAACCTACACGGAACAAAGAAAACAGGAAGCATGGAGGTCAACTTCAGCACACGGAAAAGCATCAGAGGAGCATCGATGTAGCAGGGGCCTTAGCGCTCTCCAATGGAAAAGCTGAGCAACCAAATGACACAGAGGCTACTGACTAAAAATCCCAGCAGAAGTCGAAAGCACGTTTGCAACTTATCGCGGCAAATGTATAAGCAGTCCAATTTCTTTTCTCTCTGTCTGCTAATCTAAATTTGCTTCATGTGCTTGTTTTTAAAAGCAGGACCAAAACCCCTCAAGGGAGGGGTGAAAAAAGAAAAAAAATGCCAGTAAATTGTTCCAAAGGGTTTTTTTTCTCTTTTTAATTGAAAAATACATTTTGGGAAGGCTTTAGAGTTCTCGAAGCCACTGGGACAGCGACAGTAGTAGGTAATCTACTTTCAGCTGTACCCGTTCCTAGTGGTGTGCCCATACTGTGGGCAAATATCATCTGCCCCAGTGAATGGAAGGCGGGGGGCGGGGAATACCCAGACCATGCAATCTCTTTCTCACCTCACACCCCATGGCTAACTCCATAGCTGAACTTGGCAGGCAGACACCACAGGGAAAGCTGTGACAAACCTAGCCCTGCCCTCCCAAGCTGGAGTCGCCGTGTAGGGAGGAAAGATGTTGCAGATGGTACTGGCGATCTACAGGACAAAAAAAAAAGAACGAAAGGGAAAAAAATTACTTAGGTCTTGAAGTGCAAATACACTATAATCGCAAAGTCTCTGCAAAAAATAAAAAAAGAGCAGGAAGGAAAGTGGTCTTTCCCATGCTGCTTCCTTCCCACCCTTTGGGCTGTGCTCTGAACCCGGCTAGCATGTGCATGACGTGACGCCTTCTGCTCGGGATTTGTGCGCTTCCACCTCTGAGCAGAATCTGGCTCTTAGGAGCTCATCCAGTAAGGTCCCAAGCACCCCTACGAATGACTGAATCCCTGCATCTCTGACAAATATCTCCGATAGCAGCTGAAGAAGCAGAGTGTGAGTTGCTAAGCACCCTAGAAAGATACTCCTAAGGAAGCTTTTATGTTGCAGACTGAGATAATCCACTATTTGCCTGCCAGAAATACTTACACATTCACAATACTTGTTTCAAATAAATAATGTGCCTCACACACAATTATTCTGCTGGTAAGGATAAATTACGTTTATAAAATTGTCACATTTTGTATACAAGAAGATGGCCAAGAGAATAGCTGTTTTTTAAAAAACAAACAGCAGTAATATGTAGGTAACCATTGTTGATGCTATCCATGCAGTATACAAATGTGATGTTCAAGCAGCCTCCATTATACAACATCAAATAAACATCACATGGCATGATATAACATTTTCCTGCTAGTATGAATGGTCCTTCAGTAATGAAAAATGTTAAATGTCAGCCAAGTTTGCAGAGTAGAATTCTGGTGGACAGGTGTTCTGGACTTACTTGTCAGAAACAGCTCTGGCTTTCAGCAGGGCAGCCGTGTAGCATATTGTGGCTGATTTGGGCAAACTTATATCTGTAGGGAAGAAAACAAACATGAAAAAGCCTGTAAGTTTAAAAACCGCGATGGTGGTGATAAAACAGGAATCTATGAATACATTTTCAATACGTTTTGTGAAACGTGGAAACCCATCTAGAACCACATTAAGGAAGGATTGGAACCAATTATCTCTAAATTGGAACCCTTGGTAGAAGAAAGTCAAAGCTGTATCTCTTAGTGTTAATGATTTTAACCCTCTGACAAACATTTACCGCTTGGGAGATGCACCTCTCAGATCATCTCTGAGAGGGGGGCAGCGCAGTGAGGAAGAGTTTTTAAACACAACTAATGTGCAGTATTTTTAGGAAACAGGATCGTGCAATACGGCAATAGTGCCAAGCAAGGAAGAAACATCCAGGACTGTACCTGAACTTAACTAAGGCTGATACAGCTTTGATGAACATGTTTGATATTCATTCATGTGTCTGTCACATTCATGTATGAAGTAGTGTCAAGGTCTACTTTATTTCATTTCGTAATTGCCTCCTGGGAGACACCCCAAAGCAATTAACAATTAAGTGTCAATTTAAAACATCAACAATAAAAATACAAAATGTATACTATTTTATTTAAAAGCATATAAACAATATATTAAAACGTATGAAAACAAGTTTTAATAGCTAAAGGGGCACCCAAGTGAGGGAAATTGAACCTCCTTTTCTCTTGTACCCTCTTTGTGGTCCAGCGTCCCAGCAAAGCCCTGAGGATTGGTAAGCCAGGCTGAAGCAACAGAATAAGCAGAGGTATCATGGGTAACAGTTCTGCTTCCTTCATGCAGGCATGTTAGAAGAAGGCACACACTCTTGCCCCTCTGATGTTGACTGGGGGAAACACTTGAATAAACGAGCATGGCTGCCCCATTGCATCAACCTTGTTCTGTGTCTCAAGACTGCTTTCAGCTCAAATGCAAAGCCATGGAGAAAGAGAGCCAAGCTACACCACAAACTTGCAGCTATATTCTCCTTGCTCAGCTCTAATGGCCCTGGGAATTGTATTCTCATGAGGATACTGTGAAGTGCCAATCAAGAGATCCCTAGCTAGTCTCCTGGAGAAAGTATTCTCAAGGTTCCTTGGAGTTCAACAGGAGAGAATTACTGTTAAATGGGTTTAAGTCTGAAGTGTTGTCCCCAGAGAGCCAAACGGGAGAGATCTATTGACTGACCTTTTCTCAGGTTTACCAAAATAGAATATGCTTAGCCAAACAGAGACCATTAATGCTTGGAAGAATTAGTCTTTGAATCATACAAAGATTCATTTCGCACATTACGCAGTTATGAATATATGCTTACTGCCACATGTAAACATGGTAGATTGCTTTGGCCAATTCCAGAACCCTAGACCATGGGTCTGTCTGTTTGTATGTATTTGACCAATGGTTATCCTGTCCTTCTCAAACCCAGGGCAACTAACCAAGTAAAATGACTAACAGTATCAAGACCCTTAAAGCAATAGGGAAAACCTAGCTGAAAATCAGATATACAGAGAAAAGGAACAAAACATGGCAATGGCTAGAGAGAAACAAGCAGCTGCCAGATTCAGTGCTTGGGTCTCTAATACTAAATACAATATGTAAGTGTGCCAAGATTTCCACTCTCAAAATAATTAGCAGAGATTAACAGTTACCACCAGCTCTCAACTTTAGAAGTATATGATCTGGTCAGGACTCCTGAGCCCCAATCCACCAGAGTAGTGGTACTGGAAATAGAGATGACCCAGCTCCTAGCATTATTGAGTCAGAGCCCCATCACATTCGGATCCTTCAGCCAGGGACTCCTGAAATTAAGAGTATCTACCGAATTTTTCGCCCTATACGACGCACTTTCCCCCTCCAAAAATGAAGGGGAAATCTGTGTGCGTCCTATGGGGCAAATACAGGCTTTCGCTGAAGCTTGGAGAGCGAGAGGGGTCGGTGCACACCGACCCCTCTCGATCTCCAGGCTTCAGGAAGCTATCAGCAAGCCTGGGGAGCCTGCGGGAGTTCCCGCAGGGCTCCCTAGGCTGCAGATAGCAGCCTGCTGCCCGGCGCGCGGGGCGCCCTGAAGCAGAGCACCCCGTGCGCCGGGCAGATATCCGCAGCCTGGGGAGCCCTGCGGGAGTTCCTGCAGGGCTCCCTGGGCTGTGGATAGCAGCCTGTTGCTCGGCGCGCGGGGCGCCCCAAAGCAGAGCGTCCTGTGTGCCGGGCAGAAATCCGCAGCCTGCTGCACGGAGCACGGGGAGCGCTGAAGCAGAGCGCCCTGCGCTTCGGGCAGCCCCACAAGTTCAGGGGACAGCAGGGAGGCGCAGCGCCGCCATCCCGCTGTTCCCCGACCTGGTTTGGAGGCTGGCGCTGGGGAGAAGCGCACTTCTCCCCAGCGCCAGCCCCACAAGCTCGGGGGACAGCGGGGATTCCCTGACCTGGTTTTGGGGGGGAAATAAAGGAAAAAATTTCCCCTTTATTTCCCCCCAAAAAACTAGGTGCGTCCTATGGGCTGGTGCGTCCTATGGGACAAAAAATACGGTACTCGTGGAACCTGCAGTCCCCAAGGAACCTCCACACCAGAGCTCAAATTTCTTTGTCAACCCTTCAGCACAGGCAGTGAGCCTAGAGGGGAAGATTAAAGAGATGTGAAGTGCTACTAAGCTCTAAGCCAGAGCCTTTACTCTTTAAGGCTGTCCATTCCTTAGGGAAGTGGTCTGTGAGATCTGGCCCCAAAGACATGAAAGTCTTCTGTCTTCGTTGGAGAAGGTCTGGCTTCTTGTCATGGCTAGGATAGGC
Source organism: Podarcis filfolensis (assembly GCF_964270895.1). Classification (NCBI taxonomy): domain Eukaryota; kingdom Metazoa; phylum Chordata; class Lepidosauria; order Squamata; family Lacertidae; genus Podarcis; species Podarcis filfolensis. Next base: position 21,997,656 of record NC_139612.1, read on the forward strand.
CAGATATACATAGCTAACATGTGCCACATTTTTACCTGTGCATGGCATGTATAGGTTATCACTTACATCAAAACTCCCTGCAAGCATAAAACTAACACAGCAGGGTAAGAGAGAACCTTTTCACCCAATAAGCTAGTGTTCTACATGCAGGTAGTGTTTACATGGATCAGTATTCCACTGGCTAGTCCAGTATTTCCCTAACTTAGTTCTCCAGCTGTTTTTGGACTACAACTCCCATCATTCCTTGCTAGCATGTCAGTTGTGATGGGAACTGTAGTTCAAAAACAGCTGGAGAACCAAGTTTGGGAAACTTTGGACTAGTCCACTTTGCTCAGCTTTAAAAGGTAAAGGGACCCCTGACCATTAGGGTCCAGTCGTGGCTGACTCTGGGGTTGCGGCGCTCATCTCGCTTTACTAGCCGAGGGAGCCGGCGTACAGCTTGCGGGTCATGTGGCCAGCATGACTAAGCCGCTTCTGGCGAGCCAGAGCAGCACACAGAAACGCCGTTTACCTTCCCACCGGAGCGGTACCTATTAATCTACTTGCACTTTGACGTGCTTTCGAACAGCTAGGTTGGCAGGAGCAGGGACCGAACAAGGGGAGCTCACCCCGTCGCGGGGATTCAAATCGCTGACCTTCTGATCGGCAAGCCCTAGGCTCTGTGGTTAAGACCACAGCGCCACCCGCGTCCCTTGCTCAGCTTTACTGTACTATAAAAGCAAGAGGTGAAATCTTGTACAGTGATCAAAAGGACAGATAGATGCCTCCACTAACAAGCAATCTCCACCAAATCCCCCCCAAGACTGGAAGGTAGTGGGAGCCTCCAAAACAGCATGAATATCGTTATGAGACGGCACAGCGAATTAGCAAAAATCACCTCTCTCTGCTAAAAGAAAAAGAAAATCCATTAGAAGAGGCATCAACCATATCAAAGACTTCAAACAGAGGCACAACTGCATATGACCCAGAATGTTTAATCAACAGTTCCCTAGGAAACTGTTACACATACCCTCTTTTTTTTTTTAATAAAAAGGAATCATTTGAAAAGCCAAAAATCCTCCCTAATATTTCAATTTTCTCTGCGCTATTAAGGTCAGAAGTCAATTAGTGGCACTCACTGTCAGAACACACTCCCCCTGTGAGGTTAATGAATAACTTGCTCTCAATGCCATTAAAAATAGCTGCTTTAATGGCAAACAATCCAGTATTGCAGTATGGCCTGAGGGTCAGGGAGGTTTTCATTTGCTATGAATCCTGCAAATAGCTTATTTCTTCTGAGCAAAGCCATTCAGCCCCAACAACAGATGCATATTTAACCCAGAATTCTGCAGCAGTTAAGCCATCAACCCTAACCCCTAACCCCCAACCTAGAATCATAGAATCATAGAGTTGGAAAAGATCACAAGGGCCATCGAGTCCAACCCCCTGCCAAGCAGGAAACACCATCAGAGCACTCGTGACATATGGCTGTCAAGCCTCTGCTTAAAGACCTCCAAAGAAGGAGACTCCACCACACTCCTTGGCAGCAAATTCCACTGTCGAACAGCTCTTACTGTCAGGAAGTTCTTCCTAATGTTTAGGTGGAATCTTCTTTCTTGTAGTGTTATTTATTTCATAAAATTTATACATTGCTTGGTTGTCAAACAAACAAACAAACAAAATGGTTTACAAAAAGGTAAAATAGTGAAATCAAGAAAAAATTACAACCCTCCTTAAAGACATACAAAAGTTAAAAACTAAAACAGATTAAACTTTTTAAAATTTTTAATAGTCTTGTAGTCTTGCACATCTTTTTATTTAGCAAGCTTGCATACAGAATCCTCACAAAAACTGTGCCAGAGAGGAAGAATTTGCTGTTTAAGACATTGGAAGAGAATAATACTGGAGCATCTCTTAAAACAAGTAAAGAGGCAGAAGCAGAAGAAGCTTGAAACATTTTCTGTTCTTTGCCTGCCTGCAGTTTCCATGGTGAGCGGTTTCCAGGGCTGCAAACACTATAACCCTCTACTAATGGGAGGGAAAGATCTCCCTCCGAAATTGCATGCCCCCTCTAGGTATGACCTCCCAGGTGCCCCTCTTCTAGTAAGAGCATTGCTGTTGACAGCAAAACAGAGGCAAAAAATGCACTTTGCGTAGATGTCTTAATTGTGCCAGAAGACAATATTTCTGTAAGGCCACAAGACACAGAGAAGTCGAGATGATTCATTGTCTGGGAATATTTTGCATCTCTGAGTTCACCCAAGAGTCAATCACACTGTTGAACAGCAAGAAAATGGGATAATGAGGGAGAGGAGGCACTATGTATCACAGAAGGGACCCTGAGGGTCATTTAGTCCAACCTGCTGCAGGAATCCTGCTCACAGCTGTCCCTGGGTTAGACAAGCCCACACAGATGCTTAGAAAGTTGAGGTAGCCACAAAGTATCCACAAAGTCACTTTGTGGCTATTTAAGTTATAATTAGAAAAATCTTAATAATTATTCATAAAGGAAACAGCTTATAAGAAGTAAATAAGGAGGCCAGATACTGGATAAAGGAAGTCTTTTATTTGGTTGTTTGTATTGTATGTTATATTCACATTTAATGAGGGTGGATTTCTGTATTGGGTGGTGGGGGGGTTATGTTGTAAATAAGATTTCTATTAAAAATTTTAAAAAGTTTAATCTGTTTTAGTTTTTAACTTTTGTATGTCTTTAAGGAGGGTTGTAATTTTTTCTTGATTTCATTATTTTACCTTTTTGTAAACCGTTTTAGTTGTTTGTTTGTTTGACAACCAAGCAATTTATAAATTTCATGAAATAAATAAATGGTCCAGAAGACATGGAATGATGGAGAAGCTTAAGAAAGGTTCACCTTATGTAGAATTGTTTCAGAACAACAGAAGGCGGCATTTGAAAGAAGCTGGGATTTTCGCCCTTTAAAGTGATTCTGTCACTGGAAGCTGCACTCTCTTCCTCTCAATTTACACACACACACACACACACACACACACACACACACACACACACTATGTAAAGAGGTACTTCTGCTTACCATCATATTTTGCTAAAACTGCCTGAACATCTGCATATGCTTGTAACTCCAACAGAGCTTCCAGCAAATTTTCGTGGATGTTGAACATGCTGAGAAGAGGGAATTCCTTCATTAACTATAATAATAATAAAAAATAAGAGAATAGGCTTAGATTTAGCACGGAATCCTGCAACACGGATGTGAAAGCAAGTGTAAATGACTGCTCTAAGGAAAAGAAATTCAACAGTGCAATAAAGATAAAAGTAAGTTTAAACTATAAAAGCACTTAAAATGCCTTCTGAAATAACAAAACAAATCTGCAGTAGGTGTCAAGACATCCACCAGGGTGAGGTCCTGTCTGATTTCAATAAAACTGAGCCACCGTACTGAATGTACAGTTCCTGGTGGATACGAGCAGTGAATCTGAGCCACGGAGGACCACGTTCTCTCCTTCTTGTGTTTAATTCTTGTGAACGATCATATTCTGTGAGAGGGAGCCTCCCAAAATCCAGAGGGGAGGGATGGCGCCAAACTACCCCCCAACATCCTCAAAAAGAAAAGAAATTGCTTTGTTCCAGATGCAGCAACTGTCAGGGAAAGGAAGAAAAATTTCTGCTTTCAGTTCAGGAGAGTCCATTCCCTCTCTCTAGCACTTCATTTTAAGGCAAATGCATTATCGGTCTGGGAAGCATGTAATCACTCAGTGTAGAAGCTGGAACAGGAAACATGCTTCATATAAACTACGGTAGCTTAATCATGGTCCAGTAATTATTTCCTCCAAATAACTAAGTTAGATGGTTATCAAAATTACACCGGTTTTATAAAATGATTTACACACACACACCCCAAATTAAAGGGTTAACTAATTTTTTTTAACTTTTGGTGCGAACACCTTTGATAACAAGTCAGCAGAACTTGGCTTGCAAATGCATATTTATTTTTCTTTACACTTTACCTAGCAATCATTTTACATCTATTAATATAACATTGCACTATAAGGTGGTTCACTATTAGAACAGGAATTGAATCTAGAGCACATACACATGAAGTTGGAAATAAGTGTTCGCTCTAGCATCATGCAAATAAATAAATACTAGTGGGCTATTTGTTTCCGAGCCAACAAATAAAACAGAAGACTGGCAACACATTAGAAACACATTACATGTTGACCTTTATCTAGTTTGGTTTGGGGGGGTTGCTTTTTTTTCCTTTTGACCAAATACGATTTTCACTCACACCTGTAACACAGTTTTGTGGGTGATGGGCTTGGACGTCAGACAACAGCAGAGGGACTGGACTGCGAGACAATGCAAATCAACAGCAGTCCCATCAGAAAAGTCTTACGGCTAAATTATTTTGGGTTGTGACTATGAAAGTTGCCACCACTTTGCTCTCAGAATAAATGCAATCAGGTGAAAGCAAGTGGGCAAACAAAACATTAACTCTAGTGCATTTTCTCTTTCAAAGTGGAATTCTCCTTCAAAATGTTTGCAATAAATTACAAAGAAACACGGTAGGCTAGCACAGGATGAAAGGTAATGCAACTCGAGCATTTCTGTAAATTGACACAATAATGAGTTGCTTCACTATATTTCTGTCTTTAAACCGTAAGGGAATATACATGTTACTGTGCCATTTACCTTGCCATTTATAGAAAGGCGAGGAATTACTTCGGGCTTTAGGATTGTAATCATTTTTCACCCATACGTTGGGCAAAATTAGGACTCCAGGTCTTGGGGATCTAAGTGTTCCACTGCCCCTGGTCTTGATATACAAATGTTGATGGACCACAACACCTACCAATGGCCAGGCTGGCTGGGGATTCTGAGGATTGTAATTCAACAACATCTGAGGACCCTGGTTGGGGAACTTCACCCTGTTGCCAGGGTCTCTATGCTGCTGCCATTCGGAAACCCAGCCAGATGGGCGGGTTATAAATAATAAATTATTATAAAACTGTGGGTGGGGCAATTTGGGTACATAGCCATGAAAGTGGGGGAGGTGTAACTGGTGCCCTGAGAAACTGATATCAGGGTTGCCAAGAGTGCAGAAGCTGAACACTAGTTTCTTTGCAATGTTCCCTGTTGAATGGGACCGGTGGCGGGCTTTGGGCTCTCAAATTCCAGGGGCAGCCTGTGCGGTGCTAAAATTTGAGGGGCCCCTTCCCACCTCTTGTGCTCCATTCTGCAACACTGTTGTGGCACCCCTTCCAATGTGCCTGCACCGGTCGTGCTACCTTACAACCGCCTCTGATGGGATCCATTCAGGTTAACAAGAGGCACCTAGTGATGGCAAGACGGTTATAACAGGACACATAATTCAGTCTCATTAAGGCCATTAGTAACCCCAGGATGCCTGGACTGGATCAATAGTTTTTACATCCCCTCTAGACACAATATAGGCAGAAAGGTAAGAGAATGAAAGTGCATTCATTAGGGTTGCCATACGTCCAGAATTTTACGGACGTGTCTTGGATTTTAATGGAGGAATTAGTGTCCGGGGTGGAATCAGTAAAATGTCCTGGTTTTTTGTCAAGAGAACAAGGAAGTGTGTGTTTGAGTATTACTCATTTCCCCAAAAAAGCTCAACAACTAAGAGTCTGTTTCCAGGCCGATGAACAAAGCCTCATTGCTATGATTTCTAATGCTATAGTCTCCATTTTGTTGCTGCTTAGCTTAAAAACACTCCCATACCTCCATTTTTCAGCACAGTACATCACATATCATTAAGGAGTAGTCACATTGTGACAAAAGCATTTCACTAAAATGGGGCAATGTCTGACAATGAAGAGGATGTTGCAGTTTTGTATCACAAAAGTAATTAATTGTTGTTGATGATGATACCCCACCCATCTGGCTGGGTTTCCCCAGCCACTCTGGGCGGCTTCCAACAAAAGATTAAAAATACACTAAAACATCAGTCATTGAAAACTTCTCTTAAGAATTTATGGTCTTCTTCTGCTATCTCTATTAATATATTTTTCTTTATATATTCCTCTATGTCTTCTGTTGGCACTTCATCTTTTTGATATAATTTTTTATAATATTTTTCGAATTCTTTTTTAATTTCTGTCATATCCCTTATTGTCCTCTCTTCTACTTTTATCTTATTTATTAATTTTTCATTTCTTTGTTTCTTTAATTGCCAGGCAAGGATCTTGCCTGGTTTATTTGCCCATTCAAAATTTTTATATTTCCAAAATTTGATTTGTTGTTCTACCTCCTGTTCTATAATTTTATTGTATTCTACTCTCAGTAATTTAATTTCTTGATTTAATCTCTCTTTATTTTTGCTTGCATAGGCCAATTTTTCCTTCCTTTTAATTTCTTCTAAAAGCTCCCTTTTCTTTTTTTCTTTATTCTTATATGCTATTGAGTTTTATTGTATGAAATATCCCCTGCCTTCCCAGCATCCCACACTGTTTTTACATCTATCCCTTTCCTCCAGTTGTTTTCAAAATATTCCTTCATCAACTTTCTGGCTCCTTGTATTACTTTTTGGTTGTTTAATAGGAAAACATTCATTCTCCACCTTTTTTCCCCTTTCTCCTCTTTTCCTTTAAGAGTTAATGATACTGGATTATGATCTGTAAGTGTTTTTGGTAATATTTCGGCATTCTCTGCTTTAATTGTCATATCCTTAGTAATCCATATACTATCGATTCGACTATATGAATTTTTAGGTTCTGAGAAATATGTGAACTCCTTTTCGACAGGATATTTATATCTCCATATATCCACTAAATCAAAAATCCTTACCATTTCCACAAAGCTTTTTGGCAGCTTCCCTTCATTCCCCCCTCTTTTCTTCTGCAATCTATCCAATTCTGGTTCCATTACTCCATTTAAATCCCCTAACACAATAATTCTTATATCTATATATTCCATTAATAACGATCTTATTTTAACATAGAATTCTGATTTTCTTTCATGTGATCCATAGATTCCCGCTACTACAATTGGCTCCCCCTCTAGTGATATTTTGACTATTACAATCCTCCCCTCTTTATCTTTGTATAACAATTCTGGTTCATATTTGCTTTTAACATACATTACAACCCCCCTCTTTTTTCTTACATCAGATGTGATGAATTCTTAAATGAACCAATATCAACCGAAATTCTTACATGAACCAATATCAACCAAAGAAATTAAGGAATCAATTCAAAAATTAAAAATAGGGAAATCCCCAGGTCCAGATGGCATACCAGCAGAATACTATAAAGAAATGTTAAATGAATTAATCGACCCACTAAAAGAAGTAATAGAGGAAGCGGTAGAGAAGGGGAATATTCCAGACTCTTGGACTCAAGCATATATAACGCTCCTGCCAAAACAAGGCACGGACTTGGAATCTGTCTCAAATTATAGACCCATTTCATTGTTGAATTCAGATTATAAAATTTATGCAGGATTATTGGCTAACAGGTTGAAAAAAATTATAGGAAAAATAGTGCATAAAAATCAGGCTGGATTTGTGGAAGGAAGACAAATAAAGGACAATATTAGAAATATAATAGACATAATGGAATATCTACAAGTAAGAAGAGATAAACAAGCAGCCCTGATTTCAATCGATGCAGAGAAGGCTTTTGATAAAGTCTCATGGGAATTTATGTAAAAACTATTAAAAGAATTGTGTCTAGGCGAAAAATTCCAAAAAGGTATAAATGCAATATATAACCAACAGAAAGCAAAAATTATTATTAATGGAGAATTTGGAGAAGAAATCAGTATCTTTAAAGGTACAAGACAAGGATGCCCCCTATCCCCAATGTTATTTATAATAGTATTAGAGGTTCTATTAAAGAAAATAAAGCAGGACAGCCAAATAAGAGGAATAGTAGTTGGTGAAAAAAGATACAAGTTAAGAGCCTTTGCAGATGACGTTATGATCACAACAGAAAATCCCCTACAATGCACACCTAGAATATTGGAATGTATAAATGAATATGGCAGATTAGCAGGATTCAAATTAAACTATGGGAAAACCAAAATACTAGTGAAAAATATGGAAGAAAAAGATAAAGTGAAATTACAAGAAATTACAGGATTGGAAATTAAAAAGAAAATAAGGTATCTTGGAATAAATTTAACATCAAACACTATAGATTTAAGTAAAGAGAATTATGGGAAAACATGGAATGAAATAAAAAATGATTTGCAAATATGGGGGAAATTAAATCTTTCCTTACTAGGGAAAATATCGGTAATAAAGATGAACATATTACCAAGGATGATGTTTTTATTTCAAAGTATCCCAATACTAGGAGGAGATAAATGTTTTAATAATTGGAAAAGAGATTTGGCTAAATTCGTGTGGTCAGGGGAAAAACCAAGAATAAAACACAAAATAATGATAGATAAGAAGGAGAGAGGAGGATTTGGCCTCCCTGACATGGAGTTATATCATGATGTGGTGGGTCTGACCTGGCTAAAAGAATGGATCAAATTAGATGACTCGGATGTATTGGATTTAGAGGGAGTAGAGACGAGATTTGGATGGCATGCCTATCTAATAGATGAAAAAGTCAAAGTGCATAAAGGCTTCCTAGGGCATATAGTTAGAAAGTCTATATATAAAATATGGGAGAAATATAAAAGACTTCTAGAACCGAAAACTCCTTGGTGGGCATCGCCAGCAGAAATTGTCGCAGTGAAAAAATTAAATATGAAAGAAAACTGGGCTACCTATAAAATGGTATTAAAGGAAGAAAACGGAGAATTGGAATTAAAGGATTATACAGAAATTAAAGCTCATATTAGTGATTGGTTTCAACATATTCAAATTAAGTACAGATTAGCGAAAGACAAAAAGTTAGGATTTGAAAAAGAAATATCAAAATTCGATAAATATTTAATACAAGAAAAATCAAAAAATATATCTAAATTGTATAATTTGATCTTAGAGTGGGAAACAAAGGATGAATTGGTTAAAGCATCAATGATCAAACGGGCGCAAGATATTGGGAAAAATATTATGTTTGAACAATGGGAAAAATTGTGGAAGGAAGATATGAAATTCACTATGTGTTATATATTGAAAGAAAATTATCTCAAAATGCAACACAGATGGCATTTAACACCTGAAAGAATAGCAAAAATGAATAAAAATTGTAGCGATGTCTGCTGGCGATGCAACACTGGAAAAGGTACTATGATACATATATGGTGGAATTGTTTAAACATCAAACAATTTTGGGAAACAGTATATAGCGAAATGAAAAAAATGTTCAGATATTCATTTAGGAAAACACCAGAAGGTTTTTTATTGGGAATAGTACCAGGAAGCCTAAAGGAAGAAGACAAGGCCTTATATTTATACGCAACAGTAGCCGCATGGCTATTGATTGCGAAAAATTGGAAAAGTGGTACTGTACCAACAAAGACAGAGTGGCTTGCCAAATTATTGGAGTACTACAATATATCCAAAACAATGGGAGAAATTGGAATGATCTCAAAAGAGAAGGGAGACAGGGACTGGAAGGTGTTTAAAAGATACTTGCAAAACTATATCGAAAAATCAGAACTCCTATTAGAATAAACAAGTTTCGTTTCAAATATTGGAATACTAAATAAGATGGATAACAATGTGTAATAGAAAAAGAAGTATGAAATTAGGTTAAAGGTGTGTGAAAGAAAGTAATAGAAGTGGAAAGAAATTGCAATTGAGTAGATTGGAAGTCTAACACAAAGGGTGAGGGGTGGTGGATGGTGATGGGAATTATCTGTGGGATTGAGTGTAGGTATGTTGTAGGCATGTTGTATGTATGTAGGTATGTTGTATGAAATGTATGTTTGTATGTTTGTATGTGTATTAATGTTGAATTATTTTAACAATAAAAAAAATTTAAAAAAACAAAAAAAACCTTCCCTAAACAGGGCTGCCTTCAGATGTCTTCTAAACGTCCGATAGTTGTTTATTTCTTTGACATCTGGTGGGAGGGCGTTCCACAGGGTGGGCGCCACTACCGAGAAGGCCCTCTGCCTGGTTTCCTGTAGCTTTGCTTCTCGCAGTGAGAGAACTGTCAGAAGGCCCTCGACGCTGGACCTCAGTGTCTGGGCAGAATGATGGGGATGGAAACACTCCTTCAGGTATACTGGGCCAAGGCCGTTTAGGGCTTTCAAGGTCAGCAGCAACACTTTGAATTGTGCTCGGAAACTGGGAGCCAACGTAGGTCTTTCAAGACCAGTGTTATGTGGTCTTGGCGGCCGCTCCCAGTCACCAGTCTAGCATTCTGGATTAGTTGTAGTTTCAGGGGCCACCCTCAAAGGTAGGCCCACGTAGAGCGTGTTGCAGTAGTCCGAGCGGGAGATAACTAGAGCATGCACCACTCTGGCGAGACAGTCAGTGGTTCTTAGCTCAGTCAGTAGAGCACGAGACTCTTAATCTCAGGGTTGTTATATATTGCCTTAAACCTGGAAATGAGACTAACCATTGAGATCTTAAGTGCACTGGAAGGCTGCTTGCTGAATCCCTATTTTGTTTCCCAGGACGTGTCAGCATTCACATGTTAGCACTTCTCCTTATATAGCCTTGGATCTGGAGGGGGTGCATACACACCTTCCTCCAATCTTTCAAACAAGCTCATAGCCTCTGCCCTTCCTCCCAATGTTGTGATGTGGAAGGAAGCTGCAAAAATGGTTATTCATTGAACTGCGGGGGAGAGGGGTCCATCTTCCCATCTATGCCTGGGATACAGAAATAGCAAGATAAAATTCATCTTTTTTTCAAAAGTAGAAAATCTTGACTTGGCTCCGTGGGAACAAACGGCTGAAGGAGTTAGAAGGCTTAAATGGCTGCCCCAAGATTCCTTTGTGTAGAAGGAGAAATCCTTTCTCAAGATGGAGAAATCATCCCCATTAACGGCCATCTGTCAAGTTTGTGGTCCTAAGAATGCGGCTACATTTAGCTAGAGCTCAAGAGCGGCAGAATGTCTGACAGCTTCACAATGATGGAACTGAAGCTGTTGGTAGTGAGCTAAATACGTGTAAAATCCAGGAAAATGGAATTAGACTGCAAAGAGGGGATGCCCATTTCCTGATAAGGTCTGTCCGTTTCACTACTGGCGCATATTTCCCTTGGGGCTACTATGCATGCACTTACATGCTGTACTAAGTATTGGCAAATGAACTAGAGTGCTGACAGCAACTGAGATAAGTAGAAAATTGTATCGCGGGAATGAGCTCAGGAAGGGAGGTCAAAGCATCAGCAATGTCATCAGCCTAATATCGCCTCTCTCTCCCCACCCCCCAGAAAGGAACAATTCTCATTTTAGGATTCCTAATTAAAAATCTCTCTTCCTATATATTGTGATACCATTTTTGTTACATCCAGCACCGCACTTGCCTCTTTCCAAATCAAAGTAATTGCATCAGTTTCTGGTTTTGCCACATTTACTCTTGATAAGGGAATCATCCCATTACATGCTGATCCTTTTAAAATAAATAATAGCATTTGTCCGGTGGTTATGCCTCCCTTCCTTGTATCGGTGAAATCTGGGAGTACGGGGCTTATGTACTTACTTCCCCATTGACAATAAAAGGCAACATTCAAATCAGGAAGCCCTGCACTTATTTGAAAGCAGGGTCTCCCTTACACTGGGTGTAAGAGGACTGAAGTCCCAAAACCCTGGAAACCATCCCTTGTTGGTCTAGCAGGCGCCAAACGACCAGAGTTGAAACCCAAACCTGCAAGGTAGTACAGCAGCCACCGCTGCTATAGTCCCACCAGTCTGGGCCAGGAGACTCCCAGAACCTTACCAGATACCCCTTGAGATTCACAGGAGCAAGAGCTGGAAACCAGACTCATGCCCACAAAAATTACTCAGTAACAGTTTGGCCAAGAAACAGGACCCAGTACCAAGGACTTTCCCCAGAAACCACATGAAGATTGAAGAGGTAGATTTGTTCAACATAATTAAAAGAGAACTCATAGGCCACTGAAAAAATACAATTGGAGAATATTGCTAAGAGTGCAAGAGAACACAATTGCAAAACGAAAGAAAAATAGCAAAGCTCGTTTAGCTGAGTTCTAATACATAGAAAAGGATCAATGGACCCCACAGATGTTGGAAAAAGTGTACGGCAGCAGACAAGGGAATAGGGTCACTCCATACAATACGGCCTAGCAGCTGAACCAAGTCTTCCTAGCCAATCAGAAGACTCCCAGGTTGTAAATTTCCAAAACCTAAGCGTGACCATGCCATCTCATAGCTGAGTCATCCCTTCCAATTGACAAGCCACTATTGTGGTCTTGAAGATGCAGCGCTGTCAAATGACATGGCATGAGATCATCTTCCAATTAGTGGGAAAGAACTAAAAGCCAACGTTTACCCAGAGGTCTTGAGAAAAGGAGCCATCTTTGTGGGCAAGGCCCAAACTGAAAAACCAAGGTATCAAACTCACTAGAAAACTTTCGCTATTAGGGTAAGGGAGTGGGGATCTCCCTGGTCAGACCCCTTACATGCAGTGAGGCAGTAGGAGAGGAGCAGAAAGTGGAAAGAGGGAATAAAAAGCAAGTCCAATAGAGGCATTGTTAGGATATTTCCTTAGGGGCCTTATGCATTTCACATGAGCTCAAGAAGGTCTTCCACTCTCATCATGCAGGGAACTATGAAGCTGGGGATAATGTTGGGAAGGATCCGCACAAAGAATCAATGCTGGAATAGGTATTTTAAGTGTCACGGTTATGCTCAAAGGGCAGGCATAGTGAGCATCCTATCTATGCTTTTTGGACTGCGCATGGTAATAAGACAAATATAAACACAAATCCAAACTCACATCTCTCATCATTTTCACAGCTTCCCTGGTCCTCCCCAGCTTTCTTGTACACATTGCCAGCCTCCTCTTAATGTAGACTAATACATTAGTGTCCCGTCCTGGGGAGAGAGAGGGAGAGAGAAGGAGAGAGAGAAAGAAGGAGGGGAGAGGTTTTAAGAGGATGAGTGTTTGCAGAAACAGACAGAACAAAGGTTCCATTTAACATCCTCAAAGTGTAAGGTATAACCTTTCCTTTGAATTCTTATTGCCGAATACCAAAGATATGTGGAAGGAAGCAATAAAAAGTACATAGACCAACAACCCTCGCTGTTAAGTTACAAAGATCTAGAGCTGGAACCTGCCCGTCAAAAATAGGATTAGTCAAGAAGTACACTTATAAAAAAAAAAGTGAGGGTTTTTCTTTAGCCTCAGTTCTACAGCATACTGTTAACAATTCTAATCACTAATTCAAGAAGAACTCACATGCATGCCAAAATTATGCAAACTTCTATACCTTGCCTCACTTAGGCAAGTGTTTATCGTCTTGACTCTCTGAAAAGGTTTCCATTTCTGATGAAGTTTAGCTACAAATGATTGCAGTGTGAATGACCCTACTGCTGTTGCAGGTTGCTTTCTGTACAGCTGAATCCAAATTTATTTATTTATTGAATTTGTTACGCTGCCCTTCCTCCCAAAGGAGTCCAGGGTTTTCAACATTATCATGCAATTTAAAGAGTTCTTGTAAGAGGAGAGATGCTTTCAGCTACCAGTTTCAAGTCAGCCATCCCTCCAGGGCATTCTTTGTACACTGTAAACAGCTGATTGCCGCTCTTAAGAGTTCAGCCATACATAGCAGCACTGGAAAAGCCATTTGAATCTGAATTTGCCTTCTGTGCAATGGTGTTCTATGCATCACAAGCTGAGTCTGTTCAGTACCATGGAGAGAATCCCTTCTCTCTTTTTTGCACACTGTCAATAGCACACTTTCAGAAGCAGTAAGCATGTAAATACCGATTATGTGAGCACCAGTGCTTGCACACTACTAGCTTATTGCAAGACGGGGGTGCAATGATCACAACAGATGGCCTGCAGCCATGAAGCACCCTACCTCGTGGCCATGAGAACAAGCCCCATTGAAGGATGAACCATGCAGTGAATGCCTAATATGATTTTAACAAAAAACCCTAATGTCTCTATGGGGCTGGCTTGTTGCACAAGACTGCAAGAAGGAGGAGGGCAAATGGGACATGAAAGTAGGATTGCTGCTGCTCAGGACCCAAAGTATTCCATTCCAGCCCCCTCCAGGTTTTCCCGTTGACCCTCTCCCACCCCCAAAGTTGGTCAACATTCCATAGTCATCGATAATATTTATTTTGGGGGTTTTCTGGGGGGAGAGGGGGTCCCCAGTACAGTTTTTCTTGTAAAAATTATAGCTTTGTTAGTATTATTATTATTTCTGCAAGCTTTAGGGTCCCTCCAACCCTGCCAATACCACACATGTGAATGGGTTTTGGCACTCACAGCTTGAGCATCAGCAATAGACATGATGTGAGGTCTTTTCTCGTGGGACTTAACGAAGAGACCCTTGTTATTCAACACTACGCAGGGGCTACCAAGAAACTTATGGTCTTTCCCCATCCCAGCCATCCTCCTTCAGCCAGCCTAGAGGATGAAAAGGGGCAGGGGTGGAGAAACCATGAAAACTTTGGTGTATAGATTGGACTCTGCAGCCTTGGTAGACCAGGTGCAGCGCGCAGCGTTCAGGTCTGCCTGCCTCCAAAGAGTGCCTCTGCAACTGAAAAGTCCTTTCCTTGCTTCAGGTCAAGGAAGTCAAATTCCTACACACACACAAGCACACGATATATATAGACCAAGCAGCAAGATTTTCTGCCTCTGGTAGAGTTGTGTGAATATAAACACGCTGAACTCTTCCTTCACACTGAATTTACACAGTTCCTTGTGATATCGTAGTTATCCACAAACATTAATAGAAATAAATTTCAGCATTGACCGTTCAACAAAGAACAAATCAGGATTTTTTTCTCTTTTCAAAGACTTTTTTGAGAATGAGGCATCATACCCTTTCTTTAGTTGTAATATGCCCTCTTTTAAGGACCGAACAGAAAATGTTCATGTAGATAATGATCTACAGAGTCACAGTATTAAGACAACACACTTGTTGTGTCGCCATACATTGGCCTAATGTATCCTACTTGTCAACCAAGTATTTGCAGATTATGGTCCTCACGTTTTGAAGTCTCTTCTAATCACAAGATATAAGCCAAAAGCATTCAGAATACATACAAATTATCCCAAAGCCATGATTGTACTTTTCAGACAGATTAAGCAACAGGTCTGACTTTCAAAGAGAAAATAAATAAGGCAGGAGAGGGAATTCCTTCAGCTGTAGTTCATATTAAGTAACCACTTATCTCTAGAATGGTTTCTCAGTATTTAATAAAGGGCTCATTAACCACATCTGTTTTCAACATGGTTATATATAACATAATTAGATTGGTTTGTCCTCCAAGCTGTATTATAGTGACTCAAGGAATGGTCAACATGAAGTCAATAAAAGCGTCTATTCAAGACATTCTAAAATGGTCTTGGGCTGTAATCCTATCTACATTTACCTGAGAGTAGGTCCCACTGAATTCAATGGCACTTACTTCTGAGTAGACATGCGTAGGATTACTCTGTTATTTACAGAACTTGAGGCTTTTCAGCATTTTCTGGAATGCGAATCATTTCCCTTGGTTGAATTGAAGAAAGCCAAGTTACAAACACTTTCACCCTGCCAGTCTCTGTGTTATCAGGAACAATTTGCATGGAATAGATAGAAACAGGAGGTTGGAAGGTGTCAAAAGAATATTCTAAAACAAGATCCTCTGCAGGATCTATTTAATGGGCTGATAATCTAAGGAAAACCATCTAGTTTGTTGAGTGCCTCAAAAGCAGGCAAGGAACAAATAGCAGTTCAATAGTAATTTTACCAACATCTGGCTAGATTTGTCATGACAATCACTTCTGGGTTCTGCTGTGTTTAAAATGTCACTGGGAAGAGATTTCTCTCTCTCTCTGCCTCACAGATGCCACATGCAAAGAGGCCCTCAGATGTCTCCTGGACTTTTTAATCCTAAAATCTTCCATGATAAGATATTTTGTACCACCCAACATATCTGGAATTATCATGGGGTAAACTCTGCTGGCTGCAAGGCCCATTGTAGAACTTCTCTCCCTCTCCAACTCCTAACCTTTTCATCTGCACTCAATACACACATTCCATTTCATTTTCTGCCTGAGATCACTGTGCCTGAAATGAGAAGCCATCCTTATCAGTGATCCCAATAGGGTCACCTCCCACAGTTTGTGAAATTTGAGTATTCTGTTTTATAGACATGCTGATTGCTTGAATCAATCCTCTACACTGTTATTTCCATGTGCCCCAATGGGAGGCTCCTCACTCTAAAAACACATAACTTTCACACTTCTTTCCCACACTAAGTGGAAAAGTGACCTTCAAAATTGTTGCCATGTTTCAGGCTCCTGTTTCCTAAAGTTCAGCAGGTTAAATAAGCGGATCTCTTGCAGCTTCTTTCCAAATTTGGCAATGATTATTGCAGGTAACTTGTTGCTCTCGTTTAAAAGTATCATTTTGAACACAAATGGCCACAACTGGACGACACACATGTCTTTGTTCAATGGTACTAATGCTTCCTTCGTACTTCTTGGCCACCCCAATATAAAAGGCTTTGTACAGACCATACATTTGATTTCCCCCAAAGAATCCTGAAAACTGCAGTTTACCCTTCGCAGACCTACAGTTCCCACGATTCTATGGGGAAAGTGAGGTGCATCAAATGTATGGTTGTGTGCACAGTACTCCCAGTAACTGCATTTACACACACACACACACACACACACACACACACACCAAGCATATTATACCATACATGTGACTTCCCTCCCATTCCAAGGTTCATTTAAATTCCCCTCCATTCCTGCATATTTTGATATATCCATCTAATTCCATTTTCCTACCTTACATCACTTCAGTATTTATTACACTGTTTAATTCCAATAACTGCATTTCCATCAATAGCAGATGCTGGAGCGCAGCAGTGGGGAAATGGATCCCTAACTCCCTCACACCCTGCTGGCCAACTCTGAAAGCTGAGTGGGATCACACACCTGTCAATAACCTGATGTCATAATGACATCATCAGTTGACTGCTGCACCTTCAAAGGGGTTTGCTGCAACCTCTGATCAGCAGTTACAAGGAGCCCCCTTTTACGGAGGACAAGAAACAAACCTTTTCAATTATTTTTAATTAAAGCTAAAATTCTCAAGAATAGGAATACTGTGTCCAGTGCTGTTTCTGGGGAGAATCATGGTATGTAACACACAACCCTGTGAAAAAGTGCTATTAGCCTATGGTGGGGTAGGAGAGCTAAAAAATAAAAATAATTCACATCTGGCAGCCAACGTGCCACTTGCAAATAAAGAAGATTTGGGATTGAAATACTGCTCAGTCATCGAACTCACTGAGAAACCTAACCCTAACATCACATGGTAAGAATGACGATAGTCCTCTGACCCCACAGAACACTCAGAAATCGCTGGAGGAGGAATGGCGTACAAATGGCATGCAAATTTTTTACCTGAAATGCAAGTTTGAGAGGGGTACCATAATTTTCACTCTATAGGACGCACTTTCCCCCCTCCAAAAATTAAGGGGAAATGTGTGTGCGTCCTATAGAGCGAATGCAGGCTCCTTGGCTTCAGCGATAGCAACGCGAAGCGCAGAGGGAGAGCTCCCCCGCTGCACTCCAGGGGCTTCAGGCACCTATCCGCAAGCCTTCAGAGGGTTGCGGATAGCCGCCTGAAGACCGAAGCCTCCAGAGCGCAGCGCGAACTTCCGCTGCGCTCCGGGGGCTTCGAGCAGCTATCTGCAGCAGGAGTTCCCGCTGTGCTCCGAAGGCTTGCGGATAGCCGCCTGAAGCCTGGAGAGCGAGAGGGGTTGGTGCACATCCCTCTTGCTCTCCACGCTTCGCTTCGCTGGAGAGGCGTTGCACAGTTTTCCCTCTCTGCGCAGCGCCCCTTCAGCGAAGCGGGAGGAGAAATGGAAGGGGCTCCGTTTCTCCTGCTGCTTCGCTGAAGGGCTGAGCAGAGAGGGGGAGAATTCCCCCCCCCCGTTCTCCCCCTCCTATGGTCCAGTGCGTCCTATAGAGCGAAAAATACGGTAACTAGGTGTGTTAGGAGAGCTGAAAAAAATGCTGATATATTTCAGATGTGGCAAACCAATACGCTTCTTTGGTTTCAGATAGTGCATGGGTAGAGGAGCCTACAAAGCCAAGGGTACAAATTTTCACGGCCCTCTAGCGGCTATGGTGGCTCATTTACCTGAAGTAATGTATTTAGCATTCACTCTGAAAGTGTATACAGTGGTACCTTGGTTCTTGAACTTAATCCATTCCGGGGGTCCGTTTGACTCCCGAAACCATTCGAAAACCAAGACGCAGCTTCTGATTGGCTGCAGGAGCTTCCTGCACTCAAGCGGAAGCTGCATCGGACGTTTGGCTTCCGAAAAACGTTCGCAAACTGGAACACTTACTTCCGGGTTTGCGGCATCCGGGAGCCGATTTGTTCGACAACTAAGCCGTTCGAGAACCAAGGTACTACTGTACTTGATTCTGACCAAACAGCTTCCTAGAATTGAGTATACACTTCCATAGGCAACGGTTGCCAGATGTGAAATATATCGGCGTTATTTTCAGTTCTCCTACCCCACTACTAGCAACTATTTGTCTCTTGAAAGGTCTTGGGACTTTTAGTCGAAGAGAGAAGAGAGACTAGCTTACTGTGTTGAGCTTCGTACTGGGCACCATGATGCTGCAGCTGTTGGCTACGCCTGTAGCAGCCTTCGCCAGCCTTCAGAGCCTGTTTGAACAACTTCTCTGCTTCCACAATAGTTGTTGCTTCCTCTTCTGCCAACAGAATATAGGCAGTGGCACACCTGTCAGTGAAACAGCAGAAGCAATCATTAGTAAGACAAACTAGGAAAGGGAAAGGCATTTTCTAGGCTATATCCAATTAACACGTAGCTTTTGCCTGTCTTATTGTGATAGGAAGGTAAAGGGACCCCTGACCATTAGGTCCAGTTGCGGACGACTCTAGGGTTGCGGCGCTCATCTTGCTTTATTGGCCGAGGGAGCCGGCGTACAGATTCCGGGTCATGTGGCCAGCATGACTAAGCTGCTTCTGGCGAACCAGAACAGTGCACGGAAACGCAGTTTACCTTCCCGCCAGAGTGGTACCTATTTATTTACTTGCACTCTGACGTGCTTTCGAACTGCTAGGTTGGCAGGAGCAGGGACCGAGCAACGGGAGCTCACCCCATCGCGGGGATTTGAACCGCCGACCTTCTGATTGGCAAGCCCTAGGCTCTGTGGTTTAACCCACAGCACCACCCGGGTCCCTATTTGTGATTGGAAACACGCCTGCAATTTGATGTGTTCATGGAGGCTCTCTGAAGCATCTGCTATGCTGCGGTCTATTAGCGCTACTCCATTCACTTCACTGGAGGAGAACAATTCTGCAAGGTATGTGTGAAGCCACCCCGCCAACGGCAGGAGCAGCAACAGGCTGCAACCCAGACCTCTGCATAAACAAGGGACTCCTGTTCCCGATAATGGAGACTGCAGCCTGAAAGTTTCATTTGAACTGGGCACGACCTGGACCTATTGCTTCTTTTCCCATATACAGTGGTGCCCCGCAAGACGAATGCCTCGCAAGACGGAAAACCCGCTAGACGAAAGGGTTTTCCGTTTTGGAGGTGCTTCGCAAAACGAATTTCCTATGGGCTTGCTTCGCAAGACGAAAATGTCTTGCGAGTTCCTGCAGGGTTTTTTTCCTTTCCCACCCCTTTTTCCCAAGCCGCTAAGCAACTGATCCGCTAAGCCGCTAAGCCGCTTAACAGCTGATCGCTAAGCCGCTTATCAGCTGATCCGCTAAGCCGCTTAACAGCTGATCGCTAAGCCGCTTATCAGCTGATCCGCTAAGGCGCTAAGCCGCTTATCAGCTGATCCGCTAAGCCGCTAATCAGCTGATCCGCTAAGCCCGCTAAGCCGCTAATAGCGCTAATCCGCTAAGCCGCCAATGGGCTTGCTTCGCAAGACGAAAAAACCGCAAGACGAAGAGACTCGCGGAACGGATTCTTTTCGTCTTGCGAGGCACCACTGTAGAGATCTTACCACAAGTAGCTGTCTGAAATGCAGGTTCTATGTGACACAAGTAAGGATGTGATCCACGCTATAATAAATACTATTTTTTTATTTATACCCCGCCCTTCCTGGTTCAGAAAACCGGTCTCAGGGCGGCTAACAACCAATTTAAAACACTTAATTGTAAAAGCAGCATAAAATACAGTATAAAAACATGAATAACAATAAAATTCAAAGTTCAGAAATCAATTTGGGGAAAATCCATCTAATAAGCATTAGATATTCACCAGGGCTAGCTGGCTGAATTAGTCCCACTTGGGCCAGCGAGAAGGCCAGGGGAGAATTAGCTGTGGGGTCTCAGAGCGGGTAATCTTCATAAAAGGGGAGGGGGGGAAGAGAAGGGAAATAAAAGTTCAGGCTGAATTCAAATTAAAGGCCAGGCGGAATAGCTCTGTCTTACAGGCCCGACGGAAAGAGGTTAAATCCTGAAGGGCCCTAGTCTCATGGGACAGAGCATTCCACCAGGTCGGAGCCATCACTGAAAAGGCCCTGGCCCGGTGGAGGATAGTCTGACTTCCTTAGGGCCGGGAACTCTAAATTATGGTTATTCATGGACCTTAAGGTCCTCTGTGGGGCATACCAGGAGAGGCGGTCCCGTAAATATGCAAACCACACTATCACCAGGCCAGAAATCCCAGGCATACAAAGCCGGGACTTGGGATATGGCACAGTCCAGGAAGCTGTGCAGCATTTGCAATAACTGTTGTAGCCAGTCAGATCCGTTGCAATAGGTCCCGGCCAAAAATAGTGTCTACCTGAAGCTCCATTTGTTCTGTGACTCAGCAGACCATTGGCACTCAGTGCAGAGCGGCTGGTATGCAAAGCCCCAGTAAGGAGGCAAGGAACCACTGTCCAGACACACAGCACATGCAAAGTTCTGCAAAGCAAAATTCTGTGCAGGATTGTGTTCCAAATAAATAACTGGCAATACATCGGCTGGATCAGAGTAGGCCACTATTTTTAACTTGAAACATTCGGAATGGAGCCCAGAAAATCAAAAACAATTGAATGCATATTTTATTTTAAAGGAATAACAAAGTCCATGTTTGAAATAAATAAACAGGCCTCAGTAATAGCAGAATTTCTCCTGCTCTCATCTCTCTACTAAAAGCTACTTTGCCATGCAAGCATCAGCAGTTAGCACCAATAGATAAAAAAGGGGAAAAAATATACGTCCTTCCCTATTGCCCACAGTTTGGAAATTTGGAGAACTACCTCACTTTGTACCTCACCCTCCCAAAGATAAGACATTAGCATGAACAGTCTAGATCAGGGGTGGGGATAATCTTTCAATCTGAATGAGTGTTTCCTCATTAGGGAATCTTCTGGGGGCCACATGGAGGCTGAGGCCAGAGGCAAAAAGAGGGTTGCTTTTTTTTAACAGTAGGCTGCATCACAGCCACTCACAAAAGCCAGAGGTTGCTACACTATCCTCCATCCTTCTCAACAAACAAGAGGCAGTATCACAGTTCAATAAGACATTAAGGTACCCAAGGAGAGCGTGGAACCGGGCCATTGAAGTGCATGGCTGGGGAGAGCTCTAGGGGCCAAATAAGAGGCTTGGAGGGCCACATTTGGTCCCCAAGGCTGTAAGTTTCCCACCCCTGTTCATGATAAAGCAAAAACATTTTCAAACGACTGTTGAGATACTTACTCATTTAGCTCTAAGGCTTCGTGTGCTGCAGAAATTCTGGCCTGCGGATTTCTCTCCCTCCACGCTTTTTGCATTACTGTTGAGCAAGGTATTTAAAATTAAATAAAAATAGAGGGGGTGATTTGACAGGACGCAACTGTAGTCAAGCATTCCGTTGGGGCATTTTATCAGGCAAATGTCTCGATGCACCTTATCTCCAAACCTCAGGTTTACTCTTTTAACGTGTCCAGAAAAAGAGGAACCTTACATCTGTGCAGTCAATGTTAGAGGAAACTACAGGAAAACGTGCCAAGAATGGTTTGCTCAGAAATCAACAATGCAAACCAGATTTGTCAAGTGGGCAGGACAACCCATCTGTCAATCAACTTATCTCAGATGATGGGCAGGTAGGGTGCCCTGCCCACCTGCCAAAGTCCCTTGCACAATGATTTGCCCTGTGCTCATCTCCTTTCTGCAGTGATTGGCTGTGTGGCTGAGCACCCCCCACAGGGAGGAGCTCAGGTCGCACATCTGATCCAGCTACATCTCCACTTCCTGATGTCACGCTGGATATATGGGGAAAGTGGGTGTGGTTTGGGGGAAATGGCCTCGCAGGCCAAATCGGGACCTGTGCTGGTCCAAATCTGGCCCGCAGACCACAAGCCCCCGTCTCTTGTACTACATCAGGGTTTCCCAAACTTGTGTCTCCAGCTGTTTTTGGACTACAACTCCCATCACTCCTAGCTAGCAAGACCAGTGGTCGGGGATGATGGGAATTACAGTCCAAAAACAGCTGGAGACCTAAGTTTGGGACACCCTGCACTAGAGGAACGTGAGAAGAAATCACCACACAAGAAGCGCTATCCTAGGTGATCCGAGACACCTTGTTCCTATTTCCTTGGAAGTAAACTTTGCTATTCACTCCAAGTCATACGTTTCCAAGCACACTTATTAGTAAACTCCTTACTGGCATCTGCAGGCCTTAAGTGGTCCGTATCGCACGTGAAGAACGTCTGATGATCTTGCGCTGAAAGATTCATATCGTAGTATGTCAGAGGTTCCCTTCCTGTCACCCAGGTATACCTGGAGAGAGTATAAAAGAGTACAAGAAATAGCAGAAGCCGCCATCGCAAATTAATCGGAAGATCTTCCCCATGGGCCATTCCAAAGTCTCAGAAATCTTCTCAGAAATCTTCATCCTACTGGATATACCGAGCCCTCTTCATCCTACCGAAATGGGGGCCCATCAGACCTCTCCCCGTGCTTCTCACAGCCCTGCTCCCAAAGGCTCTTTCTAGGCTGAAATTTGTCCTTAAACCACAGATATTGCCTCCTGCATACCTGGATGGAGAATATATCTGTGTGTGTGTGTGTGTGTGTGTGTGTGTGTGTGTGTGAATGAATATCTTTACATTTCTTTCTGGGCAACCTTCAGAAGGAAGGGGTCGCATGCCTGTGGTGTGTAGGGCCAGAAGCAAAAGTGGGTGAATCAGTGAATATAAATTCAACCTTTGTACAGTAGGCTAGTTTCTACATACACTCACACACGCCCTGTATATCCTCTATCCAGGCAAGTGAGAGTCATTGTCAGAATTCAAGGATGCATTCCAGAAAGGCAAAAAATACTCAAGGAGGCGGATTTAGGGCAATGCCCTCCCAGCCCCGCACAGGGCACCCAGCTCAGCAGGTGCTTTCCTGCCTCCTTCCCAAAGGGATGAGGCCTCTGACAAGGTCCTAAAGTCCTCCCACTTCCTTCCAAAGCCTAGTTAGTGCTTTCCCAGCTTCGGGAAGGAGGTGGGAGGCCTCTAGAAGCCTGCCAGAACCCTCATATGCCTCCTTCCCAAAGCCCAGCATCTCACTTATCTGGGTTTGGGAAGGCGGTGTGAGGACTTGACTGGGTGGTGAAAAATTTTTGGCCTTACACATCGCGCTATTATTACCAAGGTCTGCCCCTGATGTGTAGCAAGGTGGGTGAGGGGTGTGGCCTAGGAAAAGAGGGAGTGGTTATGGAAAGAGCTGAGGGTGGGGGGTGATAAAGAGGTCTGGAGTGGTTGCACTTTTGACCCCCTAGGCCCATGGCTCTCCATCCTTGTCCTAGGGGAAATGCAGTTATCAGGCTAAAAAAAAAAAAGGTTTCCGGCCCTGTACTAAGCCATGGTTTAGTGTTAAGTGTAAATGCATATAATAATTATTATAATAATTTATTATTTGTACCACGCTCATCTGACTGGGTTTCCCCAGCCACTCTGGGCGGCTTCCAACAAGGATTAAAAATACAATATATGTGGGACCTGTCCACTGTGTTGCTTGGATAAGGCCCCAAGTTCTTCTGTGACAATGAACGAGTGCTCAAACATAACTTTTAAAAGTGGCTACTGTGCTTGAATGACAATTCTGTGCAGCACTTACCGGTTATATTCAGCTCCTCTAAACAGGTTTAGTGGATTTCGCCAGACTTTGCATTCTGTAACAATGGAAAAATATATACGCCTTCTAATTACCAGTTAATGCTACTGTTTATTTGAAAACAGAATTGCCTTCAAATTAAGTCATTCCAGGTGCATTCCAAGCATCTAAAAGAAAACCAGGCGAATATACAGGTGATATCTAACAGATGGGGGCCTGTGATTCGCCCACAGTATATACATCTGGAGTGCTTCTGTGAGCCAATGAATTATTAGTACATATATGAACAAATGAAGCTAGCATGCTGAATCAGACCACTGTTCCATCAGTCCTTGCACTGTCTGCTTTGATGGCGACAGTCCTCCCAAGATTTCAGAAAGAGATTGTTCACAGCCCTCCTATTTCTAACTGTAAAATGGCCCGGAAGCTAGTTGTTGCCAGCAATGTTCTGCTCCAAAAACCAAAGACTATGTTGCGGGACATGTAGATTTGGATGTCTGAATAACCTGCCCAGTACAAGTAGTATTACCTAGAAGAGGGAAGTAGCAGGTGCTGGAAATTCATCCACCTTTAGCAGAAAGTGTGTGTAAATTAATTGGTATGCTAATTTACAAGAATCATGAGAATTGTAGTAGAGGGGGCTTATTAGAGTTCCCAGAGTTTTTGACTGGGACTCATGGCAGTTAAATAAGACTTTGAGGAGCGATATATGTGTAGATGTGATTTATGTCGTACTGACTTTCCTGGCTTATAGATATAAACATGTGGCACTATAGCCAGTGGCAGGGGGGCAATGTTTACCTGAGCTCCCACCACTGGTGTTGTTGCAGTTTATTTGTTGTTGCAAATGCACTGGTAGGAAAAGCATGGATATATTTTGTTATGATGGCACTTTTTTGGGGTGGGATAGGGAAGACATATTATACGTACCTACGGGACCGCCTCTCCTGGTATTCCCCGCGGAGGACCTTAAGGTCCACAAATGACAACACTTTGGAGATCCCAGGTCGCAAGGTGGTTAGATTGGTCTCAACTAGGGCCAGGGCCTTTTCAGTACTGGCCCCGACTTGGTGGAACGCTCTGTCAAGAGACTAGGGCCCTGCAGGACTTGAGATCTTTCCACAGGGCCTGCAAGACACAGCTGTTCCACCTGGCCTTTGGTTTGGACTCAGTCTAACCCTTATGTTTCACTCCCCTTACGGTTTTGATCTATGGGCTACTTTTAAAATGAGGCTGCATTTTAAATTGCATTTTAACCTGTATTTAAAATTGGTTTCTTTCCCCCTATTATGTTTTTATTGTAATTTTACTGGTGTTAGCCGCCCTGAGCCCGGCTCTGGCCAGGGAGGGCAGGGTATAAATAAAATTTTTTATTATCATTATCATTATTATTATTATTAGCCAGAACAGCTAAAATATATTCTAAAGTCAGGATGAAGTAACACTAGGAGCAGATTCAACTGGGGGAAAGTCGACTTGGTGAATAAATTCATTCCTAAAACCACTCATGTTTCAATTTCTTTTTAAGTCAACTGCTAACACTGTTCCATTTCAAAGTCAAAAATGGAAGCTTGCAGGTGAGAAGATATTTTGGCTCAATCTATGATGCCTCCCATGGCAGCATAGAATCATAGAGTTGGAAGAGACCACAAGGGCCATCGAGTCCAACCCCCTGCCAAGCAGGAAACACCATATGCAGCTAATCGTTTGCTCTAGGTGGCTTCTGAAGTGATATGCTATTCGAGTTCTTGCAAAGTTGTTCCGCTTCCTCTGCCAGAATAAAACAAGCTACAAATAGATTGGAGGCAGTAACTCACTTCCCCTAGGGAGCCACTGGCTGAAGGACCCCAAGATGCCTCTGAGATCAGCATCCATACCTGAAGGCTGGAACATGAGCGATAATAGAACACTTAAAACAAAACAAAACAATCCAGGACATTGCAGGTTTGCTGTCAATAGTAATAAACATAACCCATGAGCGTTCTTGCATTTTAAAAGGACATACTATTATAGTTAACAATCTGCACAGGACAAGCAGAATTGTCTTACCTGAGACGCTCTGCCGATTTGCATCAGAATCCCCATTGCTTGTATTTGAGTTGTTGGGAGAGTTGTTGTCCACCCCTCCCAGCAGAGGGCGCAAGTGGCTCACCGAGACTTGCTCAATGAACGAGGTCCCATACTTGCGAAAATACCACCACTCAAATATCTAAAAACAGAAGCAGAAGGAGCGAATATGTGCATTCATTAGTTTGCTTTCCTTAACTCCAAAGTAATTCCCACTGGCCACTTGTGTTTTCTTTTAAGCTCTGATTCTATATTTAAAGGTATTTTTTGGATGAATCGTTATCCTTATTTATTCCGTATACAGTGCCATTAGTATATGCGGTGTTGTTTTATAAATCATAACCTTGCAGAGATTGATAGGGTGCTACACCAAGAGCCACCAACATACTAAAACAGGCTTTAAGGAAAACAGGGAGTGCGGAAGAGACACAAGGGGAAACTGAAAGAGTATTTGGAAAGGCTGCCTATTCCAAATTCAATTTAACGACACAAAACGATGAGAAGACAAAACAGGAGCCTCAAAGTTGCCCAATGACATTTAGCACCTGGACAGCTTAGCTCAGTTGGTTAGCCCAGCTTAGCTCTGCTGGTTAGAGCGTGGGTTTGATAATGCCAAGGTTGCAGGTTCGATCCCTGTATGGGACAGCTGCATTTTAGTGCATTACACGGGGTTGGACTGGATGACCCTCAGGTCCCTTCCAACCCTATGATTCTGGGTGACTGAGCAGGAACCTAGTTCCTTGCCCCCCGCTATGGTGAGATGCACTGCATTTCTATTTAAATTATGGTATTTATTTCTGAATTTGCATCTATAAATATAAATTAGCATATGCAACTTATATGCAAATCTGTGACCTTTTTTTGTCCCCTTGTTCAGTGATACATTTCTTCTTTTGGTGATGCATAAGTGGCCACCTATCATTGGCAAACATATAATGGTAAATAATTGCAAAGCCACAGAGAGCTTTAAATGGAAGGGCCAGGGGTCTGTGCTCGATACAGAAGCAACCAAGAAGCTATTTCTCACCTATTGCTCATAATTTCCCTTAAAAAGCTGCAAATATCCATCTATCCATTCCTGGGTCTGTCTCACCTCCCTGCTCTGGAGCTACTTGGAGTACTTAATTAGCCACAGGATCAATCCCTGGCATCTCAAGTTAAAGCAGCTCAGGTGGCAGAGCTAAGAAAGGCCTGAAATATTCAAGAGCTGCTGCCAGTCCGAGCAGACAATACTGGGCTGAATGATCCGATTCATAGAAGTCAACGTTATATGCTAAGAAGGAAATGCCTAGCCAGTTATTACGAAGAGGCTTCTTTGCTGGTTTCTGTCCTTTTCATAGATCTACTGCAGAATTTGCTCCGGATATTCTCCACCATTTTTGTGTGTGTGTGTTGGTTGCCATTTGCCTCCCCCACCCCCAAAGTGTCCTGGAATGATGCAATATTGTGGAGAGTGAAAAATGGTGGCCACGCTGCTCAACACGGTTGCAACACCAACAACTTTAAAGGGGGGCGGAGAGAAAGCAGCTCCATGACTTATGCTGACAAGCCCCACCCCTGTGAAACTGGAGAAATTTGGTGAAATGGCATCCCCTAAAACTTCTCTGTCTGCAAATAGGTTGCAGAATTAAAAGGGGAATGTTTGCATACAGTGCTCTTTTATGTATCCTGAATAGGATCTGCATTGAATATCTGTTTGGAGTGAGTTATGTGAATTGCATATATGTTTGGGGTGATTCTTTAACATCAACTTCGTTGGACTGGTCATGTTGTGCGGATGCCTGATGATCGTCTTCCAAAGCAACTACTCTATTTCTGAACTTAAAAATGGAAAGCGTAAATGCTGGTGATCAACAAAAGAGGTTTAAAGACCGCTTCAAAGCAAATCTTAAAAAATGTAGTATAAACACCAACAATTGGGAAACACTTGCCAATTGGAGAACAGCCATTACCAAAGGTGCCATGGGCTTTGAAGACACTCGAACTCAGGACGCAAGGGAGAAATGTGCCAAGAGGAAGGCAAGCTTGGCAAATCCACATCATGATCAACTCCCACCAGGAAATCAATGTCCCCACTGTGGAAGGACGTGTGGATCCAGAAGTGGCCTCCACAGTCACTTACGGACTCATTGTTAAAACTGTGTTTATGGAAGACAATCTTATTCGGCTACGAGCGATCGCCAAAGAAGCAGCAGAAGAAAGAAGAATGTGAGGGGAGCCCAAACTGACCTTGGCACTTTCTCTACCCCTTCTCAGTAGCCTTACATGACAACGTACATCACAGCACAAAGCGAATCGTAATGCCGTAGTGTAAACAGCAGTAGCACTAATGCAGCAGTAGCATCTGACCCTTTTTCCTATATTTACTGGACCTCTGGCCCAAACTGTGTTTGCAAAGGATGCAGCTGTAAGCTAGCTGCTTTCTCCATATGATGTTGGGTTACATGCCTCAGAGATCACATGCCCTTGTCATATCCTGCCCACCTACTACAGCCAAGCATAACTTTTTAGCACCATCGAGTGCAGGACTATCACTCATCTTCATACTTGTGTCCTGGCTTGGCAGCAACCGAAGCAGTTTACAGTTATTACTTAAATAATTATTCAGCGTGGTTAAAACAAAAAATTGAACAATTTCAGTATCTATCAACTTTGTTTCTAAAGAAAGGCATAACGAAATGATAAAATATATAAATTAATATAACTGCCAATATCCCTGAGCCAGCAGTACAAGAAATAAAATAGTAAGGGCTGCTTCCCCATCGCCACATCTTAATGCAATGTAATGCACGGCTGATAAATTAAAACAATGTGAATATTCTTAATTACTTCCAGTTTAAAGTTATTAGTATCATCGTTATTTGCATATGAAAAGGAAGGCAGCCAAACACTAATTTCTCTTTGTGAATTCCTGCAAAAATGGCCAAGTTGTGCTTTGAAAGCCTTCATCTTACTGTCCTAATTGTTGGGTCTCTTTAAAAAACAACAGACAGCTCCTCTTCCTATAGTATCTACTCTCCAAACCTCTTTTGTTCACACCTACAAGGGAAGTTTTAATTTCTCTGAAGGCTAACCATATGCCTTGAGGTGCTATCTGTTCAAGGAATACTCAGGATACAGTAATTAATTCCGTAATGATTTCCCTCTTGCTTGAAAACAACAACAGCAAGGCAAGGAAGGTCTCTAAACCCTTTGGCAAATGTCGTTATTCTTCAGAGATTTCTTTTGTGAATAAGCCTTAAGTAGTAGCGAGAGGCGCTGAAGAGAGATTGCAGCTCTGGTGAACACATTGTTTGCATGGCCTTTCGGCATGCACTGGAACACGTGGAAGGCATGAATTCCAAAGCAGGCAAAAAGTCTAAGGTCCGGTCCTTGGCATCTCCAGGTAGGTCTCTTGAACCCCTGAAGAGCTGCTGGCAGTCAGTCTACTAGAGTGTTCCAGTGACAGAAGTCAAGCTCAATAAGGATGCTCTTCTGATGACTGTTTTAGGTGACTAAGCTTTTTCTTTTTTTAAAAAAAAACTTTCTCAGGAAGATACCCAATATAATGCTCAGGGTGGAGTTACCTTTAGTGAATTGAGGTCCAAAACCCACTACAGTTGTACCTTTAACACCCTTGAACTCGGACATTTTGACTCCTGAACGCCGCAAACCCAGAAGTGATTGTTTGTGAATGTTCTTTTGGAACTCAAACGTTCGACGCGGCTTCCAACTGGTAGACCCGGGTTGTATATTTGTGTAAATAAACCATATATCATAAAGACACCACAGTCTCCACTGTGTCTCATTGCCCAACAGAAGACACAGACTGTGGGCTAAAGCAACCCCTGAAATCCCTTGGAGACTGGGGTAGCATGGCACAATATAAATAGGATTTTAAACAATGTACTGATTTTGAACTCTGCTGCAGAAAAAGCTTTCGTGGTTCCTATTGGCTAGGGATTTAAAAGATGGGATTGGCCAATTTGAGAAGATTGACAGAAACAGGTTGGCAAGTGAAGCTCTCTACAGCTGAAAATGGAAGTATGCAAGGCACGATCTGTCCCAGTTCCAGAATTTTGTCTTTCAAAAATGAAATTTTAGATTTGAAGATGCTAGAGACTACAAAGCCCATGACAAATGCAAATTCTTTTAGGTACACAGAGACACAAAGTTGGAGGCAGGTGTGTAGGGAAGAAATAGCAAGAAAGATCAGATTGATTTATTTTTTACATGTGGAATCTGACATTCAAACGTTTTACAGAACTAGTAAAATGCAACAATTTTACTCACCAAAATAAGCCCCGATATTAATGAAGAAGTTCCTGTGAGAGCAACGTAGAACTTGGGCGTCAATGTGTTCAAAAACATACTCACTAAAAGAGAAAAAGAAAACCACTTAGTATAGGACATTTTCTAACCTTCTGCAGTTCCAACATTTGCAAGTCAAGTTAAAAGAAAATTTCTTGCTTTTTGAAAACATCAGAAACCAGAGCATGTTGCATTCTATACGAAACCTTAAAGGTAAAGGGACCCCTGACCATTAGGTCCAGTCGTGACCGACTCTGGGGTTGCGGCGCTCATCTCGCTTTACTGGCCGTGGGAGCCG
Organism: Podarcis filfolensis; assembly: GCF_964270895.1. Taxonomy (NCBI): domain Eukaryota; kingdom Metazoa; phylum Chordata; class Lepidosauria; order Squamata; family Lacertidae; genus Podarcis; species Podarcis filfolensis. The sequence goes on from NC_139612.1 coordinate 22,028,406, forward strand.
GCATACAGCTTCCAGGCCATGTGGCCAGCATGACTAAGCTGCTTCTGGTGAACCAGAGCAGTGCACGGAAATGCTGTTTACCTTCCCGCCGGAGCGATACCTATTTATCTACTTGCACTTTGGCGTCCTTTCAAACTGCTAGGTTGGCAGGAGCAGGGACCGAGCAACAGGAGCTCACCCCGTCGTGGGGATTCGAACCGCCAACCTTCTGATCGACAAGTCCTAGGCTCTGTGGTTTAACCCACAGCGCCACCCGCGAAACCTTAATGCTTCCTATATCCAGCACAAAGCTGGACTAGAGAGGGCAGAGCAACATAAAGGCACTCAAGCCTTTGTTTCTGCAATCTATCTAGGCAGCTTTAATCTACCTTCTGGAAATGACATGAAAGACAGAGATTAACGAGAAACCTAACGTTGACTGCCAAATACATTCAGCATCCTTCTGCCAGCATATAGATGCGAGCCAACAAAGTTATGCTAGTATCTTGCTCAACCTGTCTCCTGAGCGCTGTTCTGTATTACAGTGTTAACAAAACCTAGTAGGCAAGCACGGAAGATTTCATGTCAATACTTCCCTTTCAGATCCCTTGCGTTAGCTAAGCAGCTACACAATGTCATAGCAAGGCAAAAGCAAAGCCTGAGCCAAGTGTGATGCAGAAACGCTTTCGTTACAGAGAGTGACTGTTCCTATATGTCACTGGAGCACAATTCTTTATGCCAGCACAATCAAGGGTTCTTAAGAATTTACTGTGCATGAAACCATTTGAACTGAAAGATGGGTCTTGTTTTAACCACCGAAGCACCCTGCTGCACATCTTTCTAGACTTCACCTCCTTTGTCAACCCTTGTTTCCGTTCCTTAAAATCCCACCCTCTTAGCTGCGTGTCTTTGGGGAGGGAAGGAAATTATTGCATAAATTGGAATCTCAAAACAGCACAGCAAAAAACCCAAAAACCCTCTGGGAGAACATTTTTCAGTTCACCTGTACGCAATGCCAGTAATTTCCACATTTTGCAGTGCAGACCATAATATAGGGGTGGTCATCCCGTAAGCCTCATGACCAAATGGGAATTAGAACTTGTGTTTTCCCAGTAATAGCCCCCAAATCTAATCACCATGCCACCTTGGACTCCCTTTACTGTCTGTCTGCTTCTGCTGCCTGAGCAGGAATAGAACAACTTCAAGCAAAAGGGGAAAGTTGGCTTAGTCACCAGTGCCATGGCTTTTTTCAGCCCCTTCCTCAAAGATTCACTCTCTTATTGTTTACTCATTTAGAAACGTACATCCCCAATGCTTCCGTATACCTGAAGGAGTGTCTCCACCCCCATTGTTCTGCCTGGACACTGAGGTCCAGCTCCGAGGGCCTTCTGGCAGTTCCCTCACTGCAAGAAGTGAGGTTACAGGGAACCAGGCAGAGGGGCTTCTCGGTAGTGGTGCCCGCCCTGTGGAACACCCTCCCAACAGATGCCAATGAAATAAACTATCTGACTTTTAGAAGACATCTGAAGGCAGCCCAGTTTAGGGAAGCTTTTAATGTTTACTAGATTATTGTATTTTAATATTCTGTTGGAAGCTGCCCAGAGTGGCTGGGGAAACCCAGCCAGATGGGCAGGGTATAAATATTAAATTGTTGTTGTTGTTAGTTATTATTATTATTCCACCAGGACTATAATAACGCTTTCACACACAAACACTCATCAGCCTGATGGGCGGGATATAAATTAAAAATTATTATTATTATTATTATTATTATTATTATTATTATTATGCTTTTTTAAAAAAGATCTAATTTTCTTTTACTAAGCATAAACCACAACCTGCTTCAGACAGCATATTAAAAACATTTTGAGGGAGCTTCCTCTCCCCAGTCAGACCCTTCCCAAGGTGATGGCTGAGAGCCACACAAGCGCTGTTTAAAAACTGCCAGTGCCAAGGCATAAGCAGGCGCCCAAGGAGGGCTGGGATGCAAGATCTAAGTGTCAGAGCTGAGGTGTGCACAGAAACACGCCGGAGCCAGGAAGACCCTGCTGTGTAGCCCAAGATACAAAGCTCTTTGTAGCCCTTTATGGAAGTTCAAGTGGGCCCCAAGGCCTGCGGAGGGAAGGAGTGCATGGTTTGAGAATACTTCAAGTTGCAGCAGCAATAGTTACTGCAGTGACACACAAAATCAAAGGCTCCTGGGTTCAAGCCTTGGCAGGTCCTAATGAGACTCGCTCTCAATTGTAAACCCGTGTTTGCACTTTACTGACGCACATTGTAAAGTGGGGCTCAAAAGGCCAAATTTTCTTCTCAGTAACAAAGCTATGAAAATAAGTGTTCTAGCCTAACTGCGCTACAGTGGTACCTCAGGTTAAGTACTTAATTCATTCTGGAGGTCGTTCTTAACCTGAAACTGTTCTTAACCTGAGGTACCACTTTAGCTAATGGGGCCTCTCGCTGCTGCCGCGCCGCCAGAGCACGATTTCTGTTCTCATCCTGAAGCAAAGTTCTTAACCCGAGGTACTATTTCTGGGTTAGCGGAGTCTGTAACCCGAAGCATATGTAACCTGAAGCGTATGTAACGCAAGGTACCACTGTATTTTTTTATGTGAATGATTCCCCCGCTCCTGTCACATTTCTTTTTTTTTTAAGGAATCTTCAACTGTATGAGTTCTAGCAGTATAGCTGAGACACATCATGGAGAACTAGTCCAATACGCATAATCTATGTAAACTCATGAGTTACTTGTCTGTCTTCAACCTTTGGGTTCCTCAGCAATCCAGTTCTTATCTTACTCTGGGATTTTAAATCTTTCTTAACCCGCAGGAGAGTGGAGGAATCGGGGTCAAACAGCATCTTCACACACATTTTAAACAAGAGACACTAGCATGGCCGATCTACTCAAGACCGTGTTCCCTTCCCATCGTTTCCTTCATCCAAAGACCACACAACCCCTTCTACCTGATTGATTGATTGATTGATTGTACTGTATTTATTGTCACACAGTACGAATACAGGAACGTTGTGAAAGTAAGGTGGGGGGCAATGTTGTGAGTGTACAGTGGTACCTCTGGATACGAGCAGGATCCGATCTGGATCCCCGTTCACATTCCGAAGCAAACGTAACCTGCGCCTGCGGGTCGCGATTTGCCGCTTCCGCGCATGCACGTGACGTCATTTTGCCCCTCTGCGCATGCGCGAGCAGCAAAACCCGGAAGTAACGCATTCCATTACTTCCGGGTCGCCACGGAGCACAACCCGAAAGCGCTCAACCTGAAGCATATTTAACCCAAGGTATGACTGTATTTAATAAAAACTTTTTATCAAATTCTTTAGTTTTCTAGCTGCAAGGTTTGGCTGGGATTCTGTGTGCGACAGAAAAAACACCCCCTCCCCCTCATTGTATAATAATATTTTTAGCTGAATATTCCTGATTCATTCTGGAGGTACTGGGTGTCCCTGTTTGGAGGTATTACACCCGATGCTCATTTCCTTGTTTCAAGCGCAGCAACCATCCGGTTTCCTTTTTTTCTTGTAGGACGAAAATGCACAGTTCGTCAGGCTCCAGTTCCTATAAGATGCAGCTGCAGAAGAGTCAACGCACCACATGAATCTAAATGCTTGCTAAACAGGCCCTTGCCAGGCAGCTGCAATTATGCTACATCTCTAAACTGCTGCGCTAATTTATTTCACTGCATATTAGGCTCACTAGATGAGACGGTGCTATGGAGAGCAACAAAGGAAATAAGTGCTGCTTGCCATAAAACATTTGACAGAGCTATAAAAATGATCAGTATCTTGGCATATGCGGCTGTCTCAACGAGCGAGGAGGAGCATTCAATTGCTAGACCTTTGCGGGGAGTGCTAACTATGATAACAGGCTTCTTCTCCATTTTAATATATGCATCCTGTTATGACAAAAGTTGTATTTGTCTAGAAATGCCACAAATCCCTCTCCAACATTTATTTTTTGTCAATATTTCCATAATCTAAATAATATGCATAAGGAAGCACATATGATTATTATTTTCCTCGTTGACATACAGATTTGATTTCAGTCAAAAGCACTTTGTCAATGTGTGTGGGGGGGGGGGAGAGAGTTATAGTAGGTATCCTGTTTACATGGCACAAAGGTTTATGAGGTTAAGCTTTATTGAGAGCAAAGCCAACAAACTAAAACCCATTATCGGGAGTCATTTAATGTGATTAATGGCTCTGGTTCTTTGAAAACACCTGGTCAGCACATTTCTCTCTTCTTCTTGTACAGAGGGTTTCCCTCTTCTCTTGAGAAAAGCAGAGCAACTCCAGCTGCACTGATTCTATGTGCTTTCAGTGTTTACAAGAAAGGTGGCTGATTATGACCTATGGTCAGTGCAAAAACACTCCTTTGCCCGAAGAATGACAGCAAACAGTACCTTTGCCAGCTGCAAGATCTCCCTCATATTGACACCTCAGGGTTCTCCCAGAATATTCATTTATTGAGTATTCGTCCTGATTTGTTTGCAGGGAGATTAGAAGATGTTGGTTAGTTAGTGAGAATTACAGTCATACCTCAGAAGTCAAACGGAATCCGTTCCAGAAGTCCGTTCGACTTCCAAAACGTTCAGAAACCAAGGCGCAGCTTCTGATTGGCTGCAGGAAGCTCCTGCAGCCAATTGGAAGCCGTGGAAGCCCCGTCAAACATTCGGCTTCCAAAAAAACGCTTGCAAACTGCAACAATCACTTCCGGGTTTACGGTGTTCAGGAGCCAAAACATCCGAGTTCCAGGGCGTTCAGGATCCAAGGTATGACTGAATTTCTAATTTTTCTTTACTGGGAGGTTAGAGGACGTTACATCAAAGTAAATGAAATCCCACACTTTCCAGGGCATTTCCCCATCACTTTCCATACTGCAAAAAGACCAGACTTTTTGGGAAGTGAGTTTGTTGCACAAGGCTTTCCATTCAACTGTAAGAGTATGATCTGAATTGGCCTGTATGTATCCCACCTGAAAATAGCAAAAAGTCAGGAAGCGCCTGAAGTCTCACATGAAGAATCTTGGATTAAAGGCTGAATCCTAATACAATAATCCTTTCATATGTATCCACGGCTTAAGTAGAAAACATACATTTGAATTCAGTGTTTAAGTTTTAGCTCCACCCTGCTTTCCTCTGTCCCATTGAGCTCTCCCATTACGACCATTTGCTTTCTTTTAAAAAGCAGATGATGATGAGGAGGAGGATACAAAGACACCTCTTGAGCATGTACAGAGTGACTTCCCTTCTACATTAAGCAACTACAGTCTACCCACACACACTGAGAATGAAGGAATGGGTCTGATAGTTAGCTTTCTTGAATGTATTCTGATGACACAGCCCAGAGAGACTTTTTTTGAAACGTTCTAAAATGTGTAAATTTGCACACAGTCATATAACTTAGGGGGTGGTAGCTTCAGCTGTCCAGTTTTCATCTCAGCGGGGGGGCGGGGGGCACTGCTGTAGAAATGGAGGGAAATCTTCCCAGGGTTTCCAAGAGCAAGGGGAAAAAACCCCTGCTATGGTGTCACAGCTACACTCTCCACACCAAGTTCCTTTCATGGAGGTAAGAAGTCAGGAAAACAGTTCAAAGATAACTCTTGAATCTTGGAAAGAAAGAAAGAAAAAGCTCAAATCAAGAAGGCAGCATGCTGAAAATCAGACTCAAAAACACCCAAAGCTCCATGGAGACCAAGGCTATAATTATCGACAAGTAGGAGGTTTACACTTCAAGTTGCTTGACTGCTCAAGCTGCATTAGATCTTTTAAAAACCGTTAAAGTGTCTTCAACGGTCATGTGTTCTGGCAAACAGAATTACCATCAAAGCCATGACTGCTCGCCGTCAAAAGCTAGGGTGTGATTTTGTAAAAAAAAAAAGAAGCAGCTGAGCTTCTTAAATCTGCAACATTTTCAAACTGGGACTGGGTCCAGCCCAAATGGCTCTTGCATTAATTGAAATGCATCATGCTGGCTGCTGTTTCTCACGTCTTCTTGACTTCGTTGCCCCCTGTGTAATTTCCCCCTCTTTCCCAGGGCCTGTTTTCTGAGCAGAGGGTTTACTTTACAGGATCCTGGAGCGAGCATTTGTTCTTGGGTTTCCCTGTTGGGAGTTCTAATTCTTGTTGATACTATACATCGTTAAGTTAAAAAGGAAACTCTGTTACGATTTCTGTTTTATTATATTTGATGTTTGTTTGTAAGCTATGTGGGAAGTGGGGGTACAAATCCAAGTCCAGAAAGACCTTTTTTTTTTTTAGTAGCTACAGCTTAAATGTAAATTTTAGTGCCTTTAAGTACTGATACGCATTGCTTCGATATCTCAGTAGCAGAAATTACATAAAGGTGTTGATTGACTACAACTCCCATCAGCCACAACCAGCAAGGCCAGCAATCAGAAACCCCAATTTCAGTTTGCTCTGATTCAGCTGTAAAACACAAATTTTCCTGGGGGAAAGTGGCAGAAGGAAGAAAAAACCCACTCTGACACAAACCTGGAAATCTCAGCCCTGTGTCTATAAATGCAGCACTAGGAAGTGTGGATAAGCCCTCATCTAGGCTAAAATAGTGCAAGACTCACTAAGGTATACATTTCCAAGGCCACATCCACACCATTAACTGAAAGCACTAAGATAAACAATCATGGCTTCCCCCCCTAGGAATTCTGGGAGCTGTAGTTTGTTAAGGGTGTTGGGAGTTGCTTAGCTACAATTTCCAGAGGGGAAGAGGGATTGGTTGGGATTCTAGGAATAATAAGTAATAATTCATGAAGACGTTATTTTCAGGATTAGCTCTCTTTCAAAGCTATCACAAGAAAAAGATGTTGCAACATAGGAAAGTAGTTCAGCTTTTGCTGTTGTTTGGTTTGAAAGCCAAGGAAAGCTTTCTCAAAACGAAAACAGGCTTGGAAATAAAACTTACAGTTGTTGGGAGGGGGCTGTTTTGTTTTCAAGTGAGCGCACTTGGCACTGAAACTGAAGTGGCTGTATACATTATTAAACATCACGGGCAGTTAAGGGAATAGCACTGATGACAGCTTAATGCCAGTAAGTGAAAGATGATCCACATAGTGAAGTTCTGCAGCAGCTTCTTAAAAGATTTTGGTTTTGGCAACTGTCAAGAAACAGATGTTCCAAAGGTGAGGAGCAGCCACTGGGTTAGACACCTAGTTCTTCTGAGCAGCACTGCACCCATAGGAAGATGGAGTGAGAGGGAGAGACAGCTTCTCCATAATTCTGTAGTAGCCCATGAAAAGCTCCTCCTGCATGTGTGGGGGCCAGTGGCATAGCGTGGGGGGTGCAGGGGGGCCGGCCACACCGGGCGCAACATCTGGGGGTTAGGGTTAGGGGGCGCAAATCCACGGGTTAGGGGGCGCAAATTACTTGCCTTGCTCCGGGTGCTGACAACCCACTCTACGCCACTGGTGGGGGCCCCTCTGTAAGTGTGGGAGTTTGTTCAGGAGGCTGCAGGGGAGAACAGGGGAATGTGTTCTCTCTCCTCAGTCTAGAGCAGCGGTTCTCAGTCTGTGGGTCCCCAGATGTTGTTGGACTACAACTCCCATCATCCTTGAGCTCTGGCCTTGCTAGCTAGGGGTGATGGGAGTTGTAGTCCAACATCATCTGGGGACCCACAGGTTAAGAAAGGCTGATCTAGAGACTCCACTAGATCTCACTCACCTCTTTCATACAGACTGGGCATACTGATGATTTAAAGAACGGTTATGCCCTTGGACAGATTTTAGAGACTGCATGAGACATGGAGATAATGCCTCCGGGATGTGTACTAGGCAGAGAAAAAGTGCAACTTGAAAACCTATGGGGTGCTTTGTGCAAATGCATCACTCTGCTGAAAGTGTAAAATGTCTCATCAAGGTTAGGGTTGCTTTTGATAACATATATGATTAAATTAAAATGTCACACAAGAGTAAAAAAAAAAAAAAAAAAGCTTATCAAGTGCCTGTGGACAAGAAGAGAAAAGCTATTCATACATGCATTCGAAATAATAATGTCTAATTAATTTTTTATTATTATGAAGACCTTTTCATATTTTGCAGCGTCATTCTCCAGGCTTCGCCACCAAAGATAATCAACACTGTTAATTCTCTTAAGCCTATCCTAGATATACTTCCAGGTAGTTCAAGAAAGAGTCTGTAACTCAGTGGCAGAACACATAATTTGGTTTGGTTTTTTGCAACCTTTGCTACAAGGGAGCCCTTTCAAGACAGCAGAACGACCCCACCTGAATCCTTTGAAAGCTGCTGTCAGTTGCAGGAGACAATACTAGGCTAAGTGCTCTTGGCCAACGTATTACGGGCCAAGGCTTGCTCTGACCTTTGCTCAGCCCTGGGGGAGAAGGTGTTACATGTCCAAGTGGACATGCCCCAAAGTGTAAAAAAGCCTTTCTGGAGAGAGAAAACAGCCTGCAAACTGGGCAGCACCATCAAAACGATCCTATCCCAAGTTGCCACCCACCATACCTCAGTTGGCAGAGGCACCCAGAGGTGAGCCACTGATCTCAATGCACAAGCTACTTAAAAATCTCAATGCACAAGCTACCCGAATTGAAGTAATTCGATCATCCAGGAACCCTGGTCATGAACTCTGTATGGATTTAAAAGATCAACACCAGCACTTTGAACCGTGCCTGGAACTTCACTGAGAGCCACTGCAGTCGCTTAAAGCAGGGTCAGCAACCTTTTTCAGCCGTGGGCCGATCCACTGTCCCTCGGGCCATGTGGTGGGCTGGACTATATTTTGGGGGAAAATGAACAAATTCCTATGCCCCACAAATAACCCAGAGATGCATTTTAAATAAAAGCACACATTCTACTCATGTAAAAACACGCTGATTCCCGGACCATCCGCAGGCCGGATTGAGAAGGGGATTGGGCTGCATCCGGCCCCCGGGCCTTAGGTTGCCTACCCCTGGCTTAAAGACTGGAAAGGGGGTCCCCCATGCCTGAAAGGAATGTGCCTTGTTTTATTTCCAGAATGCTTTATCAAAACGCTGTATGAATCAGGGATTCCTGCAGGACCTGTCTCAAACGTCCCCTTTGAAAGTGTGGAGTTACAATACAGTACTAGGAAAGCAAAACCAGCAGGTTATTTCAGTCTTGCTGCCGCTGCTGGACGCATGCCAAGGATTATTAGCTAAGCCCCAGAGAGTCATTACCTCTTCCCTCAAGCAGGCTGATAGCAGGCTTTTCACCTGGGAGCTTCCTTGGGTTAATTTAATAGTCTTGTCTAGGAAAACCCTTCAGAGATTGCTCTGCAAATCCCAGCCAGAAGGCTAACAGAGATTAGCGTCGCTATGATCTTGCTGCCTGTGATTTTAAATATACTGTTCTGATTCATGTCCAGAGCTGCTAACGACTGTTACTCGGGGAGGAAGGGATGCAACGGGGAAAGAATATGGAAACACAAAAAACAACAACCAAGTTTCCTCTTGGAATGCTGCAGCTATGAAAAACAAGTATTTCATGTTGGTTGCTAATTTGAACCGCAAATCCAGAAGACGACGACTCTGTGGGTAGCAGGTAAACCTCATGAGAATTTGAGATTTTGAGAATGGGGTCAATAACCTGTCAATATGGCACTGGGTTTATTTACTTCATAAAATGTGTACCCCACCCTTGATTGTGAAAAGTTGTATACATTACCTCAAAATGGTTTACAAAAGATAAAACAGTAAAAGCAAGACAAATCTACAACTTGATTTACAATCAAGATTTTTTTTAAAAAAACCAATTTAAAACATACCAAAGTTAAAATACTACAACAAATTGAAAATTACCTCAACTTCCAAAGCACCTGGTAGGCTGGTCTGAACAGAAATATTTTTAGCAGGCGCCAAAAAGAGTACCGTGAAGGTGCCTGATTGATCTCTTATTACCTCTTTTTGTCTTGTTGCCACCTCCAAAAAAACCGCACCAATCCATTGCCTTTAACTACTTTTGTCAGGAAATAGTTTAGCAAATGGGTGGGCAAGGCCCATGGCTGAAGAAGAGGAAGCCACTTTTTCCGGGGAGCCATCAAAGGTCAAGAGAAAGCTACCTAGCAATGCAAGATCAATATAACCAGGCAGGTCACCCCTAGGGATGAGGCTGCACAATTAACATAGCTTAAGAGTTTTGTGATGATTAAGTGGTATATAATTCTATAAATGGAAGGATAGCTTCTATTTGCTTCAGATAGAATGCTGGTCCTCAAGTGCTTCAGTGGAAAAGAGATCGCATTACTGTCCTCTGACTCAAGAGTACTTTAGTCGAACTGGAATCTAAAGCTGCGGAAATGGGCAAGTCCCTTTAAACAGAAGAGCTTCTCTCACTTGTGAGGACAGGTTGCAACCTTGTCTGTTGTTATTGGTTGCCGAAGCAACATTCCTAATTTGTTCCAGCTTAAGTGTCACACACAACTGACTGCTTCTGATTGCCTTGCCATGGCCCCTTTAGTCTACTAGAACCACCACCTTGAGCAGGTCAGACCCACAAAATCATGCAACAGCGAAGAGGCTGCAGGAGTTTTACACATGGAGAGTTGCCAAGTGCTTTGCTTCTGCTTTTCCTGACTCTGTTGCAATGTGCAAAACAGAGGCTCTCGACTGCGACAAGAACTGTAAGCTCCGAATGATGCCTGTAGAGGGTGAAATGTTCTCCCCAGGAACAAGATCTCAGAGTCCCTGCTCTCTATGCATTACAACAGAAGCTGGGGAAACAGAAATGCAACTCATTCGTGTTTTTTATACAATGCTACTGTTCAAAAGGAACAGACCAAACAGGAAGGGAGGAGGAGTAGCATTGTGGTAGGTCCTCCGCAATGCTGACAGAGAAAAGGCGGTACTACTCAACACCTACTATGCCTCTGTCTTCATCCAAAAGGAAAGCAGTGCCCTCGTGATAACAGAATAAATGATGCAAGGAGGGAACTGCAGCCCAAGATAGGAAAAGAGGTAGTAAGGGAACACCTAGCTACTTTAAATGAATTCAGATCTCCAGGGCCTGATGTGCTGCATCCAAGGAGCTCATAAAGGAGCTTGCGGATATAATTCTACAGCCTTTAAGAATTCTTGGAGAACAGGTGAGGTCCCTACAGACTGGAGGCGGGCAAGTCTTGTCTCCATTTCAAAAATGGGAAAAGGGAAGACCCAGGTGACTACCAACCGGTGAGCTAGAAGGTCCTAGAACAGATAATTCGACAGTCGGTTTGTGAGCATTTAGAAAACGATGCTGTGATTACTAAGACCCAGCATGGGTTTCTCAAAAATAAGTCATGCCAGTCCAATCTTTTTTTTTTTTTTTTTTAGGAATTACAAACTTGGTGGATCAGGGAAATGCTGTGGACATAGTGTATCTTGATCTCAGTAAGGCTTTTGACAAAGTCCCCCATGATACTCTCGTGGAAGAGGGGACAGAGAGGAGAAATGATAGCCGTCTTCAAATATCTTAAAGGTTGTCACATGAAGGAGGGAGCAAGCTTGTTTTCTCCTGCTCTGGAGGGTAGGACTCAAACCAATGGCTTCAAGTTGCAAGAAAGGAGATTCCGACTAAACATTCAGAAAGACTTTCTGACAGTAAGAAAGAAAGCTGGGGCAGGAAGCTCTGCGGGACCTCTGAGGAGTCTGCCTGCGCTCTCCCACTCAGCGAGTGCCCCCCCCCCGGCATTTTGTCACCCCCCTCAGTGGTGACACCCAGGGCAGACCGCCCCCACCGCCCCCCTTCCTCTGCCCCTGCTTTAGTCACGAAGAAAAAACATTTATTTTCTGCTAAGCCTTTGGCTTTTCATTATCTGTATCCTCTTTTTGTGGGTGAGATGTTTTAAACCTGCATTTAAAAAAATATTTATGTGTTTTAGATTTCCCCCCGTTTTGTTTTATGCTGGTTTAAATGTAAATGTTTTTTAATTATTGTGGTAATTCACTATGAGTCACTTTTTAAAATAAAGAAATAAAAAGCAACTAATAAGATATATATCTATCTATCTCACTCCGCAGCCTATGCATGTTTAACTTGTGCACATTCAAGATTTCTAAGCTTAGCAAAAAAAAGAGTGGGGGACAGAAAGGGGGCAGGCATTGGGAAGAAAGACTTTGGCAATTCCATCGACCATTGAACCCAATGCATTTGACTATAGACAATTGGGATTTAGCCATGATCCTTTGAATGTAACCCCTGTGTACACTGCAGGCTTAAAAAGGTAAAGGGTAAAGGGACCCCTGACCATTAGGTCCAGTCGTGACCGACTCGGGTTGCGGCACTCATCTCGCTTTATTGGCCGAGGGAGCCGGCATACAGCTTCCGGGTCATGTGGCCAGCATGACTAAGCCGCTTCTGGCGAACCAGAGCAGCACATGGAAATGCCATTTACTTTCCCGCTGGAGCGGTACCTATTTATCTACTTGCACTTTGACATGCTTTCGAACTGCTAGGTTGGCAGGAGCAGGGACCGAGCAACGGGAGCTCACCCTGTCGAAGGGATTCGAACCACCGACCTTCTGATCGGCAAGTCCTAGGCTCTGTGGTTTAACCCACAGTGCCACCCGCGTCCCTACATTGCAGGCTTACACACACACACAATTACAGACTGAATCACTGAAATTTCAAGAAGGCTGATGATTACGAGGAACATGGAAGTTAAGAACTGCTGTGTATAACAAACACAGCTTTTAAAAATCTACAACCTAATTATCAAAGTGAATAAGTACATTAAGAAAAAATATTTAAATAGGACAGGCTTGAGCTCCTGAAAAATCAGTGCCAACCATATCAATTAAATTAACAGTAAATTAACCTGGAAGCTACAAGTCAAGGAAATGCTGCAAAATACTTTGTAAAAATTACATTTTATAATCTTATGTTAGCGAGTCTCAGATATTTCAGGGTGCTTTTTAAAAATACCCAATAAACACTGCTGTATTTTGAAATCACAGAACTTCCAGTTTCACTCAATTTCTATACAAACCTTCCTATATACTGGCATTCTTTTGCTAATTCTTTTAAAGTGAAAATATACTGAACTTCAAAGATAAATAAGATCAATTTCTATTTCTTTAAGCAGCATTCCTACAACATGTGAAAACTACCAGCTTCACTGGAGTGGATATTGCAACAATACCCATAACTTTCATAAAAGCACCCAGTTCTGCCACTTTTACAAGGCTTCACACAAACTTCTACCACTATCAGCGTGACTCTTGAATAATGGCAATATCTGATAACTGGGATCAAAATATAAAATGAACACACGCAATTGCGTTTGAAGCAGCCCTATTTCGTAAATGACCCTTAACACATTTGCTACATGGTGCAATTTCTGCATAGGTTTCTCAAGGAATGGCAATGCATGTATAGAAAAGATTTCTAGTTTAAAGATTCTATTCTACACTGACCTGTCTAGTTGCTGCAGGGCAATAAGGAGAGAGGCAGCCCTGTTGACCTGGGCACTTCTTGTGGCTGACCAAGTCAGGGCGAGGAGCTAAAAATCAGCTGTGCTCAATTTGAAACACCTGGCCCACAGACTTGTTTACAGAGCACTGCTGTAGCACCTGCTCCTTACTAGTCCCTGATCCATCTGCTGCTTTTTTTTAGTTTGTTTGGAAGGAATGGCTGTAGTGGTTGGTTGTTGGGTATTTACTGCTTGGAGAAAGACCCCGAGCAGATAGATGGGATATTGATGAAGTTGTGACAGTCCTATTGGCACAGAACTGGGTGCCCTCCACTGATTCTTGGGTGTATGGCAGGCAAGGAGTGTATGGGCAGGTGGGGGTAGATTATTGTCATTTTAAATCCCAAGTCTATACAAGGTTTTTAATCAGGTCAGCTGCTTTTGTTGCACAAAGTGCCTATCTCATTGTTTAACACAAAATGTTTGCTCTGATTTGTTTTCCTGCAAGGCAGCTTCCATTCAAAATAAGAAAAATTGTAATTATAAATTATTATTGTTGTTGTTGTTGTTGTTGTTGTTATAATATACCACCTTTTATCAGAAGATCCCAGGGTGGTGTGCAACATAAAAAACACACAGAATGATACAAACATAATAAAGAACATACTGACAGACAGCCTAATAATAAAATAAGTCATCATAAAAACAGTCCACTCCCTCACACTTTCACAAAATAATGGCCTAGCTGCATTTCAAGCAGCCTTAGGTCACCTGCCAATGCCTGACTCTTTGTATTTTCCCCTTCCAGAAATGAAGTGGCTGGCACCTAGAGAGCTGGCCTTTACCAGCAGTAGCACCCAAACCATGGGGCATCCTTCTCTAGGAGGTGCTGAGGGAAGCCAACCTTGTTTTCATTTAGGTAAAGGTAAAGGGACCCCTGACCATTAGGTCCAGTCGTGACCAACTCTGGGGTTGTGGCGCTCATCTCGCTTTATTGGCCGAGGGAGCCGGCATACAGCTTCTGGGTCATGTGGCCAGAATGACTAAGCCACTTCTGGCGAACCAGAGCAGCACACGGAAACGCCGTTTAGCTTCCCACTGGAGTGGTACCTATTTATCTACTTGCACTTTGACGTGCTAGGTTGGCAGGAGCACTTTGACGTGCTTTTGACGTGCTAGGTTGGCAGGAGCTGGGACTGAGCAACAGGAGCTCACCCCATCGCAGGGATTCAAACCGCCGACCTTCTGCAAGTCCTAGGCTCTGTGGTTTAACCCACAGCACCACCTGCATCCCTCACTGTTTTCATTTAGGCCTCGGGCAAAAAAATAATTTTATTTGTTCGGGCTTTTAATGTATTTGTAAGTAGTGTTGACTGCTCTCTTACTTTCTCTTATCTTTTATTTTCAGGTGTTAAGTAGAAGTTTTTGCATTGCATTCTTATATCTTGCAAACTGCCCTGAAATTAATTTTGAGGGAAGGTGATATGAAAATGTTTTAAATAAATTATGTTGTCAGCGAAGAAAACACGATTATTTATTCGCTCACACACACACACACACACACACATCCCCCAACGCACACATTAACTAGGTCACTGCAATTTTGAACATTGTACAAAATATGGAGAAGGGAGGAGAGAGACACCAGAAAGCACCAGGGTTTTTGGTTTTTTTTAAGCAGGTACTCAGGGAAACTCAGTTCCCTTACCTTTTAAAAATTAAATAATTTTTTTAAAAAATGGGGCGGGGGCTGGAACACACAATGCCTGAGCCAAAAACCCACCTATATCTGTAATCAATAAAGTTCTGTCTATTTCTAATCCAGATCAGTCTGCTTGAGTTTATCAATCACATCTTATGTTTAGCCACTGCCCAGCGGGGAGGGGGGAGGTGGGACTGCGACTGCCCCCACAACAAGCAAAGAAACATCATGGTGAGTTTCTCCACCTTTCTTTCCAGAAAAAAAGCACTGGAAAGCATTGTTGCTATCACTGATGAAGATGATGAGTAATTAGCACAGTCCCCCCCCCCCAGACATCAGTGTTGTGTCGTGAACCAAACACAAATGATCAACGTGACTTATTTGGGAGTTTAAAAGGATATGTCTTAAATCATATTGCAAGATAAGTCTTTTTCTGCTTCTTATCTGCATATACAGTGGTACTTCAGGTTACAGATGCTTCAGGTAACAGACGCTTCAGGTTACAGACTCCGCTAACCCAAAAATAGTACCTCGGGTTAAGAACTTTGCTTCAGGATGAGAACAGAAATCGCGCAGCGGTGGCGTGGCGGCAGCAGGAGGCCCTATTAGCTAAAGTGGTGCTTCAGGTTAAGAACAGTTTCAGGTTAAGAATGGACCTCCAGAACGAATTACGGTAAGTTCTTAACCAGAGGTACCACTGTACCTTGTTGCCTCCTATGGCAACAAACCCTGAGATTTTGAGCTCTCTTCTGCTAACACAGGTTATTACCTTATGAAGGAAATCAGGATCATGCAGAGCTGATAGATCCCAGAGTCTACAACTGGAGAAATTCTGGATGGAGGTCAGTGGTAGGGACACGAAGTGTGATCCTCCCCGCTTCCTTGCACACTCATCCTACAGTATCTCTTGACTAAATAGAGCTGCTGTCTTGAGAACAGCTGAATATGGAACTGTTATCAGTGGGGGCGTGCGGTACTAAAGGCCAAGTTGTCTCCATTTTTTCATACAACTCCAGTTCCCTTCTTTAAAACCTGAGTGCTTCCTCTCTGGTACAGCCAAGAACCAGCACCATGGCTATCTTGCCTCTCCCAGCAAACATTACCATCACAATCCCAGTCCAAATTATGTTTGGGCTAGATATTGTGCTGCTGCTGCTGTTGAACCAAGATAAAAACATGGTAGGAGCAAGCTTTGAACTAGTTGAGGAAGTGGTTGTTATGTATTCAGTGGTTTGTGTTTGCCTGAGCTTGAGTCTGCACCAGGGTGGCTAAAAATCAATGATTTTTTAAAAATATATATATATAATGAGATTTTTTAAATTTAAATCGGATTTTTAAAATAAACTGCTTTTGGAGGGAAAATCTTTCTAAAGACAGTTTTCTATTTAAGTTACATTATAGTCCAAAGACTATTCATCAGGAAATAAGGATTTGTTTTATGTTTTTCATGTGTGCTAAAATTCAGTCTAAGGTTTGTTTGTTTGTTTTTAAAAAAAATATCGTTTAACCACATCAGTTAACAAACATGGATACATATGCTGTAATGTTATTGTTTCAGTTAAATAAATTGTTTAAATTATCGTTAAGGAAATGATTATTTTTCTCCTTCCAATAAAGTACAGCAGAAAAGTTTTCCAAATACAACCAGTTACCTTATTAAACCTCTCAATAATTTCATAATTATCTATGTATTTCTAACAGTATAACCAAATCAGTAATTTTTATATAACTGTAAAAACTACTCTGAATATTTATTACTGTATTCCAAAAATGAAACCTTCATCTGGTTGTAAATATTAAGACTATACCAGCAAGAATGAGTCTTTCTGTAAAAAAAAATGATTTAAATCAAGTCTTACTGACTAGTGATTTAAATTGATTTGATTTAAATCAAATCCACCCTGTGGACTAAGGATTCTGAGCCCCTGTGTTCTGATTTGATACATGATATCCAATCACAGAACATTTCAGGATTTGGGCCTCTGCCACTGGCCCTTAAACTCTGAGTCATGATTTGCAGCTTGGAAGTTTAGATAGCCAATCATGTTGGGAGTGGGAGTGGCTCAGGCCTTCAGAAATGTATACTGTATAAGTTGATTTGCCCCTGTTGTCCAGTTCTGTTAGTTCAATAAAGGTTCTTGCAGTTATCACTGTGTCTTGCCTCGTGGGAACCCACCTACACTTCAGCGGTTATAGATAAAGACACAGAGCAGGAGCTGGGAACAGTCCCTTGGGTATACTGAACCCAAGCTACTCATGTTTGGCAAAAAGGTTTCACATATTCAATACAATATCCAGTTTTTCAAAAGCTAACCACAGGGTTATTCTGTGATTCCCCCCCCCCCTCTTAAGATAAACTGTGCTGTGTGAAATATTGATGGGAAACATTACGCATTGTTTGCTTCCTGGGACTGGAGCAAGCAGATCTCTCATACGAAGATCACAAGACAAAAATAGCAACACATGAGAGGAGATGGAATTTACTAATGCCTGCCAACCAAGTCCCTCCTTGCTTGGATGATGGCATTCAACCTATTTCAGCAAGAGTCTGTTTTAAATAACTTCTAACCTTTCCCTCCCCAGTACTTTCAATTTCACAGGAAAAATGGATACTGAAATGGCTCAGTCTACATAAAGGGGGCTTGAATACTTGTGTTGTACCACTTTCTTCCTATAAACTCCATATTTCTTTTTAAAGTGAGTGGGGGAATTCTTGCTTACGCATCTTATGGACAGATCATTGTGATTTGGGTAGGGGGAACACCCAGGTCAAAACAACCAGTCCATTGGCAGCTCTAAGGCCACCCTTAATCATCCCTGATACTACCTTGATATTCCACCTTTCCCCCACTCATGTGCCATTCTGAACATCAAAAGCAGAAGGGGGCTTACGATGGAAGTTTATGTGGGTAGATATCACTCTCCACCGGAGGAGGAGACTCTATCCTGGGGGCCCTGGGAATTGTAGACTGGTAGGGTGCCTCAGATGTCACCCTGCCCCTACCCCCCCCCATTACAAAATGGATCAGAGGTCAGAAATTCTTCTACATTTTTTAATACAATATAGCAGGGGTGGCCAACTCCCAAGAGACTGCGATCTACTCACAGAGTTAAAAACTGGCAGTGATCTACCCCATTTTGGGGGGGTTCAGGTCAAAGCTGTTGAGCTTTTTTAGGGGAGCCAGTTATCTACCAGTGATCTACCACAGACGTCACGATCTACCTGTTGGACGTGCCTGCAATACAGAGTTAACAACTGAGATCCAGACTGGGGACATGAACTGATTTCCCACCAAAACATGCTCTCCCCACAACAGCTATTTAAATTTGCAATGGCCTATGGCTACGAGCAACAAATATTTATCATTATCAAATACTGTTTGCCTCTAAAAGGTGTTGCCTGTTGCATTCAGCACCTCTGGGAGCAACCAGGGTGATTTTCAGCAAGAAAGCTGCGTTGGGTTCCTGTCCCAATCAGCAGCAGTACGTTCTGAATTTGGGCTCTTCAGCTGCTTTCTCTTGAAAATGAAAATGGCCACTTTTTACTTTTAAAACAGTAACGTAAGGTCAACTTTGGCCTGAGTTAGTCCCTATCTACATGAATAAAGGATTTCACAGCATTATCAGTTTTTCTTCCAGACACACTCACCTGTTGATTTTTAACAGGCCATTTGCAGGGCACTGTGTATCTTTGTAAAACCATAAACTCCAATCAAGGGGGGGGGGGGAAGCAACCCTGATATTACTTACACAATAATTTTATTTCTCTCCTGTAATATGAAAAGGGGAGGGTCCAAGAGTCCCTGGTTTTGCTAGAGATGATTGATTCTCCGTCAAGTCACTATCTGAAACTCTAATGGCACAACCAACTCTTAAGTTCAAGAGCAAATGCTGATTTTCCAAGCATATTTATAGAAGTGCTTATCTTACTAAACCAAATCTGTTCTCCCCCACGCCTTGCCAGTAGGGAATAGTGAGCGTGAAACTGGTATTTGCTAAAGCTCCGTGCATTTATCACAGACCTGCTGCAATTCGAAACTATGCAAACAGGAGGAGAAATAGGATTTGCAAAGCAAATCACCAACCCGGAAAAGTCAAATATTAACTTTAGCAGAGATATATCATGTGAAAGTTCAGCAAGTAACAACAAAAAATAGATTCCTGGAAGTATTTCTAGCCTCTTTGGATGGCCAGTACAAGACAAACAACTCTGATTTTTAGGAAAGGTCATGATGCTGTTTAAGGAAGGGAGGAAAGCTCAGCAGTGGCACGGTGGGGGATTCTTTTATTTCTATTCTTTCACACAACTGCTGGTCCCAGGAGCATCCTCCCATTCAGTGCAATGGCACCCCTTTCGGACATTACACTAAACGTGCAAATATTATGGAAAGGAGCACACAAAAGGTGGGGTGGGGGCCATTGGGTGCAGTCTGGCTTCCAAATCCATATCTTTGGTATACACATTGGGGGTGAAGAAGCAGCACCTGAACAGGACTGTGGTGAGCTGGTGTACACACACCACTCACCACAATGAGAGATCTGCTGTGAAGAAACCTAGCACCCATACTGCTGTCATATGGCATAGCTAAGCCTTTGTTCACCCAAGATCTCCCATGCATTAGCATCTAACAGCATTCTCTCTTTCTCTTCCCCCCACCCGCATTTGCAGCAATAGCAATATTATCTCTCTCTCTAGCTAGCCTTTTATTCACAATAGAGGAAGCTCCAGTCTATCTCCCAAGGCTTAGTTCCACAGCCAATTTGAATGAGATGGCCAGGACAAAAATCTATAAAAAACAGAAGGCCCGAGTCTATGCTGAGTGCCTCTCTCACTGCTAAGTACAGCCATTTACATGTTTTATGCTACCTTGTGCGATGCAAACGCACTGGAGAGATGGGGCAGCCATTTTCTAAACAAATAAATCGTATCCATCATCAGAGACTTTTCAAAACACTCAGAAATTCACCATTTAAAAATCTTTATCGTTACGATTCATAGGCTGGGTGGGTGGAAGAAGGAGATAAGCTTAATCCATGTTGGGATATTTGATGGAAAACAAAAGCAAAGGAGAGTCCTCCTTTAGTATTATATGAAACTGAAGAACCGAGTGAAACATTACTTCTAAAGGCATCACTTCTTATGCATCACAGCCTAAATTAAGGCAAACACCTGTTTCCTTATGAGCCTGTCCTTTAAGGTCTTTATAAGAGGTCCTTCTTCAGTGGTCCACACCTTCAGACATTTGGAGGTGGCAACAGGAAATAGTCCCTTTTTGGTGGTTGGACCCCAGTTGTGGAACACTCTTTATGGCATGGGTAAGCAAACTAAGTCAAGATCCGGCCCAACTGCCTTCTAAATCCGGCCCGCGGACAGTTCAGGAATCAGCATGTTTTTACATGAGTAGAATGTGTCCTTTTATTTAAAATGCATCTCTGGGTTATTTGTGGGGCATAGGAATTTGTTCATTATTTTTTTTCCAAAATATAGTCTGGTCCCCCACACGTTATGAGGGACAGTGGACCTGCTGAAAAAGTTTGCTAACTCCTGCTTTATGGGGATACCAAGATGGCACTTACTTTGCTATATTTTAGGTGCCAGATAAAAATCCTGAGCCTTTAACAGATGTTTTTATTGCTAACAGGGTGCCGTTGGTTTTCAATAGCAGATTTGTTTGTTTGTTTTGTTTGTTTGTGACATGTGTGCTTTTATTTCATTTAGTACTGTTGTTTCGGGCTTTAGTGCTGCTTTAATTGCTTTTTGTTTTAATGTATTGTTTATTCACTGCTATAGCGAGCAGCCGTGGAACGTTTTATGCTGAAAGGAAGGGATGTATGCCAGCAGGCCAGCACCCACACTTATTGAAAGCTCCTCTGGTGTAGATGTTCTGCGAGTGGTAAAGGAGAGAGGGAGCAGCCTTGAATCCACATGATCCCAACATCCCCCTGTTCCGCTGCCCCAACATAGCAACAAAAGGGCCAAGAACTACATCAGAGCTGGCACTTCCGGGTTAGCGCCATCGGCAATGGCGGAGTTCCTCTGACTGAGAGGAACCCGCTCCGCGAAAATCGGGTCCTGCCGCCGCGGCGAAGGCGGAGACCCTTTAAAAATCCCAGGCGGAGGAAGCCTGGGAACGTGGGATTTGGCTGACACCAGGAGCGCCTCCCCTACTTGCAGGGAAACCCTTTTTCGGGGATCCGAAGCGACGTGGGGTGAGTGGCGCGGTGTCTTGAATCGACCGCTATTTTTACGGAGTGAAGCCGCACAGCCGTTGCCAGAGAGCGCTGACTTTTTCCTGTGGACAATTGGACTCTAAACAAGTACCCGTGAGTAGAACGGAAAATTGGATTAAGAAACATTTTAATTTGGCACTGCAGCGGGAAGGCTCTAAACAGGAAGTCCGCCTTCCGCTTTTGTAAATAGACTGAAGCAAAAATTGTGCAAGCTAAAGTTTGGAAAGTTGTATATAAAGGTCTAAATTTCCTTCCGTTTTAACCACCAAAACCCCTCTTGGAAGCAGGAGAAAAGAGGGGGAATTTTGATTGTTCAAGCTTGCAGGAGAGAGAGTAAAGAAAGATAAATTTCCACCGTCTCAAACCTGGGAACGGGGTGTCAGAGACAGAAATTTCTGGGGAAGTTCATTGACTGTGAATGCAACGTCTTTTGACAGATAGCTAAAGAAGAGAAACAAATTGATTCCAATGTTGCCTTTTGCATTTAAAAGAAACAAAAAATTTGAAAAATGAAAGTAACTTTCTTTTGTTGGACCTGCTTTTAAAAGATGGATACAAATGGAAATTGTCTCCTCTAGAGGGAGCTTGTTAAATTGTTGCTGGAGTCGATCTGGGGATTTCACAGCTGGGGAGATTAGGATCGTGGGACCAGACTCTGACCTTGAATAAAAATGTGTTTAGAAGAAGTTTTGGTGCTTGCTTTTTGCAAGACAAGTGCTTTGTTGGACCAGATACATGAGAAGATGGATTTGATGACTGTTGCAGTTAAAAACTTTGGACAAACAGCGAATACTTATATAGAAACCATTCAGGAACCAACCCAGGAACCTGTGTTGACAGGGCAAGTGCAAATGCAGAAGACAATGGAGGAGGTTGCTGCTGAACCTCAAGTAATACAAATGGAGAGATCCGAGGCCCTGCAGGAGCACAAGCCGCTGTTCTTGAAGAATGAATCTGGAGCGGGCCAGGGGGGGGTCTGGAGTTGTGGGGGCTCTTAATTTTGGAGGGACTTTGAAACATGTTTTTAAATACTTTCTGGACTACACTGCTGACTGTGGGGAATGGGACTGTGGGCAATGGGCTGATCTGCTGAGGGAGATGGAGATATCTTTGGGTTGGAGTTTCCCCGAGACCTACTCCTCAATGTCAACAAAAGACAAGGTAAAGTGCAGGTATAAACAAGAAGAAGATCTGCAGAAGGGACATGGAAAAGACTTAAGAGCCTCGGACATAAGATTACCAAGTTGATGGACTAGATGGAATGGACATTAAGGACTGACATAACCCGAGACCAGGAAGAAGAGACGTTGGATGAAGATTGGAAGAAAGTTTTTAAAAACTTATTTTGGGAATTAGTGTAAAATTAACGAGTATTAGGAAAAATGTTGGAATGAAACTATTTGGCTTTAGTAGAAATGATATAAGGAGCTATGTATAAATAAGTATTAAGTTTTAAGCTCTAAGGTATTTTATGGTAAGATAAGGTTAAAATAAATTAAGGTCAACTGAATGACAGAATATAGTGAAAGATGGAAAGGATTTGTTGAGTTAATTAATAGGTTAGACTGTTAAGATAAATTATCCAATAAAAATTGAGAAAGATGGAAAGAATTTGCTGAAACAAATAACTAAATTAGAATACAAAAAGGGAGGCGTGAGGAGGTCGATGAAACAAGTAAATGAAAGATAAAGATATGGAATATTGGATGTGTGTTTTTTTATTGTTATTGTATTTTTTTTACCTTTTTTGTATTGTAATGTGTTTTGTTAAATTTTTTGTTGTTTTCTTTTCTTCTTTTCTCTGTAATTTTTAAACTTCTAATAAATATCATTAAAAAAAAAAAGAACTACATCAGAGCTGGTGCAGTTAACTTCCTTCCCACTGATGTTTCATGGGGAGTTGGAGGGAGATGTTTGTGGGTGGAGAGAGAAAACGCTGTCTCCCCATGCTTCCAACCTGGGTTCAGAAAGAAGTCTACATAGTTTGCCTGTTTATGATTAACACCAGAATTCCTAGGTCATGGGCTGGGGCTACACTACAATTTACAATAGAATATGTCTTGTTGCATTGATATTAAGTACCTTTTTTTAAAAAAAGATGTTCATCTAATGGAGCTTCCCACAATCTGTATCCAACACAACTGTGAAGTCCTAAGCATAGGGTTTGTAGAAGCAATGTGTAGAACTGACATTCAAAGCTGCAGAGCACCGATGGCCAGAATTATACCTTGCAGCCACTTCTCTGCAAACTCCCAATGTTGCTAAATAAAAAATGATGATCTGCTGAAAGCATGGCAGATATTTCTTGCATCATTAACAGCTTTCAAGGAAGCTATAAAATTAACTCATGTTAATATTATTCAGTGGCTATTGGCTTTCACTTAGCTCAGCTGTTTGACAAGGGTAATATTGTATTTCAGAAACAGTCCTTGGCTCATATAGTGCATAGGATGCTGCCTTATCTTAGCTTGGACTATTTACCCATGTTGTTCTGTATTGCCTGGGCCTAAAGTGGTTCTTCAAAGTCTCAGCAAGACCAGCTTTTCTCAACACCTGTCACCTGAAGTTCTTTTAATGGAAGATGTTGAGGGCTGAACCTGGAACCATCTCCATGATGCAGCTCCCACCCCCTGGGTACCTATTTTAGAACTGTATATCAAAAGATCGCAGCAAGAGATAATTGTAGTGCTGACCATCTGGGCTGTAAATCACAGTCTCAAAACTGGGTTTTATGAAAGATACGATCTCACAGTTCTTTCTTGGAGGATACCTGCAACAAATCCAAAAAGGTATCTAACTAATTACAGTGGTACCTCAGGTTACAGACACTTCAGGTTACATACGTTTCAGGTTACAGACTCCGCTAACCCAGAAATATTACCTCGGGTTAAGAACTTTGCTTCAGGATGAGAACAGAAATCGTGCAGCGGTGCAGCGGCAGCAGGAGGCCCCATTAGCTAAAGTGGTGCTTCAGGTTAAGAACAGTTTCAGGTTAAGAACAGACCTCCAGAATGAATTAAGTTCTTAACCCGAGGTACCACTGTGGTTTAAGTGAGGTCACGCACGATGACATTTGTCTTATAAAAATAGCTACCTCTTTCCCATAATTTTGAATCCCATCACATCCCCCACAAATGTCAATTGTCTGTGTAAGAAGTAAAACAGCATAAGGTACTTCTATTTCTTTACTGTCTGGTTAAAGCACACACACATACCGCAATTACTTGTTCTCAAACTAGTTGACACAGAATATCGCTTCCATTTTTTCTACAGGTTCAAATCTAGTCAGGATTTCATACTCTTTGAACTGACAAAACAGAGCAAAGTTTCAGTAGAAAGAGAGTCCAAATTCTGCACGGAGAAAGACTGGATTCTGCTATACCTGGACAAATGAGGCTTGTAAATAAGCTGCTTGCTTCCACACAACCAAGTCATTAAAGCCTTAAAAAACACAACACTTATATTTCCCTTGGGGCTCAGAAGACTGAAGCATAGCTGGAGGAAAGGTAGCATACATATGTGATAATCCAAGCTACATATTTCCCAATAGCTGATGGACAGGACAAACAGAGTTCTTCAAAGCACTTATTTATACTCTTAAGCCCCCCTGGACATCCTGTTTGGGACATCACCAGGATGCGCCCCCCCACCCCAACAAAGCTGAAATTCTAAGGAAGTTGAATTCTGCAATCAAAACTAATTTCTAAACTTAACTTGTGCAAGTTCACCATTGCACAACAAATTGCCCTGAAAACAAATGAGAAATTGCAGGGCATGTCTACTCAGAAACAAGTCCTGCTGAATGCAATGGGGCCTACTTGCAGGTAGGTGAAGTCTTACTTCTGGGAAAGAAATCTAGTACTAAAACCTTCTCTTCTAAGATAGGGGATCACACAGCATTGTGCTAGCAGCCTGTCCAGACTTCTCCCTGACAGACCTCTCAACTTGATTTATGTAGCACTAGGCAAACATTAAGAAATAAAACAACAGGGGGGAAAAACTAGATTTGTAGTGCTTGTCGCAGAGATAAGCCTGGCTTTCTCCTGGAGTGGACACATGAAATATACTCAGAGTCGCAAAGTGATTTCATGCTCTTTATTCAGCTCATGGTGGTGAGGAGGAATGAAAGAAAGTCCCCTCAAAGTATCTGCTTTATATACATTATTTACACAATGGGCTGCACATGATTGGCTAATTCCGGAATTCTACTGTAAGCCAATCAGGTTGTGGATTCACTTCTATCTGGAGCATGATTGGGTGGTTCCTGCCAACCAATCATACTGCTGCATTGTTCTAGGACCAATCAGACTGCTGCATTCTGAATCCTATTGTTCTAGGACCAATCAGACTGCTGCAGTTTGGATCCTATTCAACTCAGTACATAACACCCCTCCCCTCTAAGTTCCAGTCCTGCCCAGGAGGTCGCATTCATAGTCCTCAAGGTACGCCGGCGGCCGACGTGTGCGTTGCGGCCTGGGGTGTTCCCTGGTCCGGGGTTCAGGTTCTGGCTCGTGTTCCAAGGATGCTGGCTGTGATAGGGCTGTTTGGTCTGGCGCAACCGGCTCGCTCAGTCGTGGTTCTGGTTCCGGTGTCCTTTCGGCCTCACGGGTCCCCTCTGTATTTACTGATTCTGCCTCTCCTGCTTGCCCCTGCTGCTCTATGGGCCTCCCTGCCCCACTGTTCCCTGACCTGTCCTCCTCCTCCTGGTTTTCTCCCGGGAATCGTCGCCGTATCTGGTCGCAGTGGCGGCGCCAGCATTGCCCCCCATCTGTTAGCACCTCGTACGACACGGGGCCAGTGACCCTGGTGACTGTGGCGGGTACCCATGCAGGGCCCGCCCCAAAATTCTTTGCGTACACTGGGTCCTGGGCCTCGAAGGTCCGGGGGTTCCTGCCTTCCCCCACCACTACCTCATCCTGAGCTCTATCGGGGTGAAGGCGGTCCAATCTGATTGCAAGGCGCCGACCCATTAGTAGTTCAGCGGGGCTCCGGCCAGTCGTTGAGCTGGGGGTGCTGTGCTGTGCTAGAAGGAATGTGGCAAGGCGGTACTCCCAATCCCCTTGCGTCATGCGGCGAAGGGTGTCCTTGGTGGTCCGCACCATGCGTTCTGCTTGGCCATTGGTGGCAGGGTGGAATGGCGCCGAACGGATGTGGCGGATGGCGTTCTGCGCTGTGAAGGTTTGGAATTCTCCTGACGTAAATGCAGTCCCGTTGTCTGAGACGAGAGTGTCAGGGAGCCCGTGGGTTGCAAACAGCCTGCGTAGTACTCGGATGGCTGCGGACGTAGAAGTGGACGGTACCAGTGCAACTTCCAGCCATTTGGTGTAGGAGTCCACCACGATGAAGAATGTTTTCCCCTGAAAGGGGCCAGCGAAGTCCACATGCAGGCGTGACCATGGTGCTCGGGCGGACTCCCAGGACTGGACTGGGGCCCTTGGGGGATCTGGGCGGGATTCTTGGCAGGCCTGGCAGTGTTTGACCCAGGCCTCTATCTCTCCGTCGATCCCCGGCCACCACACATAACTCCTGGCAAGGGCCTTCATTCTTACTACCCCTGGATGTGTCTCGTGTAGGGCTGTGAGGACCCTTTTGCGGAGGGGCTGGGGAACAACGACCCTGCTTCCCCATAACAGGCACCCCTTGTGGGCCGACAGTTCATGTTTGCGGGTTGTGTAGCTGGCGAATTCTGGCCCAGGGCTGCTGCTGGGCCATCCCCTCCACACCCAGTCCAGGACCCGGGAGATGACCCTATCTTTCTTGGAATGGTGTGCAACTTCTTGTGCCTGAATGGGGCGGTCAGGAAGCAGCTCCAGGCTCATAACTTCTTGTGCAGGTGCTGGGTCAGGGCCTGTTTCCGGTAGTGGTAGCCTGCTGAGGGCGTCCGCATGGCCCATCGCCTTCCCAGGGCGGTGAATCAGTGCATACTGGTAGCTGGCAAGGAAAATTGACCACCTGAGGACGCGAGGAGACAGCACTTGGGGGGTCTGCTTTTCGGGGGCAAACAAGCCAAGCAACGGCTTGTGGTCAGTCACCACGGTGAAGGGCCGCCCGTACAAGAAATCATGGAATTTTTTTACTCCCTTCACGATTGCCAGACCTTCCTTGTCGATTTGCGAGTAGTTCCGCTCGGTTGCGTTGAGTGTCTGGGAAAAGTATGCCACCGGTACCTCTCTTCCATCCGGGAGTTGGTGTCCCAGGACAGCGCCAATGCCATAGGGCGAGGCGTCGCATGCTAGCACCACTGGCAGCCTCTCGTCGAAGTGTGCCAAGACCGAGTTTGAGACCAGCAAGTCCTTGACTGCCTGGAATGCGGCCTCCTGGCGCTGGCCCCACACCCAAGGGGCCCGCTTGTCCAGGAGTCTGTGTAGGGGCTCCGCTACCGCCGCCTTGTGGGGAAGGAAGGAATGGTAAAAGTTCAATAGTCCCAAGAAGGCCTGAAGTTCAGTCTTGTTCTTGGGCGCTGGGGCATCACAAATGGCCCGTACCTTGTCCCCAGTTGGGTGGACCCCTTCTGCGTCCACCATAAATCCCAGAAAGTCCACCTGAGGCACTCCTAGTAGACATTTTTCCCGCTTCACCTTGAGACCCGCCGTCTGGAAACGGTGCAGAACGGTGCGGAGGCGGTCCTCAAACTCCTCTGGTGTGGGCCCGGCAATCAACACATCATCGAAGAAGGGGGTGACACCAGGAATCCCTTTAAGGAGAGAGTCCATTAGATTCTGGAATATGCCTGGTGCCACGCTGACACCAAATTGCAGCCGCTTTACCCTGAACGCTCCTCTGTGCGTCACAATCGTCTGTGCCTCTGCTGTGGCCTCATCTACTGGCAGCTGTTGATATGCTTGGGCCAAGTCCAGCTTGCCAAAAATTTTCGACCCAGCCAGGGTAGCAAGGACATGGCTGACCACTGGCACTGGGTATGCATGGGCCGTGAGGGCCTTGTTTATGGTACATTTGTAGTCTGCGCAGATGCGGACCGAACCATTAGGCTTGACGGGTGTGACGATTGGGGTTTCCCAGGGGGCATTAGGCACCGGCTCCAGCACTCCTTGCTCCACGAGTCGGTCCAATTCCTCGTCTATACGGGGTTTCAGAGCGAACGGGACCCGGCGGGCCTTGAGCCTGACTGGTCGTACTGCGGGGTCAAGCTGTAGAGCAATGGGGGGGCCCGTATACTGTCCCAATTTCCCATCGAAAACCCCCGGAAATTCCTTGCATATGGCGTCCACGTCCACTTGTAAGCTTGTGTGGTTCACCCCGGTGACGGCTAGCCCCAGTGGTCCAAACCATGCCAATCCCAGTAAGCTAATGTAGGGGCCCTTGACCACAAGCAAGTCCAGTTGCCGCGTCCGCCCTCGGTATTGCACCCTGAAGGTCCCCACCCCCATTGTGGGGACCTTACGTTTCTGGAAGTCCCGGAGGGTGAATGGGGCCGGCCTGAGTTTGGGACCCCCAGTAGGACACAGTTTCCTTAAGGTCCTTGCCGAGATTATGGATAGAGTTGAACCCGTGTCAAGCTCCATGCGGCATGGGGCCCCCTCTATCTGTACCTCTACATAAATTTTCTCTACGTTGGGGTGGGGCAACTGGTATACCTGGAAGTCCGTGAGCTCCGTCGAGTTGCCTTGGTGCGTTGGGCCCCGGGACCTGGGGCTCTTGGATAGGTCATCTGATGCCTGGCGTCGGGCGGGCCGAGCTCGACACACCCGGGCGATGTGTCCCAATTTTCTGCACTGCCTGCACTCTGCGTTGCGGAAACGGCAGGTCCTCCTCTCGTGACTTTCCCCGCAGCTTGCGCAGTTCCCTCCTTCTCGTCGAGGCAGCTGTGGTATGTGGGCTGCTTGAGTGCGCTGCTGTACTCGGTGCACCTCCTCCTTGTCAGATCCTGAGTCGTCGGTGAGGTCTTCATGGTGGACCCTCTGTTGGGACGGCTGGCTCGGCCGTGCCTCTTGCGTCGACCTCTCGGCAGCTTCCGTTGCCAGGGCCTCCTCCAAAGCGACCTGGAACGTTAGGTCCTTCTTAGCGTAGAGGCGTCGTTGCAGCTTCTCATCCTTCAGGCCACCGACGAGGCGGTCACGAAGCATGTTCTCCAGCTCTGAGAAGTTGCAGAACCGGGCAGCTTGGCGGAGAGAGGTCACAAACCCAGTTATGGTTTCCCCAGGGGCTTGCCGCTTTGCGTAGAAGGCATTTCGACGAGCCACCACTGAGGGCTGTGGCGAAAAGTGCCCCTTCAGCTGTTCCATTATTGTTTTGTATGGAACAGTAGCAACGTCTTCAGGCGCAAGGAGAGCCCGGGCGATTTCAAACGTCTCCTCTCCGCAGACGCTGAAGAATATTGCCCTCTTCTTGGCGTCTTCTTCCTCGGTGACCCCTTTGGCTTCTAGGAGGAAGGTGAAACGGGAGGCGTACGCTTCCCAGTCTCCAGATGCTGGGTTGAACGGCGAGAAGCTGCTGTCGGTTGCCATTCTGAGTTCCTTGTGTCCCGGAGCTGAAGCCTGGATACACGGTGCGAGGCAGCGGTGCGGCAGGTGGCGGTGCTGCGGTGCTGTGTGTGGCAGTCAGCTCAGCGGGATCCCATCCTCGTCGCCAGTGAAATATACTCAGAGTCGCAAAGTGATTTCATGCTCTTTATTCAGCTCATGGTGGTGAGGAGGAATGAAAGAAAGTCCCCTCAAAGTATCTGCTTTATATACATTATTTACACAATGGGCTGCACATGATTGGCTAATTCCGGAATTCTACTGTAAGCCAATCAGGTTGTGGATTCACTTCTATCTGGAGCATGATTGGGTGGTTCCTGCCAACCAATCATACTGCTGCATTGTTCTAGGACCAATCAGACTGCTGCATTCTGAATCCTATTGTTCTAGGACCAATCAGACTGCTGCAGTTTGGATCCT
This sequence comes from Podarcis filfolensis, assembly GCF_964270895.1. Classification (NCBI taxonomy): domain Eukaryota; kingdom Metazoa; phylum Chordata; class Lepidosauria; order Squamata; family Lacertidae; genus Podarcis; species Podarcis filfolensis. Next base: position 22,058,609 of record NC_139612.1, read on the forward strand.
ATTCAACTCAGTACATAACAACACACCAGCAAATTTTGGTTATTGGAGAGCAAAGAAATTAAGCTACTAAATATATAAGAATCAAATCCTGGGTAAAGCCATCAGTCGTACCTCTGCATCCCAAGATTCAGACAGGTTGCCCATGTTTCTTTTCAGAGAACTGCTACAGCTCAGTGGTTGAGCACCTGCTTACCTGCAGAGGGTTCAAAGTATAACCACTGCTATCTTCAGCTGGGGATGGGAATGTTCCCTGACAAACCATGGAGAGCAGCTGTCATTCATACTGAGCTACATGGAACAATGATCTGGCCGCTGATCTCACATCTTCACCCCTAGTGAATAATATAGTTTTCTCCCACCCACAAATCTCGGCTTTGTATTTTTCTATGTTCTTAAAGTGGTGCATGTATATTTATTTACCTACTCATACGTTCATCCATCACTATTTTTAAAAAAAATTAAGAAAAGAAAGAAAGAAAGAAAGAAAGAAAGAAAGAAAGAAAGAAAGAAAAGGTTGGAGCTACGTGACATCACAGCAACTCATCAGTCAACTTTTCGCCAAACTAATTCCTCTGAAAAAGCTAGAGAACAGGTCTTTTTCTTCCAAGCTTGTCTTGCCCTGAATTGAATGTGGCAAAGCCATTCCCAAACAGATGTCACTGTTTTACAAAAGTTACACCTGTTTTCACTTAGTATGAATTGCTGCCAGCTATATCCATGACCAGGAGATGGGTGGCGCTGTGGGTTAAACCACTGAGCATAGGGCTTGCTGATTGGAAGGTCGGCGGTTCAATTCCCCGCGACGGGGTGAGCTCCCGTTGTTCGGTCTCTGTTCCTACCAACCTAGCAGTTCGAAAGCACGTCAAAGTGCAAGTAGATAAATAGGTACCGCTCTGGCGGGAAGGTAAATGACGTTTACATGCACTGCTCTGGTTCTCCAAAAGCGGCTTAGTCATGCTGGCCACATGACTTGGAAGCTGTACGCCAGCTCCCTCGGCCAATAAAGCAAGATGAGCGCCGCAACCCCAGAGTTGTCCACGACTGGACCTAACGGTCAGGGGTCCCTTTACCTTTACCTATATTCATGATCGCTCAAATTCAGGTTGCTATCTCTCTCTCTCTCTCTCTAACACACATACATATATCTATATTACATGCTTTGAAATGAAGAGGTAACGATATTATATTACATCATCATTATAGATTTGAAACCATCAGAAATTTTGGAACTAGATTATCTGCAGTTGTAGTTGACAAAATCAGAATCTAGTAATATTCTGCAAAGTCACACAAACCACAGAATGGGTGACTAGTTTCCCCTTCCTTAAACTGTATAAATTTTTATTTTATTTTAAATAGCACTAGTAAGGTGTGAAAGACAGCCTACTGTATATATAGTTGAATGAGTTTAATGGGAATAAATGCAATAGCTGTGGCTCATTTGTTTGCTTTTTTTGTTTGTTTGTTTAGTGGGGGGGAGAGATGCAAATTAAATGGAAATGCCTCATTTTCACAGTGGCTGAGAATAGCACAGCAGCACATGGAGAAGCACAGCTGGTATTCAAGCTCTAAGCTACTACCCCAGCTGAATGGCTATCAGTATTAAGTGCCAACCAGACTAAGACAAAACATCACCCAGCAATTGTTCTTCTTATTATTTTTTTGCCCCTGATTCAGCAGTTCCACTCTTTTAAATTCAGATACTAATTTAGTCTGAAGCAATATACAATGCAGATCATATTGTGCAAGAGTCTATGGTGTTGGGTTCATGCCAGTCATTTCCTGAACAGATTGCCAATAGAGGATTGTTCCCAATTTGAAACGAGGGGACCATCTGGGAAGAGAAGGAATATGCTAGGATATGTAATTGGGGCTTTCATTTAAGTAAATAGGACACCTGAAGATCGTAAGGCCTGTGGAAAATGGGAAAATGAATGCCATGGAACGAGCAGAGGAGAACAACAAAACATGGAAACCAAATTGGATCAGCGGTTGGATCAAAATGTAAAGGACAAACAAACCTCAGCTGCGGATGCATCACTGTTTTTTCTCTCTCCTTTTCTCTTAATAGGCATGTGCTGAAGAGAATGTATTCCATGTTCCCATGGACAAACAATGGTGTCGGATTGCCAGGGCACACTGCTATAAACGTCAGCAGCACCGTAGCAAGCTTTCAGATATAGAGATTCCTGAGCGACACTCATTTATTCCACTGGGAATTGTGCAGGAGAATTCCCTGCTTAGACTGTGCCCAAAGACTGCTCTTTCCCTACTGTTTTAGTAATTCAAGTCTGTTTCATTCAGCATTTCAAACAGCCTGAGCAATCTCAGATTGTAGTAACTGATTGGCCACATCACCATCTAGACTAGGGTTTACTTGAGTCTCCAGCTGTTTTTGGACTACATCTCCCATCATCCCTATAAGAGCTGTAGACCCAATTTTGGCAAACCTTGATCTAGACCAGTGATTTTCAACCTGTGGGCCCCCAGATGTTGTTGGACTACAACTCCCATCATCCCTGAGCTCTGGCCTTGCTAGCTAGGGGTGATGGGAGTTGTAGTTCAACAACATCTGGGGACCCACGGGTTGAGAAAGGCTGGTCTAGACTATGGTTTCCAAACTAGACGATTGGCTTAGTTGGAAGGCTACTGATTTTGATTCCCCACACATAAGCTAGCGGCTATCAAAACATTTAGTGGCACCTTCACATCCTCTGCAGCTAACCTCTTAAGATTCACACATGTAGCCTTGGTTTCTCATCAACATGCAAAGAGGCACATCAACTCTAAAACTCAACCTACAACCTGCTTCTGCGCTCAACCACATTCACACTTCAGAAGATCTTCTGATGGCCAGTCTAAATCTTACCTCGTGCCATTTCAGTCCATTTAAACAGATCTTGTCCATGGAGGACAGCCTATCTTTATTTTCCTTTAGTGCATTTTAAAGACGTTATCAAATCCTGTCATCATTATAGAAACACGGTAATGGGAACGAAGCACATTCCACTTAGCTGAAGGCTTCAGTAACAATAGTAGAGGAACCTGCTATGTTACCTGTAAACCCTCTAATAAGGGAACCGAATAAGGTGTTTACCTTCATTGCAATTTCACTATGTTGATGACTCACCTTTTTATCAAGTGTTAGAAACTCAGATATATAAGCTAGGCGCCAAATGGCTCCTTAAACCAAGGTTACAGTCACCAAAATGGAACATCTAGCTGCCATTTGGGGGAAAGACAGCTCTGAAGTATTCTTTTTCAAATGATGCACTGACTGCGATTGACTATCAGTGAAACATCTGTCTAGTTTAGATCTCAACCTTGAGCCAGCTTAAGAACTTTGAGAATTTAAAGAAGAAAAGTCACTTTGTCCAGGGATAGTCTGCAAATATATTGGCCTTTTCCTACCTCTTTTTGTTAATAGTGACATGGACCACTCATAACATAAGAATATTATTCACAACTGTGAGCAGGGCTGTGGGGTAGGTTAAAGTAAAGACAAGCTACAACAATTAACTATAACATTGTTCACTGCTCCTGCTCAGGCTGTGCAGAAAGAGCACTTTGGTTCCCGAACTTCATTCTGATTGTGCAGGTAAGATGTAAGTGACAGAATTCTACAGGATGTAGTATTAGTGTGTGAAAACTGCAGTTCCCCCGCCCGTTGCCCTTAAGAAACTACAGTTTCAAGAATTCTTGGGGGGGGGGGCGGGAGAATGTTTCTTGGATATGTTTACAGTGCATGGTTTGGGTATGCCCTGCCAAGCAAATCTGTCTCAGCACCAGTCCAGCAACCCGCAATATGAGGGTAATAATGCTGACCTACTTTAAATGAGGGACGCGGGTGGCGCTGTGGGTTAAATCACAGAGCCTAGAACTTGCTGATCAGAAGGTCAGCGGTTCGAATCCCCATGACAGGGTGCGCTCCCAGCTCCTGCCAACCTAGCAGTTCAAAAGCACGTCAAAGTGCAAGTAGATAAATAGGTACCGCTCCGGCGGGAAGGTAAGCGGCGTTTCCGTGCGCTGCTCTGGTTCACCAAAAGCAGCTTAGTCATGCTGGCCACATGACCTGGAAGCTGTACGCTGGCTCCCTCAGCCAGTAAAGCAAGATGAGCGCCGAAACCTCAGAGTTGGTCACGACTGGACCTAGTGGTCAGGGGTCCCTTTACCTTTACTTTAAATGGGTCGCTGTAAGAATCACAATATTATATATGGGAAGTGTTGTATTTGTTGTTGTATTTTTTTTTAAAAAAAAAACAAAACAAAATTTCTTGCAGGAGGAAAAGTACTATGGTTATACATTATACAGAGTCCTGATTCCCAACATCGTGGGGCTCTGACTGCTGGGAAGTCCAGTTTTCTGTTCTTTGCTGCACCTTAGGAACAACACATTGCACTGTCATTTGATCTGTACCGGACGGCGATCAAGTCTACATAAGCTAGTAACTACAACCATCCTTATCTGGTACTTCCCCTCATAAGCAGTTTGGACACGGTGACCTTGAGGGTTTCCTTTCTCTGTATAAACTGAAACCAGCATCTCTTGAACTTACCCTTTCCCATAACAACTGTGACTACTGGTAACCTGACACATCACTTGATCTGAACAATTCAATACTTCTTTTCTATATCCCACCGCTTTACTTCTGAGTACGCACACACATGATTACGCACTGCTATTCGCCTTTTAAAAGCAACACAATCCTCTCTGAGGGCACCCTAATTTGAGGTAACATTTCAAGTACATCTTGTCATGCTATCAGGTACAATATTTTCTGCCATTCCAGGTGGAACTATACTTAAAAAGTTTATTCCCAACTTTGACACGCATGCAACACTACAGAAGGTTCTGGATTGCTGCATCTTTCCACCACAGCCAAGCCAAAGGCAATACGAAAGCATGGATCCCCAAGTTTGTGATTATGCCACCCTATGCAACTGCATAATGTGCATCTTTTGCTGGCTGAGCCAGCCAAGAATGCTATTTATTTGCAATATTCATATGCCCATTGCAGATTTGTCCTGGTCTGGTGCATGTAATGTTTTTCATTTTGTAGTTGTGCGATTTGTGCTCATACTGTATTGTGATGTCCACTGGCTATGAACAATAAAATCAGCTGGCTGACTATATAAGCATACCGCCCAATAGCAAAGGTTCTCAGGGCAGTTTACAAGTAAAAATTAAAAACAGAAAGATAGAAACATAAAGCAGAAAAATATAAAACAGAATAAAACGAGTAACAGGATAAAAGCAGAATCCAGAAAACCAAACCTTTCAACTGTTGACTTTTTTTATGATCAGGAAACGTAAACATCATGGTGCTAAGGTTATTTTCCTGGGGGGCTGGGGGACAGAAAACAGGCATACTTCTCTACCTCTTGCAGGTTTTAGGAAGTGGTGTGATGTTTGTTTGTGTGTGTGTGTGTGTCTTGTCTATTCTAAACAAAGCTTTAAAATATTTTGTAAATGTTATTTTAACTTCCTGTTAATACCATTAACAACAAAAAAGGCAACTTCCATTCTGTAAACCATGAAAGGGCTTTAGAGCACCACAAAGGAGTGTGAAATTTCAGGAAGGGAGATGGTCCTGAGGCAGGTAGAAAATTCCCTTCACTTCTCTCCTACATCAGACAAAAAAAAAATAGGTGAATGCCTCCAGTAAAGGAGCCTTCACAGAGTCGCATCTGATTTGTGATGAGGGAAGCAGAGAAAGCGATGGCCAGAGTTCTCTATGTATGGTTTCTGAAGTCAACTCTCCTGTTCTATTCCTCTTCTAATGCCAATGTTGGGCAAATCCAACTCAAATTCAGATACTGCATGCACTGATGCATAAGAATCTCCATACTCACTTGTTGAATGGTGTAGGGTTGTGGAGCAGGAGCCACAAAGGTAGAAGAGGTTCAGAAGAGGGACCACCAAGCTCAAAAAGTGTGCAAAATACTGCTTCAGGGATAGGATGAACAACCATAAACACACAAGGACCATCAGGCCAATGGACCATCTAGTCTAGAATCCTGTTCTCACAGTGGCCAACTAGACACCATGGGTGGTATGCAACTAAATTTTACTAGACCCACTAGAAAAGTTAGGCCCATTAATTTCAATGGGTCTGGTCTAAGTAAAACTAAGTTTATTTATTTCGTACGATTTATATACTGCTCGACGGTCATAAAACCTCAGAGTGGTCTACAAAAATGAACAATGAAACTATCATTAAAAGAGGTTAAAAACACATGCCAATATTCTACATGCCTCAATACTTGAATGCCACCCACATGTCTTTATAGAGAAAATTAAATAATAATGTGCCTCTCCAAAGCTCATTTCGGGGGGGGACAGTCTTAAGTGCTAGGGGCAGCATCAAATAGCAAAGGGGAAAAGGCTTGGGTCTTATGTGCATTAAAACAAGCCAGGAACACAGAGTTTCAGGCATGCACGGTGCACCTCGCTATGCATCCGAATTGCACATGTCTAGAATACCTTTAAAAGGAATCAATGAGGTGATGTTCTGTGGTGTGCTACCTTTAAACCTGTTCCCAGAAATGGGTGTTCTAGAGGCAAGCCTGAATGCAAGGTGAAGAATCACCTTGCCTACTGCAGACCTCTCACACTTTCAGCATGGTTAGTGCACATCTGAAGCCGCCCTAAGACAAAGGAGAGATAATGGCCTTCTGCAAAGAGGAAAATGGGAAGAAAAAACACACACCTCGTAACACTTTCTCTGATTGGCTGCAGCACTGCTAGCCATCAAGCTTGCAAAAGCAGTTAACCTGTCTTGGACTTGGGGTGGGGCTGCACAAAGCCCTGGCTAAGGTTATTCTCTGAAATTCTCAACTTTATAACCATTTGGAGTTTGCTGTTGACGAAAAGGAAGTAAAATAAATTTCATAAAATAAGCAGGGTCTCCCCCCCCCCAATTCCACACACCCTTTTAGAAACCAGAAATTGCATTAATCAGGATGTCATGGAAACAAAAGCTTGCCCAGCTGTTATCAGAAGGGAAGCCAGTTAGTTACCACACTGGCAACTCTATGAAAGAGTACTGTTCGGCAGACAATAAGGAAGTCCTTTATTTTCAGGACTATTTATATAGATGGCTTTTTGCCGTTAGCTATTACCCTGCACACCCTTGGGTAAAAGTGTTGAAGCAACAGCAGCCATTCCTTTTTCTTTTTGATCATGTAGACGCTTTGCAAGTTGCATTCCCCAGGTAATTCACAAGTGCCAGGCTAAAAAGTGTTCAACATTCTACTTTTAGTACCAGCTACTGGGATATGTATATGCAAAAAAAAAAAAAAAAACCAACCCAAAGTTAAGAGACGAGGCCAATAATGCAACATTTCTTGGGAAAGGGAAGAAAACTAAAACAATGCACAGATGGTGATGCGTTTTATTCTCCCTTGACCTTGAACAGGCATTGTGTTATGAAGAGTGGGAAGCTGAATCAAAAGAACCAATTAACCCTTGGAAACATCCAAGTCCTTTAAGGGCTGAAGTTGTTGTCCCACACTATTACCAATCTAAAAGAACTGGGACCTCTGTAATCAGGAACCTAGATTAATCCACTGTGGCGAATAAATCCCTTCCCACCGTGAACAAAAATCAGATCACAAATTATTTTGGTGCATGTTATACCATACCCTTGTAAGTCAGCACAACATCTTATTTTTATTTCCCTTTTTGTTTATAAGCCTACTGGGCAATACTGATTCCCAGTGGTGTCACTGTCATCGCTAATATTATCAGGACTAAGGTCCAATACACAATCCTCTCTCACTTTGGTAGCTTCCCACTGGTTTTTTAAAATGGAAAACAAACCTGCCATACATCTATGCTGCCTCCTTTGCACCAGACCCAGCTTGTAAGTTTCAATATACAACCAGCCACTGACATTATATGGGATTATTATTATTATTGCTTTCACTATATCCCCAATGCTGCAGTCTATCACACCAGCAAACCAAACTTTAGAAGCTTTTAAACAAAATTGCGTTTTATTATATAGCAGCAAGCTGGCACTCCACTGTTAAATAGGTTCTAGCTGCCCGGCACATAATCCTGCAGCAATCCTTCAAACACTCTCATTATCACATGGGTAACTCTTTAATTACTGCAACTGCAATAGCAAGATATTGTGTGTGTGTGGTGTGTGTGTGTGTGTGTGTGTGTGTGTGTGTACATGCACACGCTGCTCTCTCAGTCTTGCTCACACACAAAGAACATATTCAAGCAAAACCACATTTTCTTTTGGATCTTTTAAGCGGCCTGGATTTGGAATCACTGACAGCTCTTGGCTGTCTGGCTGCCAGAGTCAAAGACACGCAGAAGGAGAGACGATCGAAACCTCCCCGCTAGCATCTTTACCAAGCAAGCTGGAACCACGTATTTTATTAATTACTATTACTATTTTATTCTGAACCCTTCGACACAGCAGAATGAAGTTACCGGGCATGGAACAAATCCGGCCAGCCAGACCTGCCCACCAACACAAAATGCAAGTGAGAGAACACGTTTACTTACATGACGACTCTGTGCCAAACATGGCTGGCTCCAGATGCTCAAATCTCAAAAGAGGGGTTAAAAGGGAAAAGAAAGAGAGCTGCGGGGAATGTGTCAGAGAAGAGATGAGGCTTCTACACAGCAAGGGTCATGAAGCCAGACAGCGCAGTCCCCACAGCTAGCCAGCCTCCAGATTTTCCTCTCTTCCTCCCCAAGCTCCACTCTGCAGATTGCCTCTCTCTGCAGCTCTTAAAGCAAAACAGGTCCTTCTTCGCAGAAGCAATTTTTTTTGTAATTTAAAAAACAAACAAACAAAGGAACAGGAGTACTTATTTTTTAAAAATCCAGCAAAGGGAAGGCCAGTGTCTCTTCTGCTGATGCAGTGAGGCAGAAATAGGTAGCAGACACCAGATACTGCAATTCACAGCCCCTGCTCTCAGTAAGACAATAGCATAGCTTATGCATACACTGGATGACGTCAGAACACTGCAAAGACTGACTGCTGTTAACCACAGGCTCAGAGGGAGCCTGAATAGAGCACCGCAATTCAAATGGGAATTCTTTTGTCACAAAAACGCAGAAGACAAAGAACCACACATATTTCCCCTCCCTGCTGATTAAAACAGAAGGAACCTTCTGCACGCTAGAGGATGGGGAGCAAGCAACATTGTCCATGGGATGAATGGTAAATACATTTCCTCGGCTGCAGCAAGTCCTTCCTTACCATGCATTAGCCACATTATTATTATTAATAATAAATCTACTCCCAATATGCTATCATATGTTCAATGTATGCCCTAGAGCAGATGGCTATTTAACAAGTAAAGAGCAACCCAGCGTCTATGATTCACTCCAAAACCCTTTCTGATAAATTCACAAGAGGGAGAGAGAGAGAATATTCCTAAGTGTGTTTGTGCACCACTGACCAAGCACTGTGAATTGACTGTGAATATGACCCCAAGCCAAGCCAATTTTGTCTGTTGGCCCTGCAAAATATTTGATCAAGGTGTGGCAAAACACGCGCTCGTGGTTTTGCTCATAATGAAAATAAAAAACAACCCACACTTCTATCTCAAGGGGGCTTGTATGTAACAATAAACAAACAAAATATGCAAAATATGCATATTAAACTGGATCTGGATATATTAGCATGCTAGCACACTGAGTCAATGAAAACTTTACAGTGTCTTCATTTAGTGCATGGGTAGGCAAACTAAGGCCTGGGGGCCAGATCCAGCCCAATTGCCTTCTAAATCCGGCCCGCGGACGGTCCAGGAATCAGCATGTTTTTACATGAGTAGAATGTGTCCTTTTATTTAAAATGCATCTCTGAGTTATTTGTGGGGCATATTTGTGGGTTCATTCCCCCCCCCAAAGTCTAGTCCGGCCCACCACATGGTCTGAGGGACAGTGGACCGGCCCCCTGCTGAAAAAGTTTGCTGACCCCTGTTTTAGTACAAATGGAATGGATGTCTCACTCCTGAACCACACAGGATATTCAGTGCCATCATCTTGAAGCAGAGCACTGCCATTTTGAACATTATCATGATGAATATTTTTCCATCCTTCGACTACGTGTAGGGGGAAAAAGACAGTTTGACAGATGCAAAACATGAGGCTTGCGAGTTGTGGTGGAAAGTACAAGGATTTTAGTTCCAGTTAGAACAGGCGTAGGCCTAATAGCTGATAAGGAGGGCTACATAAGAAAATGCTAACAAAACGGGGCATGTTTGACCAGAAATAATATAACGTATTGGAAGGTTCTCATTATAGGCAAAGGTGCAAAGGATATTGTCTGATCCTCCCCCCCCCCCCCCCGGTGGGCACAGCTAATTTTACCAAGCTTTTTTAAAAAATAAAATAGAGACAGTAGTATTCCACATTCCCACTTGCTATGATGCCTTAGTCTTTGCTACAAATAATCATTTTAATATATAGTGCCATCAATAGTGATTAGGCACATGTACCTGATGCGTAAATATAGTACATGTGTAGTAGTTTTTCTAGCTTACTGTTTCTACTTTCCACAAAACAGCATTTTGTAAGACAAACTGAGCAATGGGAAACACTATGGTAATTAAGACAAGCATTGTCTTTCATCCCTCTTCGTTTTTACTTTTAAGTACTCCTGCCTCAGAGGAGCAGCAGCAGCAGCACCCGTGCTTTAAGCAGCCAGGTGAACTGGAAATGGGAAGGAACGCAATGGAGATCTAGAATCCAGAAAGATGTTCTTTTGGATTTGCTGCAGAAGGAGGAGGGAAGAGAGTAACAGAACTGTGACTCCAGCTTCAGCCTGAATTGTCAGCAGTGTGATAATTCCTTTCATCCTTGCTGAGCATGTAGTGCAGGGGTAGGCAACCGAAGGCCCAGGGGCTGGATGCGGCCCAATCGCCTTCTCAAAAACACAGGAATCAGCGTATTTTTACATGAGCAGAATGTGTGTTTTTATTTAAAATGCATCTCTGGGTTATTTGTGGGGCATAGGAATTCGTTTATTTCCCCCCCTTCAAAATATAGTCCAGCCCACCACATGGTCTGAGGGATGGTGGACTGGCCCATGGCTGAAAAAGTTTGCCGACCTCTGATGTAGTGAGTGTGCAGGCTGAGCTTGTATATGTTGCAGGATCATCAGCCTCATATAACCAACATCCATATGTCTAATTAATGCATGAAGAGGTTAATGCCATAGAGTAAGCTGTCCTGCCAAGCTTAGTTATGTCACTTCCTCTTACTTTGGGAGGAAATAGGTAATCTATTGTTCACCACCAACACCCTGTCTACATCTACCTGTGAGAATCTCAGTATGTGAGGAGGTTTAAGCTAGTTGCTCCAGTTCAGTCACATGGCTCTCACCAATCCATCCAACAGTCTAGGAACTTTCACCACTTTGTAAATAAGCTAAGTTCCACTAAATTTGCAACTTTTCGTGTCATTTGGGAGGCAGGTTTCCCAGAGGACAGGAATTTAAGTACAGGTAGGTGTTATGAAGCTTGTTGATGAAACCCTGCAATTTAGGACTTCAAAATATATTCCTTTCATCTCACTAATCTGCAGAATTGTAATGTGAATGAATAGTGCTTTTCAGGAGGGTCTAAAAGGAAGGAGTGAGGGATCTCCCTTCAAGATAAAGGAGAAATGAAAGTTAAGATTTAAAAAGTGGGCAGCTGGTCTTTTTGATCTAGTCACATTCTTTCCAACAGACAAGTGCTTCAGATCAACTGCTTCTGAAGAGTCAATCAGATGTTAGTGCAGGAAAAGGTCTCCCAGAAACTTCTTATCTAAGTTCCCCTGCTACTCTGTTCTTCCCTCTGCATTCAGAAACCCAAATTTTTCAAACACTTTTCTTTGCCTTTCTTCTAGGTCTATGCTTCGGTCAGATTTAGTCTTGAGTCTATGCACACTTATCTGGAATAAGTCCCATTAAGGTAAATGGTGCTCACTTCTGAGTGGACATGTATATGATTGTATCACCAGTCCAGCATTCCACTGAAAATTTCTAGAAACGTTTTATTTGAACTTAGCAGGTCCCATTACAGTCTGCCATCTCTTTCACTGCCACACCACAAAATTTTCCAGCATATCTCAGCAGCATAAGATCCCCTAACCCAAAGTGGATTTCTGAATACATTCCTCATGGTAAGGATAACATTCTAAATGGTGGACAAAATAAAACTAAGAATTTGTCAAGAATGTATAACTTGCTGTTGAAATGGAACACTCAGGATGAAACGGTGAAATCAGCTATGATTAAATGGGCACAAGATGTTGGACATAATATTATGATAGCTGACTGGGAACAGTTATGGACCACAGGTATTAAGTTTACGGCATGTAATGCCTTAAGAGAGAATATAATGAAAATGATATACAGGTGGTACATAACACCAGTCAAGCTTGCAAAAATCTATCATTTGTCCGATAATAAATGTTGGAAATGTAAAGAGACTGAAGGTACATTCTTTCACCTTTGGTGGACGTGCCCAAGGATCAAGACCTTCTGGGAGATGATCTACAATGAAATGAAAAAGGTATTTAAATATACCTTTCAGAAGAAACCAGAGGCCTTTCTCCTGGGCATGGTCGGCCAATTGGTGCCAAAGAAGGATAGAACTTTTTTTATGTATGCAACAACAGCAGCAAGAATACTCATAGCAAAGTACTGGAAGACACAAGATCTACCCACCCGGGAAGAATGGCAGATGAAAGTGATGGACTATATGGAACTGGCGGAGATGACTGGCAGAATCCGAGACCAAGGTGAAGAGTTGGTGGAAGAAGATTGGAAAAAATTTAAAGTTTATCTACAGAAACATTGTAAAATCCAGGAATGTTAGAAGGATGTTGGAATGAAGTAATGTGGTTTTAGCAGAAATGATATAAAAGATTAGGTAAAAATTGATTTTTTTAACTGCTGAAAGACGAGAATGTAAAATTATAGTACATTAAGATAAACTATTAGGATAAAAACCAAGCTGGAAAGGATTTGCTGGAATATTTAATTGAACTAGAATACAAAAAAGGGAGGTGTGAGGAGGTCAGGGAAATAAGTAAATGAAAGACAAGACATGGAAAGATGGAAATGTTTTTAATTGTTTTTATTTTTCTGTATTTTGTATTCTCTGTTTCTTTTTTTCCCCTTCTTTTTATCTTTCCCCCCACATTTTTGTAACTTTTCTGAAACTTTAATAAATATTATTAAAAAAAATAAAATAAATGGTGGACAAAAATGCCTCCAGACCAACCTTGCAATGTTGCACTGCAATATTTCTTTACAATGCACTTGTATTAGGCTCTGTGTAAATGAAAGAAATATCATTCACTGTCTCTCCAAACTGTTCCTCTGCAGGGGAGCTAGGTGGCATACACAACTTTTGTTCTTTATGGGTAATATTCAGTGAAGCTCAGATTCCTCACAGAATTTTCCCAAATAGCAAAAGGTCAACAGATTAGGTAAAGGGACCCCTGACCATTAGGTCCAGTCGTGGCTGACTCTGGGGTTGTGGCGCTCATCTCGCTTTATTGGCCGAGGGAGCTGGCGTACAGCTTCTGGGTCATGTGGCCAGCATGACTATGCTGCTTCTGGCGAACCAGAGCAGCACACGGAAATGCCGTTTACCTTCCCGCCAGAGCGGTACCTATTTATCTAATTGCACTTTGACATGCTTTCGAACTGCTAGGTGGGCAGGAGCAGGAACCGAACAATGGGAGCTCACCCCGTCACGGGGATTCGAACCACCGACCTTCTGATGGGCAAGTCCTAGGCTCTATGGTTTAACCCACAGCGCCACCCGCGTCCCTTGGTCAACAGCTTAGCTAGGACTTAACTACTAAGACATATGAAACATACACATTTCAAATCAGCAGAAAGCAGAAGCCATGGGAAGGGAATGGCTGATTATTGATTGTTATCAATTCCACTTCTGTTCTGAAATTAAGTCTTGGATATGCACTTTAATAATATATCTGGCAAATTGTTAATCTAAGTATTATAAATGGTATCTTTACCTGGGCAGTCCATGGCAGCTGTCAATTCGAAGAAGATTCAGTACTGTTTGCTCACAGAGCTTCCACAGAGCCAAGACACTTCAGCAAAAATTGTACCGCCATGTGTGTATTCTGAACAGGTTTTGCAACATATATTGATCCTTATCTCTGGACTCAATCACCAATCCTGGGATCGTTTGTCTCACAGAAACCTGAAGGTGAATATCCATCTCTTAGCACAGTAACCCTGACATGGCAGAGTTAGCTTCCCATACCCAACAGTAAACCAGATGGGCATCTTGTCAAAGCTGTGAAAAATACCAAACCTACAAAAGACTTATGGGTAAGCTTAACAGCACTATAAGTTGGTTAAACAAACACCTTTCATTTCCCTTATATAGTTTAATTCTTAGGAACAAGTCATCAGTACCTTCATGGAAACCTATCTGATTTTCTTACGTGCTCTGTGCCAGGATGCTGCCTTTGAAGCTAACCTGGAAACTTGAACTGGCACAGAAAGCAGCATTAAGAATGCTTGCGGGGCCAAAGAGTCAGAACATATTACAGCAATCCTGCACCAGTTATGTTGGCTGAATGCCTTGCATTCTCCCCTCAGTGCAAGGATTTATGCTTGTGCAACAGGACTCCCCCCCCCCTATCCTCCCCAGGATCGTAAAACTGGTTTAATTCATGCAAAAAAAAAAAAAAACCCAACAACAACAACCCAACAACTTCTCATTAACTTTGCAACATACTGATAGAGTTAAATGTTGCCATTGCACATATTAAGTACAGTATTTTGCAAAGGACTCAAGCACAACAGGCTATGGACTTCACATCTCTGAGCCTTTCCCTTTCTTTGCCTAGGAACTCTTTTCAGAACTGTTTAAAGTGGCTGCTTTCCGCCCCTCAAGAGTTAGCCTGGAAATTAAACATGCCTTGCACTTTTCACTGCACATACATTTCTAAACTTAATGGCTGGGAATGCAGCACGATCCATTTCCAAAACCAATGGGCTTGCTTAGTCATCCTTTCCGCCATTCATCAATTCTTCTACAGGAAGAGTGACTCAGAAACTATGAGATGAATCCAACAAAACATATTTTCGCCTTTGCTTTGGCTTTCCTCCCCCATACAATCAAAACTGATTTGAAATGTTGATCATTTCAGCCATAAAGAAATGACACCTAAAAAGACGGTGAAGTTTAATAACAATATTATTCTTGCAGTAATGCAGCCACTACTGATAGCGATGTAAGTCGTTATGACAGTTATTAATAGGCTGTAGAAACATCTATCAATTACTAGGCTAAATTTAAATTACTAGGCTCATTTAAAATAGGCAATTCATTGCCGATTCTGTTTTTCTAACTCCAAGTCACAAATTTCATCCAGTGGGATAAAAAGTTCTCTCTCTGCCTTAAATGTTCATTTTGTATTGTTTTAACACTTGTATTCAGCTGTTTTTTGTACTGCACCCTCCCCATATCTGCTCTGGAGCGTTGGGGGAACGCCAGCCCAGATTTAGGAGGCACGTGGAGAGCAAAGGAGGGAAAGTTCTGTTGTGCAAACAGAGAACATTAGTTGGATACAACCCAATGATAATAATTTTCACGGGCAGCCCACTGGCCCAATAAAAATTAATCTTACTTCATGTTTTCTCAGTTGCTGAATTTAACATAGGACGTGGATGCTGTTATGCCTGTGGCTGATCACATTGTGTCGCGGGCTCTCTTCTCTCACAGCTACAAAACTAAGATGCCTAGGTAGGCATACATTGGAATTATTAGGAACCAGAATACAGTATAATGCAAAACAGGCTTCCTGCTACTGAAAGACTGCTGTTCAGTGCATCACTACCCACGTTAGTAAAGGTAAAGGTACCCCTGGCCCATACGGGCCAGTCTTGACAGATTCTAGGGCTGTGCGCTCAAGTACTTCTATTATCTTCCCTTACACAAAATGCATATAAGGCTGAAAGGTACTAAGAACAAACCGAGTCCAAAGATTTCCAGGCATTCATACCTCAAACAATCATTTCATGCATAACCAGCCTTCAGTGTCCAGTGCCCACCATTTCTCATAGCCTTCTTTGGATCTCCATTTGTTGTTGAGCTACAACTCCCATCATCCCTGGCTGTTGGTCATCTGGAAGACCACAGGGAAACCAATTACTGATTGATAATTGAGCTTCTGAGCCTCCAAAGCAGTTCTCAGTGCCAGGCAGACTCATCCTGGGAACAAGTAACAGAACAGGAACAGTCTGCAAAGTGCCTTTTGTTTACTAATTAATCAGTCCAACCACTTTTTGTATGTTTGGGCTCTAAATGCTTCCACATCAAAGAGTATGTCTTCCAAATAAACTAGAATTGCCTCATAAATTGTATTATTTTTTTAGCAGTCCACCTATTAGGATGTGTTCTTTGGACCACTGTTCTTTAGTGTCCCATTTACATCCTACCAATACTCTACAAATCCACGAGCAATTATTTTGCACTACAAACCTTTGTCGTGTAAGCTGTCACCGCAAAACTGACACTCTTACTCATCCAAAGAATGAAGAACAAAACAAATACCAAGTGGTTTTTGGTGGTTTGCGCTAATGGAGTAATGCAATGCAGTATTACCAGAACACAGCGTGAGGGAGTATGCAGCTGTCAGCACTTATGAAAACTCTTCCCTCAGAAGTTACATGCAGACTTTCGGAAAAGAACGGCAGCATCTTCAAGAGCCTAAATAAAAACATAAATCTAGCTATGCCTATTGCAAAGATCCTGACATGCACAGGAAGGCATGCCCATCAACTCCAAATGTCCAAATATATTAATCCCAATTAGATTTAGGACCAGTCCCTCACCAGATTGAATGACTTAACATCAAAGCAGTCTGCACCAGAAAGAAGTTAAAGATGTGTGCAATTTTGTTAACTATTCTGTTGGTAATTCCTGACTTGGACCATGCCAGCCGTATTGATGCTACTAAGAGACATGTGAAATAACAAATCAGCACAGACAGTGGCACTTCTCAGTATATCTTAGAATCATAGAGCTGGGAGGGACTCCAGGGATCATCTAGTCCAGCCCACTGCAATGCAGGAATATGCCCCCATACAGGGATTATTACCTTGGTGTTATCAGCACCACGCTTTAACCAACTGATCTAACTGGCAATGCTTGTGGCTGCTGAGTGTTGCCAGCAGGCCGGGAGCATCCAGGTAATAATAATAATAATAATAATAATAATAATAATAATAATAATAATAATAATATATTTATACCCCACCCATATGGCTGGGTTTCCCCAGCCACTCTGGGCGGCTTCCAACAAAATATTAAAACACAATAGTCTTTCAGATATTAAAAGCTTCCCTAAACAGGGCTGCCTTCAGATGTCTCCTAAAAGTCTGGTAGTTGTTTTTTCCTTTGATATCGGGTGGGAGGGTATTCCACAGGGCAGGTGCCACTACCAACAAGGCCCTCTGCCTGGTTCCCTGTAACTTGGCTTCTTGCAGCGAGGGAACCGCCAGAAGGCCCTCGGCACTGGACATCAGTGTCCGGGCAGAACGATGGGGGTGGAGACGCTCCTTCAGGTATACTGGACCGAGGTCTTACACTTTCCCCAGGTCTCAGAGGGCTAAACTGGCCAGGGGGTCCTGCCAGGGACCGGCTGCTTTTTTGTTCTAACAAGACTCCCATCCTGGGCCCTCGGATAAGCTCTGTACAGGCCTGGTGGACAGTTAGAATACCAGATATCCTCCTCCCTGCCCCTGCCACATTTTCTGTCTGAACATTCCCTTATTGAGAAATGTCACTATAGTGCTTAGTTATACCATCAATATCTGTATTCTGTAGGATTATGACAAGATGGAATGGCACAGCCCGAGGATACATGAGACTAGTGCAGTCTTAAAATGAAGCAGGCGATAGGCTGGTCAGTGCCTGATAAACAGTTGTCTAGGATCCCCATTTAAGCTACTACGATAATTAAAAGAAAAATGTCTGCTTCCATTGATTTCCCCCCACTTTCTACTTCAAACACAAATGCCCTACCAATTTTTGTACTACATCTCCCATAATCCTTCACTGTCAATTACCTTTTCTGAGCTCCAGAGGTCAGTGAAGTTGAATTTTAAAGCATTTTATAGTGTTTGAAGGCTGACCTCTAGTGTTTGGTATAAGGCTTGGCCATTCCTCTCTCATTCCTGTGACATTTCTTATCCATCCCCTCTCATAATGGAAATAATAAAATGGATCTCCTAAACTGTAATCCAAACATATGTGTATGTGTTAAAAACAATGGGCTTGTAGCTGTTCTTAAATCAAATACCATGCTACTCCTCTAAATTCAAACACCACTGATGAGTTTAAAATTTCAGTCAGTAAACAGTGACTGTGTATTGAGAGCAACATAAAGATTGCAAAACTTAGCACGGACGAACTTTAGAGATGGCAAAAGCATTTGCAAGATTTAAAAATTTCTAAATTATATGGAATGCATTTAACAGGTTGAGAATCCTCTACCTTCAAACACTTTCAGTATTTTGCTTATTAGTTTTAAAAGGCCAGGTCTGCACATACACCAACACAGAAGCAGAATACAATATTTCAGTTACAATACCTGACCAGGGTGGATAATTTTTTTTATTTAAATTGGATTTTTTCACCTTTAAATTGGATTTTAAAAAAAAATTAAATTGGATTTTTAAAATAAAATGCTTTTGGAGGGAAAATCTTTCTAAATATAGTTTTCTTTTTAAGTTACATTATAGTCCAAAGGCTATTCATCAGGAAATAAGGATTTGTTTTAAAATTTTTATGTGTGCTAAAATTCAGTCTAAGTTTTTTTAAAAAAATATTGTTTAACATCAGTTAACAAACATGGATACATATGCTATAATGTTATTGTTTCAGTTAAATAAATTGTTTAAATTGTTGTGGAGGAAATGATTATTTTTCTCCTTCCAATAAAGTACAGCAGAAAACTTTTCCAAATATAAACAGGTAACTTATTAAACCTCACAGTAATTTCATAATTATCTGTCAATGTATTTCTAATAGTATAACCAAATCAGTAATTTTTGATATAGCTGTAAAAACTACTCTGAAAATTTATTATTCCAAAAATGAAACCTTCATCTGGTTGTAAATATTAAGATTATACCAGCAAGAATGAGTTTTTCCGGGGGGGCGGGGGAGAGAGATTTAAATCAAGTCTTACTGACTAGTGATTTAAATCGTGATTTAAATCAAATCTACCCTGAATCTGACACACCAGTATAAAAGAAAAAATGAACAATTATGCTTTACTTGTATACAAAACCATTGCTGTGTGCTGCTAGCAGCCAGCCCAATGGAAACACGGGGTAACATCTATTTAATTTAATTTATTTCCTATATTTATAGTCCACTCTTCTTCCTTCCTGGAGCCCCAGGCATGTCTCCTGTCTAGTCACTAACCACACCTAGATCTGTTCATCTTCTGCAAGGTAGTAAGTTGCCTCATGCATTTTCAGATCATACCTGGCATCTAGTAGCAGAACACAATGGCTCAACACCTAAGGACTGTCTTGTCTCACACCATCTGCCATGAGGTGTATTGAAACTGGAAAAATCATAACTTGTGAAAGACAGTGATGCTCATAAACTGAAGCAGTTGAGCTATACTAAAGTGATAGTTAAAACACCTTGAAAAAACGTACCGTTTCAGCCTACATAGCAATGCTGCATTGTACCACACAGTGTGGAGTAAAATTTATGACTGCCCTGTAATGATCCTTTCATAGGAGCCCAGGAGATCTATGGAGCATAAAACTTGTAACTTGTGTGCTTAGCTTTGTTCTAGCAAACTCCATTTTGAGAAGCCATGTGGCTAATTTCCCTAAACCAGTAAGCATATTACTGGTAAAAAATAAAACCAGTAAGCATATTACTTATTTAAATAATTATGAAATTATGAATACCCCTTTCCTCTTCCCCGAAAACAACTGACTCTACAGGGTTTGCTATGAAAATGCAATAAAACCCAAGAGATGGCAAGAAGTGAATCTAAATAAATAACAATGTAATGAGATGATGGATACCTAACTTATGGAATCTGGAAAAAGCAACACAGCCAGTATGTTTGGCTAGGGAAAAAAAGGAATTCCTCTCCTTAATCCAACAGAGGTCAGATGAATCTCTGATGGTTCCAACAGCCAAGACATGCATTAGAAAGCAGACAGGATAACCTAACCACACATTCGGACTGACAAAGAGAAGATAGCAGAGAATGAAAGGGATGTTGACATTCCTATACACAGAATTTTCCTACATGTTTGTTTGTCTTTCCCCATCCTGCTGTCCCTGTCCTGACTGCAAGAGCCAGGGCTTTCCAAACAGATGAATAAGGAACGAATTCCACAATAACCATTCTCCTCTTCCCCACCCCTGAGAGGCACTGGTAAAACCTGAAAAATAACAAGCCCAGGTGCACAGGTGAAACTTTTCCAGTAGTGGAGGCAGATTAGCTTATACCAATGGCTTATTAAAAAGCAGAAACATCACCTTGCCAATAAAGGTCCATCTACTTAAAGCTATGGTTTTCCCAGTAGTGATGTATGGAAGTGAGAGCTGGACCATAAAGAAGGCTGATCGCCGAAGAATTGATGCTTTTGAATTATGGTGCTGGAGGAGACTCTTGAGAGTCCCACGGACTGCAAGAAGATCAAACCTATCCATTCTGAAGGAAATCAGCTCTGAGTGCTCACTGGAAGGACAGACCCTGAAGCTGAGGCTCCAGTACTTTGGCCACCTCATGAGAAGAGAAGACTCTCTGGGAAAGACCCTGATGTTGCGAAAGACGGAGGGCACAAGGAGAAGGGGACGACACAGGACGAGATGGTTGGACAGTGTTCTCGAAGCTACTAACATGAGTTTGACCAAACTGCGGGAGGCAGTGGAAGACAGGGGTGCCTGGCGTGCTCTGGTCCATGGGGTCACGAAGAGTCGGACACGACTAAACAACAACAACAACAATGTTCACATCCAAAGAGCACCTAAGAGAGGCAATCTCAGGCCCTGCACACAAGATTTACAGGTACGGTGCTAAAGATTCACCCTTCAGGCATTTTTGAATCTGCAGCCAAAAACCCATGACCAACACAAAGACATACTATTTTGAAAGCACCACGATTTCACTTTCTGGAATTAACTTTCCGACACGACTTATTTATGGTGTTATTTGGTGAAAGACCAAGGGAGAGGACTGCATTTGACAAAAGAGAAGTTTGGGTTAACTGGCAGCAGAAAACAATAGACATGGCAAAACTGGAGTTTTATAACAGTCAAGAAAGGATTTGGGAGTTGTGAGGGAAAAATTGAAAAAACTGAGGAAGGTGAGACAGGGGGCAGGTATTGTAGCAGGAATTTGAAGAAGCATTAAAATATGCTGTAAACCTCTCTGTAATGGTTCTAGGGGTTGCTCATGCGTAAGTTGCCGCCACTCCTGGCTAGGTTACCTGGTTGAACCCTTTCTGTCTGGACAGCCCTTCACTTCGTGACTGTCTCAGTCGCTGGCAGAATCCGTCAGTGGGCGTTTCTTGAACTTCTTCCAGCAAAGAAGTTCTTTGACGCCAAGTCTCCTCCTACTCTCCCTGCGCGGAAGTCTTCTGCGCAGGGAGGGCGTGGGCAGCGGCGTACCCATGCTCTCCCCACTGGTCTCCGGTGAAGAGTCCTGGAGCCTCCTCTCCGATTCCCCCATCTGCCCCCCTTCTCCACTGGTGTTACGCTGATTTCCTTCCCCAGCAGATGGGCTGCCTCTCTCCCTACTGGGACCCTCTCCGGCATCCCTCTGGAGCCTTCCCTCCGCCTCTAGCTCCGATGGCAGTTGCCTGACACTCTCGTTTTTAGGATTATCACAGTAATATTATGATACAAATGCAGCAGAGCTTGATTTCACCTTGAAAGCTTCTGCAATCAAGCCAAACTGAAAGGCCTTAGCTTAGACCGATGTGTTATTTATAAACAACTTTTTAGCCTTCAGCATGAAACATAACAGAGATGGTGCTTTATTTATGGGAAGCAGAATGCATTCAGAACCTCTTATTGCAAAAAAAAAAAAAAAATGTCCTGAAGAAAATAATCACAAATTCAAAAAGCTAGTAACATAGGAAGCTGTCTTGCATCAAGCTCTACCAACTGTCCATCAAGCACAGTGTCGTTCCTATACACTGACTTGCAGTGGTTGTCCAGGATTTCAGACTCTCCTAGCCCTAACGGAAGATGCTGGAGATTGAAACTGGCTGTTTTATACCGCAGGGTGCCTTAAACATTCACCAAATAAATAAATTGCATTACAAAAGACAGCAAGAGAACATTAGAGGCTGGTTTGCAGCTAAGCTCATTTCCGGAAAGTTTGTGAACATGAATGTATTGATTATGATAACTTATAAACAATCAGATTTTTCCTTATTGCCCTGTTGTATAGTGTATAGTGTATACTTAAATACACAACAATCCTATGCACAGTCGCCAGAGAGTATTATTGTGATATGCATATGGACCCCACTGGTACAGACTTTTAAACAGGCCTTAAAACTCCACTTAGTTCAGGTTACGTCTCTGTAAAGGAATTATATGGTGTTAGTCTGAAACTGCTCAAGTTGTTTCAGTTAATTATAATGACGTGTTACTGGCTTGTGAATTGTTTTAGGCTGCCAGTTGTTTTTATTGAAATGTGAGACTGTACTTTATGGTTGTTTTAAGTAAGCAGCCTTGTAAGATAGATTTGCTTTAAGAGACAGCCTATAAATTAAAATAATATAAATTCTCCCTGTCCTCAAGATCCAAACACTTCATCAGGTTTCCTATTTCTGGACCAGACAAAGGGGTGGGGAGGTGATGCATGGAAGTATTTCTTCAGGGGGAAAATATCTAGGAGCTACCTAACTACCTTCTGTATTTCGGGGTAAAACTGATGTCACCTCCATTTTGGGGGGGAGGTGCTTTAAATGTATTGTGTGTATGCAGTCAGAATTCTTGGTTCTCTCCACTTTTTTGAATTCGTGTATCTCTACTTTCATACCCCCAGTTCCTTGCTTTTGTTTCATTTGTTTGTTTGCATGGGTACTTTATTACAAGGCACATGCTATTAAATGTCATTTTATTCTGCACTAGCTCAGGTGTCGGAATCTCAATTCTGCTGCATACATGAATCCAAAGATGCATGAAGAAACTCCCACAGCAATGTTTTCCACCACAGTCTGACATTTTCTCCATTTTTTCCCTACTGGCTAACCATTTCCTATTCAGCTTCTTGCTTAATGTAGGTGACCGGTCTGTTTCATTGCATTGTTTTCCTGGTCAGCACCTACTGCATTAGCACTAAACCAGGGGTCAGCAACCTTTTTCAGCCGTGGGCTGGTTCACTGTCCCTCAGACCATGTGGTGGGCCGGACTATATTTTTTTTGGGGGGTGCGAATGAATGAATTCCTATGCCCCACAAATAACCCAGAGATGCTTTTTAAATAAAAGCACACATTCTACTCATGTAAAAACACCAGGCAAGCCCCACAAATAACCCAGAGATGCATTTTAAATAAAATGACACATTCTACTCATGTAAAAACACGCTGATTCCCGGACAGTCTGTGGGCCGGATTGAGAAGGCAACTGGGCCGCATCCGGCCCACAGGCCTTAGG
This sequence comes from Podarcis filfolensis, assembly GCF_964270895.1. Classification (NCBI taxonomy): domain Eukaryota; kingdom Metazoa; phylum Chordata; class Lepidosauria; order Squamata; family Lacertidae; genus Podarcis; species Podarcis filfolensis. The sequence goes on from NC_139612.1 coordinate 22,082,274, forward strand.
TTGCCTACCCCTGCACTAAACAAATGTTGAATAAAAGCAGCTTCGTTATTCTACAACACAGAATGCAATCTCACTTGCAGTCATAAAAGAGAGAAAGGAGGTGCTATTGTCTGGTGGGGGTTCGGGAAGGAACAAAACCAACTGAAACCATCATGGTTATTTTTGGGCAGTCACATTTTAGATTTATCAGCTTTCCTGTGAAACCAAAGCTTCTCAGGAGCCTCTTTGTCTGGGTTTTCACAACCTTTCTGCTACAAGACTAATTGCATCCTTAAATTTTTAATAGACTTTAAGAAGGGAAGGCCACCATCCAACACAAACGCAATTGGGCTTCAGCTTGTTGATTTCTAAGGGATCCTGCACTGAACTGTGGTCAGTAAGTTCGCATTCTTACAGCACAAACCCAAACATATCTACTCTGAAGTATGTCCTATTAAATTTAAAGAATTTAGTGGGGTTTACTCCCAGGTAAGTGTGGGAGGTTGTGTGGAACAGCTCCAGGCTGGCACAACTGGATCCATAAATAGGTTTGTTCTGCCTGCAACACATCAAACACATTTCAGGTTCTTGTGCCAGCAGCAGCAGTTTTGTTGACCGCAGGGATAGCCAGTGGGACAGCTACATTCACACACAACTCAGCAGAGGGATACCATTGCAGAATCTTAAACCCCGCCAGCTGTGCGGATTAAGAGTTAGGATTGCTCTGTTAATTTCTAACTACATGCAAACAAAAGAAGACATGAGACTGAATAAAAGGCCAGGATAAAAAATAGCAGGGTTTTAAAAGGCCAAGATGAACTTAAGCAGATTTTTTATTAAAAAAAAAATATGTACCTCATAGCACATTATCAAGGCTAAGAACATACGCCGGGTTATTTTGGACTAAGGCAAGAACACATTCATCTCGGGTGCTTATTTTAGTTTCTTGCCTGACACAATGACTGTGCTGTTTTTCCTTTCCTTGCTGGCAATAGTTATAATACTCCAAAGCTTATTCTGCATCATACATTTTGTAATTTCTTTTTTATTATCATATTTGCATTACGGAAATTTACGATAAGTTATAAATTTAAGGCTCCTCTGCTTACCATCACTTATCTGAGACCTATTTCTATAGGATACTATAGATATTGCTTAGTTGGGCAATACAGTTTCCAGACTGGTAAAAATTGACCTCTGATTTTAAAAACTGAAAGTAAGGGAAGTATGTGGAGGAAACTGGCAATAGAACTTCTTGACAGGCCAACCATGATCCCATTTGATGATGACTGTGGTCTAAACCAGAGCCTAGGGCTTGCCGATCAGAAAGTCGGCGGTTCAAATCCCCTCAACAGGGTTAGCTCCCGTTGCTCGGTCCCAGCTCCTGCCAACCTAGCAGTTTGAAAGCACACCAAAAAGTGCAAGTAGATAAATAGGTACCGCTCCAGTGGGAAGGTAAACGGTGTTTCTGTGTGCTGCTCTGGTTTGCCATAGTCATGCTGGCCATATGACCCGGAAGCCGTACGCCGGCTCCCTCGACCAATAAAGTGAGATGAGCGCCGCAACCCCATAGTCGTCTGCAACTGAACTTAATTGTCAGGGGTCCTTTACCTTTACCTTTTTTAATTGCTGAAAAGGATATAGTTATCCTCTTTATAAAACGGATGCAACTAAGGTATAATTTTCACTACATGGCACATCTGTGTCTGAATGAAAGCTTCATAGTACAAATCAGGGATTTACATGACGTAAACATTGCTTCATAAATCATCTTGTTGAGAACTGGGCCTGACTGGCCTGCAATCAAGTAGCTAACAAAACCTAATCACAACTGTTGTTGAAAACCAAAGCCCAACACTAGTGGTTAGTATTATAGTGCTTGCATAGCTAAGAGGGGAGGCCCAAACAGTCACCCAATATTATAAATCAGGGGCTATACCCTCCAATGCTGTTGCACTACACCCAACAGAGGACCTACCTGCTGAGCCCTTCACAAATTTCAGAATAATCTAATAAAAAAAATCTTAGATACACCCATTTTAAGGCAGTTCCTCAAATTCTCCCCCTATGGAATCTACACACATAGGAAAAACATTCTGAAAAAATACATTGAATTTTCCATAAGGATCACTATCGCCATCTAGTGTCACATTGTATATTGCACTTAAAACACAGTTAAAACGTTTTAGTTGCAGCTATACAGCAGAGTACAGGGGAATCTCTGTAGGAACTATGGATTGGTTAGTTGCATTTTTCCTTGAGCTACAAAGCACTACATTCAGCATTCCCATCTCTGTATACAAAAGCTTACAAGTACAAATCCATATTTCTTTGCCTATATTTCATGAAAAATACTCAAGACGACATCATAAAGCATAATACAAAATCAGCACCCACAGCTATTTTACATAATACATGCACCCACGTTGTTTCTTCAAACACAAATGTGCCCCTCCTCCAATTAAAATACTCATTTATAACAGGCAAAAGAAGCTGAACCTTTCTGCAAATCTCTAGGCCCATTCCGTCTGAATGTGCCCCCCAAAACATTTACAATTCTCTCCTACCTTGCATAGCTTTTGATGGTTGGCCAACAACATCAGTTTGAAATGTGAACACTCCAAAAGGGGAAGCAGCAAGGCCAGTACAGTATGCAAAAAGCCACGTATATAAACAGTAGCTATACCAACAGCAAACATTCTTTGCCATTACAACAAATATGAGCAGCCTCAAAACCTCTGCATTTCCATTGGACATTAGAATGAAGCTTAAAAGCTTCGATTCTTGGTTTGTGGGGAGCCATAATTCTGTCCGAAGCTACAGTTTAGCAACCTACTTCTTACCCACTGATTCGCCCCTACAAATTACCTTCACCCACAAATATTATTGGTATTATAATAGAATTAAAGAATTTGGGAAATGCAAACATGCTAATTTCTTATTGCCACTTGTGCTAACAACCTGAAATGACAAAGTAGATTCTCTAGCTTCTTCCAGCGACACTAAGTAGTACCCGACTTGCTAGCAGATGAAGGGGGAAAACTTAACACTGATTTCTAATAACCTTTCCTAGTTAAATTGGTGGAAAACATTATTAAGGCTAGAATTATCAAGCATACAGAAGAACAAGCTTTGCTGAGGTAAAGCCAGTGTGGCTTCTGCAAAAGGAATTTTTGCCAAATCCATCTTTTAAAATTGAATCTATAAACATGCAGATGGAAAAAATACAATACATTTGGAATTTTAAAAAAATAATAATCTAAACCTCTCTTCAAATGCTCTTCTGAAAACTTAGTGGCTATGTGGGAAGAAGCCCAATTGCAATAATGGATTGGTAACTGTTCTGACAGCAGCATATAAATTAACCTAGAAAATACGTAATAAAATAACAAATATTGGCTAAAAAGAGGAAAGCAGAAAGAAAAAAATATGAAAAGATTTCCCAAAGAAGGAAAAACCAAAGAGTGAATCTGCACTGGAGCAATTTAACAGTCATACATTATTTGAAGTTGGGATGAATTAGGGAAAGACTCAAGTTTGTGAATGACACCAGATCATTCAGAGTGTTAAAATCCCCAACAAGCTGTCAAAAGCTCTGAAGGGGCCTCTCTACTACCGTGCCAAATAAGCAACAAAACAGCAGGAGAGGTGGAAAGTGATTAAATTCACAATTATGACCTTTAGGCTAGAAAAGCGTTCAGAAAGGACAGGCGAAATCCACAGAGCGGAGATGGGGAACCTGAAGTGCTTCTGATGTTGCGGGACTCCAGCTCCCATTAGCCCCAGTCATTTCATTTTCATTTCACTTTTCATTTGTCAGCTTAACCCACAGCCAAGGGCAATGAAGAGTTGTGGTCCAGCAACACAGAGCTATCAGGGGTGGGGAATCTGTGGCCCAATCGACAACTGGAAGGCAGTACACCTTGCAGGTACTTCTGAAGAGGAGAGTTCAGGATCTCACCATCACACCTTCCCGTTCCGCTCATGAGCCTTCAGAGGGAAGCCATAGATGACCAGCCTTCTGTTCTGACCCAGCAAATACAATGCTTATTTCTTCTTCTTTTTAAGGTGGTCTGCCAGCACCTCCTCACAGCTGGGACCCAGGAGATGCCTCTAGATAACGTACGTCTTCCACTGAGAAAGAGGGCGGAGATGCCTTTGCCCAAATTATTCCCGCCTTCTGCGTGTGAGGTTCCCCCCACCTCAAGTCCTGACGAGGAGCAGGAAGGCATCGCTGCTTCTTCCAACTGAACGTCTTTCTTCCTTTCCCCCTTCTTTGTAGCGACCCACCATTTATTAGCGGGGCTGAACAATTTTTGCGGCGGGGAGGAAAGGCGGTTTTGGCGAGCATGGAAATTAAAACTCCCCTAAAAACGTCCCTTGTCCTCGACCCGCCCTCAAAGCGCCCGGTTGCAAGAAGGGGGGCGGGCGCATCAGACTGAAAAAAGGGGGTGGGTTTGGAAACTGGGGGGGGGGGCAGCAGGCGGACCCTCAACCTCAACCCTCCCCCCAAAACCAAGCATGCCTATGTGAAGAAATATGAGGAAAGGGTGTCGCAGCTGTTACTGTTTTCCAGTCTGTGGGGAGGAGGGGGAAAGAGCAACGGGAGAGGCAGGAAAAGTTTGCAGCACGACGCCTTCTTTCCCCGTTGCCCCTTCGCCTTTTCCCGCCCAGCCGTGGCGCGCGCCCTTGGTTTTTTTTTCCCCTGAGCAAAGTTGCAAGTTTCGGGGGGTTTTTTTGCTTTTTGCAAAAAGCGCGTCGTCGCTCGCTACCTGTGCTCAAGTTGTCGTTGATCTTCAGAGGCACCCTCAGGACGTAGACGAGGAAGAGCATGAGGAAGAACCACAGCGACCACAGATACGTCCACGACCAGACGACGCACGACTTGAGCTGCTCCAGAAAGCCGGCGCCGCCGCCGCCAGCAGCTTCAGCCATCTTTTCGCAGGCAGGGCGCGCGAGGGAGAGAGAGAGAGAGACCGAGCAAACGCGCCCAGCCGCTCCAGCGCCGGCCTTGCTCTCTGCTGCCACGACCTCGCGCGGTGTTATTTCTGGGATGATTCATGTCTCCCGAAGAAGTAACGTCTCTCTCTCTCTCTCTCCGTCCCCCGTCCCGTCCCCCCCGCCTCCGCCGCCCTGCTCCACCTCCTCTGCCCCCTCGCGCACCGTTTCCATGCAGGCGTCTCCTGGCCGGAGAAGCCGCCAATTAAAGTTGTAAACAAACACACAGCAGGCACCACAACACGCGACTAAGGTGGGTTGTGGGTTGAATCCTAAGTCGCGGAATGGGGGGGGGGAGTAGGGGGAAGCCGTGGTGGGTTAGTTTTTTTTTAAACACAAGTAGCCTTTAGTGGGCCAAGCAAAATGTCTCAAAATAGTGATCTTAAGGGGGGGACGGGGACTTACTTACACTGTACAAGATTGCCTTCAAAAGGCTCCCGGGGTTAAAGCACTCCATACCCTCCAACATTTCTCCCATGAAAATAGGGGTGTCCTAAGGAAAAGCGGGACATTCTGGGGTCAAATCAGAAACCAGGATGACTTCTCTAAATCAGGGACGTCCCTGGAAAATAGGCATACTTGGAGGGTCTGCTCCCCAGCATTTCTCCAATGAACATCAGTTACAGGGATGCGGGTGGCACTGTGGATTAAACCACAGAGCCTAAGACTTGCCGATCAGAAGGTCGGCGGTTCGAATCCCCACGACAGTGTGAGCTACCTTTGCTCGGTCCCTGCTCCTGCCAACCTAGCAGTTCAAAAGCATGTCATGTGCAAGTAGATAAATAGGTACCGCTCCGGCGGGAAAGTAAATGGAGTTTCCATACACTGCTCTGGTTCACTAGAAGCAGCTTAGTCATGCTGGGCACATGAGCTGTCTGCGGACAAACACCAGCTCCCTCAGCCTATAGAGCGAGATGAGCACCGCAACCCCAGAGTCGTCCGCGACTGGACCTAACGGTCAGGGGTCCCTTTACCTTTAAGGAAAAGCAAGATATTTCGGGATCAAATCAGAAACTGGGACAGCTTCTGTAAATCCAGGACTGTCCCTGGAAAATAGGGACACTTGGAGGGTTTGCAGATTTCCCAGTTCTCCATAACTCTGAGGGTTAAGCAAAATAGGGTGTGTGGGGGGTGGAGATCCTGGTTCACTGTTAAAGTCCGAAAGTCTGCATTCTCATGCCTTATGAGAGCAGTATATAGCAGATTAGCCTGAGGTAGGGAACTATTTTCAGCTTGGGGCCATATTCTGTTATGGGAAGGCTTCTGAGAGCCATTTCTGAGAGCAGGACCAGAGACAAAAGTGGGCAGAGCGATGAATCTTTTCTACATAACACATCCTTCTGGATCCTTCATCCAGACAAGCAAGAGGCATGAGCAGAGCTCAGGCAGATATTCCAACCATGCAAAAATATCTGGAGTGCAAAACAGGGTCAGTAAGGGACAGGGATAGTTTGGCGGGCCAAATAGGGCTGCATCCAGCCCCCAGGCCTGAGGTTCACCACCTCTGCCTTGACTAGGCTCACATAGGTTTCAGGTTATACCCAGGGGTACTGGGATAGAGAGTCACATGACTGGTACCTCATTTCTGAAAGCACAAAATCCAGCAGTTCTTTAGATTTAGTAGCTCCCCTATATTTTTCTCTGTACATGCAGAGCCAGAAGCCATCCGTTGCATAAACTTATGAAGTGGCTGCTGAAGACAGAAAGGAAGTGGTAGCAAGAGTAGTCTTGCACAAGAAATAGCCTCAACGTTCATTTCATGTTACCTCTTCTTAGTACCCTCCAAGGCCTGCATCCAATTGTAAAAGAGTTGAAAGGATGCATTTAAAAACCTTAAAATTTAAAACTCATGTGTGGAGATTGATCACTGGCTTAACGCTACTTGGTTGTCTTGCGTTCACTCACTGACAAACACAAATTGCTGCCACGTAACGTGTAAAACAGATCTCAGTAAGTAACATAATGTCAGGAGAGGAACTTGTGAGGCTAAGATTCAGGTAGGCAGCCGTGTTGGTCGGACGCAGTCGAAATAAATAAATAAAATTAAAAAATTGTCCAGTAACACCTTAGAGACCATCTAAGTTTGTTCTGGGTATAAGCTTTCGTGTGCATGCACACTCCTTCAGATAAGGCTAAGGTCACTGCCTTTTTGAGAGTTAATGACTTCTATGGCAGAGATAAAATAGTAATGGCAGATGTATTTCCCTCAGAAACAGTTCCCTCTGGTTTGTTCTGCTCATTCTAATGCATACAAAAATTCAAGGAAATCACAAGTTGCTTGTCCTTTCCATTTCTGTTATTTGCTTTCCCATTCCCCATTGTTTTAAATGGGAAGGGCAAATATTGCAACTCGTGCACAGTGCCTTTGTTTCGTCTCACAGCAAAGATGGTCACTGCTTTGCAAGAAAGCAGTTTTAGGGCCTTGGCGAAGGTAAACTTTGCGGTTTTAACATCCCAAAGATGGTTCATATAATTTCTTTTGGAAAAATATTATTATGAAATTCAGAGACGAAGAGAGGCATTTCAAATAAGTGTTGAGATGCTGATAAACGTGCTAATGGGCCAAAACCCATAGAAATTACAAGGCACCTGGTCTACATTCCATCATGATGTACCAGTAAAACAATCAGTAACATAGTGTATTCACATATAACTTAGACTAGGCATGTCCAAAGTCCGTTTGGGAGCCAGTTGGTTTAATCTGGCCCCTGTGGCAGTTTATTTCCTGGGGTAGGGTAAAATCCTTAAAAAAAAACCCTCAACTACTTCAACCCTAAAGAAGCTCAACAACTTTGGGGTAAAATCATAGAAAAAACTCAACAACTTCAATCTTAAAGGTTAACTTTGGTGGGTCCTCACGGCCCTTCACTTCATCAAATCTGGCCCTCTTTGGAAAAAGTTTGGACACCACTGCTTAGACTATAAACATGCACACTGCATTTGTCTTTCAGCCCCAGTCTTCTTTCATTGCAAATTGGAGGAAATTTATGGAGGCAGTGGCTTCCTAGCTGTACAACTTTCTGTTTCCCCTATATGGTTTTATTTGTTTTAGAGAAAATGACATATACTAATAGTGTTAGGCTGCAGAGGGGCTGGGGTTGACAGATACGGACAGAAAGAGCAACACAAGATTGGGAGCAGAAAGGTACGTACTGGGGCTGAGGTGGCACAAGTCAGCAAGTGAAATGGGAAGAGTTCTCCATTTGTTTATTTACTGAACATTTATAATCCTCCCTTCTAGTGTAAATACAACACTCAGAGCACTCTGAGTAACATTGATTGGTGAACATGCCAAGTACTCAGCTTTGTGATAGATAAGCTCAGTTTTGAAATGAATGAATGAAATCCTTATAAATTTATTACCAGATTGAATCTTGACATCTCCTGTTCCATTTTCTATTCCAAAATAGAAAAACTCTTAAATCTATTGGTGTTCAGGTTATATCTATCCTTTCCAAAATCAATAAAGAATAAATTATACCGAAAAAGCTGTACTTAGTGTTTGCTTTGCGGGCTTTACTTTTGGTCTAATATACACAAACTTGCACCCTACAGTTTAAGATAAGCTATACGAGAAGTTGATTATCAGAACAAAGCGCTAAGAATTTTATGTCGTTGACAAGGAAAAAATAAAATATAGAAAGGAGAATCCCCTGGATGGAAAGATCCAGGTTTCGGACATCTGATGGGAGGGCGTTCCACAGGGTGGGTGCCACCACCGAGAAGGCCCTCTGCCTGGTTCCGTAACCTCATTCTTGCAGTGAGGGAACTGCCAGAAGGCCCTCGGAGCTGGACCTCAGTGTCCGGGCTGAAGGATGGGGGTGGAGACGCTCCTTCAGGTATACTGGGCCAAGGCTGTTTAGGACTTTAAGTGACAGCACCAACACTTTGAATTGTGCTTGGAAACATACTGGGAGCCAACGTAGGTCTTTCAGGACCAGTGTTATATGGTCTCAGCAGCCACTTCCAAGTCCCCTTCAAAGGTAGCCCCATGTAGAACGCACTGCAGTAGTCAAAGCGGGAGATTACCAGAGCATGCACCACTCTGGCAAGACAGTCTGCGGGCAGGTAGGGTCTTAGCCTGCGTACCAGATGGAGCTGGTAGACAGCTGCCCTGGACACATAATTGACCTGCGCCTCCATGGACAGCTGAGTCCAAAATGATTCCCAGACTGCTCACCTGGTCCTTCACGGGCACAACTGCCCCATTCAGGACCAGGGAGTCCTGAGGTTTTGTTTTATTTTGCCACATTATCTACAAAGCAACTCTATGTATTTAAGGAAGCCTGACGAAAATGTTTTAGGAGCAGCAGCGTGTGAGCTGCTCCACTGAGAGTGCCCAGCATAATAGGTAGTGCCCAGCAGTAACACATTCTGAAACCGAACCAGAGCTCATATTTTTTTCTTCTTCCTCTTGTACATTAACTACATGGACTGGAAATAAAAACCAGTGAGTAGGCTTCCTATGAAGGAATTTGCATGGGAGAAAAAGGTCAGGGGACGAGGAAGAGCCCAAGAAAATATCACTAATGCAATATCCTGCCTTCTGTTTCCTAACTTAGCCAGATGGACCTTCAGTGCAATGTGAACATGACCTGGACAAAAGGGATTCATGCAAAAAAACCCTGGAGGATGTAACTGCCTCCTGTTTGAATGAAGCTTCTGGACAACTGAATGGACTTCAAGAATTCTAAAGATTCTGAGTCAATCCAGAAACAGGTTCTAAAGCAGAAGTAACTAAGGCTGCAGCATACATGAGCTTAGTGGTTATTGGCTGCTTCACCTCAACTGTGATGAGTATTTCCTCTTCTATTATTTTTCTGTTTAGGTAACCGACTCCCTACAATAAGCATGAGAAAGAAACAAGTGTTCACCCCCTCCTCAAAAACTGCAGAAAATCTAGCTGGCATACTCACTACTGATCACTGTTTGCCAGTAGTGTGCTAACACTTAACAACTCATAATGAGAAATGCTATACAGGGCTGTTGATTCTGTGAAACACTTCTGCTAAAATTTTAATTACCTAACAGCAGGTTATTCTTCCATGCAGTATTAGGAGTATCTGTAAATTGGAATGTTTTCTTTGTTTTACGTCACCTACGATGAGAGGAAATGTAGACACAGATTCTCATGCCTCTTATATTCTCTTGTCCTGGGAACATATGTGTTCAATATTAACTTATCGTGCAGCAATAAAGGGTGTGTGGGGGTGGACTGAAGAGTTCATATTCCTAGACACTGGTAACTTGGAGCTACGTTACATGAGCTCAGCCAAGGACTCAAACACACACCTGGTGGAATTTTTCCACACTATATCCTATGCTACACATTCTAAACAGGTTTTAGAAATTGTGTTTCAAAAAAGGCTTCTATGTAGTACATCATTATTTAAAAGAAGGCTGAATCTCCCACTGGTGCATAAAACTTGCTGCACATTTCAGTCCTGGGCAGTATTTATACAGTGGTACCTCTGGTTATGTACACTTAATTCGTTCCGGAGGTCTGTTCTTAACCTGAAACTGTTCTTAACCTGAAGCACCACTTTAGCTAATGGGGCCTCCCGCTGCTGCCACGCCGCCAGAGTATGATTTCTGTTCTCATCCTGAAGCAAAGTTCTTAACCCGAGGTAATATTTCTGGGTTAAAGAGTCTGTAACCTGAAGCGTATGTAACCTGAAGCGTATGTAATCCGAGGTACCACTGTATATGGAAATATTGCCGAAGGTGGATGACCAAGAGGGATAATCAGTCATACTAGCTCCGGAATACCTTTGCACCTCATTTCAACTTTCCTTCACTCCTCCTTTCCACTCCCTCCCGCTTTTGGAAATTCCCAAGGCATTTCCAAATTATGCCCTGTATCTGACTAAATGTATACGTCAAAGAAAGAAAAATAAAAAACGGTCCTATCCATTTTTCACACTGAGGTGCTTTTAAGGGAGCAGAGGATAAAAAGTGTACGGTTAAATAGCAAGTTGATAAAATCATAAATGTTGCTCATCAACCCCAGCCAGGGCTGATGACAGATACATCACAAAACATCTGGAAGGCACCAGATTGGGCGGTGGATTCCCAGGAGATCCATCTGGATCCAACCTTGATGATTTTTCATCATTGCCACAAGACTGTTGTTTCAACAGGCCCCCTACCCCAAATTTGAGGATTTATTTATTTTCATCTTCTGCCCCTTGCTCTTTAAGCTCATTTTTGTTTCGAAATAATAATCATAAGTAAATAGAAAATTTGCATTTTTTAATGTCACATTGAATTTTAGTACAGTTCAATCCAAGAGAAAAAAACTGGCAGACACAGTAACGAGTACATGATTATATATATATTACAATATGCGTTGTTATAATACAATTGTGGCTGCATGGTAAAATTAACTTGAGGACTGATGGAATCCGATCTCATTTGAACAGCTGTCAGGAACAGAGCACTAAATGCATTTCCAAAATAAGCACTAATGTTTAATTTCAACACCTTAAAAACAGCATTAGACCTTGGCCTTTTTCTTAAAAAAACAAAACAAAAAAACTTAACACCTAGCTAGCTAAGTAACTGAAAAGGTTTGGATATAGAATGCTTTCTGCAGGCTTTCATACGGTGGAGGGATAATTATTCCTACAACAATACACATGGCTAAAATCCATGTTGAATGTGAAACTGGCGATGTCCAGTAACAACTTGTTCTAGGGAACTGTGTTCTAGAAGCTGCCCTTTTGCACGAAAGCGAAGCAACAAGTGATCACCGGATGCAAAAAACATTTCTCAAATTGTTTTTAATTGAACTGAAAACTATAGGCATGTCATCATTATAAAAAAGTCTAAATATATCAGAAGCTCTCAACATTTTCAGCTACACTGATTTTTTGTAACCTTTTAAAGGAGAAACAAAAGGACAAAGTAAAATGGTCAATTAGCTAAGCCTGTGTTCTAACCAAACTACGTACAGTGATTTTCAATGGCAAATGCCCATGCTGACTGGGTGACTTTAACAATTCCGAATACCTTTGCAATCACTTTAATTTTGTATACAAGGACACCAAAAGGATCCAGCTTTGCAACCTTCATTTTAGGCATTCTGCATTTCTTTCCCGATCTTGTAGCTAAGGATCTTGTTCCAGTCAATCTTTGTGCGAGTAACTGGCAGTTGTCGTCGTAAGGCCTTGAAAGTAGTGTCCGACATAGTTTGATAATTTTCACTGATAGCAGTCTGTTCACGGAAAAGGTAGAACATGTAGATTATAAAAATACACAGTTTGATGTGAAAACAGATATAACAAGAACTAACCTGCAAAAACAAAACCAGCCCGCATCTGACGGAACTTATTTCGACGTTGATGTAAGAAACACATGTGCTTCAGATGGTGTAATTAAATATGGATAACATAATTAGCTAGAAATCTTACTTTTGACATCCTTCAACTATGGAAGGCACAAAAGAAAATACAGAGAGGGGAGCATATTCCCCTAAAAAATGCACATCTGTTTACTGGCTTTTATGAATTAATTACACATGCCCTTGCTGTGTTAAACTGAATTGGTTTCATCACATACAAAAGAAGGAGGGGGAAGAGAACAGAACCAAGCAATTCCTTACTCTTAACTCCTCAATCCATTCCAGGAAAAGAAAACACAATGTCTGGGCTGAACAGGTTCATGTCCCATCAACAAAAATAGCTGTATTCTAAATGGGTATGCCCAAAAAGTAAAAATTGAAATTCGTTGCAGACTATACAATGTTTTCAGTTCAGAGGACTGATTTAAGACAAGCATTTTCTACAACCACAGATATTTATTTAAAAACAGCAACAACCTTACCCAGAGTTAGGCTTTAAAAAGTAGTAAGGCCCCATAGTAGTGCCCATTACTTGAAGTGGCCTTTTGAGCATCGTATATTTGAACTCACATTCTGAAATCCTCGGAAAGAGGGTGTATATCCGTTTATTAAGTGGGTATAGAAAGGTACATACCCAGCAAAGCTTTGCCCTTTCTCTTCCACTAAGGATTTAAGATTCTGAATATTTCTACCCATTTTCTGGCTGCTCCTGAACACATATTGTAGTGAGAACATTGTCAAGATTCAGGAAAGTAACTACATTGTATGTTGCAGACTTATTACATACCTGGTATTCATTTTCTGCAGCCTCTACGATCTTTACAAATTCCTTTGCTGTTTGGGTTTCATTCTAGGGTAAAGGGGAAGTTTTTTTTTAATATTGCACTGAAACAATCATCTCCTGAAGACAGTCATTTCAGACATTATAATGAATATGAACAATTACATAGGTTTCCCACCCCCACCCCCCACTATTCAAGGGCTTACACATTCTCTGTGTGTTTTGCAACAAGCCTGTAACCTGTCAGTATTATCTGCAAAACACAGGTGTCATCTATGGGGGTGCTTGTCATGAGTTTGTTTTTTTACTGGTAACTTACAAGCTCAGTACTAATTCCTATACTTTCTCATCTTGTCAGAAGTGGACCTTGCGGGACTTTCTGCAGTTTTTAAACTTCCCTTCTGGAAGCGAGTCAAGAATCTTTTTCGGACAAGTCAGAGAAGAGAAGGGAAGCTCAAGTCAACTACGGTTTCTGTTCCCCAGCTTATAGTCACTCAGAGGACAACTCTATGCAGATTGTCAACTCTCTTACTGAGGTTTCAGGGATCCAACACTCATTAAAGCTCCGTTTTTTGAGCTCATAAACAAGGAGCCAACTGCCCCTTCTGCATTACGCACTAGAATGCATATGTTTAATAGAAGGCTATTAATACGTTAAATAGAAAGCTAGAGCTGGGTTTAGGCAGATTGTGTATTGAGATTCTACTCTTTGATCTGCCAAACAAGAGCCGGATTATGTACTTTGCACTAACATAGGACCATGCACTAGCTGGAAAACAGTAAAGACACAGAAAGAGTATTGACACAAGTGTCACAGCTGACCATGGTACTTTAGCACAGCTCTCATTCTGTTTGAGAGATTTGATCAGTTTTCCAGCAAGGCTCCTGAAGCAGCTATGACTTAAACTCAATACTAAGGCTCTAGAATAGGCTTCCTCAACCTTGGCCCTCCAGATGTTTTTGGCCTACAACTCCCATGATCCCTAGCTAGCAGGACCAGTGGTCAGGGATGATGGGAATTGTAGTCTCAAAACATCTGGAGGGCCGAGGTTGAGGAAGCCTGCTCTAGAAGCTGTAAATTCCACTAACGTTGCTCCTCTAATCACCATGTTTCCAAATCAAATGGATTAGATTTGTGTCTTCAATTCACAGCGTTCTTAACAGACTAAAGTCTTGTTACTTGGCCTAGTTTTGCATCAAAATGAAGCCATCCGAAAAGCCATTTAATTTCCCAAGCATGAATTCCTGTACAGAAAATAGTTGCTCCATCATAGATCGTGCAGGCATGAACCAAAAAACACCAATATATCTAGTTCCGCATACTGAAGGCACCTTCCACAAGAATTACTCCCACACATAGAAAGTGCCATCACCTGTTTTTTTGAGGACCCCTCCCTTCAACCTGCACCACTATATATCCTATCAAGCGGAGCCCCCGCCCCTGGGAGCAAATTTTCAGGGGAAACTAGGCTTGTCACACATACATTTAACTCTGGAGTCAACCTTACGTGACTAATTAAAAATGTTTCCTACAAAAGAAAGATACTCACAGTCACTGTTAGAGAATCCTGTATGTCTTTATGACTCACTAGCTGAACATTTCCATCTTCATAATAATGAACCTACGTACAAAGTTAAACGGGATAAAGATTACCGCATAGGGATAACGGCACTGCGTATTAGGAAGAGTGAGCAATATTACACCCCATTCAAAACAGTTGCGTAAGAATTAGCACTTATGGTTCTACCCAGCATTGTCATTCTGCTGATGGAAGGCTTCTTCTATCAGCAGAATAGGGAAGCCCTTTCAGTATTTCCCCCTCCCCTGCAGTCCCTCATGCATCTCCTAAGTCTGCTCTATAAGGTCCCCTAAGCCCTAAACGAGTTCCCTTTCCCATTCCACTGACAAAACCTTCTCTCAACAAAGCAACACAACCTTTAGTAGACTGAGGTGTTTGCATTTGTCTCTTTCCCCATTAGTTTCTGCGCAGAATAGAGTGCATGTTTTCTTTGAATAATATGGACTACAGATTTAGATGTTTGCTCCTTTTGTTTCACTTCTAGTTTTTTTCCATTTCTTTTTGGGGAGGGGGGGATGAGGGAAGTAAGGAGAGGGTTTTGAAACTCCAGAATACATATTTTCAGAATGTACGGAGAGGGAGTGCAAAGGGAAGATTTTGTTGAAAAACCTGATATCCACAATTACTGAATTTGCCTTTATTTTTATTTCTTTAGATACTTAAAAAAAATAGTAACAACAATTTATTTAGAAGTAGATTAGCCAACTGTATAGCGGAATAAATGCTTAGAACTTCAAGGTGTAGGCTTTTAATTACAGTGGTACCTCGGGTTAAGAACTTAATTCGTTCTGGAGGTCCATTCTTAACCTGAAACTGTTCTTAACCTGAGGTACCACTTTAGCTAATGGGGTCTCCCGCTGCCGCCAAGCAATTTCTGTTCTCATCCTGAAGCAAAGTTCTTAACCCAAGGTACTATTTCTGGGTTAGCGGAGTCTGCAACCTGAAGCGTCTGTAATGTGAGGTACCATTGTACTGTTTCACTGATAAATCATCACTATAATAGTTATGTAACAATTTGTTTCAGCAGAACTCAAAGTACTGGTTCTCAACGATAAAGTCCTGAATAGACTGGGATTAGAATACAACTTCTTCCAAATAAATCTGCCTGGTTACTGAAATTATCACGGTAGGCCAGATGTATCTGACTTCAGGTCTTCCAGGTGCTGTTCATATTTCAAAAAACATCAGCCCCAGCCAGCATGGCCAATGATCAAGAGCCCACAAACACCTGGAGCATCACAACTTAGTCACTACTCTTATTATGTTCTCTATGGGCACTCTTGCCTTTGGCAGTGATTGGATGACTACCAAAGAGGACATTTTCCATGGTTGTACCCTATTTATAGAAATCCATCCCTAGAAAGTTTGGCTGACACCAAGGAAATTTGGTTGACTGAGCGTAAGCTGGGTTTGTTTATTTTTAGTTCTGGACAGCACTTAGTGGTTTCCTAATGCATCTACTGCTGCTTTTGCTGTGTTTTACTGTATAGCTCTGACACAATATGCTTTAGTATTTGATAATTTCTCTTAGTTACTCCATCTCAGAAAGTCACTAATAATTTTGATTTGATATTGTGTAATCATTTCTTTGATTTATGTTATACATTTGTAAGCTGTGTTGAATACCATCAACAGTAGATATGAAGAATATAAACATTAAAAAAGAAAGTGTTCTGAGAGTTACGTGGGATTTATCAATCAGACACCGTAAATTAGAGACAGCCTACCTGAATTTTCAAGATACCAGCCACCTGAGTGGTTGAAGGAGTGATTGTAAACTTCCATTCTGACCGCCAACGACCATTCCTTAAATGAAATAAAACTTTAGGTAAGCAAACATTGTGGGGGATCAAAATACTGAGTTTCACGTCTTTTAGATTTAAAAGCTATTATGAAAAAGGATGCTTTGATGGGATATTGAAAGCATATTGTGTAAACTGAAAAATTTAGTTTGTAAACAATATGCAGAAAGTTGCAACACAATTTCCATGCACATGAGATGAAATCCATAAAACCAACCAACGTGTTGAAAATACATTTTGGGAATGGATTCCTATCTAAGTAAATAAGTACTGCAAATTTGCAATACTTATAGTTTCCCATACTTGTGTATTTTGGAAACGTATCTTACGACATTTTTCACAAACCCACTGTTTGTCTAAAATATTTTTCCAAATACACTCCCATTTTCATTTTTACAGAGCTTAATTGTGCTCAAAAGTTGAAATCTGAATACTATAGCTCCGTAATTCCCAAAACATTTTTTCCCTCGTAGATCACTTGAAAATTGCCAAGGGCCTTGATGGTGAACTACTTAATAGTTTCTCTACTGTTGTAGCAATTGCAATGCTATATGACTTTTGCTCAATGCTGTATGACTTCTGATCGTATATTTGCAGGCATACTGTGGACCACCTGAATGAAGCTTGTAGACTACTGGTTGCTTGTCTGCAGACCAGAGTTTTCAAACCCTTGCTATAGCTTTAGTGCCATGAGTATAGGTTCTAAACACTGAATATGCTGAAAACAGAAGTCCAACATAACTTTCAGTGGGGTGAACAAAATAAAATAGAAAAGAAACCAATTTACAGATGACCGATATGATACTTACCAAAAGTTTTTTGCTTGAAACTGATGGCTTTCTATGCATGCAATAATTGTTTGATGCCCATCAATTGTTTTTCCATACACCTTGTAACACAAATGTAAGACAGTTATGCCACGGTCTAAATTCATTCATTTATTATGTTTGTATATCACCCATATATCTGAATTCAAGCCAACAGACAAAATAATGGTTTTAACCCACCCAAGCAATTTCTAGATCCTGCGACACTTACTGTGCAAACACCACTTGGATAGTGTTCTTTCACATAGGCTCTCATTGCTGTTTCTATGGAGTTTCTCCATGACTCAATTGCATTTTCAACTTCATGAGGCTTTGGATCAGTAGCCTCCTTCCTTAAATGATCAAATTTAAAAGAGATCTTGTTTTTCGGGTCCAAAAATTTTCCGTTGCCCAAGTCACCGTGTTCTGTTATTAAAACCTGCACAAAGAGTTTAAAGGTAATTGTAAGATTATACAAAACACAGGTAACACCATCAAATAAAAGAATGGAACGTTAGAAAAATTATTGTACCACTGTACTTTTTAATTAAAGACATGGCACAGCAGCTCTATACATTACATTGGTTTTCAAATTCTAGTTTGGGAATCCTCGTTTCTATGAGAAACCAGAATAGTTCAATACTGTTATTCAAAAATTCTACATTTCATTTTATAAAGTGGCACTTTTAGAAAAGAAAGACACATTGTTCTTTTAAAAACGAAGATAAAGTTGTGGGACTGTCATTACAAAAGTGCACTGAGAAAGAGTAAACTAATATATTTAATCATTCTATCTCTGAAGTTCAGAGGTAAGTGTGTCTCCTCATGAGCCAATACAGCACCACACACACAAAAGGAAGGTATTAGTAACACTGATGTCTCGCAACAAATGAAACTGATCTGTAAACTAAGAAATCTTTAATAAAAATATATATTTTTAAAAAGGCAGGCATTAGTTGGCTAGAGGGAAACTCAAGATTTGTAGTAGTAGTAGTAGTAAAAAGCAAGATTGAGCTGCTCAACCTCACTCCCTTGCCTCAAAGGATTTGGGTGGGAGCTATTGCATGGAATGACACCAGCGAAGAACTGATTTCATATAGACACCATGTAACCTGTTCTAGCATTAGGTTTGAGTGTGATTTTATTTTGAGAATCGTTCATAAGCTACCCAGAGAGCCTCTTGGGGCTATAAAGTGAACTATACATATATTCTCTCTCTCTCTCTCTCTCTCTCTCTGTGTGTGTATATGTATGTATGTATATATATGTACGTATATATATGTATGTATATGTGTGTACACACACACCCAGAGACACGTACGTACATGTATATACTACAAAATAACCCCCTAAAGAGTCCAACCCCAACACAGCCCAATGAGCACTGAGCATGCCCACCCACCATTACACCAAACTTAAATTCAACCATAGTCATACCTGCTCATCATAGCCTTCTAGTTTTACTGGAGTAAACTGGTCCAAGTTATACTGTGCAAATGCACTGAAAAAGACAAAGATAGGAAGCTTCAAGCAAAAATATTTTTTTTGAAACATTAAGCAGTATAGAGTACAATTTAGAAACTAATCCTTTCCGCCTCCTCCACCCATTGTGCTTAATAAATTTTCAAATTGTGTTAAGGGGCTCAGAGCTTGTGTTCTTGTATAATAAAACTATGAATTTTATTAAAATAAATCCAGTTTGTGCTAAGATTTGAGAAAGTTACTGTATTTTTCACCCCATAGGACGCACTTTTCCCCCTCCAAAAATGAAGGGGAAATGTGTGTGCATCCTATGGGGCGAATGCAGGCAGCCCGAAACCTGGGGAGCGCACCCTGGGCTTCGGGCAGCTCTCCGCAAGCCTTGGGAGCCCGGCGCAACTTCCTGCTGGGCTCCCAAGGATTGCGGACAGCAGCCTGCAGCCCAAAATCTGGGGAGCACAGCAGAGCACGCCCCGGGCTTCGGGCAGATATCCGCAAGCCTGGGGAGACTTGCGCGACTTCCCGCCGGGCTCCCAAGGCTTGTGGATAGCAGCCTGTTCTGGGGGCTGGGGTCGGGGGAAGCTCAGGCTTCCCGTGCCCCAGCCCTGTACCGGGGGGGGGGATAAAAATTTTGTTCTTTATTCCCCCCCCCCAAAAAAAAACCTAGGTGCGCCCTACAGGGCGAAAAATATGGTGATTTTATTTGGTTAATAGATATAGGTTGATTATTGGTGCAGAAATCTCATAATGTGCACAAACCTTTGGATTCCCAGTGATCCTTAACACCATTCACACATTATATGCAGAATAAAATCTAAGCACATACTTTTCCTGCCTCTCTACCCTTATCTACCCCTGTCAGTGTGAGCCGCAGGGTTATGGATGCAGCAGTGATTACACTGCCCTTTTAAGTCCTGCTGCTGCTGGCCTAGGATCACTGGCCCTCCCAAAAAAAGTCATATTGAGTAGATATGTCTTACTTCTGGGAGAAGGCTGTTTTGAATCTTTCAGAGCAAGCACCAATCAGCAAGGAACACAATGAAAAAGCGGGGGGGATGGGACTGTTCTATCCCATCCTCACACAACCTATTAAAAGCAGCCCATAAATCCATCCGTTCAGCATTAACACATTGAAAGAAGCAATAAACGGTGGCGATACTTACTGAGCTGCTCCTTCCCTGAGAAGATTATCATTATTAAGCAGCAATCGAACATCTGAAAAATACTGAGCATTAGTACACGGTGAAAATGCTAATCGGAAAATACATGTTTTCCATTGAGAGGAAAGACACCACGTACGCCAGTCATGATAAAGCGTGGAAAAATACTGTCAGTTTTAGGGTACCAGTCATGTTCAGAGATGGAAAATAGCAACTTCCTGGGTCCTAGCATTAAACTGGTAGGCATTTAATGCTCCTGGAATTTTCCCCAAACTGGCTGTAACTCTGCAATGCCAACCACAGAAGAAACGATTTCTAGCAGTAGCAAGTGATGTTAGAGCTACCGTATTTTTCGCCCCATAGGACGCACCAAGTTTTTTTGGGGGGAAATAAAGAAAAAAAATTATTTCCCCCCCAGGCGCTTGCGGGGCAGGCAGCGGGGAGAAGCGCTCTTCTCCCCGCCGCCCGCCTGCAGACCAGGTCCAGGGACAGCGGGAAGACGCGCTGCGCCTCCCCGCTGTCCCCGGAGCTTGCGGGGCAGACAGCAGGGAGAAGCGCTCTTCTCCCCGCCAACCGCCTGCAGACCAGGTCCGGGGACAGTGGGAAGAGCGCTGCGCCTCCCAGCTGTCCCCGGAGCTTGCGGGGCAGGCAGCGGGGAGAAGCGCTCTTCTCCCCGCCGCCCGCCTGCAGACCAGGTCCAGGGACAGCGGGAAGACGCGCTGCGCCTCCCCGCTGTCCCCGGAGCTTGCGGGGCAGACAGCAGGGAGAAGCGCTCTTCTCCCCGCCAACCGCCTGCAGACCAGGTCCGGGGACAGCGGGAAGACGCGCTGCGCCTCGCAGCTGTCCCCGGAGCTTGCGGGGCTGGCGGTGGGGAGAAGCACGCGTCTTCCCGCCGTCAGCCTCCAAACCACATCAGGAGACAGCGGGATGGCGACTTTCCGCCTCCCCGCTGTCCCCCGACCTTGTGGGGCTGGCGCTGCGGTTCTCCTGAAGCCTGGAGAGTGAGAGGGGTCGGTGCGCACCGACCCCTCTCGCTCTCCAGGCTTCAGCGAAAGCCTGCATTCGCCCCATAGGACGCACACACATTTCCCCTTCATTTTTGGAGGGGAAAAAGTGCGTCCTATAGGGCGAAAATACGGTACTTTTTGCCAGGGGGATCACCTTGCAAAAGTTAGGCAAAAAGTGCTGATAAGTTTTAAAACAGGAAGTGGAACACTCTTCTAACAGTCTTGAAATTATATTAATAGACACAGAAAAGGAAACATGGGAGCAAGCAATGTGAAGTTCCTAAGTGTCATCTTGATTTGTTTTTTTCAAAAGTTTGCTTTTAAAATCCTCCATAAAGGGTAACTGAAACCATCAACATGAGAGCTAGAAAGTAGCATGACAACTCACCGTTAAAGACTTCATTGAATTCCCCCGGGGGAGCATGGATGATAAATTTCGCTGCTATGCGCACCTAAAATGGAAACAAGAAGTATATCATACAGTAATCATAGGATAGTTTTAAACGGGAGAAATCTATTTAATTATTTAATAACTTTAAAAGTTTAACTGGAAAATAACTGAGCTCAAAATTACATCCTAATACCACCTTAGAATGCAAAGTCTTCTGTTAAAGAGAGATGTTTGACTAAGTTAATTTAGAAGAGGAAGCATAAAATAGGTGGCGCAAGATGCTCTGCGAGATGAAGAAATACTTCTACTGCCTGTTACGGTCAAACCAGACCAATGAATTTCCAACACAAAATAACCAGCACAAAACATTCTCAAAGGTACTATTAAAGACAGAATTGTAATAGAAAATGTAACAATCTGAATTTCACTGAGCATGAAAATCCCTGAGGCATAGCTGGAGGACTATCTTCTGGAATAGGAAACACGACATAGTTCTGTGAAGTCTCACCAACATTAGTGTTTAAAAAGCATGTCCTAAATAATTGCCAGAAGCATGATCAACATATTTATTTAAAAGTATTTGTACACAGATTAATATTTCAAAAATCTCTCTACGGCAACTTCCAAGGCAGACTGGCATTCTGCTGAGACGTAGAGAAGCTCTGTCTCCTGACGCAATCTTGGCCAACTCTGGCTTAAGGGACGAGCTAGCCTGGGCAGGTCTATAGTTGTGACTGACTTTTGGCTGCTTCAACCGATGGTTTCCTGCACTGCTATCACTCCTAAGTCATCTCTTCCATACTGAATGTCTGAACTACTGAGCTTTATAAAACGCTCAGAGATCCTCAGAAAAGGGCAAAAATGCATCAAGTGCATAATAGTATATTGATATTACAAGGTGTTACTTATTTGGATTTATACAGGTCAAAATCCCAACTGATTTCAGCTTTATACAACCAAGGCTGCAATCCTCAGCATTACTTGGAAACAAGTCCATCTCATTTAAATGAAATAAACTTTTGAGAAGACATGTTAACATGTATGATAAAAAGGCTTTAATTAAGAAAACGTTAAAAACAAGTATGTTCAAACAGCTCGATTTCATATATAGTAATTACTTTGCATTTAAAAAGAAATAGTTAAGATAATGGGATGGCATTTCTAAAAACCCAAAAGTCAGTCGTGTGTTGTTTCTTCAAGAATGATATCTGGACTTTGTCGCAAACGTACTATTCCACCTCCTCTTGAATATTAAAAGCAGGCATGTAGGGTGTGTGTGTTTTCAAAGCATATGGGAGATGACATAAACTGAAATGCTCTTCTTACCACTAGCCTTCCTGACTATGACCACAACGGAAATTGGTTTGGTTTAAGGCAAAAAAACCCTGGCATGTACATGCCTATATAAGGCAATGACAATGTGCACATCAGCACCATTCTGAGTTCTTGAAGTCAAGCTACAGTAGTTTAGATAAGAATCAACAAAATACATGACTATCAAAAGACAGCAAGATCATAGCCAGAAGCAGGCTCTGCTAGGAGAAAAGTTGCATCCTCTTCTTGCCTTCTGATTCTTTGCATTACACTCTGCATTCTAACCATCCCCTGCTTTACAACTGAACATGAAATGCATGCTATCATATAGTTCATGACACACAGCTAGGCCACCAGAGTCAACGCAGTGCGGTAAACACAATATTTGACTTGTGGGTGGTTTACAATTTACAGTCAGCCTTGAAGCTCACTGAGTTGTCTTGAGCAACTCACACCATATCAGAAAGAAAAGTGGGTTGGTCATATGCTCGGAGAACAGCCAGATTACATCAAAGAAAGAAGTTCAATCTTGAGCTGATTGGCTACAAAACGTGTGAAATGCTGTATCTTTTGCCCATGTCTTACATTATATATGACTATACTAAGAACTGTAGCCTTCGGTATCTAAGAAATCCTGGATTTGGTCGTGAACTGCGTGTAACAATAAAACCCAAAAAGTCACACAAGGTAAAATAAATAAATAAACCCAAAAAGTCACACAAAGTAAAATGTAATCCTCCTAGTTTGTGCTAACTTGTTTGGAAATCTTTTCAAAATGTAGCCTTTCAGAACTAAAGTTATTTTCCAATAAAAAGGATCTTAAAGCCTCCTTTCATAATTGCAAAAAGGCACTGTTTGAAAAATCATTTTTGTCAGAGCTATGAGACACCTATTTTTTACCGCTGCCACAACACTTCCGGTCTGAGATCAAGCTGTTAGTAATGACTTGCAAAGCTCTTAAATACTTCAGACCAAGATATATGAAGATGCATGTCTCACTATATTGTCCTTCCCAGATTTTAAGACTTTTTGGCTCTGGAGGTCAACCACCCTGTTATGACATCACATGATTGGCATGTGGGTTGTCCCACATACCTGGCAAAATCCCTTGAGCTGTGTTCCCAAATGCCAGCCAGCCTGGGAACCACAGTGCAAGTGGCACTGCCAGCATTATCCATGGCGCTTTAAGAAGGACTAAGCATAGGGCCAGGAAGTGCTTCTTTCTTGCCTTCTCATCAGCTGGCGGGGGGCTGCATGTTGCAAGCACTGGCTGCGCAAAGGAGAAGTCCCTCGCACAGCAGATGCCTTCAAAAAATGGGAACAGGAGCATACAACCAAACTGAGCAGGATTTAACCCCGCTTGGGGTTAAATTCTGCTGTTCCTCTGCTGGGAAAAGGTGTGCACACTCAACACAGAATTAAATGTCAGTTTCCCACCATTATAAATTACACCAACAGATTGACATGTGGGTGCGATGTGAGGGGAAATGGTTTGACAGGTCAAGATTGGCCTGTGGACTGGAAGTTCCCCACCCGTTTGAAGATCTTCTGGTGAGGCTCTTCTTTGTGTCCCACTTCTAGGAGTCTCTCATTTTGTGGGGATGCAGGAAAGGGCTTTCCCCCGTGGTGGTACCCTGACTGTCGTCCCCTCTGAGATATCACTGGTGGTGCCAACTATTTTTATGTTTTGGTGTCAAGTTAAAACATGGTTATTTTCTTGCGTATTTGTGGGTCATTAATTGTCAGCTCAGACTTAAATAAAAATCCAATTTTCAGTGTAATATAGCAATTGTTTTGGATGCTCAGTTTCCTTATTGTATTGTTGTTTTAAATTTAATTTTACTGAACCATGACCTGAGATCTGTGATGGAAGATATTATTAAATACGTCAACAAAATCAAAAGCAATGGTCAAGAACTGGAGGGTCAATGATACAATAAACTATACTCAAATTTTACATTTGCAGTTTGTTCAGTTATGTTAAGGTACCCTATATATCTTCCAAGCTCATACAATTGTCAGATTCAACATGGGACAGGTAAGTTACATTTGCTGTAGTTCCACAGAATTTCAGCAAGTACAGCTCTGGAGTGCTACAGTGGTGGAAATTCTCCCTTCCTAAAAGCACACGGACCTTCTCACATTAAATATGACAACATTACATAGCAAATACACCAGCAATATAAATCTTCTTTGTATCTGAAGAAGTGTGCATGCACCCGAAAGCTTATACAAAGAACAAACTTATTTGGTCTCTAAGGCGCTACTGGACTATTTTTTTATATATTTCGACTGCGTCAGACCAACACGACTACGTACCTGAATGTAGAACCAGCAATATAGTTAACCATTTATCTCTATCAGCCCCCTTTTTATAGCACTTCTCCTCCCCCTGCCATGCTTGCCATGTTCCATTTATTCAGATAATACTTTAAACCGAAACACAGAAGACTTGAAATTTTACCTGTCCTAGTAACCAAATAGTTTGCTCCAGTCAGCAATCTGGAAATGGATTCTGAAAAGGATCAAATAGCAGTGCTTGCAAGAAAATGTGTAATGGTGTTTCCAAAGGAAGAATGCTCTATGACAGACACTTATAAATTCCTGGGAATCCTGGAACAGATCTTGTGAAAATGTAATTGTTGCAGTCTTTGAATAAGCACAGTGTTTTTCAAACTATATCCATTTCCTAGAAACCCCAGGATTCCTCAGTAAGATCATTTATGGGAAATGAGATTTCATGGAAGGCAATTTGCCCGTCATGACCAATCCTTCCCTACATATCCCTTGAGTGGATATGCTGATGGAAGATATGCAAAGGTTCCTCAATATGGTATCTGCAAAGTGTAGGAATCTTTAAGTCTATAGCACTGGCAACATGCCATGTAAAAACATGGTATGCATGTTTCACCTTGATTTTGGCCACTGTCAAGTTTCCTACAACAGGGTGCACAACTCATGAAGTCCCAAGCAGAGAACATCCAGCCCACAGACCTAATTAGGCGCACCAGGCCTTCCAATCTGGCCTGCAGAATCATTTTTCTTCCACAATGCCCACTTGTTGATTGCCTGACATCAGGTACGGGACATCATAAGACAAGTGGGGGACACATAAAGCTACGACTACAAATAAACAATCAGAAGCCTTGCACTCCTGCTGATTTATAAGCGTGGTTTCCCTTTAGCGCTATTTAAATTTGGCACCAAATGTGCTGCTTTTGGTAGTTATCCCATCCATTCGGAAGCTCTGAAGTGGCTGGCACTGGATTCACTCAGGAGCACTCTAAAATTTAAGGTGTAAAAGTGTTCAAGAACAGAAATACAGTGGTACCTCGGGTTACGAACTTAATTCATTCCTAAGGTCCATTCTTAACCCCAAACCGTTCTTAACCTGAGGTGCGCTTTTGCTAGTGGGGCCTCCCGCTGCTGCCGGCGCACAATTTCTGTTCTCATCCTGGGGCAAAGTTCTCAACCTACTTCCGGCTTAGCGGAGTTTGTAACCCGAAGCGTTTGTAACCCAAGGTACCAATGGACTTCCAAGAAGGATTTTGCACAGCCTCTACATGGTAGTCCCAATGAATGGAACTCTGAGACGGTAATCAAAGTGCCTGCGTGAATAACCCTTTCATGAAAAGTATTTATAGGGGCACTATTTTGATTCCCTCAAATAAACAAACAAGCCCTCCACAATTTAATCCTGGTTTACAGGGCGTAAGCAAGATGTGGTCTTCCAGTTCAGATGTAATCACAGCTATCGCTTCTGAAAACCAGGAAGTTCTTCATTTTGCCAAACGTGAAAGTGGAGAGAAGGTATACAGGATTTGCTCCTGATCCTCCCAAACAAATCTTGGTTATGCCTGACCCAAGCCAGTGAAATCTGATGAGGCAGGAAAATTTAGTATACAATCAAAGTGGTGCCCCGAATTCGGAAAAACAGGAAGTTCCTCAAATTCTTTCCATCAAGCACACCCTTAACTATTGCTCAATGCATCTGCATTTCCCCTTTTAAAGAAGTGTACAGAGAAGACAGCTTATGATATTCCAAGGTAAATGAATGGAAGAAAAGTTCACAGAAGGAAAGTCTCCAGTCTCCTTGCCTCTGCAGCTGCCTTTATCATCCCGAATAGCCTCTTCAAGAGTGATGGGAGTGGCTTTCCAGAACCATGTGGCATACAAACAGAGGAAGCTGCCTTATACCAAGTCAGAGAACTGGTTCACCTAGCTCAATAGGTGACAGTGGCTCTCCAGTGTTTCAGACTGGGGGTCTCTCTCACCCGTCACTTGAGATACTGGAAGCTGAACCTGGGATTTTCTGAATGCAAAGCAGACGTTCTACTGCTGATCTACTGCCCTTCCCAAAGAAGAGACTTTACTGGGGGATTTCAGCTTTGGTTAACTCCCCACTTCCTCAGCATTCCCGAGCCCCATTTATACATTGTTCAAGACCGCCCCCGCCCAAGAGACTTTTCAGTGGGATGCAGATAGGCCAAAGAAAGGTATAAGAAACCTTCTATTTTCTTTTGTTCACTTATCCTAGAATCTAAGTCAACATTCTTACACTGATAAGACAAATCCTCCTCAATGGTGTACTTCTGTCTCAGCCACAGAACTTTAAATTCTGAACTAAATTTTTGTTGTAGCAGGCAAAAGAACAAGTGAACTAGCCTAGAACTAGGAAAAGGAAAATTCATAATAAAGCAGTATCTCAAATGAAAACTGCCTTGTACCAGGAGCTGGGTTCTCCAGAGCAAGCAATATAGCTTTTGAGTGCTATCATAGCCCAGTTTTCAGAGAATATCCCTTACAATGTAAATCTCTACTAATTTGGAAAGAAGTCTAATACTGCTTCTCTTAATCAGCATCTTATTTACATTTCAGCCAAGCAGAGAAATTTATAATTCAGTTTCCAAATGAAAATGTAAGTATTCTAGATATATTGCAGAAACAATTGCCAAGGCTCTCACTTGCTGCAGCTTCTGTCTCATATGCATTTATCTACCGGAATTCTGAAAAGGCTACAGAAAATACCTATACAGGGTTTATTGTGGGTTTTCTTTGTTTCTATTTATACATACTTCCCTCATCATGCTTATTTATATACTGGAATCTTAGGTTAATAAGCAATCGCTAACTGGTCATGTTCATTTATGTTTTTTGTACTACTTCCCTAAACACAAAACAAAGCAAACTAGTTGGTACTAGGGACCGTGTGCAAATGTCCAATCTTCTAGAGCAAGACTGAACCGAGAGATGAAAGATAATTCTGTTGTTCTGGGGTGCACTTTCTACTTGGTGACGTACATTTGGGGCAAGATGCGTGAGATGGTGGTTACCATGTAACTTCAGATGTGCTCTGAGGAACTGTATTATCATCTGAGCCTATTCCAATCTAGCTTCAGGCACACTTTTGGCACCAACTGATGACCTGTGTTGGGAGAGACTAAGGGAGTGTGACCCTGTTGGTTCTCCATCTCTCAGGTGGCTTTTGATACGATCAATGAGGTATCCTCCTCAAGATGCTCAGTGATTTGGGAGTGGAAGGCATGGTGCAGTGGTGATTCACTCCTACCTTCCAGGTCATTTTGAGATAGCTGGGAGACTTCTGCTCAACCCTTTTGCAATTCTGATGTGGGGTCCCTCACGCTTTTGAACATATATATGAACCTGCTGTAGGAGGGAAGCTGCCATTGGTATGACAATGACACCTAGCTCTACATCCATGCACTAAGAATCAGGTGAGGCTGTACAAGTGCTGGACTGTTGTCTAGGGTAAGTGATGGGCTGGAGGGCTAAATAAATTAAGCTGAATCGGGTTAGAGGTGCTGTGGGTTATTGTACCTGGCAATAGGGAAGACTACCGATTCTTGACAGGGTGCACTCTCCTTGAAAGATCAGGTACGTAGCTTGGGGGCATTCATGGTTCCAGCATTTCCACTACAGGCTCAGGTCACTTCAGTGCCTTCCTTCAATAAATTAGTTCACCAGCTATAGCCATTCATGGACTACAATGACCTGCCAGCAGTGATCCACCCTCTGACAGACTTTTGGTTATATTATTGTAATGCACTCTACAAGGGTCTACCCTTTAAGGTGCTCCAGACATGACAGCTAGTGCAAAATGTGGCCACTAAAATCCTGACTGAGTCACCAAGGAGGGATCGTATTAAATAAGTCTTAAAGGTGCTACACTGGCTATCAAACATGATAATGAACACAAGAGAATAAGAAGCATTACCATTGTAACGAGAACAACCTTGTGGCACTTAAAGATGTAACAGATTTAACATGACATAAATCTATTACATTAAGGAAGAAATTATGAGGCAACTTCCTTTTATTTTATTCTATTCAACCTAATAAGAAGGTTGTGTCTAGCTAATAATTACTGAAAGAAAGTGATTTCTGTAAGCAGGCATTGCATTGCCTCCTTACTCAGGGTAGGGGTGCATGTAAACAGAACTACACAGCACAACTGTATCATTAGAAATTCAAGGCAACATGAAAGAATACCTTACACAGCCAAATCTTATACTGAGTCGATCTGAGTTCAATAAGGCTAACTCTGAAGTATATGGTGGCATAGGATTGCCATCGAATACCATGTTAGAGAAGGGAGAAGACCTCCTTGCATGTCTTGACAAGACCTGAAAACAGAACTTAAGACTCAACAAATTTCATTTGAACTGTATGCACACAATTACCCACAGGAACTAGAATGAGTCACTTAAGCTATTTTAGTTTCTTTTTTAAAATTTTCTCCTTGCACACCAGAATTTTCTTGTATTAAGATGCAAAGCTGTAAAAAGCTTTTCATGAACACCTACACATTTTTCTGTAGCTAGCTCTGTCTTGAAAACTTGATGATAGGAAAGTGATAGTGTAATACCTAAAGACAATGTAAACAGTGCATCATTGTCTTGTTATTTAGACCACTATCCAATAGCTCTAAAATCTCTTGCATTTTCAACTGCAGTTAATATGAGCTCAAATGGAGAGACGAAAGTGAGCAAGCCACTTATATGTTGCTGTTCCTCAGCCTGGCACTTTCTCTTGAAAATAAAGGTACACATTTTTAAACTATAGGGCAGGGACATCCAACTTCCAAGAGACTGCGATCTACTCCCACTATAAACAAACTGGCAGTGATCTATCCATTGGTTGGACCAAAGTTGTTGAGGGGAGGATGAGCCAAAGTTGTGTGTGTGTGTGTGTGTGTGTGTGTGTGTGTGTTTGAAGATTGATCAGGATCATACGATCGACCAGGATCAACAAGGGACACCCCACGATCGACCGGTAGATCGCGATTGACTGGGTGGACACCCCTACTATAGGGCAGTGGAATTCAATAATAAGGAATTGACATTTATAGTAATTAGCATGCCTTTAAAAGAAATGAAGGAGTCCCCTCTTACAGATGACAATTGCAAAGTACACTCACAATTACCCTTTACAGATACAGTCGTACCTCATGTTGCACCTGCTTCAGGTTGCGTTTTTTCGGGTTGTGGACTGCTGAAACCTGGAAGTACCGGAACTGGTTACTTCCAGGTTTTGGTAGTCGCGCATGCGCAGAAGCACTAGATCGCACTTTGCGCATGCGCAGAAGTGCCGAATCGCAACCCGCGCATGCGCCGGTTGCGAACCCTGCGGGTTGCAAACATGTATCCCGCGCAGATCATGTTCGCAACCCGAGCGTCCACTGTACTGTGGAGGAACTTCCATTTTAAGGTGCAACTTCAAACAGAAATCTAAAAGCACAGTAGAAGCAAGTGACAGACACCTGTTGTAAACATGTGCACATGCTACAAGTACACTTGCCAGAAAGACTGATCCACAAGTATGCTTGGTGGCAAACATTAGTTTAGTATTATGTAACATGTGAACTCCGCCTACCAAAAGTCACACTGAGCCCTCATATCTAAGAGTCTACAGAGCATCTTTAAGTAGGGCAAGGCTGAAAGAATGAAACCCATGAACGACGAAAGAATCAGATGCTTCAAATCCTTCAGCTACTCAGTGCTTGGGATAAAGAAGCACAAACCACTCCAACCAACCCTTCCTCAAAACCCGATTTAACAGGACTAGGCCCTAGAATGTGAGACAGGGGAGACAGACGGTGCCCTTTCTTCAAGCAGAGCTCTTACGCCACACACTTGAAAATAAATTAATTGATCACGCATTAATGAATCAGAAATAGCCCATCCTTCTCAGGGACTATAGATAAAATGTATCAGAATTTACCCATGAACTAAACATGGAAGAGAACAGGCAGAAGACCCACGTTTATAATAAAAAATACCGCTCCAACTGAATACAGCGTGCAACCTGCATGTGCAATCTGCTCTGATGCTGCTATTATTTCTCTTCCTCCCACCCCAAGTGCTGCAACTAGATGATCCTCAGGATCCCTTCCAAATCTACAATTCCGGGGCGGGGAACACCCTATGACTATTTTTCTTCCTCCCTACCCCAAGTGCTGCGACTAGATCCGTGGTTCCCAACGTGGGGCACAATTTGGAAGCTTGTCTAGATCGAGTTAATGGCCTTTTAGGCTTCCTCCATGTGAACAGTTCACCTTTTGAATAATAAGAATTATATGTCATGGGGGGAGGGGCATCAGGATTTTAGAGATGCTTAGGTGGGGTCCGTATTGTTAAAGCTATGGTTTTCCCAGTAGTGATGTATGGAAGTGAGAGCTGGACCATAAAGAAGGCTGATCGCCAAAGAATTGATGCTTTTGAATTATAGTGCTGGAGGAGACTCTTGAGAGTCCCATGGACTGCAAGAAGATCAAACCTATCCATTCTGAAGGAAATCAGCCCTGAGTGCTCACTGGAAGGACAGATCCTGAAGCTGAGACTCCAATACTCATGAGAAGAGAAGATTCCCTGGAAAAGACCCTGATGTTGGGAAAGATGGAGGGCAGAAGGAGACGGGGACGACAGAGGACGAGATGGTTGGACAGTGTTCTTGAAGCTACCAGCATGAGTTTGACCAAACGACTAAACAACAAGGTGGGGGCATGGCAAAAAAAAAAAAAAGGTTGGGAACCACTGGACTAGATGATCCTCAGGTTCCCTTCCAACTCTCCAATTCCTTGAAGAAGAAGAAGAAGAAGAAGAAGAAGAAGAAGAAGAAGAAGAAACACCCTATGATTATTTCTCTTCCTCCCCACTCCAAAAGCCCTCGACGTGGTGGCGGGATTTGCCCTGCCCAACTCGCACCCGGAAGAGCCGGGCGGCGGGGGAAAGGCCGGCCGCGGAGGAAGAGGAGGCAAACCCCTTAGCCCTCCCGCCCCCTCCACCCATCAGCTCGGGCCTTCAGAGAAGGGGGAGGGGGGAAGCCGGGAGGAGGAGGAGGAGGAAGAAGAAGAAAGCAGAAAGCAGCCGAGGGGAGGGGAGTCTCGCCCAGCAGACACCGGATCTGCCCCGCCTGCCTCGCTTCTGCTGCCGCAGCCCCAGCCCGGCGCCGGGAGCCTATTTTCAGCGCTCGCACCGTACAAGGAGCGACGGGAAGGGCCCTCGGACAGCAGGAGGAGAAAGCGGAGAGCCGCCTTCCTCCTCTCGCTGCCCGGCCACCGGCTGACAAGGGCCCCATTTCCTTCCTCTTCACGGGGCCGGGGGAAAGGAAGGAAGGAAGCCCCCCTCAGGCTGAGGCGCAGCAACCGCCGCCCCTCGCGACGCAGCCCCGCTCCCCCCTCCAACAGGGCGACGACACCCGCCTCACCTTCTCCTCCTCAGAGAGCTGGTCTTCCAGGTCCGCCATCTTCGTTTTCTCCCCTGTCCGGCCACGAGAAGGAGGAGGAGGAGGAAGGAGAGGGAGAGGCGGCGGCGGCACCCGAATCCGCAGCAGCAGCGGCAAGAGGAGGAGGAAGAGCGGCGGCGGCAGCAGCAAAGGCCCAGCTCTACCCGCCTCCGCCCTTCGCTCAGCAGGAAGGGCGGGGCTCCGGGCGCGTCCCCGAGAGAGGCGGGGGAGGGAGGGGGAGGCGCGGGCGCGGAGGGAGGCATGCGCAGAGCGGCCTCGCCGGGAGGGGTACGGCCGCTTCTGCTCTGGAGAAAGAACGGGGCTGCCGCCCCCACCCCGCCCCACCAAGGGGATAGTCACAATCCGTACAACACGTTTAATTATGTTTTTATCTATGTTGGAAGCTGGCGCTGGGGAAGCCCAGTTAGGTGGGCGGGTAGTAGTAATAATAATGATACATGAATGAATTGGACATCTCTATTTGCATTGGAGAAATGTTGGACGGTGTAAAAGGGCTTCGACAACGCTCCAGCCTCCTGGCTCTGTAGCTTCTATTCCTCACTCCCCCTCCTACACAACTCCCCAAGTTGTCAGCCTTTTGCAGTTTCAGGGTTTTTCATTATTCCTTTGATTTTTTGCTCTTTCGGCGCTTCTTTCTCGGTGGTTGGGAACCCCAAACAGGGAGGAGTTGCTGCATACCCTCCAACATTTCTCAGATGAAAATAGAGACACACAATTCTATTATTATTATTGTTATTATTCTCTGGGCAGCTCCCAACATATATAAAAACATAATACAGTGGTAGCTCGGGTTACAGACGCTTCAGGTTACAGACTCCACTAACCCAGAAATAGTATCTCAGGTTAAGAACTTTGCTTCAGGATGAGAACAGAAATCGTGCAGCGGGAGGCCCCATTAGCTAAAGTGGTGCTTCAGGTTAAGAACGGACCTCCAGAACGAATTAAGTTCTTAACCTGAAGTACCACTGTACAGTGGTACTTTGGTTCTCAAACTTAATCCATTCCGGGAGTCCACTTGACTCATGAAACCGTTCGAAAACCAAGGCATGGCTTCCGATTGGTTGTAGCAGCTTCCTACACTGCGTCGGACGTTCGGCTTCTGAAAAATGTTCACAAAGCGGAACACTTACAGATTTGCGGCGTTTGTGAGCCGATTTGTTCAACAACTAAGCCATTCGGGAACTAAGGTACCACTGTAAAACATTACGCATTAAAGCACCGTTTCCGATTTGATCCCAGAATGTCCCACTTTTCCTTAGGATGTCCCTATTTTCATTGGAGAAATGTTGGGGGGTATGCAATTATTATTAGTAGTAGTGGTATTTTATTTATAACCCTGCCAATCTGACTGAATTGCCGCAGCCACACTGAGCAGCTTCCAACATAGCATAAAAACATAATAAAACATTTTTAAAAAAACCTTCCCTATACAGGGCTGCCTTCAGATGTCTTATAAAGGTTGTATAGTTACTTAGATGTCTTATAAAGGTTGTATAGTTACTTACTTAGAAAAGTGGGACAAATCAGAGACTGGAGAGCTTCTGTAAATGTGCGACTGAAAATAGGGACACTTGGAGAGTTCTGTTGCTGTTGGGACCTCAAAATTGTTCCTCTTCACGAGGAAAGAATGGGTGAAGAAAGTTTGACATTGGGAACAAGGCGGGAATAAATATCAACATCGGGATCTGCTGCCCTACTGAATTGGCGGCCTAAGGCAGTCGTTGCACCTTGCCTCATGGGTGGGCTGGCCCTGGCTCACTAGGAGAAGAGGATGCTGGAGCTCTGGGGCCTTTGTAGTCTGTTCCAGCAGGGTGCTTTTCCTCTCCTCCAGCAGTGTTAGAAAGTCAGATATATAAGCTGGGCCCCAACTGGCTCTTTAAACCAAGGTTGCAGCTGCCAAAACAGAACGTCTAGTTGCCATTTTGAGGCAAGATGGATCTAAAGTCTTATTTTTCATATGATGAACTGACTGTGATTGATTATTAGTTAAACATCTGGCTAGTTCAGATGGCAACCTTGAGCTAGCTTTGAGAACTTAAAAAAGGAAAGCCACTTTATCCAGGGACAGTCTACATATATATTAGCCTATTCCTACCTTCTTAATGGTGACATGGACCGTTCATAACATAAGAATATTCTTCACAATTGTGAGCAGGGCAGGGGGATGGGTTAAGTGAAGACAAGCTACAACAATTAACTATAATGCTGTTCACCACTCCTGCCTGCTCAGGCTGTGCAGAAAAAGCATTTTGGTTCCTGAACTTCATTCTGATTGTGTAGATAAAATATAACTGATAGAATTCTACAGGATGTGGTATTAGTGTGTGAAAACAGTCCAGATCCAATGATCCGCAGGCATGCGCCTTCAGTTGGTGGAGATGTCAGGCACCATTCTGGAACCCAGGCATCTTTGCTTTGTTGCAAGTGGCTGGTAGCCAGGTGTAAAATGCACCTGGTGCATGGCTAATTTTGAACACTGTCCTCAAGGGATGAGGAGAGTCTCCCTCAGGAGTCATTTGTTCTTACACCACACCTTTTTGGCAGGAAAACGAAATCTGCCTCTTCATACACACACGCTACATTTTCTGTGATATCTGGGTTTAGCTGATAAGATGGACACAGATTTTAAACTGGCAATTCTTTTCGTTTCTGTTTTTAAAAAGTTAACCAACACCCTCCCTTAAACCTTCAGTGCCAATCCATGGGCATTTTCAGTTTTCCATACACTTAAATCTCTGAACTGAATGGGGCTTATTTCTGAGTAAACATAGTTTTGTTACAATACTAGTTTCTGTTATATTAGCAGCATAATTTATGGCCACTAAAGAGGGAAACATGAGAGATGTGTTCACTCGTGTGGAGTTAAATATAGGGTTGTAAAGCAGCCAGTATTTCACTTGTCTGGTCAGTAAGACTATGTTTGCCAAATAATCAGTATCTGGGTATGAAAAGCCGTTGAATTCCAGACGTAAACTTTGTGTTGACCTGCTAGCTTTGGCAGCCCACCAACCAGGTAGGATCTCACTCTTTTTTTAAATAAAAGGTTGCCAACCCTACTTGATTACAAAGTGCATCTTACTCTCTAGACTGAGTTGCTATATCGATTAACTTTGGGTCAGTTGGAAAACTTGCAATAAGTTGAAGGTTGCTTCACACATAATTTTTTTCTTAATTTCTATATAGGAACATTATGTGCACCACAAGGAAGCTACAGTGGTCAGCAAAACAAGAACACTTCTGATATGTAACTCATTGTACAATTTTTCTGTTAACTGTGTGATGACTATATATAATGACTATATTCAGAGTCATTATGTCTCTGAATACCAGTTGCTGGGGAACCAAGCGGAGCATTCACAGGCCAGTGTTTCCCAGTTGTCGGTGTTTATACTACTTTTTTTTTTTGGATTTGCCTTGAGAGAGTCTTTAAACCTCTTTTGTGTGACCACCAGCATTATGCCGACAACTGGGAAACACTGGCCTGCGAGCACTACAATTGGAGAACAGCCTTTACCAAAGGTGTCAATGAGCTTTGAAGATGTGCTAACTCAAGACTGTGGAAGGATGTGTGGATCCAGAATTGGCCTCCACAGTCACTTACGGACTCACTGTTACGAGTGATCGCCAAAGAAGCAGCAGCAGCAGCAGCAGCAGGGGAGCCTGGCGAGGGGTGTGTGTGTTGTTGTGTTCATGTCCTGGTTGCGAACTTCTCACAGGCATCTGCCCACTGTGAGAACAGGATGCAGAAGTAGATGGGTCTTTGGCTTTATTCTTAATGTACTTAAGGCAACACACGACTAAGCTTTTGTGTGTGTGTCATTTTTGTTTTACGAGCTACTTTGGCTCATGGCCTAAATCAATAAATCTGAATATAGCAGAGTTTTGTTTATCCCATCTCAAAAGGGGTAGACAACTGTAAAGGTTGCAGAAGCCTGCTAAATGATCAGAGAAATTCGAAAGGGGAAAGGTCTATCAACAGCTATAGGCTGTTGGTAACTAAGGAAAACCTAGGTTCAGAGTTATTGCCTGTGTAACGCCAGTTCCTGGCAGGACAAATAAAGGGAGTGGACTCTTGCCTTCTTTCCTTGGTTCCAAGACTTCATGAAGGGGTTGGCTGTCCACTGCTGATACAGCTTTTCTTATGACACAGATGCAAAGTAGCACTATTCAGCCTGCAAGACTGTTTCACTGCAGCATGGTGTATGTATTTGATAGAAATCAGTCCCAAGAAGAGAAAGACTACAACTTGTCTCGGGAAATAAATTTCTGGCATTTTGAGGAAGATGCTTTCTATAGGCATCTGTATAGGCCTCTGATCTGATCCAGATGGTCTGTTCTTCTGAATTCATCATGACACACACCACAAAATACTACATAGCAATGCCTAATGTTGAGTTTAAAACTGCAGGTAACCACGGTTATCAGTTAGAACTCAATGTTTGGATGCTACAGCTGATATGAATTAGGTTTGAATTTTGGTGTCATAGCTTCTGCCTTGTATGCAGAAGATCTGAAGTTCAACACCCACGATCTTTGGGAGAGACCCTGTCTGAAATTTTGGAGACAGCCACATGGACTTTCTGTGTTCCACTGTGTTTTTTAGATTGTGCAAACAAAATAAGGTCTGTCTACCAGGTAGCTCAACAAGGAGTCACACAGCATTGGTATCTTCATCTCAGCAGATCACTGGCTTGTGAATCAGCATCTGAAACTGTTGGAGAACTATGTGGTAGGTCTAGAGATTCAGGCTGTGAATTATAGATTAAGCGCCTCATGCTCTACTGACAGCTATTTCATGTTGGATGCCCTGATCATTTACTGGTGTGCACTATTGATTATCCTCCTTTAAAGAGGGCAATGGAGGAGGGTGATTGTGAAACTGCTGCAAGTTTCTGATGAGAGTTCCTTTTTGTTTTCATTAGTGGATTAGTTCAGTGCTAATGCAAGTATTGCCATTGTATTTCAGATCATACACTTTATCCAATTGGCATTTTGTATCCTACAGAAAATATAATTTTGCTAAAAATATAAAAAGGAAAATTGCATACCATAGAATGTGGCCCAGCTGCCCACCAAAACCCTTTTTGAATCCTTCTACTCATGAGTTACATTTTAGTGTGGAGATTATGAAGAAAAGATGCGTATTCTCACCATAGCTCATCAACCTGCTGCAGACACCTTGGAAATGGTGTTTCCAGATATATTTATTATCATTTATAGGTGCTGACCCAGACATTTTTGGTGAAAACTCTTTTGGAAAGAACCATTGTCCATGTGATTGGGCCATATATTGGGAAGACAGCTGCTCACCTAAGTGACTTTACATGGCTGAGGGAGCATCTACAAAACCACTGACAATAAATATGTGTATTTTGAGCATATAATGCAAATTCTGTCCCAACGGCATTGGCTGCCAGTTAGTTTCTAGGCTCAATTCAAAGTGATGGTTTTGTCCTAAAAAGCCTTAAATGGCTTAGGACCGCAGTACCTAAAGGACCTCTCCCCTTTTGAACTGACCCAAACCCTGTGATTATGGAGGCCGTTCTTCATGTGCCTCCTCCACTAACAGTTTGGAGGATGGCAGCACAAGAATGGGCCTTTTCTGCAGTGGTTCCCTATCTGCAGAATGCTGTCCCCAGGGAGGCTTGCCTGTCTCCTTCATTATGTATATTTAGGCACCAGGCAAAGACATTTCTCCCAGGCCTTTGGCTAATTGGAATAATCTATGGCTTTTTAAATTGAGGGATTTTTATTGGTTTCGTTTGTTACTGTGTTATGTATTTATATATATATAGTAAACCTCCCTGTGATCCTCAGGTGAAGGGTGACATAGAAAGTTCTAAAATAAATAAAAACAAACAAAAATAAATCACTTTGAGTTAAGGTAGCCAAAATGTAGTGAGCATTAAATTCCAAGTGCTTAGTTCTTGCAGTACAATCTGTGAGCCAAGAGATGCTTAATTTTGGGTGGATTATGCCCAATAATAAAGAAAAAGGAGAACGCAATGATGTTTCTGTCTTGTTTTCTTGGCAAAATAGTTGGTTAAAAAAAACACACAAAAACTTTTGTTGTGTGATTGTGGTCTTCCCTAACTCAAGAGTCCTCAACGGAATGCGAGTGAATTGAAAGAGGACTGCCATAAACCAATTATAGCAATGGCAAGAATGGAGACATTTGCTCACAAGAGCAGCTTAGGACAAAAGCCAGTGCCAAGTGGAAAGGTCAAATGATGCTTACTTTGCTTCTGCCAGCTTTAGCAGCCAGACAAAGGAATCAAATGAATACTAAAAGAAGTCACCACAGCCATGCTCCATGTTTTAGCTGTGTTAAGGTTCTGTGTCTGATCTAGTTACGAGCAAAAGCTGCCTATCTTTTAAGTATAATTAGATGGAAACAGCAGCATGTCCAACAACCAATTGAAAGACCAACAGGTTTTGTTTTCCTCAACAAAGATTTTATAATACATATAAACTCATTCAGCTGCTACAAATAGATTCCTGATGATTGCCACATTTGGTTGTCGCCATCTCTGGGACTTCGGGCTGTGATCTTCAAATGGTAAACTCTTCTTCTGAATGCAGCCACACAATGGAGAGGCTAGGCTAGAACCTGCTTTTCTTACATGCTAGCTTTTCATGGGCAGTGACTTTCAACGTGGGACTCTTCAGATGTTTTGGACAACTCCCATAATCCCTGGCTGTTGTACTCAGAACTAAGATCTGTTGAATGCAATGGTGCTTCTACCCAGCTAAGTATGTAGAGGATTGCAGCCTCTTAGTTTAGCTGAGTTCCTGTTGAAATCTATGGGACTTGCATCAGGACTTGTACCGTACAAGCTAAATTGTCATAAGTTAGTTGGGACCTCACCCACAATATCTAAGACTGCATCTTCTACAGATTTGTCTGCAACACTTTAAATCACTGCAGAACTGTCAAAACACCAGAGGATATCCCCAGATGAAACACCAACCAACCAATTGTCCCAAGGAGGAGAGACTATACAAATAAGGTGAGCAGAAGCAGATTTCTAATCTCAAAGGGAATAGCACTCCTTGCCTGCCACTAAGGTTGCAAACCTATGCAGTGTTCTTGGCTGCCCCACTGAACTGTCTTAAGGAAAACAGGATCAGATTGCAGCTGGCACAGGAAAACCGCAGCTGCAGAGACACATTAGAGTATGGGGGTTTAGCTGTGCCTTTTTCAGCTTTATGTAAAGGTAAAGGGACCCCTGACCATTAGGTCCAGTTGTGGCCGACTCTGGGGTTGCGGCACTCATCTCGCTTTATTGGCTGAGGGAGCCGGTGTACAGCTTCCAGGTCATGTGGCCAGCATGACTAAGCCGCTTCTGGCGAACCAGAGCAGCACATGGAAACGCCGTTTACCTTCCCCCTGGAGTGGTACCTATTTATCTACTTGCACTTTGACGTGCTTTCGAACTGCTAGGTTGGCAGGAGCAGGGACCGAGCAACAGGAGCTCACCCCGTCGCGGGGATTCGAACCGCCGACCTTCTGATCGGCAAGTCCTAGGCTCTGTGGTTTAACCCACAGTGCCACCTGCTTTATGTACCTATGTGGAAACCAGATCCATGGGCCAATACAATGAATTTTGCTTCATTTTCCTTCCTTTCTCAGCAGAGTGGCCGTTTGCCATTCCCTTCCTAGCATGGTTCATCTATAGCTTGTCTCAGTTTAGAAAAAAAATTGCTTTGAGTCCAGCATGTAGGAAGACCGGGATA
Source organism: Podarcis filfolensis (assembly GCF_964270895.1). Taxonomy (NCBI): domain Eukaryota; kingdom Metazoa; phylum Chordata; class Lepidosauria; order Squamata; family Lacertidae; genus Podarcis; species Podarcis filfolensis. Next base: position 22,122,415 of record NC_139612.1, read on the forward strand.
GGGGCTAGTGTGGCAAAAAAGAAATAAAACTGCACATTTCCTTTGGGGGCACACCAGCTGTGTAGACCCATTGTCTGATCTTTTTATAATCCTATACACATGCTATGTAGACTTCACAGAAACACCTGCTGATGTGCTGTTAATGGAAGGGATTTTAAAAATCTAACAAATTGGTTGTAATCACCATATCCCAACCCCTCTTCCTATATTTGGAAGCAGAGGCTGGAGTTGGGAGCCGATTTGTGATAGATGCTGTACATTCAGTAGAGGGCATCAGATACTCTAGATGGCACTGTTGGTTTTATTTTCACCTCTGCCTCATCCCTGAAGGAAACCAGTTTTTGAAGCTTTTAATTAGTTTCCTTTTGAAAACAAACATGCTGTTTCAACAGAGGGTCAGTGTACATTGTTCTAGGCTCCGTCTTTTATGTTTATAGCCATGTAATCAATATGTTGGAAGAGTAATTAATTTTTAACTTCAATCCAATTGCAGATCAAATGCCACTGGAGTTACTGGGCGGAAACGCGATTTCTTTTGAAGCAATGATAGCACCACCACAACACTTATTCATTGAGGGAAGGGGAAAATAGCTTTCTGGTGGTTGCCAGGGTTATTATAGGTGACCTTGTGCTGTGAAACACCAGTGTTGATAAACTAATGGTGTGGCTGTAATTAAAGGATACTGTAGTGGAGTCATTTAAAATAGACATATTGCTGGTTGAATTGTACAATAGTGAGGTTTCTTTCCTTTGGCAAAAGTGCTATAGCTTTGCTATTCTAATCCTACTTTTCAGATCTGTTATAGCATCCGTTTCCTAGAATTATGTTTATAAAAGCTTTTGAGTTCCTCATTTTCTCACCTCTCCCACCCTTTCCCTTTATTCTAAAGCCATCTGACATATTGTACGTTGGCACAAAGATGTATTTATTGCCTTCTTTCCTGGGTAAAATAGACACAAGTTCAATTGGGATATGGTGGCGCCCCTTGTTTCTGTTTCTTCTATCCAGAAAAGTGGCCTTTTAAACCTGTCTATCCCTTTCACAACTTACACAAGTAACATTTAATTTGTACATGGGTATCTATGTCTTGCTTAGCATGTATCTTCAGAATATTGTATGCCTATAAGGTGTAAATTTTAGAGGAGTCCGTGCTCCTTTCACATTAGTTGCTGCTGACACTTCACTAAGAAAAGCTGCAGTTTAAGCAACATTCACACCCAATTTGATTTTTTAAAAAATTAAAACCTCACATTATCTGTACCTGCAGATCAAACCGTTGAGTGACGTATGGTCCTGAAATATTCTTTAATTCCACATTCCTCTTCTTAATACCTACAGTGGCATCAGAGGTATCAACCATTTTGGTAAATGGATAAATTCCCTGTTGGTAAAGACAGAGCAGATAACCCTGTAAAAGCAAGTGCCCTCTGGGGATCCCATTTCCCAAGACAGTGATTGGGGACCATGAAAGAGAGAATGCAACAGCCTTCTAATTTTTATTTATATGTAACTCTTCTCTCCCCTGGCTTCTTTCCCAGCTACGCTACCTTGCTACTTATATGGGGAGCAAGCTGACCTATAGGCATGGGCTACCTAAGCAGTATGTAGGCGTCATCACCTTTCACACTGCAAGGAGTGTTTGGTTTGCATGTGGAACACCCAGTTTCAGATGCCTGTTTGAACATGAAACACAGGGTACGTGGCAAGTCGCCACTTCGCAGCCCAACCCTTTGATCGGGAAGATAATTTTAAAAGCACATTATATACTGAAAATACTATCAGGAAGTAGTCTGAACATGTGCAAAAAAAAAAGGAATGCGTTCACTGGCTGAAGCACACGTACGTTTGGATTTGCATGTGCATATCAGCGCACTGCAACCACCTGTTCCAGCTACATGTTTAATGGAAAAGCATTTCAAAAATTAGTAAAAGGAGGGAGTGTGTTATTAGCAGAGGTACTTTTAGAATTACAGAAAAATCCAGAACTGCATGCCCAATTAGTTTTGTTCAAATTGCATTGCCTCGTGGATATAAAGTGTCTGAACACACCTTGCTACATCCTTTTCTTTGCTGGAATACCAACACATATGTATATGTGCCAAGTCAGATGCCATTTTGTGATTAGGTGCTGAGGAATAACCACCTGTATCTGTTTCTACAGTGCAGGAAATTCTGTTATTTGCATAACAGAATATGCTCCATTTCTGCTTACAAGTTCGTGGTAAAATACCAAGGACGGGGAACCCCTTTGGTTGTTGATCCCATCACCCTTGGCCATTGCCATGCTAGTTGACACTGAGTACAACAACATATGGAGGCTCACAGGTTCCTCAACTCTGTCCCAGACCGAAACTATCAGTGTAATTAATTGCCAACAATGGAGGGGGATTTCCACTTGCATTCCATTCTGCATATGCTGAACTGGAAAACTATGTTCTGGGGGGCGGGGGGGCAGGATGTGTGTGCAGTACAAGCAGCCACACTTGAAACTTTGGAATTGTTGTTGTTTAGTCATTTAGTCGTGTCCAACTCTTCGTGACCCCATGGACCAGAGCACGCCAGGCACTCCTGTCTTCCACTGCCTCCCGCAGTCTGGTCAAACTCATGTCAGTAGCTTCGAGAACACTGTCCAACCATCTCGTCCTCTGTTGTCCCCTTCTCCTTGGGCCTTCAATCTTTCCCAACATCAGGGTCTTTTCCAGGGAGTCTTCTCTTCTCATGAGGTGGCCAAAGTACTGGAGCCTCAGCTTCAGGATCTGTCCTTCCAGTGAGCACTCAGGGCTGATTTCCTTCAGAATGGATAGGTTTGATCTTCTTGCAGTCCATGGGACTCTCAAGAGTCTCCTCCAGCACCATAATTCAAAAGCATCAATTCTTTAGCGATCAGCCTTCTTTATGGTCTAGCTCTCACTTCCATACATCACTACTGGGAAAGCCATAGCTTTAACTATATGGACCTTTGTTGGCAAGGTGAATAAGGTAGTCTAAATATCTAACTGTAAATCTTCTCATGTAACTGCACCAACAAGACCACAATCCTATAGCAATTTACCCAGGAGTGTGCTCCACTGACCTCAATGGCACCTACTTCTAAACAGACATGTAAATCAGCAATGCTTTGAAATACCAACACTGAATTAATCTCTTCTCATTGTCAAGTATACAGCACACACACCCTTTCAATGTAAACCGTCACTCAGTCCTGTCAATATTAAGACGGTATTTTTTAATTGAATTAAATTAACACACTCGAAGATCAATTGTTAAAGCTGCCAAGAATGGTGATTCCTTAGGCAGGAATCAATGCTTGCACTTCGGTGACGTGAGTTCTGTACGCTATTGAAAGACTTGACGGCCTTTGCTGTTCACAGTCTACAACAGGATTCCACGTCATGTGCTGTTTTCTGATCGGTGAAAAGGAAAGGTGTTTAGCTATGAGAGAATAATGTATCATCTTTTACTAATAAGCTAATATGCTCAACGATGGGATATCAGCTCCGCCCAAGGAATGACGGATAGAAAGACATAACATCTTACAAGGACAGGAAGAAACACCACGGACAGAATAACTGTCACACAAAGGAAGAACAAGAATATAGTTCAAGTTCCTCACTTGTAGATTTATAAGTCATTTAATGTGTCAGCACGAATAGAAGTTATTAATATTGCAGTTCTTGTATAAGGGGTTATTATTATGACCGGAATGTAATGGAAATTAATAAGGTTTGGGGACGCAGAAGTAAAGAAAACAATCAAATCATCAAATCTAACATGTGGGGCCCCCCTCTTTATCTAAATTATATAATTCGGAATTTGAACGATTCGTATGAATAATAGTATTATAAATTGGTATTGTTATAATGAGGCTATTATTGGACTGTAATTGAAAACTAATAAAAAATATTATTAAAAATAAACTAATATTGTGGCTAGTGACATCATATTAACGGATATTAATCTGTTAACTGAGGGCTGGTCTGTTACATAGGATTCTCTAGTATTTATCTCCCAAAACAAGCATGTATAGGCAACGTGGAACACCCATCTTATATGTGAAAATTCTTCATAATGTGTTGGACCCCCAAGGACTGTGGATGAAAGGCAGCGCTCAAAACTCCCCATTGTTCTAGGCGCATTTTGCAACAGGGAATTTCATAAACGCGAGCAGTTTCTGAGCTCTGGGCACAGTACTGCGTCTAAGATTTCAGATTAAAATTGCCATTGTTACTCAGAAGTAAATCCTAACCAAGGTCAAAGGGGCTTCCTCCCAAGTAAAATGTGCATGGATTGGGGACCTGAAAACTTTCTTTTCTTTTAAACCCAACATCGTATCGGGTTCTTAAGTTGTCCGTTTCTTTTTAGTCTCAATTTGCAAGGCACCCGCTTCCTCCCTCCAGGTTATGAGGTGGGAATCATTCTACATCCCCTCCATAGTCCTACCGATTCAAAGTCTTGGCGGGACGAAAGCCACTCTCATTTTAACAGCTATACGCATACTTAAAACAAACAGCCAGCATACAAACTTCTAGGTTTATTTTAAGTTTGCTAGGTCCATCACAATTATAAAGGCAAGTACCATCCATCTTTTGGCAAGTATACTGTATGAATGTACAAACATCAAATCCCTACAAGAATCACGTATTATTTACAAGTGTCCCAGACACAACATTAATTTCTCCTCATAAATAGTCTGTTACATTCCCCATCTCCCTGCATTCCTCAAAGCAAGTCTACACAGGTTTAGAATGACTGTGCTAAGCCTTGGCATCACGATTTTCCTTACCCCCTTAGGATCTTCCTTTTCTTCTTTTTGCCTGCAGCAGAAGTTTCAGTGTTAAGGCAGTTCACAATTAACATTGCTCTCAGCGCGCATGAAATATTTGTTGCTGGAATGGAAGTGGCAATTTAATACAATCCAGTATTATCAGCAAGTAGTTTGCTTACCCACTCCAACTTCATCATAAATCTTTCAGTGTAGCATTCTCTTTTCAAGAACAATAAATCTCCCTTATAATTGGATTCTTTATAAGCATCGCCTCCTCAAAGGTCTTAGAACAGGGTTGTTGTTGTTGTTTTTAATTCCAGCAACGGGGATTTTAACACTTGGGGTGGATGTGGCATGCAGTCAACTCTGGGCCTTTACAGTTGTTGGTTTTTTTACAGAACAAAGTTTTTAACCTCTATACAACTTACGAATGAAAAGCTGGTAACATATTTTTAAGTGTTCACAGTGCAAACCTTTATATATAGATTAATTAAAAATAAAACTTTTCAATATAAAAATAGAATGCTTTGAAAGGTTTTACACCAACAAAACTAGCTATCAATCCTACGTCAAACAGTCTATACAGTAGAATGCACTGAACTCCACAGGAACAGAAATGAAACATGATGTTCAAGAGTTAAGAGCAGTTTACAAAATTATTTAAATTACTGTTTTTAAAAACCTGCGTTTTTGGTCATTACTCTAAAGACATATATGGCATGTCACAATCCATATAATCAGTCAAATATATCAAGCAGTTATGGGCTATGTCAAAATCTATTTTCAGTTCTTTCTCAATGGCATGCCCAGCTTAGCAGCAGTTGCACTCCTTTTGGTTCAAGTTTGGCTGATCCCCCCCCCTTTCCTTTGTTCGCGCTCTTCTCCTTTCTCCTGCTGCAAATCCTTTGATTAACACACAGCCATTGTTGCTAAAATTTAGAGTTACTACTCAGCTGATTTCTTAAGCCTCTGCAATGTTGGCCACAAATTTGTTTAACCTACTGGTTGCAGAGACTTCTAAGTTTTAAACCTTGTTGCAGAATGGGAATGCCAGTTGTTGCAATATTTTTATCACATGATAATTTCAATTAGTATACTGTGTTCTTTTGCAAAAAGAAGAATTGTGGTCCTTGGTCTATGTGATAAATGCCCATTTGGTCACTGTATGCCTTCAAAACAGCCAAATTGCTACAGCAGGCAAAACAAATCTTCAATAGAGATGAGATAACTGTTTGCAACCTTAGGCAGAAAAAGACTGCTGACCAAGTGTTAGCTCATTTGTTAAGTGCCTGGAAGTCTGAGTTACTGATGAATCTATGAATTCATCTGCTGTACATGATGTAATTTATAGCAGCAGCTAGATTGCTCACAAATGAATGATAGCTGGCATTAGATTAGGTGTTGCAATAGCACTGTTGGTGCTACGGTTGCCCATCACACTTGAAAATTCTTATCCGGACAACACAGAAATCCATAGCTTTCAGCAACATGAAATTGTCTCCTCAAAGTAGTGCAATTTGTACAACACAAACAAACACAGTGCCTTCACAGAAACCAACAGACAAAAAAAGTCATTGGCCACGATTTATGGTTTCCCACCCCATGATGGTAAAAACGTGCTTGGTCATGTATTTGCTTCCCTGTCTATGTTGTCTTGCGAAGACAAAAGAGATGGATAAGGTGCAACACATTTCACATTGACGTAGGTGGCATTCACGTGAACGTAATGCTCTCCAATGAAAGTAGAGAAGATCATTGATATATCTGAAACTAACTCGGAGAACGCTGGCCGCAGTTCAGGCTTTGGATGCCAACATTTTAGCATGACTTCATACCTGCAGTTGAAAGACAAGGAAAGTGAATTATCCTCTATAGAGCATTATCCCTAAAACTTGGCAATATTTGTATAAGGTTTTATAAACCATTTCCTTACAGTGGATCTGGGCAATATTCAGGCTGCAAGAGCCTTCTTCCTTGTAGCAAGTAGATAGTGATGTCAAAAGAGTTGACGTCAGGGTAGGGTGGTGCTCCTCTTGTCATCAGCTCCCACAGTAATACTCCAAAGGACCACTAACAAAAAACAAAGAAGAGCTTGGGTCTTTCTATAGCACACACAAACACACACACAAATTTTACTATGGGCTTAACCTTCAAAAAATTAAACTAGCCATTACAAACCTGGTACTCTCCAGAAGTTTTGGACTGGAGGGCACCACGTTGGCAATGGCTGAATCAAATTTTGTGCTGTAAACAATAGAGAGAACCAAGAGTTAAGAACATTAATGACGTACACCAGCCTTCCCCTAAGCTGGGGTCCTTCAGATGTCCATGGCTACAGCTTCAATCATTTCCAGCCATTGGCCTCCAAAATATCTGGAGGATACCTTGTTGGGGAAGGCTGGTCTTCACACTGGTTATTCAGTTCTACGTGCTGCAACATATGTTAGGAGAAAATTCTTAGAAGTTTTAAAATATTAAATTGTCTTGAGAGCATTTACACCAACAAAACTAGTCGAGAATATATGGCAAAGTACAGCAGGTCAAATGGAAATCTGAATCTTGACAGGACAGCCCTTCACTATTGGTAAAGGGTATCTACTTGGAACTAGAACCAATTACCATCTTGCATAGTCAAAGGGCATGCTGGCTGAGGAAAGAGGCGATCTGGGCTGGGCAACACTGAATGATGTCATGTCTACCATAAGGGAACTTCTACCCAGAACAGAGTAACATTTCAAGTGAAGAGAGGGACTCCAAGAAAGCAACACACACAGTTTGGAATCCACAACACTTCTCAACAAGGACCGATGATGAAAAAGGCTGGGACAAGTCCCTCTACTGTTTATGGAGCTCACAAACAGAAAAACAGAATTTTAAGATGTGGGAGGTGGGAAATGGATCTGGTTAGATTAAGTTGACCAACCCTCAGAGATTGGCTAATGTGCTCAAGTTTGTCACAGGTTTCTTCCAAATTGGTTTGCTTATGACTGAGGGTGTGACCATCAAGACAGGCAGGGTCCTAAAATTTTGCCAACCACGGCTGTCATGTCTAAAATTCTGTGGTTTGAGGATGTGTGCCCAAAAGCAAAAAAGAGAAAACCAGTCAGATTTATTCCTCAAGCTAAAAGTGCTGAATCTTAGTTCTGATTTAGGATTGCAAGCTTTTTGCATTAATCTACCATGTCGTTCTTTTCCTTTAATATTTCCAGGAATGCTTTGAAATGTGGAAAGTCAGCAAGAGCTACATAAATAATTATAGACATATTACCACATCTGACTTTGTAGTGAACTTCTGAGTCTGCAAACTTTCTAAAGCCATCCATTTTACTGGCAGTTTGGCTCCTGTTTTATTGTGTACGCTGTAGTACTCTTTATCATAGACATCTCTAGCAAGGCCAAAATCAGCAACTTTGACAGTGAATTTTTCATCCAACCTAGAAAAATGATAAATACCATTATCTGTAAACGAAACAACACAATGCCTTTGAGGACATAGCTTTGGAAGGCTATGTTACGTATTTCAACAAATAATAAACAGGCAAACAACAGCAATATCTAATAAACATGCTTATAATACCATTAAAATGATGGCACCTCCTTAACAACTAAGATGCAGTGATCTGGTATTTGGAGATAATGAATACCAGTGCCCACAACATCTATTATGTAGTGTGTCTTTCGCTAAACATAGCTTCCACATAAACACCATTAAACTGAATGGACACCGTCATTGTGGATAAGCACAGCTGTAAACTTAGGGCAACGTCTGCTCATTTCAGCATGGCTTGCACCATGGAAATTCCTAGTAGCTGCTGAACTATTGGGCTATTTTTCATTCTCAGTATTTTACATTCTATCTAAAATATTGATATAGGCAGAACAAATCTATAATTGTTTAGGTGTGAGGGAAAGCTCCTATCAAAAAGACTGCCAACCTGCTCTGTACATGTGGGCTGAGTTGAAGGAGAAAGCTAAGGATTAAACCCTATACAAATCCAGAGTGGAGTCCCTAAGGCGGTTGGGTGGTGCCTTGCACGTCTCCTGCCAAGCATCTTGCTCTGATTTCCTTTGGGCCACATCAATGAGGCCAAGAGTCTTGCCATCTGGGTAGCCCAGGTCCTCCATACACACTGCCCAAGCTTGCGCCCCAGAGAGGTCACTCCAGTGCTGCTAACACAGCAAAAACAATACAGGAGACAGCAGCTTTGAGTTACCAGTCTCTGCAACCACAGCAGGCACTGTGATTCTCCAGCAGTTTGACTTTGACCCCTGGAGGAGCACTCCTTTGTCTCTTGAGACCGATGGAAAAAGAGTTGAGCATGCATGGTGATCCAAATCACACAACCGTATCACCACATGCCAGTCATGGCCTAGTATAACGTATTTCTGGTTGGCAGGAAAGTTACAGCCAATCCCCGACCACAGGCACGCTCACTATGTCTTCGCTAGGTAATTTTTTCCCCTTTTATATTTGGCAACTGAAGTTGCAAAGCAGACTTTAATGGCCTTGGATGGCTTGAATGTTTTCTCCCCTTTCGTATCTTAGAAGAACCTCATCAAAATGAAAAACTACTAAGTGAAATAAGCCAGTGGGTTAACAAATCTGCAAACTGAATAGTGAATATGGAGCTGCTTTACTGACATGCTTAATACTTAAATAACACTTTTCAAAAGTTTGCACACTCATCTACAAAGGGACAGTCACATTTTTATGCTAACTGAACTCAAACACCACATGTCTTGAGAGTGAACTTTTAATTAATGTGGTTAAGCTCATTAATTCATAATGTTGGCGATGCATCAGTATTAACAATGCTGACAGTTATTGTACCAATCTTTCATTGTATGAACTAAACTGTCTGGTCACTCAGACACTAATAAGATTCTTTGCATAATTTTTGTTAGGTATAAAAATTCTTGCATAGCAGAGGTCAAAGCAAAGCCATGAACAGAAAACCCCTCTGTACAGAACTTTGGTTTATTTTCTTTCTGTAACTCAGCCATGCTTATTTCAGTGCAGTAACATAGGGAAGATGTGCATTTGATGAGTAACTTTAGCAACTGCATCATGAAACTAAAAGAGGAAAATTGTAGTTCTCGAAAACAAATTTGGCAGGTAATTTGTCACCTATCATGGTGACATCAAGCCACAATTGCTTTTGAATCAGTTAATTCACCTGCAAGCACTCCAAAGGCAACAGCTCACAATGTTGTGTACAAGCAAACATGTTTAAAATGGTGCTGTGCTATGGCAAAAAAGTTCCTTCGTTGGTACACAGTGAAGGAACTGTGTACCTAAGCTCCTTTGTATTAGGCTCATTGGAGAGCTTGTGTGTGCAAACATCTCTAAGTCAAATGGACCAGCAGCAATAAAATCTGACAAAGGTGTCTTTCTTTTTAAAAAAATTGTGTTCACAGAAGAAAAGCATGAATACATTTTTGTTGTTGAAGGAGGGACACCTCAAATGTTTGAGTAGAAGACCCTAGTACATTATTTCATTTGGTAACGTGAGTATTTATTTACACGGCACCTTCTGGATTTATGTTGAAAGCAGCCTTTTTGAATCTATGTCACTGAAGGCAACTGTTTAGTCAAAATGTGCCTGGCAATTAACATTGTCTACAACAGGTTACACATGACAATTGATTTTATAGCTTGTTGACCGTAGGTTGTGAGCCCTCAAATTTTCTCATGTCCTTCAATGCATTGTATGTTATATGGGTATACAAAAGTTGATTCACCAAGGCTTGGGAGCTGAGGAATGTTGATAATAGATTGTGGAAGTTTTATTCATTTCATTTTTCATACAGAAACTGTTTTATTTTTAAAACAAAAAAAAAATTCTTCCAGTAGCACCTTAAAGACCAACTAAGTTAGTTCTTGGTATGAGCTTTCGTGTGCATGCACACTTCTTCAGATTCAGGTATCTGAAGAAGTGTGCATGCACACGAAAGCTCATACCAAGAACTAACTTAGTTGGTCTTTAAGGTGCTACTGGAAGAAAAATTTTTTTTTTTGTTTTGACTATGGCAGACCAACACGGCTACCTATCTGTAACTGTTTTATTTTTGTTGACGTGTGTGAGTAACATTTACAGTTTGTCGTGTCCAATTCAGCCAGGAGCATGGAAGCAAAGGATTTCAAAGGTAAGCCGTGGCATTTTTAGGAAGTTCTCTTAAGCAGAAACATTTCAGTGGAATAATTCTGCCCAGAAAAATGCTTTTAAGGCTGCGGACCTATGCACACTTCCCTAGGAGCAACACAGAATGAATTGCCTCAGAGTTAATACACACAGGATTGTGCTGCACAAGTGATATACAGTGGTACCTTGGGCTGAGAACTTAATTCGTTCTGGAGGTCCGTTCTTAACCTGAAACTGTTCTTAACCTGAGGTACCACTTTAGCTAATGGGGGCCTCAGGTAAATTTCTGTTCTCATCCTGAAGCAAAGTTCTTAACCCGAGGTACTATTTCTGGGTTAGCGGAGTCTGTAACCTGAGGTACCACTGTATATCTTTCTATGTAAAGCTCAGCAGTTCTCGGCATGGCAATTACATCAGTGGAAGTGAGTTTCTGAGCTCTACACTAGAATGGCATGACACGAGAGCAACAAATAGAAGTTGTGCAATGTGAAACGTTCCTTCTTCAAGCATTACTTTAGCCAAACACCATCAGACTGTGGAATCAGATTGCTGTACTTACATACAATTTCTTGCTGCTAAATCTCTATGGACAAACTTTTTGCTTGCGAGGTATTTCATTCCCTTCGCCACTTGCAGGCCAAATCCAATCAAGTCCTTTACTGTTGGGTTCTAGAAAACATGGGCAGCAATTTTCATTAGATAACATAATTGATAACAACAACAAACCATAGTACAGAAGTCAGTTTCAAAATGCAATTGATGAAGCATGTCATTAGGTTTATGTCTGGGGTCATTAACATGATGCTTATGATCAACCAGTCACAAACACCCCCTTTGACATGCTACCAAGATCTCTGGTTCCTCCTGTTTTTGGGGGGTTTGTTTGTTTTTAAATTAAATGGGTGGGGTTGGTTTTCAAGGGATGTTGCCTAGGTGAGTTTTATTGTTTGGGGACTGAGGGAAGAGATATTGCCTGTCTGCATTTGTTTTTTGGGTGTGGAGAATTGTTGCTGAGTTTGTGTGTTGGGAGAAAGATGTATGGCTGAATTTGGTTTTTTGAGAGGTAGGGAATGTTGCCTGTGTGAGTCTGTGTGGATGGGTTTGGGTTTTTTGGCAAGGAGGGACCCTGAAAGGTTGGTGACTACTGTCCTGTGTCTTACCACCAGCTTTTTGAAAACTAAACTTTGCATAGTGGAGGAAACATAGCATCTGGTTTTAATGGCAACACATAAAAAAAATAATGCAATCCTAATCTACTCATAGGGACATGGGTGGTGCTGTGGGTTAAACCACAGAGCCTAGGACTTGCCGATCAGAAGGTTGGTGGATGGGGTGAGTTTCCGTCCCTGCTCCTGCCAACCTAGCAGTTCGAAAGCATGTCAAAGTGCAATAGGTAGCGCTCCAGCGGGAAGGTAAACGGTGTTTCTGTGCACTGCTCTGGTTCACGAGAAGTGGCTTAGTCACGCTGGCCACATGACCCGGAAGCTGTACGCCGGCTCCCTCGGCCAATAAAGCAAGATGAGCGCTGCAACCCCAGAGTCAGCCATGACTGGACCTAATGGTCAGGGGTCCCTTTACCTTTACCTTTAATCTACTCATAGGAAAATTCAATGCAATTCAATGGGGCTTATTCCCAGGTAAGGAGGAATAGTAATGCTACATATTCCCAGTCTACTAAAATATTTGTAAGGCAGAATCATATAATAAAAGTTAGTTAGATGACAGATCTTGGGAACTCATTTTGTGCCAGTGAATGCTTAGGAGTGAAAGGTAATAATTACATTTATATAATATCATGCTATTACAGGGTTGTTGCTTTTCTTGGTTGACTGGCAGTTCTACTTTTAATTTATAAGAATGACTATATGCACAGATGGCATTTTTAAAGCTGTTTGATGACAGTTTTGTGGCATATTTTAGGGAGGAAATTATTTATTGTTTGGAAAACATCATGGCTTTAAACCATTCTTTTGGATTATTATTCCATGGCAGAAAGATTTGCTAAAAACCCAGGCTGTATTAACCACAATTAAAAGTGATGGTTGAACAAATCAGTTAATGTGTTTAGGTTGAGCAGAGCTGCAGTCATGTATAACGGCCAACTTTACGATATCACTGAAGCACATCCTGGATTGTACTTACATGAGACTCATTCCTAATGAAGTTCCGAAGATCCCCGTGTTTCATGTAAGGAAGCACAACCAAAGGAGACCCTTCGCTGGGCAAGCAAATTCCAAGCAGTGATAGGACATTGGGATGAGTGAAATCCTTCATTATGATTCCTTCTTTTAGGAACTGTGATACTTCGTCCAAATCTGTAATCCCTGAGAAATGCAGTAGCAAAACCATAGTACAGATCATTTCTAGCACATTTTAACACAACTGAAATTTACAGGAACAAGTGTCAAATATTAGCCTTTACCTCATCCTCCCTCCCCGCATTCAGAACGAAACAAAACTCTTTTAAATACACATTTATTAAATAATATCTGATTTCTCTCTCAATATTAGGTCAATAGTCCCTCCTCTAAATATTATATCCAGCATGTCTAATCAGATAAGAAACATTACTAAGTGTTTGCAGAACTAGGCAGAACTCTGTATCTATAGCCAACTGAACTTGAATTGTCATCTGCATAGCTGAATGAATGTTTATCATGGCCAGAATATACTTTAACACATTCACAGCATACATTTGTAGTTCCAGAATTCTTTCCTTGTTTTTATTGCACCTCCCTTCCTTTTTCATAGGCTAGAAATAATAAATAGAAATGTCCCAAGTGCAGAGCCAGAAGAAGGCCATTTACTAGTGTGTGCCAATTTGCTCCTGCAGTTTCCAAGTGTCTCACTCATAAAAAATGAATACAAAGCAGCCCAGCAGTGTGTAAAATGATACCAGCATGTTTTCTTTCTTTCCTTTAATCTTCTATTTATCCGGGGGGCGGGGGGGAGAGGATGTGAGTTTTCCTCCACAAGGACATGGTGAGACAAATCAATTGTTAGGGGAACTTTATAATAGCCCATATACAACTAATATCGCTAGGGTGTGAAAGTGCACTTTGATAAGGCAGCTGATTCTGTTGACTCTGACATTCATTGTGGTTCACTATGAAAAACTATGACTCACTATTCAAGGATTTCACAGCACAGTGGATTTTCCTGCCATCGGTATCCAACAAAGTTCCATGGTAGACACATCCAAAATGCCCTGCGTTGAGAATAAGGTTAGCCTTCTGTTACTTTTTTGCCAATTATTTTTATTGATTTTCCATAATTTTAAACAAACAGTCACCAAATTAATACAAAATCAAAACAAATTCAAAAGCTGACTTCCCACCCCCCCCACCCCGATGTCCCTTCTATTTTCCTCCCTTCTTTGTTGCTCCCAATAAAATAACTTTTCCAACTATCATTTCAATATGCATTCATCCCTTCTCCCTACACATCACCTGTTCAGTTACCAATTTCTGCTATGGCTTTTATACATTGTTATAACAAAATAGCCGAGTAGGGCAAATCCTCTTTTATCTACCCGTCATAGTCATTCATCTATTCTGAAACATTTCCTTCTGTTACCTCTTGAGTAACACTTTGAAAAACAGATCTTGCTTCCTCCCAGACAACATACACGCATTCCTCCCTAACATGGCCTTGAACATTGCTGCCTGATGTCTGGCCCCAGTAACAAACAATAGCCTCACTGGTGCTGCATGCAGAGAGTGAAAATGAAACCCCTAGAATGTTTTTTTGTATAAATATATAATACACACTGCCTCCCTCTAACACTGCCAATCTCTCAGTGTCACCCACCCTTCACATTTTGCCAAGTTTAATTTTACATACTATCAGTTCATTAATAAATCATTTATAAATAAACATAATCCATCTCTCTTCTTCTCTGTCTGAAAGTCTCAGAAGCAGTCAAGATGGTACACGTTGTGGTCCTTCCTGTCCCTTTCACTGTTCTCATTTCCAACTTTAACCTTCAAGGGGGGTGGACTGATGTAATTAACAATCAGCAAAATCCATATCTCCTCTCCATCCTCCCCCCCAAACTAATAAATCTTTCTGCAGTCCATCCTGCCGATCCTCGATTCCATTACATCCGACTCCACAGTTTATTCTCTTCCTAGGGCTTAGCAGACAGTCAATCCAGTTGTTACCAATCTTTTACTATTTACTATTTTTATATCACAATACGAAGTTCCAAGGGGTGGTCAAAATCCCTCAAAAGTCCCTCAAGATTGTTACTCTCTGTCTTCTTTCAGGCAAAGTCATTAGTTATAAAATAAATCCATCGCAAAGAGGTGTCTTTAAAGTCCACTCTTCCCGAAAACTTTACCTTCCAGCACTTTTGGGGAAGGTAGATAATGCAGATCCCAAGAAAGAAAGAAAAAGACTCAAAATATTGCCTCCCCTCCCCTCCCTTCCTTCCACCGTTCAAGCAAAGTAGAAATTAGCATCTTTCATTCTTTCCAAACAAATGATTTTCTCCTGCAGCATAAATCAGGATCTTTTCAGGGGAGTGCCTCTTCACTTGCCACTTATGTCCAAATTCAAAGGCAGTGGCGTAGCGTGGGTTGTCAGCACCCGGGGCAAGGCAAGTAATTTGTGCACCCTAACCCGTGGATTTTAGCACTCGAGTCTCGAGCGCCCCCCCCCAGTGCGGCCGGCCCCCCTGCACCCCCCACGCTACGCCACTGTTCAAAGGTATTCCACAGCTCACCACAGTAGCTTACTGGGGCTGTCCTTGAACAGAGCCATTGTGCCCAGTGCCTTCACCTTTTCATCTTTGAGACGGGGATTTCCACCACAATTTGCAAAGAAAAGGCAGTAGCTGATGACCACGGGTCGTGCCCTTTCGATACCCTCAAAAGGTAAGGGGAGGCATGCCCCTTATTCCCCGTTAATTTCTGTCTGGGACTCCTCCTGGGTGCAGGAGTGCCCGAGAGGACAACTTGCCGGGTTTGCCGCCAAACAGGAAGTCCAGACTTCTGTTATTTCATACACCCATAGATAAAGGTTTGTACGAAGTCAGTGCTGACTCTTATTTTCCCATTACCTTTAAGGACAATGGCGATATATACTCAAGACTTTAACTGGCAGCAGATTCCAGGTAGGGAGAGAAAAAATACTTTGCATAATGCATCATGCCACAAGCTATATTGCTGTGCATTGGGCTTTAAATGGGGATTCAATAAATTCATTAAAATAGACATAGACATTGTGGGGGGTGGGGAACAAGATGAAACTATTAGAGACTGGATAATCAGATGCATCAGACAAAGAAAAAATAGCCCTAAACAGCCTGCACGGATTGGTGGTTGACATGCGACTATCTGAGAGAACACCTCTTTCTGTAAAATCCAGACCTGAGATCACTGGAGGCCTTACCATGCCTGCCAGACATTGGGACTTGAGAAGGGAGGGTCTTCTCTGCAATGACCCTCTTACTGTGGAACTACTTTCCCTTAGTGGTACAATTGGAATCTACTGTAATGGCGTTCTGCCAGCTGGTTAAAACAACTATTCGCAAGAGTAATTCTGAGCACCAATTAAACGTTTTGATGCTTGATGCACGACTGTGGAGATGTGTGGCTTGAGATGACAGACTCAACACCTACCTCTTCCTATTACTTCACTGAAATGTACTATCAGGCTATCAGCACCAATAACCACATGCTCAACTTCTTTGACCAAGTCTGGATTTAAGGCGCTTATGTCAATGTGGACATTAGTCTGCAACAATGGACTGGCTAAATCAGAGTCTCCAGTAGACAGGATGGGAGATAGGTCCGTGTGAGGATAATGGGATGGTCTGCATGATCCATTCTGAGATAAAGTTGGAAACTGATCTATAAGAAAAATAGAAATAGATATATCAGCAATGAGTTCTACCATAAAGGGCTGGATTTCATTTATTTGAACGTTTCCTCCCTGCTTTTCTGTTAGTAGATTGAAACACAGTTTACAAAATCACCAACGCACATCAAAACAATGATTCTAAAGTTATTTAAAAGCAGTATCCTATAATAAGATCATGCTAAAAAGAATTCAGTTTGAAAGCTAGAAGATAAAAACATTACATCACACCAAAACATCAGAAAATAACAAGATATTAATGGCATTCCTATAGCTTAAAAGGGAGGGGAATGAAATGTACCCTTTTAAGGATAGAGTTTCACAGACCCTCCAACATGCTGAGTCCCCAAACCAGATAATGCATCTTCCTGGCCATGCTCCTGCACTAGTCATGTGACCCATGCAAGATTGCGGAGTCCAATACATGCTTTTTCCAGGGCTGTGCTCTCAGATAAGAGCACAGCACCCAAAAATGGGCATTTTGGGACAGTACGCAATATTGTGGTCCTGAAAAAAGCACTTGGGGGCGGGCGTGAGATTGCTGTGTCCAAAATGGCTGCTGTCCTCTCACATGAAAAAAACGGGATTTGTAGGGTATGGTTCCAGAATCTAGGCCAGGGCTGTGGAATCTGTATTTAGGCACACTTGGTCTCCCCCATGTGGCTCACCAGGCCATTTCGGCCAAGCTCACTGGCACTGGAATTGCATCTTCAAAAGAGGTTGCTGTAACTGCTTTTTGATGAACAGCCGTTACAGCAACCTCCTTTGAATTTTGACTAGTGTCAATCATTCAACATCATTATGGTGTCATAATCATACAGCTGGCCAGATCCAGTTCCCCACCACCGATCTAGGCAGTGCAATGTAATTTGATTCAGGCCTGAGCTCCAGAATCTGTTCTGAATTCTAAGCCTTAGGCCTTTAATGCTGAAGCCAATAACAAAGAAAAGATTATCTGGAGGCTTTTGGGTCAAAGGATGTGACTTGCAGTAAAGCAATATCTCTCTCTGCCAAAATGGACCATTATATCATTTGTCTGGGTTTTTTAATTCAGAGGTTTTATATTTAATTCAGAGGTTTTATATAAACTATGCCATTTTGCCATGTCTCACCAATGTTGTCATAATGCAATCTAATTTTTTAGACTGAAGAAAGCAAAAGTCAAGGCCCCACTTGAATTTTGCAGAATTCTACTTACAGCCACAGTTATCTGTACTTGTATTATCCGTGGGGGAGCATAGGATTGGGAAATGACACATTTGTGAAAAAGGAGGATATAGCAAAGTCCATAGGTTATTGTTAGATTATCATTTGCTGGGCAATTGAAAATCTGATGAATACTTCCTAAGTGCCTGTGACTATATTTATCTAATGGTAAATATTCAACTAGGAAAATAGCTTGAGTGATTCATTTCCTGAAGTTTTACACTGCAACAAAATTAAGTATTGCAGATGTTAACCTTTGACCGTAACTTTTTAAATATATTAAAATAAAATATCTCACTTCAAAGCAGTGACTGATATGATATTGATCTTTACAGACTGTTCTGTTTTTTATATTGTTTTCTAGATGTAGTCAGTCTGGCTTAAACCCACAAGTGAGCACAGTATGGCATACCAAAACAAACAAAAAACCCCCCAAAAAACTGGTGGCAACTCCCTGTCAAGTCTGGTTTCTAAGGGAGACCCTGCAATTCATATCCTCCACAGAAAAGTAAGTTCTGGTGTTGGAGGGCATGCTATGCCACATCTACTAAGTATGGACAGGACATAGCAGGATGAACACACAGAAAACTGCAATTCTGCTTAAGAACAGAAGAGCAATGATTTATTAGCACTAGGAGCCACCTGTCTGGAAGCAGCTATAATGTAATAATTGTTATGGTCATATTCAGATGAAATATCCATTATATTTATATTGCAGATGTCTAGAAACATGACTGCCAAATTTACAAGGCTCTTTTCAGCTACAAATAGTCTAAAGTAATATGGTAAATAAAATTAGAAGCCTTTCAGTACCAGCCTGATTCTAATTTCACTCCTCAACTGTTATAAATATTTGTATTAGTTTTGATTGATGAATTTGGAGGTGGGGGAGTTAAGGAACAATGTTATAAATATGTCCCATTTAGGGACAATGTATGAAATTATTTTTTCATTGGGAAAGATCACTAAGAGACAGAAGCATTTATTATTTTTTATAACTGTGGTCCTGATGGTAAAGTCAAGATACACACTGAGAGAAGATGTGCTGCAACATAGTTTTACCACATTGTGGAGCATATAGAAGAACAAGTAATTGTTAGAAGAGTGCACAGAAATGGCACTCTTCCACCTTGCTAGCAATTCATGGGCTGTCAAATGATTACATCAGATAATGGGTAACCGGCATAAATGGAGGGTTTTGTATTTATGCTCTGAACTGACCTACATGCTTGGTGCTCCACAAATGGAGCACAAATGTGATGTTTAGATACATTCTGAGCCATGCCAAATATTCAACCTGGAACCTGGGCCAATATTTAATCACATCGCCTCACCAGCAATGTTTCTTACAACACAGAAAGGCTAACTTAAGCTGATTACTATATCTGAAGCCAGGATTCTTGAGATCTAATTAAACTCAGACCGCTCGCCCGCAGACTAGATGCTATTTGATCTAGAGTTCTCCGCCTATTTTTTTAAAAAATACGTTAACTGCTTTAATTGTGACTGGACTTCAGTTAAGATTTTAAACAATTGTAATACTGGAACAAAAGTGGTACCTTAAGGACATGAAAAGTAACAGCTTTGCCAATTAAGAAACCTGGACAAATAATTTTATTTCAACATTATAGCTAGTTTCCTGTCATAATGCTCTCAGATAGATTCTCCTCACTTCAGCACAATCCAGCCATTTATTTTCTGATGGCCCAAACAATGCAGTAAACATAAGGTAAAGGTAAAGGACCCCTGGACAGTTAAGTCCAGTCAAAGGTGACTATGGGGTTGTGGTGCTCATCTCGCTTTCAGGCCGAGGGAGCTGGCGTTTGTCCACAGACAGCTTTCTGGGTCATGTGGCCAGCATAACCAGTGCTTTTTTTCTTTTAAAAAAATGTTTAGGGGTACTCTTATTTTGACTCAATAAAATCACCATTTTATAGTTCAAATCAGGAGAAAAAAATACAGTAAATTGACAAAAGTACAAATATTCACAAAATGTTTAGGGGTATGCGTACCCCTGTGCCCCCCCCAAAAGCATAACTAAACCGCTTGTGGCGCAACGGAACACAGTGACAGAGTGGGCAGGGCTGCAGATACTTCATAGAACTGCCAACTGTATGAACCAGAAGGCTGAAACGTAGCTGCTGCAATTTGTGTGATCACAACAGCTTAAAAAGAAGGCCATCATGATTCCACAAATTGCCATCACTGTATATATATATATACAACCCTTCTGCAAGCACCAGTGGAAGTGTCAGAAGCCTACCAGCAGCCCCACGTACTCCTAAAAACCACTGTGTGGGAGGGACAATGGCTGTATGAAGTTTGGAAGTGGCCCTTACAAACTTCCTTAGGAGGTGAAGGTTCTTCTCGCCTACAAGAGTCAAAAGGCATGCACTGGATACACAATGAAATACACCAATGAGAAAGGAAGGAAAAATTAGGCTAGGATAGGTCAGGAAAGGCTTAACTGAAGGAAGACATAAAGGAAATGGAGAGGAAGGCAAGGCAGCCTAATGGATGAGAAGGCGAGACTAAAAGCACAGAGACAGCAAAAAAGATGGAAGTCATACCAGGATGGCAGCAGAAGATCAGTTAAAGAAGAGCAGAGGAAATTGGAAGATATGTAAGGAAAGACAAGGAAGGAAAAACAGAGCAAGACCACATGTTACGTTCATTATAGGGATGCCTCTGATCATCTTCAAGGCAAATCTTTTCCATCCTTCCCTCTCACCACCACTGTAATGCTCAGAATGACTTACAGCAGAGACTGCTGCCATTTTATGTAAGGCACAGATTTTTATTTTTTATTAAACAGCTGAATTAGACGTATAGAGTTTTGATACTCGTGCCAGCAGCCACCCAAAATGAACTGGGAATGGGGTCAGTCCACGTGGTGATGGGAAACTGCTCGGTAAGTGGACATTACAACTGGATTAAAGCAAACGTTCAGATGAAACGCAACCTATTGTAGGTGTCATTTGATGGGTTACGAAGTGGGCTGTTTAAAATGTGGCATCTTTTCTGTATTTACTAATCAGAAAAACAGTACCTTCCAGAAAAGTCGATCTGTAGTCTACGGATTCACTTGAGACCATTTCTGCTGTAGGGCTTACACTCCTTGCACTCACAAGCCTGTCCAAATGAGGAGTGTGTACTCGTCCGTCATAGCGAACAATCTCTCCACCTAATTCTTAACATGTGGGAACACAAGAGAATGTCAGTACCAAGTTCTGAACAAACTTGCACAATCCTAGAGGTTTCAGTGATTTCACTGCTAGATTGGGTGGAGCAGCTGATGATGTTCTGTAGGGTATCTCTATTCCTCCATATAGCAAAACAGAACTATATTTTGACAGTTTGGTGCCAGACATATACAGACAACTGCCCATTCTGCATATTTTGTCAGGGCACAACAGGATATTCTGTTTCCTACTGCTGTGCTGGAGAAGAGAATACTTTGCAGCAGGAGGGCATCCATACTGGTTAAAAAGTTCTGATGACAACTATGCATGCAGCCACATAAGCCATCATCAAGCACTCTGAACAAACCACGTGTATCTGTAACATCCCTTGGCTTAGAAGAGAGTTGTGGGCCATCTATGACTTCCAAGCTCATCAATATTTGATGTAAATGTTGAAGAAAGCCAGCTTTAAAATCTAATTAGTTATAAGACACTTTTGCTACCCTTATGACTGGATTCTCTTCTCAGAACACCTATGTAGTGCGTTGTCTTCCTTCCTATCCTTCTTCAAAACCCACCCGCAGAATGCTATTGCTTTAACCTCCCCGGCTGTGGCAAAGACTTAGACTCCAAGTAGACATAACCAGATTCACTCACTTTCACCTCTTGCTACCCACCCTTGCTTCTTCCCTGCTTCGTGTCCCCCTGTAGCTTCCTTGGGGCAGGAAACTCTCTATCTGCTAACTGAAATAGCAAATATGAAGAACACCACCACCACCTTTGATTTGCTTTCTCTTCTTTCGCCACAGGAAGAGGCCAAACAGTAACAATAAGAGAATAACTGGTATGCACACGATTCCCGCAATGATTCCTGTGAAGCTCTTCTCTGGCACAATCAATACTTTCCCAATAACCATTGATGAAACTTCTTTCTGCCACTGAAAGATAAAAAAGGCAAAGAACCCATAGCTAGCTTTTAAAACTCCCATCAATAACAGAGCTCAATTTCATTTGGAGGACTGATAAGAGAACATCACTGTCAACATATCCATGCAAGTCACACATGCTAGTCCTATCTCTCATCATTTGCTAACTTTTTTTTTATTCTCAAGGCCAGAGATTGATTGATTTTATTAATTTATATAATGCCTATTGTCACATTAGATGCCGTATTAGAAATAACAGAATAAAATTCCTTCTAACTACAGCACCAGCCAGAAACTGAGAGAGAGATAAAAAAGACAGACTTGGCAACACAGTGGAGAAGCCCTGACCCGTGAGGAACTAACATCTGGCTCCTTGGGTAGCCCTTTTCAGCTCAGGAGATTCAGCAACAGAGAAAATCTGAGCATTGGCAGATGCTTGTATCACCTTTGCATCTGCCACTTGAGCCGCAAGCTGTGAGGGACACGAACAGCATTTGAGTAAAGGATGCAAAAATGTTTACTTTAGCAGCCATTTCCAGCAAGAGATTCAGTTGCAGTGAGGCATTTGGAACACTGGAAAACTAGAGAGTCGCTTAGATACCTCTTTGACAAATTTGGTTATACTCAAAATGCCACCGGCTAGAGCTTCAGTCTACCTTCCTCCAGAGGACTCCTCAAATCAGTTCATAATGGACTATGCTTGAGTTTAAGTGGGAGGGGACATCTGGAGTGGTGGTGGGAATTTGGTCTATTATTGCTAGCAGGAATCCTAGTTGTTGTCAGGTACACTTTTTATAATACAGTGGTACCTCGGGTTACATACGCTTCAGGTTACAGACTCCGCTAACACAGAAATAGTACCTCGGATTAAGAACTTTGCTTCAGGATGAGAACAGAAATTGTGCTCTGGCGGCGCAGCGGCCGCAGGAGGCCCCATTAGCTAAAGTGATGCTTCAGGTTAAGAACAGTTTCAGGTTAAGAATGGACCTCTGGAACGAATTAAGTACTTAACCCGAGGTACTGGCCTCCCTATATGTACTAATATTTTACTCTGGCTGTGTAAGTAAGCAGTTACCAAGGTTGCATCCCTTTGTTAAAGAATAGCTAATGCCAAGTGTGCTTCATCATGAAATCTAGCATCTTTTCAGGAATGTCCTTTAAGTTTCTATCGCACTAATGATTCTGCCTTACCAGTTCTGTTGTTGTCTTTCAGTGAGAAGATTGCAACAAGCAGCACTAATCAACCAGGAAATCCAAAGTATTTAGTGTCATATGACAGTATCTCAGTGAGTTGGAATGCACTTGGCAATCCTTCTGTCTTTTTTGGAATCCAGTCCAATTTGGAATGATAGATTTGCAAGTCTCCCTTTTATGCTGGGTGCATAAGCAATTTGCAAATAAGCAGAAAAATAATAAAGTAAACAAACAAAAACTCCTGCCACCTTGCATGCATTATTCCATGCATGTTGGCCCCATTAATTTCCCACACTGACAAATGCAGCTGGATGTGCACTGTGAATGTGCCAACATCTAATGCTTTCAAATATGATAACCAAATAATTTACAGCATTTATGTAACAAAGGCATGGATTCTGAAATTTTCAAAAACGATTTGCCAGGGTTATATAGTAAAATATAAGACAACAAAAAAAATAGCTAAATGCTGACTTTTGCAAAGGACACTTCAATTAATAGTTGGCTTTCCTGAGCTTGAGCAATGTCGACATACCTGCATGCATGTTACCCCTTCTGTTCCTGAAAATATCACACGAACTCCTCCTTGGTGCAGAAGAGGTGATAGTACCAGAAGACAAAGCCATATGTTAACCCCTAGCTCCCAATGTGTAATCTCAGGGGCCAAATATGTGCAAGTCTATGGTTGGCTCACCTAACTTTTTAAAATTTAGAGCAGCTGTGTGTTGGCTCCAATCATAGCTGCCAACGTTTCCCTTTTTTTAAGGGAAATTCTCTTATTCCAAATAGGATTAGCAGAACTGGAAGGAGATGGGAGTTTATTCTTTATTCCCTCCATCATGGCTTTTTCCAGATATAAATAGGCAGAATGGGCTTTCCGCTTTCTAACAACAAATCTATCCATGGGAGATTTATGAAAATAGAGGACTGAACACAATTCAGAGGGAAACATCAGGATTCTGCAGGAGTGTTGCAACCCCTCCAAACCTCAGTATATTCTTTAATCCAGGCATAGTCAACCTTTTTATACCTACCACCCACTAATGCATCTTTCTTGATGGTAAAATTTCCTTACCAGTGCTCGATGGAAGGAGGATTCAGCTTGTGCCAAAGAACCCCCTACCACCCACCTAGAATCCTGAAACACCCACTAGTGGGTGGTAGGGACCACGTTGACAACCCCTCCTCAATCAAAGGAACCGCCAGTTTAAGGCCAGAGTTAAGGTTGTCTCATGTTAGCTCAAACTGGCGAGCTGAACAAGCTCAGCTTGGAAATCAAAACATTGAAAAGTCAGCCTGCGATACTGCCCACGTTTGAACAGATTCAGCAATCCAAATATCAAAAATTATTAAAATATAAACCCCATGTTTTAGACTATCAAGATAATTTGTTCTTTAAAAAAAACTGGGCCATGAAAGCAGACAATTCACACATTCAGCTGGAGATGATAACGCAACAGGGTAGTGTAATGGGAGTTCTTTCCTCCCTTCATAACAATAAGTCTTCACAGTGGAGCAGACCATGAGAACACCTGATCACTCAACAAGAATGACAACAAAAAGGTAGGGGAGAGGAGAGTCGTGGAAGGACCCAATTCATACCAAAGGCAGTGTGGTTAAAGGAAAGCTTTGGCTGCTCTTCCACCAAGTAATTGCAAGTGCTGCTTCCAATGAAATGTTTAAACAGCTCAGATGAAGCATGATGTGTAAACACAAGGAACAAATTAGAACTTCAATTGTGCAAATATTATTAGTAGAGAAGTGACATTTCAAACTATACCACGTATGCAATGCTAGGGTAGGTATCTTACCACAATGTTTAGTTCATGGTTGGATTTTAGCAGCTCTTTAGGAACAGTACAGGAAACAGACTGAAACTTCAAAGTAATATTCTCACAGTTCTTGCTTCCAACTTTTAGCACTTCACCTTTAACAGCTTCTGAGTCAATGTTATTGCCCTGGGGGAAAAAAACAGATAAAAAGAATTAGAAACAGAATTACAAAAGAAAAAGAAGATAATAGGGAAGCTTTACCAAGCCAGGCTCATTTCCCCTTGCTAAACATTTTCATTAAGGAGATATAATAAAACAAACGACAGTGAGTGGTCATTGAAATGCATTGATTCCTTCCTGAGACTTAGAAACACACTGAGTTTCTGAATGGCAATTAGAATGCATTAAATCAAGTATCACTGCTTGCTGACAGTCTGGTTTTAGGGACTGTCTTCAAAATTCCAAAGGCCATCTACAAATGGCTAAACAAAAAAGTATCTGCCACTTCTACTCTCAACTGCATACAATTGCAACAAGTTGCTGAATGGCCATAGGAAACCCAGCCAGATGAGTGGCATATAAATAAATAAATTATTATTATTATTATTATTATTATTATTATTATTATTATTATTACTGCAGTTTGGATCCAGGCAAATGGGCTTCAGGTGTTGTAAAACAATCCTAGGAATTCATCGAGATGGCTTAGATAGACTGAACTTTGATGAAATGCCAGGAGCTCCTTTGTAAATCACAGATACATACAGGGAGAGCCTTATTTTCTTTCAATTTGGTAATACATAGCAACACTTTGGCACAATCCTGTAAAGGACTTCAGTAATTTTCCATTTATTACAGCTGCAGAATAAATCCAGACAAATACTCGGGCTTCTTACTGGCAAAGGGAATGCACTGGATCCTGAAATACTGTTTGCAGGTTTTAGTGCTTTTGAGTTGACACGCATTCCCCAATCACAGTTATCGACTTGTCAGTCAACTGATGCTACAATTACATCTCCAGTGCTCATTCATGGTTGCCAGATTCTTGATCAGCGTCCTATCCCTAAAGAAGAGAAACGGACTCCTGTGCAGCTCGGATAATCCCTTTAAACTATGATCTATGTTTTAGGTTGTATTTAGGTGATATCACCATGGATGTCTTTTACTAATTTATAAGCAGAGGGCGATATTTATGTTACAAATTTATTGTAATGTATGATGTTGGTCCTTTGTTTTTTATTTTGCTTTGGTTCTTGTCTGCTGTTTGTAAGTTTTTGGCGGTTTTAAATTTGGAGGTTTAAGTACATTATGTTGGTATGGGAAACTGTCATGTGATGGGCCAATGGCCGTAATAAAGATCAATACAATACAATACATCTCCAGTGACTGTTTCTGTCCTTTAAGATGCTGTGCAAGGGGCCTTCTGAAGGCCTGATTGTATAACCCCCTTTTGGCTGAGCCAGGCTTTTACCTTCCCCATACCCGGTGGCCTGGCTGAAATGGTTTTGTGGCCCAAATGGGTAGGTCTGAGAGATCTAAGCAGACCCATGGGCTGGTGGTTCTCCATCCCTAGCCTAGACAATGGATGTTTCTCTTTGTCTAACTGGCTAGATATGCTTTCTTTGATGTCGTTCATTGCCTCAAAATGTGAAACTAATATGGATTTTGGAGTTTTAGTTGGCCTAAAAAATATATATTTGTGGATTTTGGAGGAAAGAAAATCCCTCTTACTTCCCGTACAAAAACCCCAGACCTGCAATTTGACATGCTTCATCTGATGTGGTAAAGAGAGTACCCTGTACCTGGCCGCTGCTTTAAATATGCCCTGGCAGTACAGTCCCCATGCCCTTGCCTCTGAGTGGCCTTGCAGGTGAGGCCAGCCCAGAATGGAAGGCCCAGTGCGGACGGAGGTAGGTGACACCAGGTGACAATCCCCTCCCCAAGCTACACAGGAAGACGGCAGCCTCCCAGAACTAATCGCAGCCATGCCGTGTGGCAACCCCCCCCCCAAAAAGAGCCCCATGTGAGCAGATATTCTGTGTCTGCTTATCCCAGAAGCAATAAGTTCTAGCAATTTTTAGATTCCCCGTAAGACTGAATGGGGAACACAGAGCTTTATTTTCTGCAGAGTAGCTCAGAACCCAAATTTCAAGTTGACAGAGGACAGAACAATTCAGATCAGGGTTTTTTTTAAAGCACAGGTAGAAGATGAATGTTGGGGTCCCATGCGCAACCTTACGTCAGCCTGACTTTATCTGAAGTCACAAAGACAGACTTTTAAGATGGGGGTGTCTATCATGGACTTTTTGCAATTCTTCGCTGAAAACCAAAACAACAGTCCAGATAAGTTGCCTAAGAGCTGTGGGATTTTTTTTTCTTCAAGTGGTGGCGGTGGCATAAAGTACCCTGTTCTCTTTGAGTGAGGTAAAAAGAACCTTTTGGTCCGAATATGTTCACTTGCTGAAAGGAAAATGTGCCGCATTAGATTAGTTTTACTGAAAAACCAAGTGATAAAGGCTCCTCTATTCTTCTGACACTAATTAAGAAAACAGATAAAAGAATTTTGGTTTGCTAAGAACTGTTTGTTCACTGAACCAAGCGCTCATTTAATTTCATGCTGTGCTTGCTTAATTACTGGATGACAAAACGTGATTATGAGGCATGTAAACTTGTCTCTGGTTTTTTTTGTGTGTATATAAAGCTCAGAATGCTGCCAATTCGGCCTACAGTGACCTTTTGACAGAAGGAACACAAGTTCTCAAAAGCTGGCCTATAGTTTATGAGTGCCTCTCACTTAAGAGTTTGATTTGTGGGGGAGGATACTGAATAACTATAATAGTTTACCCTATGATGCACTTCTCATTTTAAGTAGGGACTTACCACTGATATTTAAAACACGTACCTAACACTAGTGCAAGAGCTTAGTGCAGGATACATACTGTTCACATGTGAACTATATTTGGAAGTGAACTATATTTGGCCAAAGTGAACTATATTCAGAAGTCTGTAGGGAGTTATTCAGGATTAAGTGCTGAAATTACTTACAACTACAAAATTGCTGACAAAGGCACAAACATGGGTAAGGCTTGACATTACTCCTTAACCAGGTTTGCTTTTGTTGCCAACTGAATCAGTGAGTTGGAGGAAAGCAAACACAAACGAGGATCGGTTTTAGTTATCACATGTCAAATTTTCAGTGAAATCTACCAGGCTTCATTTATCCATTTGCCCAACACGGTCTGAATTTGTTCATTTCTGCCTCTGTGTCCTGCTCACAATTACTAGTGGACCTGCCCAGTGCTAAAGTCTGCTTCCTGGGATGTAAAACTGTTTAGCAACCTTTTTAAGGAAATGTGGTTGTTGTTTTTTAAAAAAAGAAAAGCCAGTGGGTCCTTATAACTGACAGCAGAGTTCTAGACCTGACCCAGTCTTGGTTTAAAGATGTATTGCTACTCAACAACACAAGTTCTTGGGCAAGCACTTGTAAAAATATAACCAAATTCCTTACTGTTTTACAGGCATATGCATGTCTGTTAACAGAAACCAGGGCTTTTCTTCCAGAAAAAAGGTACCAATACTCACTATGAAGTTGTTATGTAAGTGCCACACTTTAAACTAGTACTTTTCTTCTAGAAAAAAAATGGTGCTGGTACTGACAGAAACTAAATATACATGAAAACCTAAATTTAACCCAAGCTTCTCTTGTCCCATCTGTATGCCAGTCAAAATTATATCCACATTGTTGTTTGCTTCAGATCCCCAATGGTTCCAGACAAGTTTCCCAGAATTCTTTGGGGCGACATAGGCAAGCTCATTTACCACATTTAGAACCAAACAGCCCTTACCTTAATCACTATATTTTGGTTTCCCTTGGAAATCACCACTGGTTTTGAGGAAATGGTAAAGACCGGGTCATTCACATAATCAAAATTAAACGCCGGTGAGATGACTCCATCAAAAACGAATAATACTTTTGTCACAAAAGGTGGTGTCAGGTTATAGGATCTTAGCATCGGAGTTGTGCAGCAGATCATTTCAGCATTAGAACGATGATTACATTCCTAAAATAATAAGGGGGAATAAGAGGTATTAGATGTTTACATGCCTAAAATAAGAAAAGGAAACTGATAAGTAGACAATTGAGTATCACAACATTTTATATGACTTCAACTTTTTGTTGATTTCTGCTTTCAGAGAATTGTCCCAATTATAGCTTGCATATTCTTTAAACATAGCAGCAATATAAGTTTGCCGTTATAAAACTTCACACTCACTTTAAAAAATAAAGTTAATTCTAATCATGGACATACTTTGCAACATTCACCTAGTGATGTTACATAAACTGGACTTAAGTAAGTTATATTAGTGACATCCTCTCTCTCTCTCTCTCTCTCTGTGTGTGTGTGTGTGTGTAAGTCTATGGATGTGTGTCTTGGACACTCAGTGTTGTCTTCTACTTTTATGTCCAGCTACAGTGTCCAATACTATCATCTTGGGAAATGGTTCTTACGTTGAAAACTCTGGGAAGTTGTAAATTCTGGCCTTATTTCCACTGGTACAGGTTTCTTTGTGCACCAAGGGATGGATGCTTAAATGAGATCCAACACATTAACACAAAACTATGTGCCCACTTTCAGTACACACTGAGCTTCTAAACCTGTTGATTTCCACATTTGTTTCAATGGGGAAAAAATATACGGTAGGTCTCTATTTCAAGATCTGACAGCTCCATAGAAGCAAATAGCACAACCCGCACCTGCAAGAAGTACAGCCATAAGAAATTGCTCAAATGGCCAAGTATGCAAGGTAAGGAGGAGTACTTTTCTACTTAAAACACATGGGAATGTCAAAAAAAAAGAAAGGGGAAGAAGAGGGTTTTAGTCTCGTTTTACCCAAACGTAGCTATACAGTGGTACCGCGGGTTAAGTACTTAATTCGTTCCGGAGGTCCGTTCTTAACCTGAAACTGTTCTTAACCTGAAGCACCACTTTAGCTAATGGGGCCTCCTGCTGCCACTGCGCCACCGGAGCACAATTTCTGTTCTCATCCTGAAGCAAAGTTCTTAACCTGAAGCACTATTTCTGGGTTAGCGGAGTCTGTAACCTGAAGCGTATGTAACCCGAGGTACCACTGTATATTTTTTCTGTGACCAACTGTAAAGGAGATGAATTTATTTGACCCTACCTTCATCAAGCTATATTCTATCTTTATCACCAAACTCCGAATATAATTGTACATTGTATTAATTAACATTATTTTTAATGTATTAGTGGCCATGTGGTGATTTTAGCCTATAATTTTTATTGTTTAAAGTCTTAACTTGTATATTAAGGTACTTCTATAGCTCTGTTTAGAGTAGGTAATGTTTTGATAATATAAATGTTTTAAGTTTTTTGTATTAATCCAGCATATTTCCTTTTAACTGTTGAATGATTCTGTGTACATTGCGGCAGCCTTTGGCTATGTGCAATAAAACTGACTGACTGACTTATTGACAGTTAAAGTGGTTGTCTTTGTACTGCAATGCTGGATCACAAGCACATACACGCGCAAGTTGTTTATGTATGATAAATGGTAGGGAACCGAGACGATAGTCAAGAGTTGACAGTCAAGTGTCATATGTATATTTCTCCCCCCGCCCCAATCTAATTGGGGAAATGAGCCTATAACCAATTTGTACAAATGCAAAGCATGCATACAAAAATAGAAGGCACGTTGCAGTAACTCTGTCAGACTCTGTTGCCAGCTTAGAAATTCTGGTGTGCTTTCTGGCTGACTCAGGGCCAGACTACATACTGTGCTGGGATAACCACAATTGATCAATCTTTCTTTATTAAATGCAGCTGCAGGAGTTGTGGGCAGTGGTGTATTAAGTTATTGGGATGAAGTAGTAGCATGGAGGGGTGGAGGGTTTTAGCTCTTTCTGCAGTCTAAAGCACACAAACACATCAAGCTGCTATTTGATCTGCTGAGGGAAATACAAGTGCCTGTGTTTTTCCCCCCATGGAGAAAATAGCAGTTTGCACATATGTCAGTTTGTGACTGAGAGATCTGCATTAAGAAAACAGTATGGGGGAAAGGGGTTAAATGCTTGCAGCTTCTGTCCAATCAGATTAGCAGCCACTCCCTAATGTTGCATTTATTTAAAAAGAAGTCAAGAGATCAAACCAAGATCTTCCAGAATAACACACAGTTCATCTCATAGAACTCTAAACCTCTGCCATTTTATCTAAACTCATGTGTACAAAAGGCATTTCTAGAATTAATCTGAGGCTGTTGGTTTGTATGCCCATGGAAAATTCTGGCCCAGTTACATCATTTTTCACGTGAAAGAACAGCACAAATAGTCCATGGCTGAGGACTGTGGTCTTTCATTCAGTTGAAGGCTGGAGCGGAAAGAAAAATAACCCAGCAATGGAATTTAGTTAAGACAATGGAAGAAACATTCCAGACTACTGCCAAAAATGCTATGGGCATCTCAAACTCAAAACTGGCAGCAGCTGGGAATGTTTTCTTCCCCACTGTCCTACCTAAAGTATTGCAAATCATACATTTGAGGCGCCAGGCTTTGGGAAGGAGGTGTGAGGGCTCTGAGATGCTGCAGGAACCCTCACACCTTCTTCTCAAAACCCAGCATCTCTGAGAGGTCCAGTGTTGTCCTTAGGTCAGGTCTGCATGTGCAGCAGAACAAGGTAATATAAAGGACAGTACTGCTTAGCCTGCAGGTGGGAGTCATCCCTTTTTAATGTTATCCAGAAAAATCCTAGCTTAGCCAACTTTATAAATATAAGCATAAATCCATAAAAGTTACTAGCCTGCAATTCTTCTTACTCCCACTGCAGGCTGGCAGAAGAGGAACAAACACCTCTGTCCTTCTAGCAGCAGTTGACTGCATTTCTATGCTGGGCACAGAGTAGGAACAGAGTACTCTGGTCCTCCTTTGCCAGCCAGTTCTCTCAGACGCATTGAATTCCATGCACTTGCAAGAATTCCTTCTTGCTTATGGCTACCAGGCTAGTGCCGAAATATAAGGTTTAGCTCAGTCATCTGTTTGCTGTGCTGGTTTTCTATCTGAAAGCCATTTAAAAAAACCCATAATAGAACATTCATTCATTAATTTATTAAAAATTAAGTGATTTTCCCCAAGCTGCAGAGTGCAGGTAATTCCCCCACTCAGTTCTGTGGCATGTGTGGACCAAGCCTTATTAATAAGAAAACATATATTGTTCCATAATCTTGCACAGTTCTTTTATGATGAGCTATATGCCTCAAGGGAGCACATGCAGATTGCCGGCACTAGGTGCAATCTGGGTACCAACTGAAGTTAAAGGTGCTTAAATTAAAGGCTTGTGTTGGCAATCATAAACATAGGGTGTAAACCCTATTGAAACAGTGGGACTGACTTCTGAGTAAGCATGCATAGGAGTGTGCATATAAATATGTTGTATTCCGTTTACATTAAATAGAATGAAATACAGTGGTACCTCGGGTTACATACACTTCAGGTTACAGACTCCGCTAACTCAGAAATAGTGCTTCAGGTTAAGAACTTTGCTTCAGGATGAGAACAGAAATTGTGCTCCGGCGGCGCGGCAGCAGCAGGAGGCCCCATTAGCTAAAGTGGTGCTTCAGGTTAAGAACAGTTTCAGGTTAAGTACGGACCTCCGGAACGAATTAAGTACTTAACCCGAGGCACCACTGTAATACTAGCAAGTCATAGATTAAGCATGTAACTACATTCATTTTTGCTGCAATGGCCTCAGACAATTATATCCCTTTTCATTAATAACTACTTTAAAAGATACCTATATTCCTATTTTTTATATGTAGGTGATTATGCACAGAAGCATTCGTATACATCAGAACAGATCCTGGTAATCATACTGATTTCATTAACGTAAATTCATTGCACATCTAATCTACTTCAGAGTACCAATGTCTTTTAAATTAATAACAGTGACACTTATAACCTAGTTTGTGGGCATCTATTAGAATAGAGTCTATAGCTCTTTACTTTATCAGGCCAGTCTCAAAAAAAGGATGCTTTCAGAAAATGATAAAAAATAAATAAATCTAATAATACTCTTTAGTGGTGATGCAATGTGACTGATTGGGAAGGTCAAGAGAAATTGCATTTGTTGTGCCCTTATTGCTAGGTAATTTGACATGACATTCTTACTCTGAAATTGATTTTAGAAATTGAAAAATGTGATGCTTTTCATGAAATACTGCATTGATAATCTGTAATAAAAAAAAAATCCAAATCCATCTGATCAAGACTAAATTAACATACCACCTATTTTATCTGGCTTTTAAAAGACGTTCTCCTTGAATGTTTCCACTGTATTTCAGGCAGTATTTATTCTTTGTTGTAAAATATATACACACACACACACACACACATATATATATATATATATATATATATATATATATATATATGTATGTATGTATTTGCAAAAGGTTGGGTACTACTGAAATATGTATAGCATTTAAGTGAGCTGCAGGAAAGAAGGAAACCTTCAAAAATTCACATGGCTTACAATATGAAGGCCTATGTATTCTTGCCTCAACCCTAATTGTGACCTATGAGGCAATGAAAGCAAGCCATGGCCGATAAAACCTGAACTCCAGTATCTAACTTGATTTTTAAGAAACCTGCGCAACAACAGGATAAATGTGGAAGAAGATCTGTGTGCTTTAGGGTAGCTGGTAGCTGACCCAGATAAAAGCAAGGGGTAAAAAGGTGGCATGTTATAGCATCTCAACCGTCATGGCAGCTCAGAGGATAAATGGCCTTTCACAGAGAATCTAAAGCATGGATGCCTAACAATGTGAATGGGAAGATTTAGGTGATCAATAACAGACTTGGAAAAAGGTAGACGGAAATAAAAAGGAATAGTGTTTGGCCTAGACAGATGCATCCAACTGCTAAGATGTCTAAGCTAAGATCTGTCATGTGACCCTGAGCATTCCAGTTTCACCAGAAATGAAAGAGTGACGGAAATGACAGTGACGACAAGTGACGACAAGTCTAATGCAGAAAAGGGGTGGTGGTGGTTGCACACACTGAAAGGGCTGTTTCGGATGTTAATGATCCTGCCTTGTTAAAACATAGTTTGGGGAACTAGGAACAGGTGTCAGGCCAACACGAACACCAACTTCACACATGTATTTCCACACATGCAGGCTTTAATTTCCCTATACTATATACACACTTCTCCACGACAGTGGCACTTCTCCAACAAGAATAAAATGCAGCCTACATGACAAAGAATTTTTCTACATGCTTGGCTGGTCTTAATATATTTTGTGGTATTTGAAAGCTCAGCTGGCATATAGGCCTGCACTGTGATGCCTGTTTGCCCAAGTACACCACCAAACCCTTTTAGAGACTTTAAAGAAAGCTAAGCCTCCCAATGCAACTAGCTGCTGTCATCTTTAATGCAAAAGGCTGCATCGTTCTGTCAGTTAATCAGAAACTAGAAGATATATAGAGATATGCAGAATAAAAATCAACATCTCAAACAATTCAAATTTTTAAATGCACCTTCAGCTACCTGAAGATAAGTCCCAATGAACGCAGTATAACTTACTTCTGCGTAAATTTGCACAGGATCGTGCTGCATGCTCTGTTTGAAGGTATGTGCATATTAATCTAAAGTTAGCACTTATGCTATGCAGGGCTCAGCAACCTTTTTCAGCCGTGGGCCAGTCCACTGTCCCTCAGACCATGTGGTGGGCCGGACTTTTTTTTGGGGGGGGGGAATAAACGAATTCCTATGCCCCACAAATAACCCAGAGATGCATTTTAAATAAAAGGACACATTCTACTCATGTAAAAATACGCTGATTCCCAGACCGACCATGGGCTGGACTGAGAAGGCGATTGGGCCGCATCTGGCCCACAGGCCTTCGGTTGCCTACCCCTGTGCTACAGACTTACCACAGTAAAGTTCTTGCCAAGCTTAGGGACGGTTACCACCATCTTTGGAGCGTGTGCTGAATTCAGATTGATCCCCTGAGCTGTAATTGTGCTTCCACCACTGAGAAAAAGAAATTGAAACAATAATCATATAAACAAATACCAATTCAAAATGCACACCAGTATTTTCATTTTCTTAAATATCAATATGTTATTTAGACTCAACAGATCAAAAATGGCCTTGTGAAAGAAATGAACACGAAATCATAAACTGCAACCCTACCTATATAGAGCAGTCCCCTTTACTCCCTACAGTGGCCTTTGATTCCCACTTCAACCACTGCGTAAGGTTGATTTGATTTCCCCCACCTTGTTCCTGATGTAGATCTTCACTGACCCCTTCTTTCCTGGCTAGGTAAGGCACTATTCTGTGGTTCACTTCAGGTGAAAAATGTTTTGGCTCTCATATATGTTTGTGTGAGTGCGAGAGAGACGCCTCATTCGGACATAATGCTAAACTATAGTTAGTGTTATGAGACTGAGCTTATGCAGGGCTTAGGCTCACACACTTCCTCTTACTCTCCAGCTTGGTCATGAGATGTTCGAAAACATTCACTTTTCTTTTAGATTAACTACATCTTACTGTGTTGTGCAAACCTGGACAGGCTGTGGTTATCTCCGCTAGGGTTAGATGAAGCAAGCCAACTTCAACCCGTAGTTTATGAAGCTGACCTCTTTTATACTAACCATAGCTAAGGTTAACCACAGTCTAGGATTCAGATGATATGCTAAACTACAGTTTATCTAAAGCAGAAGTAGAAGCTCTGCATTTCCTCTTCATGGCTACACCAAAGGAGAAGGGGCATGCGACGGGGAGTGCAAGTTCAAAAGGCTAATTCACATAGCACTAAAGCACCAGTTAGCATAATAGCCATATGCAGCCAATATGTGTGAATGGAGACTGTAACAGCATGATGGGCTTAGGGTTCCTAAATTGTCAATAAAACCCCTTTCATTTTTAGGGAAGGTAGTGGAATCCAAATTATATAAAACTGCTTGGCATATTACCTAGGAATAAAAATGCACATCCATTTGGGAGATTTGGTAAGCTGTGCCACTCTTTGCTCATTCATTCCTATGAATATATTTATTGGAAGTTTCACTCACCTAAGAAAAGATTTGGCAGGATAAATTTTAGAAACAGTAGGGTTTTCTCTGTATGTAAAATGACCCGCTGAACGAACCGCTGAATCGATTTTCATTCTGACATGACACTCTGACACTTCTCTTTCGGGAGCAGTGTAGCACTCTATGGTATTATCAGACACTCTGCACAAGAAAGAATCCACAGGGGAAAATATTTGCTATAATCGCTATTGGAAAATACATGCTGCATATTTTCTAAAACTAGCCAAGTCCCACTTAAGAGTAAGTTCATTGAAATTAATGGGCCTAAGTTAGTCATTAAATTACATAACATTGGCTACAACCCCCTAACTTGATATCCTAGTTCTGAAATTAAGCCACCACTTCCCAGTGGCTTAAACTCTGAAACTTTTTGCAGTTTGGGGGGAACACCCAGGCACAAGCATTGTTTATTGGGCCAATATCATTCTGTCTGAGCCAAGCCAGTGACTAGCTCAAGCCTATGCAGCAAGCTTTAAGATGAAGGGGGAGTTTGAACAGCAGTGTTCCCAAGTTCAACACTCTATCCATTACACAATGCCAGTTCCCAAACAGAAATCAAAATGAAAAAGCAAACAGAAGGAAGGGGGAAGAAAGTGGAACAGGAAGGCTACATTAGCACACTTAGTATGAACTGCATCTCTCTGTGTGTAAATATAGTTCCAACATTCCATCAGACTCTATCAACATTCTCTGGAATCATACTCTAGCCCATGGGTAGGCAAATTAAGGCCTGGGGTCCGGATCTGGCCCAACCGCCTTCTAAATCTGGCCTGCAGACGGTCCGTGAATCAGCATGTTTTTACATGAGTAGAATGTGCCCTTTTATTTAAAATGCATCTCTGGGTTATTTGTGGGGCCTGCCTGGTGTTTTTGAATGAGTAGAATGTGTGCTTTTATTTGTGGGGCATAGGAATTCGTTCACCCCCCCCCCCAAAAAAAAATAGTCTGGCCCCCCACAAGGTCTGAGGGACAGTGGACTGGGCCACGGCTGAAAAAGGTTGCTGACCCCTGCTCTAGCCCGACTTAAAAATGGAAGTGGGGGAAGGTGGTACCTAGAGCATCTTAGGAAACAAAGTAAGCAGGCTTCAATTTGGGACACAACTATGAGGAGGCAAAACTCATCCCTCACCCCTGACACTAGGTTCACCAAGCACAGTTAGCCCCCTCCCGCATATTCCTATGTGCACCTTCCACACAAATGCATGGCTTTTTTCCACTCCTGCTGGAAAATAATGTCAGGTGCAATAGACATCTAGCCAGCCACTGTGAGAACAGAATGCTAAACTAGGTGGGCTTGATGCAGCAAGACTCGTACAGTGGTACCTCGGGTTAAGTACTTAATTCATTCCGGAGGTCCGTACTTAACCTGAAACTGTTCTTAACCTGAAGCACCACTTTAGCTAATGGGGCCTCCTGCTGCTGCCGTGCCGCCGGAGCACGATTTCTGTTCTCATCCTGAAGCAAAGTTCTTAACCTGAAGCACTATTTCTGGGTTAGCGGAGTCTGTAACCTGAAGCGTCTGTAACCCGAGGTACCACTGTATTGTGTTCTTAATGAAAAATGCACTTGGGAGACAACACTAGAGTGAGGTAAAGATGTTTCCACCACCGTAGATAGTGTGTGAGGCTAGACATCCATTGGTCAAAAAGGTAAGAAAAGCAGGGAGAGATAAACAGAAATGCACTTTTGGAGGGTCTCTGCGATACACAGACCTCTCTTACACTCCCTCACACTGCTGTCCCACAGATCGTCTATACTGGACTAGTTAACCTCCTGTTGAAAAAAAAATACTGCACTGTTTTTTTTCTTGGATATGCAGACAATATGCAATTAAGTAATTCAGTAAATAAAGTTTGAGATTTCTGATTCTTTCTGTCTTAATGCTTCCGAGTTCTGATATCGGTTTATATTGCTGTTTTTGATTTATATGTTTTATGTTTTTTTCATATACCACCCTGGTCACTTTGGGTTGAAGGTTGGAACATAAATCTAATGGAACAGCACTAATAAAATAACAACAGCCAGTACATTAACAACACTGAAAACATTGTTTCACGTTATACCTTGTCAATCTGCATTGTTTACTACCAACATAAATCTCTCGAGAGTTCCCGCTGCTTAGGTATTCCCCGGTTAAAGTCAACAGCGTTCCACCAAATCTTGGACCATAGGTGGGTGAGATGCTTCTTATTATGGGATCCTGTCAAGTAAAAAGAATGCAGCTTGTTAATTAAAAAAAAAAGCGAAATTAAGAATCATATTAAAAGAAGACATGTATAATGAGGTCATCATACTTAATAATAAGAAGTAACTTTTTTAACGGTTAACACAGGGGTGGGGAACCAGAGGTCCAGGGGCCACATGTCCCTCCAGGACTGGACCTTGAGACCCTCCCTAGGCCATACCCTACCTCAGCACCCACCTCCTCACCAATCCTGCTCTGCACCGTACTTTAGTGCTTTTGTATAGCTGGACTGTAAACTGTGTTAGCGCTTTCTTCTTACCAGGAGGCAGGTTAGCAACATGAGTGTTAGGAGTGTATGCATAGAAATCTCTTGTCTTCTTCATGGCCTTGCTAAGCAAAGGTACGCATCACATCCATGCCCCCTGGAAGGTTTCTCACAAGAGAATGCAGTCCTCAAGCTGAAAAATGTTTCTCGCCCTTGCTTTTTAACACTTACCACGTAAGAGAAGGTATTGAAAGTGGCATTAGCTTGTCCATTTGAAACGACGCTTGATACATTAAAACGTGCATTCGTTACATCGCCAAGTGTGCATTCCAACCTTCAACAACAAAGCAAAGACATTCTTTCTAATTATGTTATAAATATAAAAGAATCACCCAAAGTTATAATAATAATCTTCGTTTTTTAAAGTTGTTATAGCTTTCCCTGATGCATAATTTTAATTTATTATTTTATTAAATCAGTAATTATAGATAGCCCTGAAGCTGTAGATATTTTGCCAATAATTTGTGATGCACCTCTGACTTGGAGGGGGAGAGAGATGAGAACACATTCCAGTTTCTATGTAAACACACTTTTTAATATATATTTTGTTCCAAACAGTGGGTGAAAGATCAACAAAACTTTTCTCTTGCAAGAGCTCTGTCCTAACAGATATTATTGTGGTAAGAAAAACTTCCTTGGGTGTTCCCAAGAGTATCACAAAAAGTACGTGTTAGGACAGCTTTATCAGAGATTTATCTAAAGGAATGATATGATGAGGCTTGTATGAGCCACTCAAAGAAAACAAGTCCTTTAATGACATCATCCCTACAGCTATGCCAGAACACAACCCCAAAAGGTAAAATGTTTAAGATGTAAATTCAGAAGTAGCTGTTAATAGTCACCTTCTGTGATCCTAAAGTACTAATTGGAACCAACTGTAAGAATTGACAGGAACCAAACAGAACTAGTTTGGGACCTGAACTATATATTTGTGCTGGGTTTCTTCCAATGGTACCACAGTAATGTTTTTAACTGCCAGCTTTAACTGTCTATGCTGTAGCAGCGACATCTCTTCCCAAGAGGAGATGCATGGGTTCTGCTGTTGAGGACTCTGTAGTCCAAGGTAGTCCAACTCGCAGACCTTTTTTTGGAAACTCTCAGAAGTCACCCAGAAGAAAAGCAGCTGTGAGTCTTTCCAAACAACCAAAGAGTCTTTCCAAACAACCAAATGCTACTGCCGCCATTGCCCCCTTGGAGAGCCAGGGTATGGAGCAACTCTCACTGCTACGCCAGATTAATGAATGAGACTGGTGCAGAGCCAGTCCACAAGGCTAGCTAACTGGCTGGGAATCTACACTTGGCAGGGTATGTTAGTAACAGACCTTTAAATCTTTTTTGCATCCCCACTGAGATAAAAAAGGGCACTCATATGAAATAGGCAGTTCATGCTATACAGAACTAGGTTAACAGACAACAAACACATGTAAATAATAATAAATAAAATAAAGTGCTACTGGGAACTATTGACAGAGTAAGAGCTATGAGCTGGTGGTTGGACCATCTCCCAGTGACACAGTTTGCCACCCAGCAACATTTACTACTGAATATCACACTTCAGTGACAGACGGCCAAAGAATGCATGGCACAAGTTATTTGGTGGCGTCTTCCATCGCCCATGTGCCTCGTGATACGTGCTTATAAAGACAGCGTTGATCTCTTACTTGTTTTTGTCACTAGCTTTGACATCCAGAATGCACTGCTGTCCCCCAATAAGAACCGACATTTTTTTAAGATTCAACTTGTTGTTTTTGCTGAACCCAAAGTCCCACCCACACAGGGTCAGTCTTGTTACACCATCAAAAGCTGCGCTGTTTGGAAGAATCTGAAAAGGAAAAAAAAATAGTAACACACTTAGGATTTCTGATGGGCTTTGAAGGTGTTTTTCAAAGGGGAAAATAATGGGAGAAAATAATTTCTTCTGCTGGAGAGTACCCTACCCTTTATCTTAATTGTTCCTCACCTTTCATTCATCACAGTATGAGCATTCTCAGACAGTAGCAATAAATAACCCAGCCACTGCTCGAAAGCTCTGAATTATTATGTTTAGGGGCACTGAACAAGCTCTGCATTGTAATAGTCTTTTTAATACCCCTTTAGCTTGTCTTTTATGTCTTTCTTGTGGTATGTAGAAGAATACAATGCACTTATTTTATTAGAAGTAAGATAGTGAATAAAAGAATATCAGTAACTTATTTCACCAATGTGATGAAAAGGCAAGAATTCATGGAGATGATAGCTTCAAAGACATCTAAATCAAACATTGCCTTGGGAGCCACAGAATTAGCAGGGCTTCTATAATGCTTTGGCTGAATTGATATCATTTGGTTACTTCTACATTTTCAAGTTAAAAATAAACTACCTTGCAGCAATGTAGTGACAATCCAAAAAGGAAGTGCTCTTCCCCCTCCCACAACCTTCTATATATTGTAAATTGTGTTGTAAATATAACAATGGTGGGAAAAATATATGAATACTATGGAAGTTGTTCAAATTTCAGCAAGGCACTGTCAATAAAATCTGACAATGCTTTTAAGGCATATATAGACTTTTAACAATAGCATCTGAGTTTGCAAACATTCAAGCCCCCGGGCTAGAGAACAAAAGAATTAACTTATGCTTGTGATGGAACTACTAAAGTGACTTTGGCTTAATATTTTATAGTGCAAGTTATTTTATTCCTAAGAAGCAGCACAAATGTGTCTTTCATCATGAATCCTGCTTCTTCATGTTGCATCCGAAAAGGACATTTCTAGTAAAATACTCAGGTTACTGTCCCCTTTGAACATCCAAAAGGAACTGGCACATTTCATTTAAACTTTATTGACTTGGCTTAATGCTAGAAGGATTTAGGAAATAAAATGCCAAGGGCAAAGTACGTATTGTGAACATGCTGCACAAATTAAACCATATAAATAGTGAAACAATTGATCCTAGGGAAAATGAGACAATGAATTAAATCCAGACCCTACTAAAGTCCATTTGGAATCTACTCCAGAGTCATCTTTATGTATATGCCGTATTTCCTCAATGTCTTATATTACTCTCCCTTGTGTAAACAAGACTCTAGAGTTTGTTGGTCTGCAAAATCTTCTATCAATGACAATTAGGAAGGGCCCTCTCAGTGGTGGCACCCGCCTTGTGGAATGCCCTCCCATCAGATGTCAAGGAAATAAACTATCTGACTTTTAGAAGACATCTGAAGGCAGCCCTGTTTAGGGAAGTTTTTAATGTTTGATGTTTTATTCTGTTCTTAATCTGTTGGGAGCCACCCAGAGTAGCTGGGGAAACCCAGCCAGATGGGCGGGGTATAAATTTTAAATTATTGTTGTTATCGTTATTATTTAGCCATGCTAATGAGCAGGACATCCTGGATTTACAGAAGCCACCCCAGCTTCGGATGCCAATCCTAGATGTCCCTTTTTGGCTTCCTCTGCTTCCTCCTCCGCAGGCACTGCCTCTGCCGCATTCTCCCAGGAGCCAAAAGAACACAAAATCCAAAGATGTGTGTTTTTTGTGCCATGCTCTCCTATTCCTCTGGTGCTGCTTCTGGACGTAGGTGCGTGTGTGGCGCATGTGTGTGGGGTGGTGAACAGCAATGAGTAAGGGCAGCCAGTGGTAAGATGAGGGGGAAGGTGGTATGTAAGGGTGGCTGGTGGCAGGATGGTAAAGGGGTGGGGGGGAGAGGCAGCGACCGCAGTGTATAAAGGCAGCCGGTGGGGTGATGTTGTGGGAGGTCATGTCCCAATCTTCCCTCCCAGGAGGTTGGAGGGTATGTACTTAATATTAAGTATTGTTGCTAAATAATTACAAGTCAGGCTTTTTTTTTCCCAGCCAGAGCTCACCGGAACTCAGTTCCAGCACCTACTCAGGTGGGCGCCATTGCCATCATGCCACCATGAAAGGAGGCGTTCATGGTGATTTCCAGCACCTCTTTTTCTAGAAAAATAGCACCAAGAGACATTTCGAGAGATTTTCCCAAGCCAAACAAGTACAGCTGCTCATAGAGGTGCAAGTATAGCTGCTACATGAACATTTATAGGGAAGCCCAAGTTTAATTTCAATAGAATTACATTTCATTTGTGCCTTCCATAGTTGTACATTTCTATTTTACATGAAACGGGGAAGTTCAGATATTTTGTGGGCTTTTTTCTTTCTTGCTTATTTAGAGAGAAACCGTTTTGACTGCGAATGCTGCCACACCTAGGAATGTGATCACTGTGACCAAAAATTCTGAGAAAGTGTGTGGCCTATTTAAAGCAAAGGATACAAACTAGGAGTCCTACTCTTGCATTTAAAAAACACTAACAAAATTGCTCTTGGTGGGATAGATTACCATCTATTTTTTTTTTAACCAACTAAAGGCTTGGTCCCAGGGCGATATTTACAATGGTAGCAGCAGTTTTTATGTTTCAGGGATGTTTCAGTGTATTTTATTTTGATCACAATTGCCTTAGACCACTGCACTAAAACCAAAACAACCCATAGCTGTTGTTGGGGCCGGTTCCACGTGACTAGGCAAAACACCACAAAATGACGGAAATTTTTCTTATCATAGTAAAGGCAAAATGAGGCATTACCATCAACTCAGGCCTTTGCAATTACCACTCTGTGTTTAACTTAAGGACCAGAGTATCACTTAGCATATTTTAACCACACTGTTCCTTTAAAACCCTCATATATATGGATGGATTTACGGATTCTATTGCAAATGCCACACAAAGCAGGTTATCTTTGATTTGATAGTACCAGCAAAAAGCCTCAAACACACGGTTCTTCCCTAGATTTAATGTGCATGGGTGTAAAGCAATAGGCCAAAGATGAATAATCTATTTTTTTATTTTTAGTAGTAATGCCAACCGTCATGGTCTACCAAAGCGTGAAATCTCCCTTAGCAGCTAGCGACCATAAAGATTTAGGTTCTCAGCTGCATTATTTTTCTTCCTTTTAGAAATAAGTTCCACAAACTCACATATGCTGTGGCACAAGCTACTAGGATATTTCATCATTTATCACTGCCAGAGAATAAAATTTATTGCATTTTTTTTTAAAAAAATAATATATTCAGCACATGAACTTGAGCTTTATATCAATCCAATTGCACTCTGAGAATTTTTCATCATTCACTAACTTTATGCAAAATTTCTCCTGAGTAAGCACAGTGGACTTGTTTTAAAGAATTGCTATACA
This sequence comes from Podarcis filfolensis, assembly GCF_964270895.1. Taxonomy (NCBI): domain Eukaryota; kingdom Metazoa; phylum Chordata; class Lepidosauria; order Squamata; family Lacertidae; genus Podarcis; species Podarcis filfolensis. Next base: position 22,166,276 of record NC_139612.1, read on the forward strand.
GTATTCATGAAACTCTTTTTCCCTAATGGCTTCCTTACTCAACAGATACCTTTAAAAACATTTCCTGCATGTAAAAATAACATGACTATACCAAGCATGCCTGCATTTTGTCATAAAAACCCAAATTACACATGACGGCTTTGAACAATTTCATACTAACCTCACAGACTAATGATAGCATGACATCTCAGTCACACGAAGTCCTCTTACCCTTGCCCTGGCAGAGGTAAGGGGCCTTAATGTAGTTTTAAATGTGATTTACATTCACTCTAAGGCCGTTTTACACTACGTGAAGTGCATAAAAGGCCTAATGTAACTATGAATCAGACTTCATAATTTAAAAATTATTTAGGGCCTGCTTTCCACCCCATTTAAGCCATGTGCACTTGCTTAAAGTGATTGTAAAAGCTTCCCCCTTTCAGAGAAGACAGATTTCCCTTCATGTTGTGCATCTATACATAACTGTAGGGTGCAAGGATTGTTCACTGGTCCTTCCTGAATTCACAACTGAGTTCTAATCCATTACAAAGGATGCATTTACCATTATCCTGCTATGTCTTGTCACCATAGGCTTTTTCTCTTTTGCTTCAATACAGATTACAACAGTTTGATAAGGTACAAATTTGACACAGATTCGTTTTCTATGTCGGGCTTGACTTGGATGCTATTTTAAGCACTTTTAAAAGCAAAACAGAAGTATGTTCGGTAGTTCAAAGGCTCCACTATTTATGCATTTATCCATCTAAAAACACCAATAGCAGTGAGCAGCAGAGACAAATATATCGAGTGAACGGTTGGTGTGTTTACGTGTGGGATTACAAGTGGCATGGCCGCTCTGTAAAACTAGACCTTCATAATTATGTCACACTTAATGCAAAATGATTTGGTTAAATGCAGAGGCAGCCTGTACAAATCTTGCAATGACCATAGCTAACTGAAAACAGCAATGGGCTACTAAGCTCTTTTCTCATTTGTGTAATTTAACTCTTGCTCACACTTTCCGCGTTCATGAATATTTTTTAACGGAAAGCAGCTTCTAGAGAGGCTCCCTTTCCTAGGGGCCAATCTGCAGGCTGTCTCTTTACTTAATGGGCAACAATACACAACCCAAATGTGTCAACAGAATTGACAGCTCCGTTATAGGGCTTCCATTGGGAACAGGGCTCCGTTGAGCCAGCCTCAGTACTGAGGTTCAAAAAAGTTAAACAAAAATTTATTAAAGATCTTCTTGGTTCACAAAAAAATGTGCATTGTTTCTCCCCCCCTCCAAATCATAAAGTCTTTTTTACGTTTGATGTGAGACATTATACAGAGTAATGTGGGGGAAGAAGAATGAGGGGAAAGAGAAGGGGAAGAGAGGATTGTGGTGGTAATATTTAGTATGTTTGTGTGGTTTTATGCCACTGTCACTTGAGTAGGTTCTCTATTCATTTATTGTTTGTGTGTGTACACATACATACACAAACACACATATATGTATAAATACACACATACATATATATTTCTTGGTGGTGAGAGAGGTTGGGGAGGCAGGGCGTGGTTGGTTATCTTTAGTTGGCTGCAGTGAGGTTTGTTTGTGGGGTAGGGTGATTGTTGGGTCAGGTCAGCCATATTGGTCCATGCGTACTCGTGACAGGTCTCTCCAGTGTTTCTGGCTGCTGAGAGTAGGTGGATTATGAGCTCTTTATAGTGTGCATGGGCATTATTATCTTGGAAGATGTTTAGTAGGGCCAGTTCTGAGGTGACTTCTAACAGGTGTTTAGTTATTTTGCTTGTTTGCAGTAGGACTGCTGTCCAGAAGTTGGATTTGGGGGCATTCCCACCACAAGTGGAGATACGTGCCTGTGGAGGTGCAGCCTCTCCAGCATTTTGGCGAGGTTCCTGGGTGTATCAGTGCCAGTTTCCATGGTGTTAGATATATATTTTTTTAAATTAAACAGAAAAGAAAGCCACTCTATATTAATGACTCTTGTTACCAAGAATGAGGAAGTCACTTCATTATGAGAAATCTAAAGTGAGAAAGATTCACCAATGTTCAAGTCCTAAATCGGTATGCAAAATAACTCTGGGAGTCATTCAGCATGTTCACACCTGACTTATTCCCATATTGATGCCGAAAGCCATAATTAGTTCACATAAATGAAAACTCTAACACGGTAAGTTGTCCCAGGGCAAAGTATGGAAAAACCACCTGTCACGCTTTACCCATTTTACTGAGATTTTTGTCCAGGCAAAACTTGACAAAGGCCTTCTCTCAATTTCTGTATTTTACCCTAACGGGCAAATAAAAGTTTGGAGGGTAGAGATTCCATTTAGAAACATGGCGGGAGGGCAGCAAGAGAGGATTAACCCTCTCCTCAATGCTGTAGCCCCAAATGTAATTTGAGAGAGACTGAAAATGCTTTTTCCTTCAGGCAGGGAAAAGCCCCACTGAAGAGATTTTGTGTTGGTGTGCCATAGTGTAAGAACATCTTATTCAAATAACTGGAGGGCATGTTTTAACTTGTGAAAAGGAAATCACAGAAGTGATACTTCATGTGTCCCACTGCAGTAGTTTTTTTTCTAGATCCTTCCAACCCACTCCCTGCTTGGGGTTGAACTGGCAAATCGCTGCTTCTTCTCTGGAAAGCTTTTCTCCAAAAAGGTTACGAGAGTTTGCCCAGAATTGTATACACTTATCATTACACCAGTCTACATTACACAGGGATTAATGAAAGAAAAAGATAGCTTTACCTGAGAAATTTTGGGTGCACATGTTTCCTGTGTCCAACTTCCTACAGTGCACTCAGATGACCGCACGCACTGGTCACCACACCAGCCGCAATTCATGAAGGAAGGCAGTCGAAGACACTGGCTACAGGTATTGACGTGAGAGCACCCTGGTCCAATTAGTGGGATCTTTGTTATCTAGTGACAGGAACGTTACATGAAAATCACCCCAAAACTGTATAGGTTAGTAGACAATGTATACACAGCTGAGGAGCCAGAAACACTTTTAAGTTACCCTGCCAATGATATGGCTGTTAACTTTTACAATATAGGCAGGCTCATATTCTTCAATAAACACTGAATGCACGATCCATCAGAAGACTGATGGATCGCAGAAAGGGAAGGGATTCTCTTGCTGCACACTATATGTAGGGCTGCTGATCAGTAAATCTAAACCACAACACATGAGAAGTATCCCTGTGTGTTCATGCACCCCTCCAAAAAATCCCTTGTTAAGTCTTTTTACTCACTTCTTTTTCACCTCTACAGTAATTGATCATCCAAGAAGCAGAAGGCATACTTGAAAGCAGCACTGAGTTGCTGTCTTAAAATAGGGAATAGGGGATTAAAAATGTGTTGAGTTCATTGCTTGAACAGACTGGGGTTGTTGTGGCTGTTATTTTTCAAGAACCTGAATCCATACCTTCAAGCACAGCTTTGGGTAATGTATGCTTGATTGTAAAGGCCAACTCCTAGTCTAGTTTTAAATGGCTAATGATGGCTAATTTGCCTCTCCTGTAAGGCAGGAATAATGCTACCTTCCTAGTCAGTGTCAATTAATTGGTGCCTGTAGAATTCCTAAAAGGATGGGGCGAACAACTATCAAGAATGATGAATTACACTAACATTTCTTCGCTTTAAACTCTCTTTCCAATAATAGAATATGTTTAATACCATTTAAGCTCAATACATTATCAACAAAGGTCATTTGAAACACCATTCTTTTACTTAAGTCATTGTGTATTTTTCTTCTCAACAGCTTGCACTAAAGAAAAAGGAAAGGTGTCAGCCCTACATTTACATTACTTTTCTTTTACTGGTTTTCCTCACAGGTCTTCTGCTCAAACAATTCCCTATATTCATTTACTTGATTTCTTAATGCAAAAATAAAAATAAAAAATCAAAGAAGCAAATAATGCACACAAGATTATGGAAAGGCTGCAAGGCGAACTCATTAGAACCTCAAAGAGTGCATTAAACAAGTTTAACCAATGTGGACTTTTGCAAAAGTGACTCTTAAATTGGTTTTTGCATTTCCACCTTTGTATTCAAATGTAAGAATGTGTTTATACTGGGCCTCTTCTATTCTTTATATTCCAGAATACAATGGCAGTATAACCTGTGGAAATGCCTTAAACCTGGACATAATTAGTTGGGGTTCAGATCCCAGCTGAGCCGCATAAAATGTGCTAGGTAAAATGGCTGCGGTTGAGGCTGTAGCTAGTCACACAATGGTAAGGCAGCAGCCCCTGCTTTGTGCAGCATGTTTCCTCACAGCTGAAAAAACAATAACACAGAGAGAGCTTTCCTCCCTATGCATATCTATGGAGTGATGTCTCCATTGACTTGCATGGGATGGGAGAAGATGCATCCCTGAAAAATGGTTAGTGAGGGGGATAAACCGCTCTCGGCCAAGAACCCTTAGGGCAACAGGCTCTTTGTCAGTGAGTGGGCATTTCCTCACAGAAGCTGATTTGGAGAGTACAGCTTTCTCACTCTGCCCATGCAATTACATGGTCGGATTCGACTGGACTTAACCGTCCAGGGGTCCTTTACCTTTACCTTTACCATGGAACACAAGGGAGCAAAGTTGCAACCTCCTCCAAATGGGTAGTGAGGAGAGGCTTTAAGAGCCTTGCAAGCTCCTTGTTGTGACTTTGTGGGTTCTGCTGTGCCGTTGGGGTGCATTATTTGGGGTACCAGCTTACACAACTGATGGACTGTAAAATGATAATAGGAGGCATGCTTATACAGTGGTACCTCGGGTTACAAACACTTCGGGTTACAAACTCAGCTAACCTGGAAATAGTACCTTGGGTTGAGAACTTTGCCCCAGGATAAGAACGGAAATTGCGTGGCAGCAGCAGCGGGAGGTCCCATTAGTGAAAGCGTGCCTCAGGTTAAGAATGGTTTCAGGTTAAGAACGGACCTCTGGAACGAATTAAGTTCGTAACCCGAAGTACCACTGTATAAAGGTATCCCTATAACCAAAAGATTATGAAATATTTACCCTATTCCCGGTGACCACCAGAATATAACCATCATCGCCTGGCAAATTCTTAATTAGAGAAACAGGATGGTGATCCAGTTGGAAATTTACATACGGTTCATAGTGTTCTGAACGAGAAATCACTATCTGAAAAAGAAAAAATTTAGAAAGCAAACAATTTATATTCATATTATGCAGAAATCCTGATCTACAATTATAGTTCCATTTGGTGACGGGGATACAAATACCAATCCATTATAAATGCACTTAGAACCAATGAGAAAACAACTTAAAATCAACAATGTTTTGAAAGACAATAGAGGTCAACATTTCTGCAAAAAAAAGTTGTATCACTTTTGGGAAACAAAAGACTTTAGACCGACAGCAATGAATTCTAAAAGTAACCCTAGACACTGAATTTTGGACCAGTTGGAAGTTTCTGAGTTGTCTTCAAGGGCAGCCCCATATAAAATGCACTGCAACAATCCAATCTGGAAGTTACTATAGCATGGAGTACCATGTCCAAATCATCTCTGTCTGAAAGCTGCAGCAGTTGGTGAACCAGCTGGAGCTGGAAATAACCACTCCCAGACAAAGAGGCCACCTGTCCTTTAATTGACAATGTTGGATCAGGGAGTACCCCCAACCTACGAACCTGCTCCTTCCAGGGGAATACAACCCCATCCAGAACAATCTGTGTTCCCACCTTCTGGACCAAGGAACTTGAAACACATAACACCTGTCCTTTCAAGATGCAATTTCAGGTTGTTGGCCTACATCCAAACACTTGTCTAGCACCTCAAGCCACCTCTCCTGATTCTGATGGCTAAGAGAAATAGATCTGGGTGTCATCCACATATGGGTGACACTTCACTCCAAAACTTCTGATGACAGCTCCCAGCAGTTTCCTATGGATGTTAAATAGCATTGGGGACAAGATGGAACCGTTTGCCACCCCTTAAAATGCACAGAAATACTGTTTTAGCTTTGTGCAGCTTAGTGTGTATGAGGCTAACCAAAACTGGCATGTAGAAGTCTTATTTTTAGATAAAGGTTAATAGCTATTACAGGGTGAAATAGTGTTCTCTTAAAAGTCAACTGTGGCAGAGTTGAATTCCTCAAGTAAAAAATTCTATGAAATCCCAGTTAACATCTTTGAATTACTTTGAAATAAACTTTTAAAAGACCAGTGCTGTATTCTCAGAGGGGTGGAATCCACTGGCTTTTAAAAAAATAGCTTTCTTGCCACATTTATGGGCAAATCTAAGTACAATTTTGTGGTCATCGTCTGGCTGTGCGGAAGAAGCAAAAACTCAGTGGAGATGTATAGTTTAAGCGGCATGCAACTTTGACTCAGTGTTTCAGACACGGTTTGCTTTTACAACCAGGAGAAAGTGTGAAAAAAACACACACACAAATAAACTGCAAAGCTGCGTGAAAAAACAGATTAATGTTGGTATTAGGGAGAGGTAAATCCACAGCTGCAAATACCTTTATAATGGATCATTAGCTGTGTTTTCTCTTGAATGCCCACTGCTACAAAATGCCAAGAATGCTTCCTCTTATTGCCAAATGTTATTTCTTGACTGAGCATGCGTTAACCCTCGAATTGCTTCTAGGATGCATCTTCAAAACCATGCCAGAACCATTTGGTCCTGTTTCCATGGTTCTAGAGAGCTGCCCAGTACTTCAGCAAGGATCCATTATCACTGAAACTGAAACCACAGCAAGTAAACAAGCTTTGTTCTGGCAATCCAGGCTGAAGACATTCCTTGCTACTAGTAAAAGTTGCAAGTGCTATAAACTCATTATTACCTTCGCTATGTTGAGGCCATTGCCACAACCTCTGAAATGCATTTTAGGGAAGCTGTTATAAGGGCTCATCCCTAAGGGCTTGTGCCACATTTTCTAGGCACAGATCTGGGATTTCCAGGTCAATGTCTGAATGGTGGGTTGTTGTTGTTTTTTTGTCCTAGCATATTCCCTGGGAAAACCTGCATTTTACTGCTGGATCGGAGAAAACGGTACCAAGTTATATTTCTTCTGAAGACCAATTGGGTCAAAACATGTCATATTAGGCTTTGACCTGAACTGAGGTCAATTTGTTACTGTACCATCACTGCAATCATTTATTTTGACTACATTTTCAGGTTGGATTAAAGTTTTGCTTCATTTCCCTATAATAATTAGAAGCATTTCACATTTTTTATTCTCACCAATGGGTTTAGTTTGGTTGGTTACGTGCAGCATATTTTCTTTATTAATTATTATATTTATATGCCACTTTTCCTCCAAGGAGCTCAGAATGGCATACGGAGTTCTCTTCCCTCCCCATTTTATTCTCACAATGAGGTAGGTTGGGCTGAGACAATGTGACTGGCCCAGTGTCACCCAGTGAGATTTATGACAGGGATCTAAACCTAGATCTCTCTCTAAAAAAGGTAAAGGTAAAAGACCCCTGGACAGTTGTTTGTTGTTTAGTCGTTTAGTCGTGTCTGACTCTTCGTGACCCCATGGACCAGAGCACGCCAGGCACTTCTGTCCTCTACTGCCTCCCCCAGTTTGATCAAACTCATGCTGGTAGCTTCAAGAACACCATCCAACCATCTCATCCTCTGTCGTCCCCTTCTCCTTGTGCCCTCCATCTTTCCCAACATCAGGGTCTTTTCCAGGGAGTCTTCTCTTCTCATGAGGTGGCCAAAGTATTGGAGCCTCAGCTTCACGATCTGTCCTTCCAGTGAGCACTCAGGACTGATTTCCTTCAGAATGGAGAGGTTTGATCTTCTTGCAGTCCATGGGACTCTCAAGAGTCTCCTCCAGCACCATAATTCAAAAGCATCAATTCTTCGGCGTTCAACCTTCTTTATGGTCGAGCTCTCACTTCCATACATCACTACTGGGAAAACCATAGCTTTTGGCAAGGTGATGTCTCTGCTTTTTAAGATGTTGTCTAGGTTTGCCATCGCCTTTCTCCCAAGGAGCAGGCGTCTTTTAATTTCGTGACTGCTGTCACCATCTGCAGTGATCATGGAGCCCAAGAAAGTAAAATCTCTTACTGCCTCCATATCTTCCCCTTCTATTTGCCAGGAGGTGATGGGACCAGTGGCCATGATCTTCGTTTTTTTGATGTTGAGCTTCAGACCATATTTTGCGCTCTCCTCTTTCACCCTCAATAAAAGGTTCTTTAATTCCTCCTCACTTTCTGCCATCAAGGTTGTGTCATCTGCATATCTGAGGTTATTGATATTTCTTCCGGCTATCTTAATTCCGGCTTCGGATTCATCCAGCCTAGCCTTTCGCATGATGAATTCTGCATATAAGTTAAATAAGCAGGGAGACAATATACAGCCTTGTCGTACTCCTTTCCCAATTTTGAACCAATCAGTTGTTCCATATCCAGTTCTAACTGTAGCTTCTTGTCCCACATAGAGATTTCTTAGGAGACAGATGAGGTGATCAGGCACTCCCATTTCTTTAAGAACTTGTCATAGTTTGCTGTGGTCGACACAGTCAAAGGCTTTTGCATAGTCAATGAAGCAGAAGTAGATGTCTTTCTGGAACTCTCTAGCTTTCTCCATAATCCAGCGCATGTTTGCAATTTGGTCTCTGGTTCCTCTGCCTCTTCTAAATCCAGCTTGCACTTCTGGGAGTTCTCGGTCCACATACTGCTTGAGCCTTCCTTGTAGAATTTTAAGCATAACCTTGCTAGCGTGTGAAATGAGTGCAATTGTGCGGTAGTTGGAGCATTCTTTGGCACTGCCCTTCTTTGGGATTGGGATGTAGACTGATCTTCTCCAATCCTCTGGCCACTGCTGAGTTTTCCAAACTTGCTGGCATATTGAGTGTAGCACCTTAACAGCATCATCTTTTACAATTTTAAATAGTTCAGCTGGAATACCATCACTTCCACTGGCCTTGTTATTTGCAGTGCTTTCTAAGGCCCATTTGACTTCACTCTCCAGGATGTCTGGCTCAAGGTCAGCAACCACACTACCTGGGGTGTACGAGACATCCATATCTTTCTGGTATAATTCCTCTGTGTATTCTTGCCACCTCTTCTTAATGTCTTCTGCTTCTGTTAGGTCCTTACCACTTTTGTCCTTTATTATGGTAATCTTTGTACAAAATGTTCCTTTCATATTTCCGATTTTCTTGAACAGATCTCTGGTTCTTCCCATTCTGTTGTTTTCCTCTATTTCTTTGCATTGCTCGTTTAAGAAGGCCTTCTTGTCTCTCCTTGCTATTCTTTGGAAATCTGCATTCAATTTCCTGTATCTTTCACTATCTCCCTCGCATTTTGCTTGCCTTCTCTCCCCGGCTATTTGTAAGGCCTCATTGGACAGCCACTTTGCTTTCTTGCATTTCTTTTTCATTGGGATGGTTTTAGTTGCTGCCTCCTGTATAATGTTGCGAGCCTCCACCCATAGTTCTTCAGGCACTCTGTCCAGCAAATCTAAATCCTTAAACCTGTTCCTCACTTCCACTGTGTATTCATAAGGGATTTGGTTTAGATTGTATCTTACCGGCCCAGAGGTTTTTCCTACTTTCTTCAGTTTAAGCTTGAATTTTGCTATAAGAAGCTGATGATCTGAGCCACAGTCAGCTCCAGGTCTTGTTTTTGCTGACTGTATAGAGCTTCTCCATCTTTGGCTGCAGAGAATATAATCAATCTGATTTCGATGTTGCCCATCTGGTGATGTCCATGTGTAGAGTCGTCTCTTGTGTTGTTGGAAAAGCGTGTTTGTGATGACCAGCTTGTTCTCTTGACAGAACTCTATTAGCCTTTGCCCTGCTTCGTTTTGATCTCCAAGGCCAAACTTGCCAGTTGTTCCTTTTATCTCTTGATTCCCTACTTTAGCATTCCAATCCCCTATAATGAGAAGAACATCCTTCTTTGGTGTCACTTCTATAAGGTGTTGTAAGTCTTCATAGAATTGGTCAATTTCAGTTTCTTCAGCACCAGTAGTTGGTGCATAAACTTGGATTACTGTGATGTTAAAAGGTCTGCCTTGGATTCGTATCGAGATCATTCTATCATTTTTGAGATTGCATCCCAGTACAGCTTTCACCACTCTTTTGTTGACTATGAGGGCCACTCCATTTCTTTTACGGGTTTCTTGCCCACAGTAGTAGATATGATAGTCATCCGAACTGAATTCGCCCATTCCCGTCCATTTTAGTTCACTGATGCCCAGGATGTCAATATTTATTCTTGCCATCTCATTTTTGACCACATCCAACTTACCCAGGTTCATGGTTCTTACATTCCAGGTTCCTATGCAATATTTTTCTTTACAGCATTGGACTTTCCTTTCGCTTCCATGCATATCCGCAACTGAGCGTCCTTTCGGCTTTGGCCCAGCCACTTCATCAGCTCTGGATCTACTTGTACTTGTCCTCCGCTCTTCCCCAGTAGCATGTTGGACACCTTCTGACCTGAGGGGCTCATCTTCCAGCGTCATAACTTTTATATGCCTGTTGTCTTTGTCCATGGAGTTTTCTTGGCAGGGATACTGGAGTGGCTTGCCGGTTCCTCCTCCAGGTGGATCACGTTTGGTCAAAACTCTCCACTATGACCTGTTCATCTTGGGTGCCCTGCTCGGCATAGTTCATAGCTTCTCTGAGTTATTCAAGCCCCTTCGCCATGGCAAGGCAGTGATCCATGAAGGGGCAGTGATCCATGAAGGGGACCTGGACAGTTAAGTCCAGTCAAAGGCAACTATGGGGTTGTGGTGCTCATTTTGCTTTCAGGCCGAGGGAGCCAGCGTTTATCCACAGACAGCTTTCCGGGTCATGTGGCTAAAGGGCTTTTGGCGCAACGGAACACCATGATGGAAACCAGAGCACACAGAAATGCTGTTTATCTTCCCGCCACAGCGGTACCTATTTATCTACCTGCATTGGTGTGCTTTCGAACTGCTAGGTTGGTAGGAGCTAGGACAGAGCAACGGGAGCTCACCCCGTCGTGGGGATTTGAACCACTGACCTTCCGATCGGCAAGCCCAAGAGGCTCAGTGGTTTAGACCACAGCTCCACCTGCGTCCCTGATCTCTCTACACCACAATGACTATTAACCTTTCCTGAATTGTATAAACAAGACCTTGACAAGCATCCATCCAAAAAAAGTTTAGCTTCATTCTCCCACCCCACCCCCAGAGTAAATACTATAGTGCAAGAAATACAGACCAAACTTTCCTGATTAAATGGCTGAGTTAGATTTATAATGCTGAGTTAGATTTATAATGCTGGCTCTGCTGATAGATGGATTTTAACATTAAAATATAATCACAGATGAATGTGTAGTGGCTTTCTACAGCAACTCAGGATATTTCAGTAATTGCTGTCTATGGCGATGGCAAGTACTGAATATACAAGATCAAGAGATTAATGTCTCATTTATACTGGAAGTGAGTATTCAGCTTGAAGTACATGGCTACCAGATAAATTCAGTCAAGCATTTCTTTTTCACACTACCAATTGATCCCAATATAGTCAGAAGTCTCAAATACCAGTTAAATGACACCCAAGTCTGCATATTAAGACTGTAATTATTTCCGTGAAAATGAATGCAGTAACTTTTTTTTTTATCACAGTGGGGGTCAGCGTTGGTGCCTATTAAAGCTGTGTTATTCAGTATGCATCTCAAAGATGATTTCTCCAAAACCAGGAGGCTTGCTTGAAACTAAACCAAGTTCTGCCTTATTATTTTTCTACGGCTGTCTGGCAGGTGTAAGCCATCATCCAGAACAGAAATGCCCAAAGCCAACTTTGCTGTATTTTCACATCATTTTTAGCCTACCCTTGTAAAAAGAGCATGTAAGTATCTTTAAAATACTGTATAACGTTTTAATTCATTGAGTATAATAGATAGAGGTTTAAATATACTTTTCCCAAGAAACCGGAAGCATTTTTGCTTGGTTTGATGGGAGAAGAAATTGCAAAGGTAGATCAAAGATTATTTATGTATGCCAGAACAGCGGCAAGAACTTTATATATATAATATAATAATAATTCATTATTTATATCCCGCCCATCTGGCTGAGTTTCCCCAGCCACTCTGGGCGGCTCCCAATTGAGTGTTAAAAACAATACAGCATTAAATATTAAAAACTTCCCTAAACAGGGCTGCCTTCAGATGTCTTTTAAAAATAGGATAGCTGCTTATTTCCTTGACACCTGATGGGAGGGCGTTCCACAGGGCAGGTGCCCAAAGGTGGAAATTACAGGAATTACCAACAATTGAGGAGTGGCAGATGAAGATGATGGACTATGCGGAGTTGGCCAAGCTGACTGGTAGGATCCGGAACCAAGGCAACCAGAAATTTATTTGGTATTTGAATGATCATTGTAAAAATGTGAAGACACTAGCAGGATTGAAATAAATCTTGCAACGAAATGTAAAAATAGTATCTGACCATGGAGAAGAGAGGACTTTAAGTATAAAGAAGGACAGAAACTGACAGTTAAAGTGTGCATACAATCTATTTGGAAATAAAAAAACCAGTTGAAGGGATGGAGGGAAGTCATGAGCTCGGCAGAGCAAAAAGTATATGACTTGTTATTGCAGTGTTGGTATATTTTATGTTTAAAAAAGAAAATAATAAAAAATTATATATAGATAGTGAGATAGAGATATAGTATAATAGATGCACTTTGGAGACTCTCACCTTTTCTATTTTAACAAGGAATTATCTCAAAACAATTGCTTGGTTTCCCTACCACATACCCTTAAACCTATTGGATTGCTCGATACCCCACTTACTTGAACTAACTTTGCCACCACTGGGTTGAATCCAATACTGCCCGCTCAGTAGAAGCAAGGCTCTTTGATCCAGAAGAAGCTTCCATCAGTGGGAACTTCTGATGACATTAATACCCTTGTATCAGTATGCAAAGGCCAGTGATATTAGTTTGTATTATTGTTGTTGCTGCATTTATATCCCACCTTTCTCTCCAAGGAGTTTGAGGTGGTACACATGGTTTCCCCCCTCCTCGCAACATCCCTGTGAGATACGGTAGGTTAAGAGGCAGCAACAGGTCCAAGGTGAGCTCCCTGCCCAAGTAGGGACTTGAACCCTAGTTTCCTAAGTCCTAGTCCAACACTCTAACCACTACACCACACTGGCTCTCCAAGATCGACAGCAATAAATTGTGTATAACCTTGTAAAAAATAGATTCTGGTTTATGAAGCCATAGTGAGTACCACGGACACATGCTCTTCCCTTTCTCCTCCTCTTCTTCCATGGCGTGCCAGGTCTGGCATAGTTAGCATTAATTCAGAGTTTCCGGTTATATCCAAACTGGGGAACCATGGCTTAATGTTGGTTAACAGAACAAGGTTGTAGTACAGAATCTGACCGACATTAACTGGAGTCCCCCAGTTCAGACATAACAGGAAACTCTTGGTTTCATGCAACTCATGATCTCCATGATAAAACCTGAACATGGTGGAAATAAAGAGAAGTACATGGCTATGTTTAACACTGTTAAACATGCTTATAAACCATGGTTTATAAAGCGTGGGTTAGTGGCCTAATGTTGTTGTTTAGTCGTTAAGTCGTGTCCGACTCTTCGTGACCCCATAGACCAGAGCACACCAGGCACTCCTGTCTTCCACTGCCTCCAGCAGTTTGGTCAAACTCATGCTGGTAGCTTCGAGAACACTGTCCAACCATCTCGTCCTCTGTCGTCCCCTTCTCCTTGTGCCCTCAAATGTAGCCTGGCTTATTGTGGGAATTTTTGTATCAGACTAACCAGCTGGAAAAAGGGTTCAAGGTGTCTATTTCTGGTGCAAGTCATCATATTTCTATAACTTCCATAAACCACGCTCAACTTTCACCCACTGATAATATAGCTTTATGTCCATAATATTGCTAGTTGTGACAGCATCATTCTTTCTAACCAAACCACTGCTGAGAAATACCCAATTCACTTTGCACCCAACAGCTGTAGTTAAAGGCTACATTCCCAGCCACACATCAAAAACAGTCACAACAGTAAGAGGCAGAAACAGCTGCAAACTCTGGGTTGGGGGAAGGAGAAAAACTTGCAGAGAGCTTGTCATCCAGCTTTCAGAGGAAGTAAAGCCATTTTTCTTTCTTTTCTCATGCGTGACAGCTGTCTTAGCAGGAAAAAAAATTATTAGCAGTCTGTTTTGTAACAGAAACTCAACAATATTTAATGAACTCTGAAATCAAGGATATTCAGGGACCAACACAAAGTTTAACACTTTGGTGTAGCCAAAACAATGTGTTTGACTGGGCTGCAAGTTCTCCAGTAGAGCAAGATTATCCCCTTCTCCCCATATCATTACTCTCTTTAAAAGAGGGGGAAAGACTAAGATTTTTATCTGCACTCTAAAGACAAAATCCATTTCCAAGTCTAATACTTAATTGCCTGAAGTAGTTAGGATGATAAACTCTACACTTTCTTCTCAGCTGATAAAGTGGTTTGATCTTCAAAATAAACTACAAGACAGTAATTGAAAAGGATACCTCTTCAGTAGCTCAGTATGTGTTACATTGCTGTATACAAGCCCTCAGGACCAATACAGAAAAAACAGTAAGAGACAGAACCCAAGTTGTTTTTGTTTTCCTCCAAACAGATGCATTAATCTTTGTTCAATCTGCCTGATTTGCAGGGAGCGGTGGGAGCAGTAAATATGTATGTTACATACTCCGCTAACCCAGAAATAGTGCTTCAGGTTAAGAACTTTGCTTCAGGTTGAGAACAGAAATCATGCTCTGGTGGCGCGGCAGCAGCAGGAGGCCCCATTAGCTAAAGTGGTGCTTCAGGTTAATAAAAGTTTCAGGTTAAGTATGGACCTCCGGAACGAATTAAGTACTTAACCCGAGGTACCACTGTATTTATATTAACAGTATTTTGATGTATATGTTGTTACTAGGCACTAAAGGCAGGCCATGTGTTCTGTACTGTGGAACGTGTCAGCTCTTGGGCTGAGCAATGAGAAGAAATGGGGGAAGGCTCTGTGGGTTACTGCAATACGATATTAAAGATAACTTGCTCTGTAACTCAACCCAGCCTAATTCAGGGGATATGACTATTTCTACTAATGGCACAATGTATTTTATACAATCACATTCCTTTTGCTCCCTTGGCTGGCCTTACAAAAGGAAACGTGCTCTGGAAGCATTGTCCTAGATTTTTTTTTTTATGTTTCATGTGATGGGGGCAAAATGCTGAGTGAAATGATCTAGCATAAGAAATGAATGAATAATAAGGCCATTATAAAGCAGAAACATCTATCTATTTGTACTCCTATCAAAAACACTCTGTGTTGAAGCACAAAAATTTGCAGAAGGCTAAGAGGAACTTGCAAGAAGAAATGATTTTGCTATCACTAA
Source organism: Podarcis filfolensis (assembly GCF_964270895.1). Lineage (NCBI taxonomy): Eukaryota > Metazoa > Chordata > Lepidosauria > Squamata > Lacertidae > Podarcis > Podarcis filfolensis. The sequence continues at coordinate 22,181,618 of NC_139612.1, forward strand.
CATTTTCCTTATAGCCAACCCTTTGCTATTTTCCTCACCTCAAGGTTTCAGAAACTCTGAAAATGAAATTCAAGCTTTCTTTTGCTACTGGCCTAGACATTTGCATGAAATAAGCGAGTACCATTATAGAATATTTTATTGGGGGGGGGGAAACAGGTCGGAAATAACTGAAAGACCATCTCCTTCCCTAAAGACCCTCTTGGGTGCTGAGATCAGCAAAGGGGGCCTTTCCAGCACTAAGAAGATACTGATCTATTTATAAGACACTGCTTTATGACCCAGCAGCAAAGGCAGGAGCACTGGCTGCTGAAATGAATAGATCAGTGCTACGCAAGGTGGTGGTCTCTATTGGCTGTTTCTCCATATCAGCTCCACCACAGCACAGGTTGAGTGGGTTTATTTAGGGACCAAATATGCTACTGGTTCCTGACACATGGGTGGGTGTGGGGTGAGAAGACTGCTGGTTCAACATCAGATAGCTCGAGAAGCACTAGAGTAGATGGTGATAATAACTATATAAACAATGCAGACAAAATAAAGTCATCACCCTATACGAAATGAATTACTGGTTATAAATTGAGTGAGAAAGACTTCAGAGAAGGAAAAAGAAAAGCATGCATAATAGCAGTAGCAGATTAAAACTGCTGAGCAGCATTCCCAACATCTCCAGTTAAAGCAGTGTTTCCCAAACTTGGGTCTCCAGCTGTATTTGGACTACAACTCCCATCATCCCTAGCTAGCAGAACCTGTGGTCAGGGATGATGGGAGCTGCAGTCCAAAAACAGCTGGAGACCCAATTTTCGGAAACACTGAGTTAAAGCATTGGGGAGACGACCATACAGCTACTACAAGGCTAGATGCATCAATGATTCCACTCAATGTAATAACCCTAGGGAACAAATCTCTCTCTTTTTTTTAATTTTTAACTATTAATTCTTTATTGATTAAAAGATTTGCATGTCTATACAAACATTATGTACTATCTCTTAACAGGTTAAAAAAAAAAAGAAAATTATAGAAAGTAGAAAATTTATAAAGAAAAAAGAAGTAACAAAGATAAGAAACAAAGAAATCAATTTTTAAGTTATTTACATAGTAAAAGTACTCATCAGCACAATTCTTCCCATCCTTCTCATTATACTGTTTGATATAACATTCTTCTTTACACAGGTTTACATTGTATAATATCATTTCTTTCTGCTTTGTATACATTCCTTTGATCTTTTTCTTTACAAATATCACTCAATTTCTGCTAATATGGAGTTATTTGTACAATAAAGTTTTGCGTAATTCTTAAATATTCTCCATTCTCTAGTTGTTTTCTGTTTCGATATTCCTCTAACTGATCCCGTCAGTTTTGCTAATTGTAGATATTCTAACATAACCCTAGGGAGCAAATCTAACATGGAGGGAGATCAAGGTGTCAGAGAAAGCAACTCAGAAACCCTAGCATCCAGATTTGATCCCACTTTGTTTTCTTCTAATTCCCATTTAACCTATATCTATATATTCTTTTGACATTCATTTACATTGTCTTTCATTCCCAGCAAAGTGAAGCTTCCCTCCCTTCCCTCCCATCCCTCGACCCTTACTGCACAGGGTGAAGTTCAAGTGAGAAGGAAAAATCACAATCAATATTCCTTACCTGAATGAAGCGGCCTTCATATGTGCCTAGATTTGCGATGGTAAGCACCCCCTGGGTGAAGACAGATATAGATGTCAACAAGACTGTGCTGAACTGCTCGTCAAATAAGTCAACCCGCTGCAAAGGTATTGTAACCTCCACCCCATACTCGTCATCCTGTGCTCCACAATAGGTGGTGTTTCTCGAAAATGTCTGTAAGGAAAGCAGAAATGTGTTCAGCAAGTGACACGGGAGATGTACACACTACCCCATTGCCAGAAAGGAAAAGTCACTTTAAAAGTTGGCAGCTGTTTTCTTACATCTTTGCATCATCATACTATATACAATAAGAACGCAAAACAAGAAACGGATTTTTTTCTTACAGAAGCATCTCTTACACCATGGGTAGGCAAATTAAGCCCCGAGGGCCGGATCCAGCCCAATCACCTTCTAAATCCGGCCCGTGGATGGTCCAGGAATCAGCATGTTTTTACATGAATAGAACGTGCCCTTTTATTTAAAATGCACCTCTGGGTTATTTGTGGGGCCTGCCTGGTGTTTTTACATGAGTAGAATGTGTGTTTTTATTTAAAATGCATCTCTGGGTTATTTGTGGAGCATAGGAATTCATTCATCCCCCCCCTCAATATAGTCTGGCCCCCCACAAGGTCTGAGGTACAGTGGATAGACCCCCTGCTGAAAAAGTTTGCTGACCCCTGTTTACACCAATTACATTTATTCTCATTCTCATTTTATTTTCATCCTGTCATTTCCAATATACCATTTTCTGCTTAAACTGAAGTATTTTGCATTCACACACCCCATGGAGAAGTTTATGCCCACCTTACCTAGCAGATTAAAAAAACCCAACACTGATGGTTTTATTTTATTTTAATTTTTAAAATGAAAGTGTGGTTTCTATGGCTTCTTATTAGAAAATGTCTGCAGATGGCAAATGATGTCATTAGACCTAGACATTTGCTTTTAAAAGAGAAAAGGTGTTGCTTTTGTCACCTAAAATCCTTCAGCCCAGGCAAAAATGCTGTAAGAACTGTGTGTTGTTCACACAGTTTCTAATAATTATTACCGTTGGGCCCTAATTGAACTTGTCTCTGCATTTTGAACTGCTTTAATTTTCCTCTGTAGATCTGGCATTAGGGGATCAGGACTTGATGGCAGTTAGCCATTGATCGGCTGCTCCTAGGTAAATTTTTAAAATTCTGTTTAGGCCAGATTTCCCTCAAATACCTCTGGACTTGTTCTTTATCATGTTGAGTTGCAGCCTTGCACTGTCTCCCAACCCATTAGTCTTACCTTAGTCCCTTTGGTTCAAGTTTCCATTTGTCCTTCTGTAATACAGTGGTACCTTGGGTTACAGATGCTTCAGGTTACAGACGCTTCAGGTTACAAACTCCGCTAACCAGGAAGTGGTTGCTCCAGGTTAAGAACTTTGCCCCAGGGTAAGAACGGAAATCGTGCACCAGCGGCAGCAAGAGGCCCCATTAGCACGCCTCAGGTTAAGAACCATTTCAGGTTAAGAACAGACCTCTGGAATGAATTAAGTTCTTAACCTGAGGCACCACTGTATATAAGTATTTGATAATCTGAGTGTATGAGTGTTAGCTGTTCAGGTTGTGTTCTCAATAAAGCTGAAGACTGATTTACATGAAAGTGTGGCTTGGATGAGGGCTTAGTTGACTCAAGAAACACATAACGTAACGTATTGAATATGGAGCAATTACATATTGGGCTATATGAACTACTATATTACAGTATTGCCTGGCGAGTCCAATTCCCTTCTGTAGCAATAACATATTCAAATGTATTATTTGTACATGTCTATTATACTTTAAATTACATGAAACTCAGAGGGTCTTAGGGTCCCAAGAGGCAAAAATAGATAGAGAAACTAAGTAAATTTAATTAGGCTGAGAATATTTTGGTGTCCCATTGTTTAAAATTTATACTTGCCAATGCAGTTTTGTATCGTCATAACTATTACCAAAAATAGATTGTTCATTTTAAATCTTCTAATTCATTGAGAGAAAATGCATGTATTCCTTTTCTGGGGAATTGCTCCCAGAACAATGTACTTAGAGAAACAGCATATCTATGTTGTATTGACAGTTCAATGATAATCTGTCAACTGAAAATTCAGTTACTATTGATGCTTCATCTTCTATATCAGATAATAAATATGGGCCATTTAGATGTCAATAAGCAATTTAATATGGCTTATTGTAGGTTTCTATTGCATGATATTAAATGAAGCGATACGCAGTGAGAATAGACACAATAAAATATGGTTGTCTTCTAGAATCAATACTTTGCTGTTTTTTTCTTCATTGTTCAACATTAACTTTAAGGGTTTTTTAAAAAAATTAAAGGTAGATTATGTCATGACTGACTGCTTATTGAAATAGTAACGGAGATGTGTCCTTTGATTTCTGCAAAAGGCCTTTAAATAACAAGCCAAAATAAGGATAATAAAAATGTTGTCATTTTTAAATCAAATTTTTCAAATGTTAATTTCCATCAACCTTACTTCACCTTGTCAAGAGTGCAAGGTGACATCAGATCATCAGGAGGCTAGAGATAAATCTATCGAACTATTTGCTATATTTTTGCAATAGTTTTTGCATCCAGCAACATTGTGTATTGGACTAAGACATATTGCTACCTATTATTTTGGGTTCAACTACTTTTAACTTCCTCCTGCTACATTTCTCATTACTGAAATACAAAGGCAAGTTGCACAAAAAAGTGTTCAAGCGTTATGCTTACATGCTATAGTAAGATTTCTAACAACAACATCCAAAAAGGAAACTAAGGCACAGAACCCTTGAAATTTAATAATATTTAACATTGGTATAGAGAGACGGCAAGAGCTGGACTACCTGGGAAAGTAATGGACTTTCCGTCACTGGAGGTTTTTAAACAGAGGGTGGATGGCCATCTGCCAGGACTAATTTAGCTGTGATTCCTGAATTGCAGGGGTTTGTACTAGATGATCCTTGGGGTCACTTTCAACCCCACAGTTCTGTGACTCTACATATTATTGTTGCTGTTTTCTTGGAAATTGTTAGAAATCTCAATAGAGAAAAACATCATTAAAAACAACACTTTTTTAAAAAAATGCAGCTATCTCTAACTCCTAAAGGCCAAAAATCTATTTATATACTATATAATCTTATCAGGTAGCCCAGGCTTAGGCAAACTCGGCCCTCCAGATGTTTTGGGACTACAACTCCCATCATCCCCAGACAACAGGACCAGCCGTCAGGGATGATGGGAGTTGTAGTCCCAAAACATCTGGAGGGCCGTGTTTGCCTGCCTCTGAGGTAGCCAATCTGGATAACTGTGTTACTAATTTTTTAAGAGGCACCTCTGACTTTAACTCTTAAGGACATAGTTTAGCTTGCCTCGCCACACCTCTAACTCACTAAATTACTATTTACTTGGCTGACAATATGGAAAAATGTCATTATCTCTGGATTAAATGCTCATATATCTGACGCCAGATTCCAGTGACAAATCTCACAAATATTGTAGCTCAGCAAGAGCCCTATTGGTATGTGACTGGGCATTTCAACTTTCTTCCATGTACATGAGTGAAAGTACAAAGTCTATTTGTGACTCATTCGGTGGGCGGGGGGATGTATCTGATGTACATCAGAATTGGAATGCGATGAGGTTTAGGCAATTATTTAATCCATGTCCGAACTTAGTGTGAAGTCAAATTGTATCTTGCTTGCTCATACAGTAATTTGTGGCTAGTTGGAGTAACTCTGTACCATGATGTGGGTCTTCTGTTTTTTGTTGTTTTTTTAAAAAACCAAACACTTGTGGAGCTGTGGTGGAACAACCAAGTGTGCTCTCTCTGCTGATTCTAAGCTCTGAGAGAGTATGTAGGGAAAGAAGTGATGATCTCCCAGATATTTGGGGCCCAAGTCATTTGTTTATTTATATAAGTATTTATATACCACTAAATTGCAAAACATATCAAAGCAGTATCGTTACTTTCTGGAAACAGACCTGGAGGTAGGAACAGAACCGGTGAAGTACTATGCCTCCATCCTTGAGTCACTGCAGAAGGATACGATTGTACCCTTGAATGAAGGGCGGCATATAAATTTAACAATTAATAAATTTTTGAAAAAGTATCAAAAGCCACTGAGAGGTTAATGAACACAAGCAGAGTCACACTCCCTCCTTCTCTCTCCCATTGCATGTCATCAAAGGCAGCTTTAGTGTTATGACCAGACCTAAAGTTGGACTGATATGGATCCAGATAGTTAACATCCACCAAGCTTGCCTGAAGCTGGACCAACAATACCATATTGAGCACATTGCCCCATAAAGGGATGTTTGCAACTGGGCCATAGTTGATTCACACACATCCAGGTCTAGGGAGGCCCTCTTAAGGAGGGGATGCATGACCACCACCTCCTCTTTCAAGGTAGAGGTGGTAACTCGCCCTCCTCCAATGAATCACTGATCACTCCGTGGACACACCCAGTCAATCCTTTATAGCTAGCTTTAGGAAGTCAAGATGGGCAAGGGGCAAGAGGTGGCTGCGCTCTTCAGACAGCTTGTCTTTGATCTCAGACTGCAGTAATCAAAACGGATCACATGGAACAGGCAGTGCAGAAGAACTGCACCTATCATATAGCTATAATGGGAGGACTAATTCTCATCATAGATTCAAGCTGGAATCTGAAATTTCAGTTAGTTACAGAAACTTGAGTTTGACACTTTGCTGAAATCGACTTTCTACTGGTGATCAATCCATAGTTGTTGGGGGGGTTATGATATTCAATGCAGTTTGGAATTTTGAATGCATTTGTATTTGTATACTATAGGTGGTATTTGGGTATATTTGAACCTGATGAAAACAGCTACAAATTTTTCTCCTAAGTAACGTGGTCTGCACAAATTCAACCTGTTGGCTTAATAGCATACATTTTATATTGTGATGAAGAAAAGTTGTATGAAACCCCACCCCCATATATACCGTATTTTTTGCTCTATAAGACTCATTTTTTCCCTCCCAAAAAGTAAGGGGAAATGTGTGTGCGTCTTATGGAGCGAATGCAGGCTGCGCAGCTATCCCAGAAGCCAGAACAGCAAAAGGTATTGCTGCTTTCACTGCACATCGATCCCTCTTTCTGTTCTGGCTTCTGAGATTCAGAATATATATTTTTTTGTTTTCCTCCTCCAAAAATTAGGTGCGTCTTGTGGTCTGGTGCGTCTTATAGAGCGAAAAATACGGTATATTGGCAAGCTTAACTGACAGGTTGTATCCAACAATGTAGTGCAAGGGCTTCCATCTGTGAAATGGACTTCCTCTCTTCTCCCCCCAGATTTGAGGTACCTTGGGCTAGTCAGCAACTCTCAGCCCAAGGTTACTCAGAGAGTTTTGTGGCTAAGCAGAGATTTTAATCCAGGTCTCTATGTCCCAATCCAACATTCTAACCACATAGGATGATATCTATGAACATTTACGTTTATATCAAATCAATAGGAGTGCCTGGAAAAATGCTGGCCCCAATATCAGACATCCAAAGTCATTCAAATCAATGGAAACAATTGTTCAAAAGTCAAAAGAAATAGCAGTAATAAGAAACATTAGCTATGAATTTAGCATTCTACATTTCCAGAAACTCCAATACTAATTTACGGATAAAGTGAGGGTGGGGAACGATTATGCTAGTGGTGCATTACGTAACATAAAAAGAGACAAATGTTGATGTAATTAGCTAATACAAATTAAAAACATCGCACATTTCCTTTTCGGAGATCATTCATGGTATTATTCACTTTTGGTATTGATTACCACTGCATCAGTTCTTGTAATCTGGTTAGTACATTAGCACTAAGTAAATAGTATTGATTCAGATACACATATAATGCATCCATGCAATCTTTGTATTTTGTCCATTTCCTTTGCATTAAGTTTCAAGACAGCACAAGCATAAAAGCTGCTAGCTGTTATAAAATCTAAAAGTATTTATGTGAGGTAGTAAAGGTAAAGGGACCCCTGAACGTTAAGGTCCAGTTTTACTGTTTTACTGGCCGAGGGAGCAGGCGTACAGCTTCCGGGTCATGTGGCCAGCATAACTAAGCCACTTCTGGCGAACCAGAGCAGTGCATGGAAACGCTGCTTACCTTCCCGCCGGAGCGGTACCTATTTATCTACTTGCACTTTGATGTGCTTTCAAACTGCTAGGTTGGCAGGAGCAGGGGCTGAACAACGGGAGCTCACCCTGTCGTGGGGATTTGAACCGCCGACCTTTGGATCGGCAAGCCCTAGGCTCTGTGGTTTAGACCACAGCACCACCCGCATCCCTTATGTGAGGTAGTACTTAGGATCAAACAAGTGCTTTTATCAATACAAGTTTCTGGAAATATTTAAATTGTAGCTTAGACAACAATAGTATTTGATAGAATGCATGAAAGAGCTATTGGCCTACAGATCCTTTATGCAACTGGCAGGTCTCTGGCTATCATTGGTTGGGGGAGCTCTACAAGTTGGCTTCTTTCATGTGTTTCACTAACATGCGAGGCCACTGCAACATTGTGGGGGACAGGTGGGGAAGTAGTTCTGCTTTCCCACACATACATACAGGCCCAACTGCTACAGAATGCGAAAATTTTCAAGCCTCACATTTGGCAAAATTAGTATGTGGATCACAGCATGTTAGAATATGTTGCTGCTTGCCCATTTCTGGTATTTTGGCAGATTCCGGCTAAGGGAAGCAGAAGGCACAGAAAACAAAGTTAATCTCTAAGGCATACAGCAATTGTAAGTGCTTACAAGTTGCTTGCAGCCAAGTAGTACCAACCACACTTCTTACACCCACCAGTCAACCTAACAAACCAGACTACAACTGTGTCAGAGTCATAGAGTCAGAAGGGACCCCCAGGGTCATCTGGTCCAACCCCCTGCTATGCAGGAAACTCAGCTAAAGCATCCATGACAGATGACCATCCTACCTCTGTTTAAAAACCTCCAATGAAGAAGAGTCCTAACCTCCTGCGGGAGTTTTTCACCAATGAAGAACAAAAACTAATGATGCTGCTGTCCCTATTACTATTGCTGTTCCTTGTACACAATAAATAAATTTGACATATAACCAGTTCAGTTATATTCTTTTGTTCCATTTGTTTTGAGATAAAAACACATTTATTTTGAAACTTTGTGTTGTACTGTTTTGTGCAATGCTGCAAAAGCATGAAAAAATGGGGGAAATCATATGTATTTACTCAAAAGTAGTATATTTTGTATCTATTTGTAATGTTCAATCCGCTTACTTAAGGTGAGTGTCTGCTTAAAACAAGTCACATAGCTACTCACAATCAAGAGATGTGATATTTTTAATCCTGCCAAAAAATTGTACTAAAAAAAGAGGTTATCGTTACAGAGCTTTGAAGCAGTTATTTGTCTCTATTTTATTAAATATTACTAGACATATCCAGGGGACAACAGATCAATAAATGTCTTTGCGGTTTCCTGGTGGAAGGCTGTAATTATTTTCTCCCATTACAAAATAAGCATAACTCAATTCCCCTCATCTATCATCTTTTGTAAAGAAATATCACTGTGTGTTTATTTCACTGTCTCCCTTGATTTCATTTCAGGGGGCCTCTTGCCTTCATTTCACACTCCTAAATCTTTTCTTTCTCTATTTGCATCTTCATTTGACATTGATAGTGACCAGTTTATCATGCAATGGCAGAATGATAGAGTGTGGCAAAAAGTCAGTAAGATAAAAGTTCTTCTAGGTGCTTTGTATAGTGGGTTTTGTCGCTGTTTCTTGAATTATAGTTTATGCCACATGTCTTGAAATATTTCAACTGTTTTGTCCTGGATAAAACTGAAAGACCTAGCATCCTCAATTTGACTACTTCATGCTGAAAATGACTAAAATTGAATCTGTGCCCAGTCCACTGTATTCATTTCCCCACCAGGAGTGTGGCAAATAAAATGCCAGAGAAATTATTCAGAAGCTTCCAGGCTTATTTGCTAACCATGTTCTAGTATCAATGAAACTAAAGGTGGTTTTGTTTTTTTAACCTTTCCCCGTTATTGTTTGGATCATTGTCTTCTTCCTATTGAAGTTAAAATAAGAACTAGCAAAAGAGCAAAATCAGTAGACTGGATCCAGAACTAAGTATACATAACAGGAGTGGCAGAAGCTAATTTTTCCACCCTGCCTCCCCACTGCAGTGCCCCCTCCCAAAAATATTCCACCAAGGGTTGTGGCCCCTTAACCTAAAGAGTATTTCTCCCACTTATGTTCCCACTGAAATTGATAGGGACTGCATAGAAAAGTGTTCTTGGTAGACTAAAACTAGTGTTTACAACAAAAAGCATAATCCCAAAATCTAATGTCTGTTTTTAATGGATTTCAAATGTCTGGTGGCAGTATTGTTATATACAGTAGTTCACATGTGGTGAAAGGGTGTGTGTTGCTGTATTATTGATTGTAGATGTATTGTTGTTTTGAGGTAATGTTGAACCTTGAACTTCACTGACAGAGGAGCTAGCCCAGTATGGGGGTAAACCCTTTTGGACTACTGTCATACCTTGGTTCGTGAACGGCTTAGTTGTTGAACAAATCGGCTCCTGAACGCCAAAAACTCGGAAGTAAGTGTTCTGGTTTTCGAACCTTTTTTGGAAGCCAAATGTCCAACATGGCTTCCGCTTGAATGCAGGAAGCTCCTGCAGCCAATCAGAAGCGGTTTCTGAACAGCCAAGAGAAATGGTTGGCTGCCATCATTTGACACCAGTATAGAAATACTGAGATATTCCAGGTCTAGTGAAGGCTTCTCACTGCTCCTCCTCCTAAAGAAGCATCAGTCATATCCATGGTTCAATTACCTCCCTCGGGCCAATGTGTAAAAGGCCCGGAAGCATCTAAAAAGCTTCACTGGACAACATGCAGAAGACACAATGAAGGTGAAAAATAAATACAGTGGTACTTCGGGTTAAGAAATTAATTCGTTCTGGAGGTCCGTTCTTAACCTGAAACTGTTCTTGACCTGAGGTACCACTTTAGCTAATGGGGCCTCCCGCTGCTGTTGCGCCGCCGCCACACGATTTGTGTTCTCATCCTGAAGCAAATTTCTTAACCCGAGGTACTATTTCTGGGTTAGCGGAGTCTGTAACTTGAAGCGTCTGTAACCTGAAACTTCTATAACCCAAGGTACCACTGTACTTTTTTGCTGCCTTGACTGCTTCTGAGTAGGCTTCAACATGAGCACACAGCAATGTTCTGACTGCATTTGTTGGGGCAGAGGCAGATTTAGGGGATGTAAGTGGTCCTGCACTGGGTGCTGAGCTGAGAGGGTGCTGCAGCAGGAACTGCAACAATGACAAACAACCGAAGGCAAGAGTGGGTTGTTGTTGTTTTTTGCAAAGCCCACTTCATAGCAATCAGCTCCAGGGATTTGTTCCAACAAATACTATGCACAATGCAACATAGGGACTATAGACCCACTCTATACAAAGCAGTAATTAAGTATCCCAAGACCAATTTAAGTCTATCTGTATGTTAGCAACAATTTAGCATGAAGGTGTTTAATGAGTTAGATTTCAGAAAACCTGCAATGCATTTTTTTCTAAGATTTCTAATAAAAAGTATTTACAACACTTGTTTCTCTGAGGTAGAAATCAGGAAAAATAAATTCACACATTTTCTCCCCCAATTACTACTAGGAGCATATATTCATTTTATTTCCTCCATAGTTCATCTTATCAGTGTTATTCATCAAAAGCCTGCTCACTGATTTCACATCTTATGGCATTTATTGAAATTGTGCATTTTGCTCAGATAATCAAACCATCAGCTTCCCTAATATATTCATATGCAAAACACTGGCAGAATCTGAAAAGTATACTCAAGCAAGCAACATTTTCCTGATAAGTTGAAACTGGCCAATGATTTCATCAATATTTTAATGAAATACTTTGGTGGGGAATACTATTAAATTGATCTGAATGAGTTAAAAGATTTAAAAACAACATCCAGATTAAAAGAAAAAGGAGAGGCCAAACACTAATATGTTGCTATGGAAGAAAACTGTTCTAAACACTTCTTTCTAGAATGAAAAATGAGTAAAGGAAATTAAACTTCAAGATGAAGAAGAATTTTGTTCCAAATACCAGAGGGAAAGGGCAAGAGGTGACTATGCAATATTTTATTTACTTATGTTATTTAACAAAATCTATATACTGCTTGATTGCAATAACCCCTCTAAGCAATTTACAATCGCCACATTACAAATATTCCTGAGAAGTGCAAAGAATATATATTTTTATAGCACGTTTTAGGGGCCACCAGGTGAAAGCCACAAATAACTTTAGCTGAAGAGCTTCAGTTTAATCTATTCATTCTCAGTGAGATTGACCTTAAATTAAAGTACTTTGGGCATAGCAGGTTTTTGATTAAGCTGGTAAGTTTGAAAAATGAATGAAAACACTTTATTTTAAAATGTCTTACTTTGGTATTGGTAAGCTCTAGAGAGGACTTTCTAAAAAGCCTAGTTTTGTGTCCTAAGCACATTCTTAGACAAGCTGATAGCTAATGGTTTTTGTCCAGCAAAAATCAACAAAAGCATCCATATATTGTTTTCTAATGCAAAGCTTGTTGCTTGCTTTTCACTTTTTCTGAGCCTTAGCGCTCAGAACACACAAATAATGAACAGAGTTCATTTTTCCATAATCCAATTCACATTCTGTGGGGACAGTTCTGCAAAACATATCCCTTTGCAGAAGTGAACTGGGGAGACTTCCTTGCCTATTGGACACAGACACACACTCTCTCTCTCTCTCTCCAGTGCCTGCAACTAACTATTCGATTAAACAAGCATGTACTTGAAAAGCTGCAAAAATAATGCGCAGAAAGTTTTTATACAGTGCTAAAGTCCCTTATTTCAGGTACTTCTATGATGGAGAGAGGCTACAATATTAATTTCTTAGAGCTGCAATAATGAGGGCTGAGAGGTGGGGCACAGGAAGTATTGGTATTATTCTGATAGAAGTTGCTGGATCTTCCTGAAAACGATGTTGTCAATTTAACAAACAAAACTATGTGATTTAGCTACATTGTGCAAAAGGCTGGTGTCAGAATACAGTGTCTGTGAAACCTTGTAAAACCCAGACATGCTTATAAACTCCTGCAAGTTTTGTTTTAAACTAAATTAGTAGCCCAACACCAGGAAGTTATGTTGTGAAAAAAGGTGGTTAAGCCTTTTGTCAACTTGAACCTTCACTGATCTCACACATCACCTGATGTTAACTAAACAACCAAATTCCTAAACACACAGTCCTCCCTCCTATCTAGAAAACTGATGTTGCAACAGCTAGAATTTCTGATTGCTCAGGTAATTGTAAAGTGGTCTGCAATATATTTCACTGGATATTCTCTGCAGACAGATATGCAAACATAAATTCTCCATGAAAAATTTGGGGGAATTTGAGTTTTTGTTCAAAAAATTAAAAAAGAGAGAGAAGTTTGCATTGGACTTATAAAATGCACACACAAAGACAAGTTGAGCCTTTAAGGTGTGGGATGACATCAACATGAAAAATACTACATCACTTCATTGGCAGTGCTGGCAGCTGCAGAGGAATGAGGTAATGTTGCCAAGGCTTACGCCAGTGAAAATTTAGGGCTACACTCCTAGGCACACTTACTAGGGTGTAAGCCCCATTGAACACAGTGCCACTTCTGACGGAAGCATGCACAGGACTGCACTGCAAGTTTGTAACTGGGTGCATTGCTTCAGAGCTTAAATGTTTGCTGGGCCACATAAAAGTGGATGTGATGAACATGCCTCTTTAAAGAACTCTTTTTGACTGGTAAAGCCATCAAAATCAATTCAATTTTATTATACAGCCACAGACCCATTAAAATGAAGCACAGAAATCATACAAACATAAAAGAAAATATATGGTGCTTATATAAAGTAGTAAGAGAATAGTAAGCCATTTACAGTGATTATTTTTGAACTGTAAAATCATAGATTGTTTGGAGCTAGGGTTTCTGAAGAATTGCCTTCTCCCAACTGCCCATATACAGACACACTCAACCCAGATGTGTTTCCTTTCAGTGGTTAGGCTGGTGACTCTGGAGAGAAAACCTTTTCTGCACTGGTGCCGCAGCAGTGGTGTTCTCTCAGGCAAATTGGACCACTGACCAAATTTGTTCTTTTCTAACAGCAGTTGACATCAAATGGCCAGAACTGTTTTCCTACTGGTAGCTTTAGTTTCACTTATTTGCCTTAATGAAGTGATGGCCAAACCTGGCCCTCCAACTGTTTGAGGACTACAACTCCCATCATCCCTAGCTAACAGGACCAGTGGTCAGGGATGATGGGAATTGTAGTCCCAAAAACAGCTGGAGGGCCAAGTTTGGCCATCACTGCCTTAATGGATTCAGGTTTGTTGTCGCTATTTAATAGTGTTTTAATTTTTGTATTTTAAAGCCACCCTGAAGCCTATTTCAATAGAAAGGTTGAATAAAAATTTAACAAATACGTAGCGGTCCAGTGCAAAGTAAGTGCTTGTCTTCAATGAATCCAGGCTTTTCAAGGGATCTTTATTTCTAATATATGCTGTATCCTCTTAAGCCTCTCCAGTGACCTCTATATTCAATTTACAGGAACCGCTTCTTACAAAGATGAATCATCTCTGGTAGTGACCAGCACCAATTGTTATTTATTTAGACAGACAGCTTAAACAATTTGAAATAATTGGCCCTGGACTTCAGCCAAAAAAATGGTAGCCCTAAAAAAACCACACACTACTAACAATGGAAATCAATGGGGCTATGCACTGAATAATGGAATGCACAATATAAATGAGACTAGGGATGGATGGGATAATTAGCCGATTTAAGTAACTAATTAGTACCACGCTCACTTACCCTGCTCAAGCAGTACTTGCTGTCCTTTCTGTATAGATGCTGAAGACATTTCATGTTTTGTTGGTCTACAATCTTGCCAAAGAACTCGTCGATGGTTTTGATGGATATTGCACAGACAGCAGATTTATGAGTTGGTTCCGCAGAGTCTGGTTTACTTTGAGCAAATACACCATAAAGAATATCTTGGTTGACATCGATTCGCATTTCCGAGGCTAAGTCTGCACCTGGTTTACCAACATACGCAGCCTGCAAAAGATTTAATACCTCATTCGACCGCTTGGTTGACCTCTTTCTCCGTTTCTCCGTGTAAATGCACTCAAGAGGCATTTCCATGTATGAATGCAACACGGACTCAAAAGAGCAGAACCGTATGATCCTTGTCTGAAAAGCCTGAGAATCTATAGATTCTCTCTGGACAGTGAGGAAGTACACAAAGTGGTCTTTTTCAAATGCATGGATGTACTTAATAGGGTAGGAATTTCTGAATTCTGGAAGTACATCAATGTAAGAGTAAGCGGTGAGAAACTCAAAACCGTCCAGGGTTTCTTTTAATCTCCGAACAGATAGCGAATGCAGCGAATGGTCCTGCTGAGATGAATTATTGATAGTATTTCCAACATAGAAGTACACAAATCTTTCCTTCACTGTTACCAGAACTTTGGTTCCTAAAGGGCTTACAACACAGTCAGGACACTGGTCTGATTCCTCATCCATCCTTTTAGAATACATGCAGTAGACCTCCTTTCCAATGTCAGCAGGATTATCAAGATGAATGACATGGCGCTGACAAGTTCCTTTTCCAACGCTGCCGCAACTGATGAGCTGGCCTTCGTAGTATGTATCTAGGAATAGAGCCATGTTGATGTTATCCTTCCAGATGTTATCAGATTGGTTTACTTTAGGCTTACATTCTTTACAGGGAGCACAATCTGGGTTCTCCAGAACGGGCCCAGTCTTGTACTCAAATACGTTGTGAAGGCTTTCATTGAAGACATAGATTTTATTGACCGCTCCCCCATAGATGTTGTGCTTGTATAGAACTATATTTTGTATCGGGGTTTCTGCCGTGAAATTAGGAAGTTGGTATTTGACATTCAGATTGATCTCCGGCCTTGACGCTGCCTCTTTACATTTACCTTTGCTCCTCTGTACCAATATCAACAGAAATAAGATAATCCTGGAGGCAGAAGGAGCAGGATTCTTCATTACTGCAGATTTGTCCTGTCAAAAAAACATGTAAGAAAGTTAGTATGTTAATAAATCACAGAACGAATTATCAATCAGCAAAAGGAAATGTGCATCTAAGTTGTATAAGACTTTAGCTTTTCTATCAGAAGGCAACACCATGAGATGCAAACAATAGCAAGGTGGTGACCAAAAATTGAATATAAATGATGAAAAGCAGCAACAAGAGGAAGCCCTTCTGATAATGAAAGTGTGTTCATGTTCCTTTATCCTTGAAACATGCTACTTTACACAGATGATAGATAGATAGATAGATAGATAGATAGATAGATAGATAGTTAAAGCTAATTATGTCAGAGTTGCTTACCAATACAAGGAACTTAATTCAACTGTTTGATAAAAAATTTCAAGAAAATCAATTAGGAATACAATTTTTTAAATGTAGATAGTAGGCAGCCATTTGATTTAACAGATAGTTCATTTTAAACTGCTGTAAAAGAAGTATGTTCATTTCAGTTAATTTAGAACGAACCTACCATGCACAAAATAGGTAAGGCACCAATTTTTGAAAAAAATGTGACTGTTATTGTTAAAGTGTGGCAAATTTATGAATTTCCATTAGCATCACACCTGGATAGTTCAGCCGGTTGAGCATGAGACTCTTAATCTCTGGGTTGTGAGTGTGAACCACACATTGGGCACGAGATTCCTGCTTTGCAGGGGGTTGGACTAGATGACCCTCATAGTCCCTTCCTGCTCTACAATTCTATGATTCTATATAGCTCAGAACAGAAACCCAGTCTTCATTATATTTTTCCCATCACATAATAACAATATGTAACAAATATTATTATAGTAGTATGTGTGTGTGTGTGTGTGTGTGTGTGTGTGTGTGTGTGTTTCAAGAGAGTATTTTGTTTTCATACCAAGTGGGAAATTTTTAAAAATCTTTTATAGTTCTTGACATGCCAAGAGCATTTGGGGGAGATCATTACACCACTGCTTGAGTAATGTGTTTTCTGCATATTCTGCTTATTGACTTTTTTTTGCTGGGATTAATTGGATTCACTTTTTTTAATTCCCACAGCAATAAGTCACTTCGGGGGGCCTTTAGAATGCACAGGCAGGCAAAAAGCACACTCAGACAAAGAACTGACAAGCTAATTAGGCTAGTGAAGAGCCTAACCTTGCAAATTTCTTCCTTTGTATTCATTCTGATGTGGTTTGCAGAGTAAAAAAAAGACTCATATGACTATACGGGCACTAAATGAATTGTGGTTGAAGTGGGTTTTGCACCAGTCTTCAACATTATACTACGGTTAAGTCACACCAAACATTGTTCTATTGATACTTAGGCACAGTTGCTAAGCTAAATTTAGTTTCCCTGGAGGAAAACAATTAAACAATCCAAAAGGAATCATGGCCATATGTTGTTTACAGGATTTCGCGGGGAAATGTTATTTAGCTGCAGGTGAATAGTATTGTTACCAATATACAAATGCTCCTAGCAAGCTCAAAGCATTTATTTATTTATTTTTATTTCTAGAAATGTTCAACAAGGCTTTAACAAAGTTAACAAAGAGTCTTACTACGTTAGAAACAGTATCACAGCTTTTGCTTAAAAGATACATTGGCTTGGATCTAAGGAAAGGCTTGCACCAATGGAAGGCACTTCAGTTCACTCAGAAGTGTGTGTGTGTGTGTGTGTGTGTGTGTGTGTGTGTGATTTCCTCTGATAAACCAGTTCTAGATATGTCCACTCAGAAGCAAGTCCTCTTGAATTCAATGGGGCTTACTCTCATATAAGTGAGGCTAGGGCTGCAGCCTTAGTTATACAGTGGTACCTCGGGTTACATACGCTTCAGGTTACATACGCTTCAGGTTACAGACTCCACTAACCCAGAAATATTACCTTGGGTTAAGAACTTTGCTTCAGGATGAGAACAGAAATTGTGCTCTGGCGGCGCGGTGGCAGCAGGAGGCCCCATTAGCTAAAGTGGTGCTTCAGGTTAAGAACAGTTTCAGGTTAAGAACGGCCCTCCGGAACGAATTAAGTACTTAACCCGAGGTACCACTATACCTCAGAATAGACTCACTGGAATCCATGGACAAGTGTGGCATTGTTGGGCATCATCCACTGTGTCCAATGGGGTGTGCGTAGGAGTGTAGCCTGAAACCCCTTCCATCACCTAAACCCTCCCTACATGGCATCGGCTTTTCTGGATAAAGGAATGAGGGTGGGAAAGCCTCATTGTAGAAGCAGTTTTGTGAATACAGTGGTACCTCTAGATATGAACAGGATCCGTTCTGGAGACCCGTTTGCATCTAGAAGCAAACGTAACTAGCAACGGCACGTCTGCGCACACATGCGTTACTTTTCGCCACTTCTGCGCATGCGCATGACGTCATTTTGAGCGTCTGCGCAAGCGGCGAAACCCGGAAGTAATGCGCTCCGTTACTTCCGGGTTGCCGCAGAGCGCAACTCGAACGCGCTCAACCCAAAGCGCATTCAACCCGAGGTATGAATGTACAGCCCATACTTTTAGGATTAATACATATTTTTGTTTTGGATAACTTGTGACAGAACTCAAAAGTAATTGATTTCTAAGAAACTGCTGTGTTCCTTCCAGTGCTTTAGATCAATAAATATTGCATTTCATTTCCCTGTGGCTTGTGCTATTAATCTGTGCAGACAGGAGGTTTTTGCAGAAGTAATATGTGCTGGGCCCTAAACTCTTCAATTTCTCAAAAAGCAGAATTAAACTGCATAGGGAGAAAGGAGATAAGAAAAAAGAAAATACCCAACTCTTTATAAGGTCATGTGAAATACAGTATCAAATTGGTCTACCTAAACAAATCATTTTGATTCAGTCACAGCTGAGCAACTGAGATCTGCTGAATCAGATCTACAATACCAGTGTTGCCAATGTAGAAGTTTCTCCAGTTTGGATTAAACATAAAAGTCACTAAAAGGAACTTGAAAGAAATCTGTGTTAAGGACAACAGAAGCCTCAAAACTGAACAAGTCAACAGTAAATCTGTTTTTGGCCAGCATGATGTCAGTTTTCTTTCATGGAAATGTGTCGTGTAGTGTGAGTCTTTAGAAATGAGTACTAGCCAGGCACCACAAGTGTGGTAAGAAATGACATGTCATATAACAAGAGGTGCAAATATAAGTGTTGCGGCTGATATCCTGATGATGGAAACTTACGTGGCCTGACTAATATTCATTGCTGCAAATGTGTGGTTTATTTTCTCTTTGCAAGTAAGCAGAATTCCTGCTGACTATCTTATGCCTGTTTATTTTATATAATGTCCTGATTTAGGTTGCAGAAGTCTTTGACTCCACTCATAGCATCATGTCCTGTTCTATGATTCTTTAATCACAGAATTGTAGAGTTGGGACCCTGAGGATCATCTAGTCCAACCCCCTGCAATGCAGGAAATCTTTCACCCGAGGTGGGGTTTGAACCCATAACCCTGAAAGTAAGAGTCTCGTGATCTATTGACTGAGCTATCTGCTCAGTAACCAGTCCCTTTAGAATTAGGGGAAAGGCTGTGTTTCACTGGCAAAGAAGATGTTCTGCATGCAAAAATAAAAATAAAAACCACAGCTTCAAACTCTGGTGTCTCCAGGTCAGGCTGGGAAAGATTACTGGGAAGCCACTGCCAATCAGTGTCACCAATGCTAAGCTAGGCAGAGCCATTGTCAGAGTTAGCATAAGGCAATTCCCTATGGTCCCAACAACAGAATCGGAAGGTTCCAAATGAGTAATCTTGTCCCCAAATGCAGTGTTTCAAAAACAGGATGTATGTTAAACGGCATCTCCAATGAAACGCTTCAAACCTTCATTTAGGAAACTCCAGTATTATACAAATATCTCCCAGTACTTGTATTATGCTGGCAATCATTTAAAAAGAGGTGGAAGCATTCAGAAAATACACAGAACAGCCCTTGAGAAACTATCACTTGAGAATGTGGGTTGCACTCGTGTAGACTTCATACTAATGCACAAGCCTCATGTTCTACATGCAATTAGGGGCTTTTATGTTTTACATAGGGCTGTGCACTGAAAGATTCCTTTCTCCCATTTAGCAGTGGCACTAGTAAAGTTACAGGAACGTTGCACTATGCACTTTTTCTGAATATTAGAATTGGCTCTTCATTGCTTCTTGTGCTATTTTAAGGGAGTAGGGTCAACAATATATTCACGATAAAGCCACTCAACAAGCAGGTAAGGAGGAATGGGCATAGCAACTCCTGTACCATTCTCCTTTCTCTGTAAATCCAAGTAGTTCAGACATTCAGGTTCAGCAGGAAGGAAAATTTGCACAAGGAAACAAATACCGAAATAAAAGCTATTTCATACCAGTAAAAATGAAAACAATGGATCATGTATCCATGTGTGTCAGAAATTGTTCCCTTATCCAACGATTTAGCACAGATTAATAGTGGGTGATAATCAACAAAGTCGTAGAGCTGACCCACTGAAATCAATGGAGGTTCGTCGCTTTTAGTGGGTCTACTCTGACTCTGACTTAGCTGGACAACATTGGCTATCACCCTGTAAATTGTCTGAAGTGCTTTGGGTTAATCCAACTCTTGTGTGACCATAGCATCTCAGGTACGAATTTCAGGTTGAATATGTCAATTCTGTTGCAAAGTGTTATCTGACTTTGAAAATTCAGCAGTCATATTGACTCAGAACCAGAAAGCATTAATCTACATACACTAGGTAGCAGTGGCGTAGCATGGGTTGTCAGCACCCGGGGCAAGGCAAGTAATTTGCGCCCCCTAACCCGTGGATTTGCGCCCCCTAACCCGTGGATTTGCCCTAACCCCAGATGTTGCACCCGGTGTGGCCGGCCCCCCCTGCACCCCCCACGCTACGCCACTGCTAGGTAGGGAACCATTTAGTCTTGGGGGCACATGTCGCTGGTAGGCAGGGTGTCCAGAGGCAAAAGTGGATGGAGTTAACAGACGTTATTCTTCATTTTTGTATAGCAGGCTACATCCCACCTCCCCACTTCTGCCTCCACACCCTCAGCACCTCCATAGTTCACACACACATTCCAGAAAGGCAAAAAACATAAGAGGCCAATACAGAGCAGGACCATTGAGGGGCCTGGCCTGGGGAGAAGAAGAAGAAGAGTCTGGATTTGATATCCCGCTTTATCACTACCCGAAGGAGTCTCAAAGTGGCTAACATTCTCCTTTCCCTTCCTCCCCCACAACAAACACTCTGTGAGGTGAGTGGGGCTGAGAGACTTCAAAGAAGCGTTACTAGCCCAAGATCACCCAGCAGCTACATGTGGAGGAGCGGAGACGCGAACCCAGTTTCCCAGATTATGAGTCTACCGCTCTTAACCACTACACCACACTGGTGTAGTCCCGAGGGCAAAATAAGAGGCTTAGATGTCCAACCTAGTATTTTGAAAGAGGTATCAATAAGAGCTATCTATTCCTCTAATTGCATAAATGCTACATTATCAGCTTTATTAACAAGTTTTTCTACAGTACTGCCTCTCCCGACGCTCTTGTGATGGTGTACCAAAGTTAAAATATAATACATCAATAACATATAAAATGCAAAAAAACCCACAAAAAACTATGCAGTTGAAAATGGGCAGGAATAAAAAAAATCAACCATATGCTGGAGCTTAGCACCAGCAAAAGCCTGGGTACACAGATCAATTTTAAGAAGAAGCCAAAATGTCATCAGCAAAGGCACCAGCCTTAATTCGATGTGAAGATGGTTCCACAAAAAACTTTCACATCAGAGTTAAATATGCAAGTGGGGGAATGATTCAGGGCTGCCTTCCTTTAAGGCTACCAAGTTCCATTGTGCAGTGAATCACCAAGCCCAAGAAACACTGTTTATGCAGCTTTAAACTTATCAAGTCCATAACTAAGTAAAATGAATGCGTTTGCATCAACATTAAGAATCTAGAATACATTATGCAACTGAAGAAGTTGGGTGAGGACAACCAGCAAGTTTCTCATGGAAATCAGTTGCTAGCAATAAGAACCATGGTTGGTTGAAGTGGCTAAGATCCACAACCAAATTTGTATTCCTTGTTACTTAATATATACATGATGACCATTTCCCAATAACCAGATATTATAGGAAAGGAAGAAAGAATGGTAACTGGAGATAGGACGAGCAATAAATAAATTCAGGCAATTGGCCTGCTATTTAGGGGGGGGGGAGTCATCAACAGTATTGACAATAAGTTACAGTCTTCTTGGCTCATTTGAAAGATCTTTAGTGTATTCTTTTTAAGCTGAGCGGTGGGGGGGAAAAACCAGGTATGCATTCAGAATTTTAGCAGAATTTTACCTTCTCACCCCTTGCTTTTTCCTGTAAGACCTATTGCAGTCATTAAGAGTCGTCAACAGGCTCATCACAGCTATCTGCCAATCAGCCATTCCCACCACCCTTCTGAGTAATACCCCTCCCCACCTTCTCACTATATAGAAGGATCTGGCAACTTCTGTTTCAGTGTATCTGAAGAAGTGTGCATGCACACGAAAGCTCATACCAAGAACTAACTTAGTTGGTCTTTAAGGTGCTTTTGTTTTGACTATGGCAGACCAACACGGCTACCTATCTGTTAGCAGATTAAGTAATTCATTTATATGCACATCCTATTGATAGGTCTAATATATTAGTGTATTTTACAACAGCTTTTCATGGAACAACTGTTTTGCCAGGCTTATATTAACAGGCTCTTAAACACAGGCATCCATTCTGAAGAAAATATATTGTTCCTTTTACTCATTTAACAATAATTTACAGCAAGCAGACTGGAGTGCAGTACAAATCATAGCCTCTCCTTTGTTACCTGCTGTAGTGCTTTAAACCCATAAGAATAAGGGGAGCTCTTGGGCTTGTGTCAGACAACTAGATTTATTTTGCTGCTTCTGGAAGTAGCAGTGATGAGCTAGAATGGCACTACAGGCTTTTAAAAAGATTGTATAAAACGAACCTTCAAAAATATTCACCGGTATTCCAAAAGAATAAAGCAGATCAATAGCTTTGCTTAAAAACTAAGAATGTGGAATATCAGTCAACATTTGTTGAAGTGTGCTGCTATATGAGCTAAAGGTTGAAGGATCAAGTCCATAATAAGGAAGCTGAAAATGCTCAAAGTCTCCAAAAGAAAGCCTAGGAACCAAAACTTACAAAAGAACACAGATGGAAGTAAAAAGCAGACAATAGGGACTAACATCAATATATGGATCTGAGCTGACAAGCTCTGCTTTAGGAAATCTAAACGGTAATGCACCTTTTTTTAAAAAAAAAAAAAGTTTGGTGCTTGAGAGGAGAGAGGAGAATGGACAGCTTGAACAAATAGCATCTCACAACCAGTTTCACACATACTTCAGAGAAACTTAGATTGCTCTGCAGCTCTAAATTATTAGAGTTCCAGAGATCTCAGAAGCTTGCTCTGCAATAACTCAGAGCAGGGCTTTTAGTGTGGCTGCCTGCCCTTGTTCTTCTGAAATAGCTTTCTAAATAAGACAGGCACCCCCTGTCTGTACTTTCCAGAAACAATTGAAGACATTTTTAGTTCTGACAGGCTTTCTTTATGTCTAATTCCTTTGTGACAGTGGTTTAGAAGACAATTAACAGCTAAATGATGATGATGATTTCAGTTTCCCATGATTAAGAACAGAACAGTGGCTGCCTCATAGGATTACTCAAACAAAATTTTAAAAATGAGGCTACAATCCATACCCCATGGTCTACAGCAGTGGGGCTCAACACCATCACCATTGCATCCTGAGCCCCACTGATTGCTTTCAACTGTGCCCATGAATGAGCAGAAAATATTTCTGCTCCCACAACACAACTCCAGCTCCTCTCCTCCACACTGCAATCCTCCAAAATCTGTTCAAGGTTTTGGGTTGGATTTACATGATGTTGGATTCAAACCTATGACTATTTTTATAACAAAGTCCTTGCTTTTCTTAATAATATCACTAAAAATGGTAGCAGGATTCAATGGTATCCCAGGAGCTTACAAAAACCCTTTGCAGAGCTGAATTTTTAAAACCTGCAGCATTCACGTTGAGCAACATGAGCAACACTTATTAGTTCTGCTTTCAAGGTAATTTTTACCCCAATTGTGAGACTCTTCCAAAATGCTTCATGCCATAGGAGAACATTACAGCTGATGACCAATTAGTGGACCAATTCAGTGGAAGATGTCCAGTGAGAAAGGATCTGACCTCCATTACCAGAAATAAAATTATGGCTATGGTGCGTCCAAAACATATGACTATGATGCTGGTACAGTGGTACCTCAGGTTACATAAGCTTCAGGTTACATACGCTTCAGGTTACAGACTCCGCTAACCCAGAAATAGTGCTTCAGGTTAAGAACTTTGCTTCAGGATGAGAACAGAAATTGGGCTCTGGTGGCCCGGCAGCAGCAAGAGGCCCCATTAACTAAAGTGGTGCTTCAGGTTAAGAACAGTTTCAGGTTAAGTACAGACCTCCGGAATGAGTTAAGTACGTAACCTGAGGTACCACTGTATAGATAATTAGAAGAAAGAAGGTGCTCCAGCAGCTTGAAAGCTAGGCCAGGAAGTAGCAGTTTCTCAAAAAAAACAAAAACCCACCACTTAAAAAAATTTATTTCAAATATTTCTAAGCCACTCTTCATTGCCTAAACAATTATGGAGCAGCTTACATTAAAAGCATATACACAACACACATGAAAAACAAAACAGGCAGAGTTCCAGATTAACTGTAACAAGTTAAGGCACGCTGTTGAAAATGCTAAGAAAAACCTGATAATGGGTGGAACGCTGAATGAAAGGCAGAGGGAGAAGGAAGAAATTTCCCCTGACTTGCAAGAAAGTTCCCTTGACTTGATTGTCTACAAATCTGGAGCTGTGAAAAGCAGCATTTTTAGTTTTTATACTAAGAATAAAGGCTGTGTATCTGTGACAAGATGGTCTCCACACATGCTTCCAAATGACTGGTCGAATCAGTTAGCCTCCCCGCCCCCCGCTATTTTGTAGATATTATGCACTTTAACATTGCAGATATTGGCACCAATGCTACCTCTTATAGTGCTACCTCTTATGAAGAAGCACTCCTGAAAACACTCCAGCTTTTGCTATGGTAGCTTGTACCTGAAAAGGGAGGTTCCACTCTGGCCTGGAGAGGCTTCAAGAAAAATTCCATTACAGGAAGCCAGGTATACATGCTCCAAAGCAAACTGAATTGCAACACCCATTGATGACTGTCCCTCCCTTATCATTTGCAAATCTGAATCAACAAAAGAATGTCAGACTCCTTCTAGAATAGATACATTAAGCCAAAGGTAGTATCAGCTAATCACCACTCCTTCCAGATTACCCCACCCCCCACTAACACTATCCAAATAAATTTCAATAACCTGAGGCTCCTTCCAGAACAGCCCAAATATATGTTAATCTCTTTACTCTATCTTACCTGGACAGCAGAAGATGCCTATCTGGAAGCCATTTCGCAAATGTTTTGGACAAGCTTTTCCTGGCTGCAGTGGCGTAGCGTGGGTTGTCAGCACCCGGGGCAAGGCAAGTAATTTGCGCCCCCTAACCCGTGGATTTGCCCTAACCCCAGATGTTGCGCCCGGTGCGGCCGGCCCCCCCTGCACCCCCCACGCTACGCCACTGCCTGGCTGGCACCATTTGAAGATTTGTAACACCCATCCACCAACAGGAAGACGAGGCTTTGCAATATTTGTTTTTATATTAATTTTTAACCTCAACTTGAGCATCAAGAGATAGCGGTTTCCAATTCAGCAGTTAGGAATCTTTGAATACCCAAGTTGCCTCAAACCTTATGCCCAGGAACTTTCCTGCAGGCTTCCCCCTTCTCCTTTTTCTCCCTTCTTTCTATATCCCCCCCCTTTTTTTTTTGCTGCTGAACAGGAACGCTCACCTCCAACACACTAGCACACACACCACCTTACAGAACAAGGACAAGTATCAAATCTCCCTGCCCCACTGCAAACCAATTAGCTGACAAAGCCCTCATATCCCTCATTTTCTACCCAATCAGGTTCCTCTTCTGAGAGGAGACCTGCTCTCTTTCTTCCCTTTGCTATGCCCACTTTTTCCTCCTTGGCTGTTTCACCTTCAAGCCCCATTTCCTCACTATGCATACCCACCTACTGCAAAAACAGACTCATTTTACTCTCAGTCATTGACCCCAAGGTCTCCCACCAGCTTTCTTCTGATTTTCCCCAAAGGCCCACTATCCAAAAAAATCCAAAACCCAATTCCTCTGACAACCTCCCCTTCTCTTTCTGAAAACAAGCAGCTGTAATCAGCACCAATTGTCCCTTTCCGATGCCACCTTCATCCCTTCAGCCAACATCCTTCCCTCCCTTTCTTTTCTCCTGACCACATCCTAGTTCTCCCATGTCTGCAGAGGCATTCTTTAGAACAGGCATCCCCAACCTTCGGCCCTCCAGATGTTTTGGACTACAATTCCCATCATCCTAGTCCTGTTGGCTAGGGATCATGGGAGTTGTAGGCCAAAACATCTGGAAGGCTGCAGGTTGGGGATGCCTGCTTTAGAATAAGTTCTAACACTTGTACTGGATTTAAATTCCTTTAAACTGAGCCTGTTGTTAGTGTGCTATTTATCTTTAGTAGAAAAGAAAGGGGGGAGAGCTAATTTCCTTTTGATATGATATCTTTACTTTTGCTTTATCTCTTGTCTGTGCTAATCCTTGAGGTACCGAACTCTCAGTGTCAAATAATAATAATAATAAATCACAAGAATTGTGTGAGATAATTTGACACTTGTGTGCAAACTACACTTTTAATAATGAACTACAGTACTATATATTAAAGTTCTCAGTTAATGTACAATGTTTTAACTTGCAAGTCACAACCTCCATTTTTAAGGGTTTTCTTGGGGAATATTTGGTGCGAAAATCAGACTGGTGTGCATAGTTGATGATACGACCTCCTACAAAAATGATTAAAACTCTAATTAAGATTATAGTGATTTCTAATGGAACAGAAGTAAAGATCTGAGTAGGCTTTTTTTTAAAAAAAAAAAATACTACTACTTTCTGAACAACCTTGTTGAGCACAAGGCACCACTGTTTTGCCTTCCAGGTGTTGACATTGTCAATTACTACGGCCATTCATCCTGTCTCACAGCTCACCTCATTCTTGGCATGATGCTATCTCTAGTACAATTAATGGAGACTACCATGTTTCCTCTTGGCCACAGTTTATCCAAGGACCATCACATTTGTAATGAATCCCTATTGTTATATGCATCATCATAAATCCATTAAAGCCCACTTGCATCTTGGAACATATTGCTTGGAAAAGCCACATGTTTAGGGTGTAGGGTTGCTTTTGAAAGGTGGGGTTGTTTTCATTCCATTCAGATAGGATTTATGTTGGGTGGGATCAGTTTCTTATACTTAAAAAACCCCAGCCAAATAAATGGACATTGTTTGGAACAGCTACCACCTAGGAAACATGGTCTCGTTTGGAAAATGCAGTTGCTTCCACTGCTAATGCAGCCATTTGTCCTGCATTTTTGCAAATGCCATAGCCACCTAGTGGCCAATGTCTTGGCCACCCTAATGATGGCATGCCTCCCATCCACACACACAAACACCCATCATACAAGTTTGACCTTTTAAAAAGACTGCATTTCTTTATAGAGGCCCATTGTACAACTGCTGTTCCTGGAACCTTTTGCAAAGGCGAAATATCCCAGTACCACTGTCTTCTCTCAGCATTCCAAGATTATGGGTCAAATGTTGGACCCACCATTCTTCACCATTTGACCCACCAAGCTCATTTTGACCAAGCCACTCCCAACAGCCAACGTGCCTAATAATAATAATAATTTATTATTTATACCCCGCCCATCTGGCTGGGTTTCCCCAGCCACTCTGGACAGCTTCCAGCAGAATATTAAAATACAATGATTCATGAAATCTTAAAAGCTTCCCTAAACAGGGCTGCCTTCAGATGCCTTCTAAAAGTCTGATAGTTGTTTATTTCTTTGAAATCTGATGGGAGGGCATTCCACAGGGCGGGCGCCACCACTGAGAAGTCCCTCTGCCTGGTTCCCTGCAACCTCACTTCTCACAGTGAGGGAACTGCCAGAAGGCCGTCGGCGCTGGACCTCAGTGTCTGGGCAGAACGATGGGGTGAGACACTCCTTATCTGTGCCAATGTCACAAACAGGGTTGCAAAGTTCTTTGCAAGGTGCTTTGAAGCATCCACTGTCAGCTGGTTGTCAGGGTGTGAGCGCCCTGCGCAACCGAAGCCCCAGTAATCAGCTGGGATCAGCTGCACTAGGAACTCCACAGTGCATCCAAATGGGCTAGAGGAAACTACATTGATTCAAAACACTTCCTCCAGCACTTTGCATATAAGCTGCTTCCTCTTGACATAAAAAAGTTCTGTTTTTAAATTGCTTTCTCTGGCGAGGGCGAAATACTCAGGGGTTTTCTAGGAGCATTGTCCTCTCTGCAGAGAGGTCAAAGCGGCTCCCTGTAACTGACAATCAGCTGACCACTGTAGTTAAAGGGATCCCCTTTTGGCACATTCTGTCTTCAAAGGAGGTTGCTGGAACTGCAGAACAGCTGTTACAGCAACCTCTTGAGTCATTTGACGGGTATCAGTCACCTGATGTCATTATCATGCCAGGTGATTTGACAGTGGATGCTCCCATCCAACTATCCAAGTTGTCCAATGGAAGTGGGGAAGACAAGTCTCTGACTCGCTGGCTGGATCTAGTTCTCTACCCATTTGTTGTTTGTTGTTTAGTCGTTTAGTCACGTCCGACTCTTCGTGACCCCATGGACCAGAGCATGCCAGGCACTGTCTTCCACTGCCTCCCGCAGTTTGGTCAAACTCATGTTGGTAGCTTCGAGAACACTGCCCAACCATCTCTTCCTCTGTCGCCCCCTTCTCCTTGTGGCCTCAATCTTTCCCAACATCAGGGTCTTTTCCAGGGAGTCTTCTCTTCTCATGAGGTGGCCAAAGTATTGGAGCCTCAGCTTCAGGATCTGTCCTTCCAGTGAGCACTCAGGGCTGATTTCCTTCAGAATGGATAGGTTTGATCATCTTGCAGTCCATGGGACTCTCAAGAGTCTCCTCCAGACCCATAATTCAAAAGCATCAATTCTTCGGCGATCAGCCTTCTTTATGGTCCAGCTCTCACTTCCATACATCACTACTGGGAAAACCATAGCTTTAAGTATACACTCTACCCATTTAACATAAGGTTAATTACATGTATCAATTGTTATCTGACCTTCCTTCAAGCAGCTCAGAGCTTTGTACACAGAGTGCCTTCCCATTGTTGTCTCCAGGGTAGCCAAATACTTTTTGCTGGATGAAGCGAAGCCCGCATGGCGTAGAATAGGGCCAACGCTTTAAAAAGTTTTGCTGCATAGATAGCTCAGTTGGTTAGAGCATGGTGCTGATAACACCATGGTTACAGGTTTGATCACAGCACGGGACAGCTTCATATACCTGCATTGGAGGGGGCTGGACTAGATGATCCTCAGGTTCCCTTCCAGCTCTACAATTCTATGACCAATAAACACCAGTTCCTGCTTTCACTCATTCTCCTCCCCTGCCTCCTTGGGAACCACTGAAATACAGAATGGAAAGGCTGGCTCTGTCTCCAGACTTCCACTAAAGCTATGCGCCAGCCATGAAACTGGGTCTACCCCTGAAAACTTTAAAAACAAATTTAAAAAGCACATGCATAAAAGCTTTTAATTTTCAAAATGATGTCCAAGGCCTCTTTCATTAGGGTCACACATGCTTTTATTGGGACATGCCTTTACTTGCTCCATGAACCATTCCGAGAAGTCAAGAAGGAATTCATAAATCAAGGAAAAGTTGGTGAAATCAAGTTACAATCTCCTTGCTGCCAAAGTGACAAAAACTGAACAAGCCATCTGCCTGCAGAATATCTGAACACAAGCCATTGCTTCTCAACTTTAAAACACCCAGTATCTTGGGTATAATATATTAACATGTCTAATAACCACAAATCATCTCAGAGCATTACTAAATGTTACCACGTGTCTATATAATTTAATATTTTTTTAATTTAAAAAGTCCTAAACAAAGGGAACACATTACTCCAGTGAACAGGCAGGGCTTTGCAGGTTTGCCAAAGGTCCAATAAATTTTAAACCAGCTGGAAGATCTTTATCAGCATTTTATCAGGAACAACAAGTGACCTACTCAAGAATTTCTCACCAGATTTTCTGCAGCTACAAGGCAAAAAACACATTCCAGAAGATAGCAAGAAGTGAACTCATTATTTGTTGTTAGTTGATAGTTATGCGAAATGGTCAGTTGTGAATAATCATAAAATCAATTGTGAATTTGGCAGCTATTTATTTATTCAAGATTGTTTAATAGTGTTTAATTGGAATGTAAAACATTTCTTAAAAATACGGATAAAATCAAATGTTAAAAGCAAGTTCATCAGCTTCTGTTTCTTGCCTAGGTTACATGAATGGGATCAGGAAACAGATCCAGTTAATTGCCAGTACTTTCGAATCTCTTTCTTAGATTTGAATACCCATCTGATTAAGAATTACTCACTTAAATATTTTATTTTAACTCCTTCCGTAGGACAGAATGTACCTTCCTGGGGGAAATTCTGAATTACAACATACCTGAAGACTTCTACGAAAAAATGTTTTGAAAATGATTCAAAGACAAAGGCTTGTTTGGGCAAATTCTTCCATTTTTTGTTACTAGTATGGGAATTCCAAATAAAAATATCAGGGCTGGTTTTATGTGTGACATTTGTTTCTGTGAAAGAAAAAGCATTTACCAGTATGTTGTCCCTGAATTGTGCCACAAGCAATTGCCAAAGATCAAACAGCAGTATTGGCTGTCCAGTCTTTGCACTTGCAGCTACCCTTCAAACATAACTGTGTACACATCTCCCACCCCCTAAAAACCCCATCTATCACAGGGTTTGTCTCCAGGTAGGTCAGCTCTTGGGGTACAATTCTAAGTATACCTAACTTAAGTTCTATTATAACCAATGGGATTTATTTTCAAATGTGCTCCAAGCTGAGGAATCATGACATCACTGCATTATGGCCAGAGGTGCTGCCAGGTTTGAGGGAGCCCTGGACCAGATGACTTGCATCTCCCTTCCTGTGGCCACTCTGCTTGCCTGAAGGCCCTGATGTCATGGAGGAGAACGGAAAGAACAAAGTAAACCCCTGGCTGGATGCCACTTATGGTGAAGTGACTCTTGCCATGCTAGGATTTGAGGTTTTTAGATTCACTAAGCAGTGCAGAGAAGAGTGAGTAGGCAGATTGTCCAGAATAAAGGGCGTGCGGCAGGAAGAGATGTAGGAACTAGGAATTCATATGAACACACAAGGGAAACTTCACTGTGAGACTCAGCAAGCCACAGATCCAGAGTTAAAGAGAAGCCACGAGACTCCAAGACATGGATCTAATACAGTGGTAGCTCGGGTTAAGTACTTAATTTGTTCCGGAGGTCCGTACTTAACCTGAAACTGTTCTTAACCTGAAGCACCACTTTAGCTAATGGGGCCTCCTGCTGCTGCCGCGTCAGCGGAGCCCGATTTCTGTTCTCATCCTGAAGCAAAGTTCTTAACCTGAAGCACTATTTCTGGGTTAGCGGAGCCTGTAACCTGAAGCGTATGTAACCTGAAGCGTATGTAACCCGAGGTACCACTGTATGTAATTTCAGCCAGGCTCCCTTTTGCCAGAACATGCCATGTTGCATGTGACAGCTAAATATTCAATTTAACCATTTTGAGATTAAGGAATTTTAACAAAAGTCCACATGGGAAGGAAGGCTTGTTCAGCCGCAGCACACACACAAAAACAGGAAACATCTACAATAAGAAGGTATTTGTCTTCCTACAATGGAACATAAAGATGTGTCATCCAGTTTTCAGACACAAAACAGCTATTTCTAAGTAAACTTACACATTACAGCAGAGGCGGGATTATATTAGGTTCTCATTGCATTTCATGGCCAGTTAAAACTTGCACAAAGGGGGGAAAACAAACAAATGTAACCTATTCAACTCAGTGCAGAGCTCTTAATCAGCAGTCAACTGGAGCTCAGGGGAGGGAAATCAATTTTCAGAAGGCAAAGAGTAACAACTGCAGATTTAATCAAATTGCATTTGCAATTCCGTACTATTCTCAATATTTCTAAAAGCAATGAGCTCAATGGCAAAGAATGAATTTCAATAAATGTCACATATCTAGTTGCTAGGCTTAATTCTTAAAATTTATAGGTCTGGATCAACTTATCTGAAGGAAAAATGTTTCTGGGGCACTTTATGCTGCTTAAATAGGGTAAATATTCATGTAAAGGACGAACACAGGACGGACACAAAAGTTTGGTGCATATAAGGTGAAACTTCAATGAGGAGAAAGAAAAGACGATGCAAAGAAATATAAAGCAACCATAAAAATGTTGGTGGGACTAATATACAATATGAAAATTGTGACAATTAAAAAGAACACTTCTTCACATTTTTTGTGCTTCATGAGAGCTAAAATTCAATAAGCATAAACACACAAAACATATTTATATTACAGATTTGCATGGGAAGAACAATTTTCTAAGACTTTCACAGCCAAGGGTACAAGCCAAAGCTGGAAAAACATATTTAACACTCCTAGTTGGTATCACAGCCAAATTTTAGGATGTGAAGTTCCAGGATCCTCTATAAGACCCTGTCTCCTTAGAGGTCACTGGCCAAAATGTTCAATAGGCCCACCAAGTTCAGACTTTCCTTAACATTCCTTAAAGCAGTCTGCTACCAACATATACTGATCCACAGAGAGCAGGAGGATCTTGACTCGAGTGCATAATTTAAAGTCAGAAGAGGTGGAGAGATCTCCTAATCCAGAATCTTGAACACCATAATTTAAATACCAGTAAATATTGTTATTTATAGCAGAGCTGGAACAAGCAGCCATTTGGTAAGTAAAAAATAGCTTTAATATCCTGAACTAGAAGAAATGGTTGCCTTAAAAAAAAAATAGCTCTTTACTCCCTGTCTTATGTCTCATTCTCCACGATCACTCTAACTCAGCCTATTGAGTGCCCTCCAAATGTTTTGGATCAGGCAACTGGAAAGCAGTAGTTTGGGTAAGACTTCTCTAACTCTTGCATGACCCACCATTCCATGACATTTCCCTGCTTTAAGTCATTCTTCTATCCACCCTGTTAGAGAAGACTGGTAGTTCTTCAGGCATTGATATAACCCCTTTTCTATAGATAGAATATGCTGAGGAAGTCTCCTGGGAAATCCATGTGGGTGGTGGCAACTTTCCCTACTACTTGCCCCAAAATAGGGACAGTACTACCACTATCAATAAGAAACTGCTTGGACACATTCCTATAGATTGTATCCTTAGATCCCATTCATTAGTGCACATAATACAAGACTGACTTCTGAATAGCACAAACAGTTATTCAAAACACAGGACATCAACAGGCCATTCCACAATGAGCTCTTTGTTGAAGAAGACTTGTGGTAGTAGAACATATATTTACACAGAAGTAATTTGTAACCCTGTGGCCAGTTATACACTACTTTAAAATGTAGATATCAATATCTTAACATTACCTCTCCAGAATACTTCTCATTTCTTTAAAACATGAAAAGAAAAAGCTAAGCTTTGACACTGGTGACATACAAATATCATAGTATCATAGACCCTGAGGATCATCTTGTCCAACCTGAATAGGAAGCTGTCCCATTCGGGGATCAAACCTGCAACCTTGGCGTTAGTAGCACCACGCTCTAAACAACTGAACTATCATAATACCACTTGCTCCATTCCATACTTTAGCTCACTTTTTTTTTGCGACCACCAGCATAGTCAAATGGACAACCCAATGAAAGAAACCCAGTCCTTCTGTGACTATATCCCACACCCAATTAATTTCATGTGGACCATAGAAATTTGGTCCTACAATAATCATTACCCTATATAACACACTGCCTTCTTGGAGGCAAATAGCTTGACAATTCCAAAGATTTGTTAACACTGAAAGGAACAAGTTAGCACAATGCTCTGTGTTGGGATGACTGTGGAAATTAGATTGTAATGCTGATTTGATTTCCTAAAAGGTATATGAAACAACACACAACAAGGTTAAAGATTCCCATAGTAATGAATGTTCTTGGAATTTCAAAGAGCTCAGAGGAGACCAGATTTGTGCTTAAATTGGTGTGGGGGAGGGGGTGTAAGAGAAAGGTCACTTAATTATTCTTGTCTTTAAAGTGTCATCTACACAACATTTCCCCTGGGTGAAGAAATTGATTTTAAAAGCGTTTCTGCTAACATGCTTGTGTCAGCTGTTATGTATGAATTATAAATACTTTTAAAATAATTGCCAATGGAAAGGGGGGAAAAACTAGTGCTGTTTAGGAGAAAGATCCAGAGACAATGGAAAACCTCACTTTGAGAGGTTATTTTTATTTGCAGAATATGAAGACACACTACATATAGTTGACATAATACTACAATTTTTGTTTTCTTGTTAAAACCAAAGTGGTCCCACAATGTGCAAATTAATATATACATAGCTTATTTCACAGAACTGAAGGGTGACCAAATACCCTCCTAAAATGTCCTTTTTTTCCAGCCATTTATGAAACGTGTCTAAAGTTTTGCCTGCCCAGATATCCCTAGGAATAGATACTCTCCTGATGATACTGTCAGAAAGTTCCTGCTCTTAAGCTCAAAGATGATGCATCTTGCATTACAATGGATACAGAAAAGGACTAGCCACAGTGCCAATTATAAAGCAAGAGCTATTCCCCATGGTACACTGGAGCCAAACAGAAGGTTTTAAGGCAGAAGTAGGGCAGTTTGAAACCACGTCAAACTGCAAGTAGATAAATAGGTACCACTCAGGCGGGAAGGTAAACGGGGTTTCCGTGTGCTGCTCTGGTTTGCCAGAAGCGGCTTAGTCATGCTGGCCACATGACCTGGAAGCTGTCTGTGGACAAACGCCAGCTCCAATAAAGTGAGATGAGCGCCACAACCCCAGAGTCGGTCACGCCTGGACCTAATGGTCAGGGGTCCCTTTACCTTTTAGGGAATCTTTGGCCCTCCAGATGTTGCTGAACTGCAACTCCCATCAGCCCAAGCAAGTATGGTCAGCGGTCAGCTGTAGTTAAGAAACATCTGGATTTAAAGAGTGAAGCGTTATCACTTTGAAATGTGCCCAGAAGAAGCCAATAGGAAGCCTGTGCAGCACTTGTAAGATAACTGTGGTTCTCCCAAGTCAAAAACATGGGGATCCATATGCAGTACTAGCTGCAGCATCTGAATACAGTGGTACCTTGGGTTAAGAACTTAATTCGTTCTGGAGGTCCATTCTTAACCTGAAACTGTTCTTAACCTGAGGTACCACTTTAGCTAATGGGGCCTCCCACTGCCGCTGTGCTGCCGCTGCCGCCCAATTTCTGTTCTCATCCTGAAGCAAAGTTATTAACCCGAGGTACTATTTCTGTGTTAGTGGAGTCTGTAACCTGAAGCATCTCTAACCTGAGATATCACTGTACTTTCCAAGGGAAGCCTTACATCAGGCATCCCCAAACTTGGCCCACCAGATGTTTTGGGAGTACAACTCCCATCATCCCTAGATAACAGGACCAGTGTTCAGGGAAGTTTTTAATGTGTGATATTTTAGTGTATTTTTGGTTTCTATGGAAGCCGCCCAGAGTGGCTGGGGAAACCCAGCCAGATGGGCGGGGTACAAATAATAAATTATTATTATAGTGGTCAGGGATGATGGGAATTGTAGTCCCAAAACATCTGGCAGGCCGAGTTTGGGGTTGCCTGCCTTACATGAACATTAAAGTTATCAAGTAGAACATGGATTGTGGTTGCCAAATCTTGAGGGAGAGACACTAGTTACGAGCCAGGTGAACCTGGTCAAAATGCCCACCTAAAGATAGCATCAAAGGGCAGATTGTGCTTATGGAACCAAATCCTCAGTGATCAGCAAATTTCATTGTGTCTGGGCCATTCACCTCTGAAAGGTAGGTGAGTGCCTGGATTCAGTTTGTCATTCGCATCCACTAGTGCCAGAACGAAACCATTACAAAAGGCATGAACTGTGTTCTGACTCTTGTCTCTATTTACAGTAGAAACAAGATGATACACAAGACTGTTGCAGATATGAATTATGTACAGTGGAAATCAATAACAGGAGGTTCTGAGGCAAACCCAACCTCCTTGTCAAGTACAATTGGCCCCTCATGTTGCCAACCCTGAGAGTTATATAGAGAGGTTACCATGGCTTGGGAATAGTGGGAACTGGGTCCGTCACCCTCCCGATTGCTCAAATGCACCCTCCTTTAAAACTAGTCACATCGGACAAATAACCCAGGTAAGTAATTAGGCACTCGTTGACTAGTCTAAGAGAAGCAAGCAATTGAACCCAAGCCGGTAGATAAATGGCAAAAACTCGCTACTGGCCTCCATAATGTTTCTTCTCAAAGTTGGAAAGAGAACAATAGGAGAATAACTGCACATCTTGGCTCTTTAAGGCCAAAAGATGCAACTCAACAAGTATTCTGGCAGTCTGTCAGATTTATGGAAACAACTGCGATGAATTGCAGTTGTCAGTATGTCATTGAATTTAATGCAAATGTTAGATACAACACCTCTCCTAATTTTCTCTTTGATAAAGAGTTGTGTCATCCTCTTGCCAAAGGCATATTATAAACAATAATGGGACACTAAGAGAACAATCCGAGGCAAGTATACTTGCAAATAAGTTTTGCTATGCTAAATGGGGCATCGTTCCTAGTAAGCAAGAATTGCAGGCTTCATGAGCCTGATCTAATGGGGTTTACAGTTTTCCAACCTGTTCTTCTGCTAATATTCTCATACAAAGACACAGCTACAAAGCCATCTCACCCCTGTCACCCCCAACATGTCCTCCCCCCAAATCCTCACCAGCGATGGCAGTAATCAGCCCACCAAGGTACAAATTAATGCTGTGCTATCCTCATAGATAAATATTAAATGGTAGATAATTTTACAAGAGTGGAATCAGAAGCAATTTAAAATGTGATTTTTAAAAAAAATGCATGGTGAGATATAAAGGAATCCCACATCCCTTAAGCTCTACAGAATATATACATGTGACATTAACCATGAACAAGATGCTTTTAATTCCCCCATATGATCCAGTATTAGCAGTCCATTGTAAGGAATGGCAGATTATTTAGCACAGTGCATTCTTTGCTCTGTTATCTTGCTGAATGCTTGGTGAGCAGAGAGCCAGCTACTTGTTGAACATTCAGGACACCAAGTCCTTATGTAGATCCCGCACTAAGTGGTGACTAGAATACAATTTACACTGCATGGTGACAATGCAGTCAATTATCTCTGATCTATTTAAAACAAACACCAGTGTCATAACAGTAATACATAGTATTTTCAAACGTTCAAAAGAGCTATATTATTGCCGGCATGTTTTTACATTATTAAATTTGTAATAGTGTTAAAGAAATATAGGCCAACACTTTTGTTTTTAATGCCACCACATTGCATGCTGTGTAGGATGGAATAGCTCAAAAGAAGGGTGAAGATGAAGAGTGGTTTAGCTAAGGCTGCTCCATTTTTGTTTTGATGTATGCCCACCCATGCTGCAACATGACTTTGCTCCATCTACAGTGCAGGTAGCAATATCAAAAGATTCCCCATCTTTCTGCAACAAGACTAGTTATGATAGCATCAGAAGGGGTTGCTGCCCAAAATGGGCATGAGTGCCGCCCCACGGCACCTGAGCAGCTAGCTATGCTGCTGAATTTGGAGGGCTCCAGTTTGGGAATCCCTCTGGTCCAGGGTGGCTAACTATGAAAACCCAAGTCTGTCACAAGATCCAGGGCAAGCTATCTCTTTCTTATCTGGAGGGGTTAATTCAAGACACCATCTGTGACCCATTCTACTGGAGCCATTAATGTAATCCTCATCAGCAAAGTTCACACCACAAAAACAAACTCCAGTACTAAATTTGTAGAAAACACACTTCTACACCAGAAGCACAGCTCTGTACTATCAAGGATGGAGACCCTGGGGCACTCCTGATGTTGCTGGACTGGTCAGGAATGAGATGATGGGCGCTTGAGTCCAACAACATATTGAGAGTCATAGCTTCCTCATCCCTTTCTTAGCTTCTCTTGCAAAATTACTCAAAATATGTCACCCTATCAGTTTACTAGAACAAGGGGAGGCCAGGCAACCACTTGCACATACCTGCTGAAGCATGCTATACATAAACCATGCATACCATCCACCTTCACACACTAGGATCACAAAGCATCAACTCAAGTCACATGATGCACAAGTAGTGTGCAATATCCAGATTCATTACAAACAGCTGTACGCAAACAATTTGGTCACTTTTAAACTTTGAATTGAGCAGTATTTTGTGTTCCCACCTGCCTCCACTATCCCCAGATGTATAGTTCTAACACATTTATTAGCACTGATTGGAAGCACTGATTTCAACAGAACTTAACTCCCCCCCCCAAAAAAAGTATTTAAGGGTCTAAAGTATTTGACTATGCAACTACTATTATTTCCTTGAACTCTTTTGACTAGTACAGATTGTAAACCCAAGTCTTACTCTTTAAAACTGCATTTGCAACACTACTCTAGCCAACGTAGTATAGCACCTTTAATTTAAGGCTGCAGCTCTAAGGACACTTTGCTGATACTATTGAACTCAATGGGGCTTACTTATGAATGGAAATGTATATAAGCTTGCACTATAAGTTCTTAATGGATCACTTTAAGTTCATACCAGGGGTAGATATCCCTTTAGATGCTGCTGGACTACAACTGCTATAAACCCCAACCATTGAGACCTTAGGGTGGGTAATGGATGAATAAATAAATAAATAATATTGGTCACGCTCGCTGGGGCTGATCAGAGTTGAATTTCAACATCATCTGGAACCCAATGATGAATTCCATTAGCATGCTTCAATACATGGGTAGGCAAACTAAGGCCCGGGGCCCGGATCTGGCCCAATCGCCTTCTAAAACCAGCCCGCAGATGGTCTGGGAATCAGCGTG
Source organism: Podarcis filfolensis (assembly GCF_964270895.1). Classification (NCBI taxonomy): domain Eukaryota; kingdom Metazoa; phylum Chordata; class Lepidosauria; order Squamata; family Lacertidae; genus Podarcis; species Podarcis filfolensis. The sequence goes on from NC_139612.1 coordinate 22,220,493, forward strand.
TTTTTACATGAGTAGAATGTGTCCTTTTATTTTAAATGCATCTCTGGGTTATTTGTGGGGCATAGGAATTCATTCTTCCCCCCCCCAAAATATAGTCTAGCCCCCCACAAGATCTGAAGGACAGTGGACCGGCCCCCTGCTGAAAGTTTGCTGACCCCTGCTTTAATATGTGGTGCAAATGACATAGTCTTGGCTAATATTGTCTTTTTGGACCATATAAACAAGTGTGCACACACACATTGCAACATGTATTATAACAAGAAGCCCACCCTCAAAAGAATGGAATAGGGTCCACAAGAGAATGGGTTGGAATGCATTCATATAGTATTTCTTGCCACACCACTGCCTATGTCCCAAGTTTCTTTGCATAAGTATTTCGGGTCATCACTTAAAAAGTAACTTTGATTAAGATAGTTTGGAAATGCAAAGATGCAAGCCACATCTCAGACAACATATTATTCCAAAATAGTCCCACAGGATATATTTTTTGTTATCTACACTTTTTGATTCAGAGTCCCATGGGCAGGTTATGCTTCCTCAAAATTATAACAGTCAAACTGGCTCCCATTAAGCCTCCCAGTGCAAATACCAAAAATGGGGGTGGGGTGGGGAAAAGGAATAAAGCCCTTCTAAGAAAGGGTGGAAGAATTGATGCTTTTCGAAGAATTGATGCTTTTGAATTATGGCGCTGGAGGAGTTTCTTGAAAGTCCCATGGACTGCAAGAAGATCAAACCTATCCATTCTGAAGGAAATCAGCCCTGAGTGCTCACTGGAAGGACAGATCGTGAAGCTGAGGCTCCAATACTTTGGCCACCTCATGAGAAGAGAAGACTCCCTGGAAAAGACCCTGATGCTGGGAAAGATGGAGGGCACAAGGAGAAGGGGGCAACAGAGGACGAGATGGTTGGACAGTGTTCTCGAAGCTACGAACATGAGTTTGACCAAACTGCGGGAGGCAGTGGAAGACAGGAGTGCCTGGCGTGCTCTGGTCCATGGGGTCACGAAGAGTCGGACACGACTAAACGACTAAACAACAACAAGAAGAAAGGGTGATTTATTTGTTTCCAAACCAATCCACTGCTGGCATTGTACCTACCATCAGCAATGGGTGGTGACCCCCACCTGCCTGCTTTCTTACTTACTTGCAACCAGTCCAGGAGTTGGCACCACCCAACAAACTTCCTCCTCCTTAGCCACAGCATTGCCCTTGTAGAAGTCAGCAACGGGGAGGATGGGGACAAGATTAGACCCAAAGATTTTGAAGGGACTACAAGGTCGAACCCCTTGCAATGCAGGAATCTTTTTGCCCAACTTGGGGCTCGAACCCACAACCCGGAGATTAACAGCCTCATGCTCTACCAACTGAGCTATCCCAACTGATTCTGGTTCCACTTGCTATTGGGCTTGCCCTACCAGGCTCAACCAACCACCACCGCTGGCCACATTCACAGCAGGACAGCCCGCCCGGCCCCAGTTACAATTTCAGGGTGAAGTGAGGAACTTCGGTAGTTAGGCGGGCTGTGAACAGATGCACTATCCACCTGCAGTCAGGCTGAAGAAATCGCTCCCTCCGGGCAAGGCTGCCGGAACAGGCGTGCAGGGAAGCGAGCCGCTCCTTCACCTTGCCCCGAGGACTCTCCCTGCGCTGCCTTATCCAGCGCCTCTGCTCTGAGTCAGATTGCGGGTGGCTCAAAAACTTCTTTGTAAGCAAGCCGCGTTGCAAGCTGCCTCCTCCAGGCACTTCGCTCCTTTCTGCCCTCCCCCTTTAAGGAACGAGTCACCCCTGAATCATCCAGGATCTCCTTTCAATCACCTCGCAGCGAGAAAAGGTTTTGGCTTACTCTCGGTTCCTTCCAGTGAGCTCAGCAATTCTTCCCACCCACCCACTCTTTCTCTCTCTCTAGAAAGCGCAGATTCCCTTGCGCTCCAGCCCAACTAGGAATCAAATCACCGCACCAGACCCGAATAGATCCCAGACCATCTTGAGCCAAGCCCAAGATCCAAGCAACAGGGATAGCATTTATCGATTTTAAGAAATAGGTGCCTGTTGGAAGCTCTTTCCCCCTAAATCCCATACGCGAGGGGGGCTAAACCATGAATCCCTTGCGAGGAGGCAAATGCAAATCCCATGGGTGCATACCGGGTCATTCTGGGGAGGAAAACCCCTACCTGGATATCACGTGACGCTTCTGACCCTCTCAAATGCACCCAAGCTGGCTGCCATAGGAGTCACCGCCTAGGGACCTTTGCCCCCCTCCCCATAAAATATTTGAGGGGGGCGGGCCCCCCAAAGCTGATAGGCATTGGCATTTCAATAGTGTGTGTGCTCCGCACCATGTGATAGATAATGTGGGGCGGGGCTTCCCCTCCCCCCCCTCGATTTTTTAATTCAAGTTGGCACTCCTGCTAGCTGCGCTTCCTCAGCGAAGAGGCAAAGCACCTTGCACATGCTTAAAAGCCTTCTCATCTCTTTCACTGCACATGCTCTCGGAATGAGCTCTGGCACCGCGCGCAGGTCTGGGGGGCTGAGCCCTGCCAAGTCCAGGCTGATCTCCAAGAGCAGCGGCAGCCAAAAAAACATTCCAGCTACTCATTTCCTCGACGATTATTATCAAGCAGCCACTCGCCAGCCACCGCTTACTCCGGATCAGCGATCGCTACGAGGAAGTGCAATCGCCTTAAATCGCGCCGCCGTCACAACTCGAATCCGCTGGAATGCCTCCCAGGCTGATACCCTCTTTTACTTACCTGAGAATCAGCCTCGTGATAAAGTTAAACGGGATTTCCTCCCGAGTAAGAGATCCGTGGGGCTGAGCTGCAAAACGAGGCGCCAAGCAAGCCTCCCCCCCTGAAATGTCACATCCTTTGCGGCGGGGAGGAGCGAGGCTGGAAGACTCCTCAATCCGGATCAGGGGTGCCAACTTGGAATAAAATATTGAGGGCGGGGAGGTGAGCCCCGCCCCACATAATCGATCACATGACACAGTGCACGCACATCATTGGAATGGCGATGCCTATCAACTTTGGGGGGAGGCGGCCCCCTCAAATATTTTATGGGGGGAGAGGAAAGGGACCTCGACCCCTAGGAGTTGGCTCCTAGGATCCAGATTCATGGCGGGGGTGGGGGCAAGGAAAGGCCGTCCGCATCTGCGCCAACCTCTCAGGACTTTCCCAGGCGCCCAGACTGAGCCATACCAATAACTCCCTGGTCCGAAATCAATCCCCGATTGGAGCGAGAGAGGATCGGACCAGGCGCCCAAAGCACGCTCAAAACACAGCGCTCACGACGGAGCGGGACCTGCCGCGGAAGAAAACGCGTCCCGGGACCGGCTGTGACACGATCCGAAGCAAGTGTCCCCGCTCCGACGCACCCGCCGTTCTCCCCCCCCCCCGCTTCCCCTTCCCCGCTGCAACCTGCAGGGCTCTCCTGTAGTTTTGGCCGTACCTTGCTCGCTGAAGGCGGGGAGGGCGCAGCTGTTCCGCCGCCGGCGAGTTGCCTCACATCTGGATGCCGCCACCGACGGTCCCACCGAGCGCACCAGGAGCCGCCAAGCGTCCCTTTTCCTTTCTCTTCCCTGAGCCACCTGGAGGGAAATGAGAGGGCGGCGACGCCGCCGGCGCTGCCTCGAAGTCAACCTCTGGCGCTCGCCGACGGGGCTCGCCCGAGCCTCCCTCTCTCTCGCTCGCTCGCTCTGGTGGCGGCTCCCAGCGGCAAATCCGCGCCGCCACTGCCTCTCGCGCCCCTCCCTTCCCGCGCGATACTCCTGACCTGCCGCTGACTCACCAGTGGAGCCGGAGCGGGGCGGGCGCTCGCTGCCACAGAAAGGCAAAGCGCGCCTCGCTGGCTCAGTAGCGACTACGCTACAACGTGTGGCGAGTTCTTTCTCTTGGCGCGCGGAGGGGCCTCGGCGGAGCAGCTCGACGTGCCTCAGGGCCCGTTCCCGCCAATTCCGCCCCGCTCCTTCACCTCAGCCCTCCCAAGCACACCACCCACCGCCAGGCCTCAGGTGGTTTCCTCCCCGAGCCTTCCTTCTCAAGCCAGGAGAGGAAGGAGGGCCTCGGGAGGAAACGCGGGGCTTCCAGGGCCCGCCGAGGGGAAGGACGAAAGCAGTTTCCCAGGAGCTGCCGTCAGCGCGCGGAGAAGCGCTTCAATTGTTAACAAGCCTTTCATTGTCTGGGAAGAAGAAGAAGAAGAAGAAGAAGAAGAAGAGTTTGGATTTGATATCCCGCCTTTCACTCCCTTTAAGGAGTCTCAAAGCGGCTAACATTCTCCTACACCTAACCACTACACCAGACTGGCTCTGGGGCGGGGAGGGGGGTCTCGCTGTGTGCATTTCACGTATTAAAGCAATAAGTGACAAAACCTTCGCTGCTCAACAGGGGTGCCAACCTGAATAACATATTTATGAAAAGCATAACTGATCACATGACAGGGAGCACCCGCACCATATGAATGGCAATGCCCATTTAACTTTGGGGGCTGCCCCCTCAAATGTTTAATGGGGGAGGAACCACAGCCCCTCGGAGTTGGCTCGTATGCTCAGTTCGGAAATAGTATGTGGCCTTGGGGTTTAGAGTAGCCACATGAAAGGAAGAAGTCAAGAGTTCCTTCTCTTGGAATAGTTGTGCAGAAGGCAAACTGCATCTACTGAAACTTTCTTTTCTACTCAAAGTGAAGGGGCCTTGTCTTTTTTCTTTTCAATGGGGCACACAATTTCGGCTGCATGTGCACATCTGGAGAAGCAGTGGCTACCTGGAGATCACTGGTTGCCATTAGTTCCTATGACTTAAAAATGCTACAGGCAGCCGTGGAAGGACGTGTGGACCCAGAATTGGCCTCCACAGTCACTTACGGACTCACTGTTAAAACCATGTTTATGGAAGACAATCTTACTTGGCTACAAGTGATCCCCAAAGAAGAAAAAGGTGTAGGAAGTTGCACAGCACCAAAGCCAATCTCCTTCCTGTTAAGTTGTGGGTGAACATATCAGACAATACAGCAATTCTTCAAACAGCTCTTGTGTATTCACAGAACAGAACTGAACTGAAGGGTTCAGCCAGCCTGCTTATATAGAGCTCCACTACAACGCAACAGTAACCACTTTCTGTAACTATCCAAACACCGAACGTCACTTTCAATCCCTTATTTGCATATGTGGACCTGAGTGAAAACTATCTACAGTATCCCCCTGCTGGCCCAGGGTGAGAACTTCAGTACATAACACTTCCCTCTCCTCTCTTCGCATGTAAAACTCCGGCTCCTCCCTTCTCCACCCAGTGGCAGACTTTGGGATTTAAAATTTCAGTGGTGCTCTGTGCAATAGCAATTTCCAGCACCCCCCAAGCCTCTCACCCTCCGTTGTTCGTCATTGTTGCAGTGCCCGCTGAAGCACCCTTATGGCTCGGCGCCCAGGTCAGGCCGCCCTCTCCTAAATCTACCTCTGCTCCACTTGGTCTAACCTCCCCACCAGAAACAAAACCATTGTCACAGCTACTTTTCTTCCAGTATTTATTGAGCTCAAGAGCAACAGGTTGGGAAACAGCCAGTTAAGGAACAATGTGTACCTTGGTAGCACAGTGTGTATATACCAATAATTTCTGAGGTTGACTTTTCCACTTTAGAACTGCTTGCCCCTTGGGATGTCCTGATGCATTAAACTATTTTCTGTCATTGGATTCGCTGCCTGTCCCTGCTAAAGTTCTATTCTGTCGTCACAAATTCCCTATCTGTAAATGGAATTAACAGCACACAGTACTGCAGATTCATGAAGGGTCTTGTGCCATAGACTCATAGTCCCAACTTTAAGCAACTCCCATTCTTTCAGCCTCAATTCTCAGGAGGGGAACAGTAGAGTGAATAACTACACTGGCAGAAAATTGTGAAGGAAACCATGCAATAGCTCAGTGGGTAGAGCATGAGACTTTTAATCTCAGGGCCGTGTGTTTGAGCCCCACATTGGGCAAAAAGATTCTTCCCTTGTGGGGGGTTGGACTAGATGACTCAATTCTATGATTCTATGATCTAGGCTAGAATGAGGGGGGTGCTATTTTCCTCTTCTGGTGAGAGATGAGAAACCGGAGAATAAGGTTGGAATAATAGGACTGCTACGTGCAGCTAGTCTTGCATTACCAGTTGTGTGTGAATTTGCAATTACCACATTGAGCACTTTCTTCTGAAGAAATGTGCAGAGGATTGTAATGTCAAACTCAGTCCCAAAGCCCCATAAAATATTTGTCCTGCAAAAGAAAAATCACGATATGATCTCAAAAGTTATTAATGTTCTAGATTAATTTTTAATATAGACCCGCTGCTTCTGAACGCATTGTCCCTGAAATCCACATTCCACACATAAAACCTGTTCAAGCAAGCACTGGCAGATGTACTGCGAACAAGGAAGTCCCACTGAGTTTCAGTTACCACACTGTAACCATCACAGGTCTTTATATTGACGTTAATAGGTTTATATTAATTTGGTACGCTTTACTGTTTCCAAAAGTAAACTGCCTGGCTCAAGGTCTTGTGTGGACAGGGGGACTCCCTCCCCCGTACTTTCTTCCTTCCCAAATACATTTGCTCCCCAAACGCAGTTGTTAATAAATAGCCTGGGAACTAGCTTTCGTACATAAAATTTAACTCCCAAATGTGATGATCAGGGAATCCTCTTGGCAGCTTTCATAGCCATTTACAAGTGTCTTTAAAACAGTGCTCGTGACATGGCAGCCAATATACAGGATTGCACAGAAAAACACACAGAGAGAGCTATGACCAAAAGTGATCTAAAGACTGCAAACACATTTGCATGCAGTGCCAGTGTAGGATCTGTTGTGAAACAGTGGATTTGCTGCCTAGTAGGTGTTGTGTACGCACACTGCTTACCTCCAGCTCTGCCTATGCTGTGCTTTGCATAATATTCGTTTGAAAATATTGCAAAATGTTATCCCCAAAGAAGTCAAACCCAAGCAGTGCTGTTCTTGAAACTTCTCACCACTCAGGGAAATGGGGAAGCAAGACAGTAGATAAGATTAATATTTTCTGCTACAGAGGTATTAAATATGAGGCAAGCTGCTCTTACTCATTCTCACACTGACACATAATGCAGTTAGTCATTTGCTATTCCTACAGATTTCTATGGATAAGGATGGTGGGGGATCTGGGGGGGCAGGACAGGTTAGAATGGGTGTGGATGGGTGAGGGGAACTTCTGTTGGATTGATATCAGCACCGCTTGAGAAGCGATGCTGCCATCCCCTCATTCTGGCCATCTTCACATTTCTCTCTGTGGAAGTGAAGCCTTCCATATCAACTTAAATTTAAAAGCCATCCCACGCAATATTGTACCAACCCCTCTCATTTCTTGGCAAGGATGCAATTATCAAATGGCTATCATTGCAAATCTCAAGGGTTTCGCTCTCCCCCCCCCCTCGTGCACTTGAGCCAGTATCTCGAGACGAAACGTAGCTCAACAGAGTGCCGCAAACAGAGCGGCCCACGTGTTTTAATATCTAAGTACTCCGTTTCTCTTGGGAGCCGTATACCCACAAATAGATGGCTATTTGATGATGTTTATGAGGTGATTTAAGTCTGGGTCTCTTGGGAAAGATGTTCACCTTTGACAGTCTCGGCAGAAAGTACACAGATTGAATTTTCTCAGATATCTATTGTATTATCTCAGTAGGATGGTATGGAGGAGGAAGCCAGAGGTTACCCATGCATGTTTAAGTGAAGGATTAGGGCTTTATGTTGTATGAGATCTTTTATCTTGAGCACTGTGATTTTTTAGTAACAATGTCCTCTCTGTCTATTTTAAAACCTGCCCTGGGGTCTTCTGGCAAAGTACAGGTAAAATAGGAAGTAGCAGCTGCAGCAGCAAAGAAGCAGAAGGACATTGGCAACAAAGAAACCTCCAAGGTCTCATTAATGCTACAATTCACTTTTTTTTGGCAACAAAGGATAATTCTTATTTTATTTGGGTGCAAGGGCAGAGTCCAGGTAACCTGCACAGTGTTTATTAGGAACATTGGATACAAATATTACCATAACATGTTTTTTCCTCCTATGTTTGTTTTGTGTATTAACAACAGCAGGAGCCATCTAAGGAAAATGTGATTATGGCAAACATTTCCCTCTCTGAAGACAGAAGAACTACTCTTAATTAAGTAATTAAAGGTCAACAGTGGAAAAAGTGTAATCGAGCTTCTTGGATTTAAATTACTCCCACAATCAACTAATCTACATGATCCTGCTTTCAGCTAGGAATTGGTCTGAAAAAATGGTTTGTGTTAATTGTCACTCCAGGAAAGAAGCATCAATACACATACATAAACAATGTTTATTATGAACTAGTAATCCCACTTGTTCTTTTTCCTATTGCCTCTGCTTACTGAGGCAACCTTGGGCTTCTTCCAACCTAAAAGGTTGGGTGTGCCTTTAAAGGGGCAGACATTCAGCTAAGCTCTATTATCCAGACATACTGGGTTTACAATAATGGTGGAAGTATAAGACTTCATGGTGTCAGTGCATGTCTTAGCCTCAAGAAAATTCCCCGTATGGGCTTCTCTGATTGGTAGCAGCAGGCAAGGTTCAGATTTCCTCCAGATAATTAAAAAAAAAAAACCTACCTGAAATTATTGTACAGCCCCCAAGTAAATTGAAATTTATGTGATATCTTAAATTAACTCTCCCTTTGGTCTGAAAACACCCCAACAGATTTATTGTGATGCAGGGCTTTCTTTTCACCCGGAATTCAGTCTAAGGTGAGCACCATTTCCATTATAAGAGAACAAGGGAGGTGTTTGTGGTGAGTTCTGGCACCTCTTTTTCGAGAAAAATAGCACTGAGTGAAAAACAGTGTGGCACAGACACTCCTTTTATAGGTGTACCACGCGTGAGAAAACACTCACCTCACAGTGTAAACCTCAAATCCACCTGTTTCCACTTCCCAGCATTCCAAGCCAACACAACTTTGTTCCTTAATTCTATGGAATCCCTGGGTTGCACAATAACCTTTGAAAGCACCTGCATTGGGGTTTATTATAAGTAAGGGAGAAGTGGAAGGGCTTGTGCAGGCAGGCACAGAACAGATATTCCATGCCATTTGTGGATCAGTGAATGAATGTTATTGAAGTGTTTATGAGTGTAGCTGTAGCACTTCAGATTTTATTAAGACCATCCCCTCCCCCCAAAACCATCTCAAATTTCTAGGTCTAGGAAGTAAATGTCAACATATATGGGAACTATGCAAGGATTAGTACCAGGAAAGTGAGAGATAAAATTGCAATTAAATGTGACAAAAGTGCTGGCGTAGGAGCATTATTAATGTCGCCAACTTTTCATCCTGCCCAAGGAGTATTTGTAAACAACTCTAGATGGAAATGAAATGACAGAGTGAAGTAAACATACTTTGGATGGTCATCAGGGTTTGTTGGTCAGGTTTTATTCTGTTTCATTTTTGATCATGTACCTTGCAAGGGTTGGTTCATGATTTAAGAAAGGGGGTGGTTGATGCTATTTGTCTGCATTGATGACATTACAATTTTCAGCTCCTCTTTCAAATTCTCAGCTCCTCCTGCAATTATGACATTGCAATTTTCAGCTGCTCCTTGGAAATCCCACCTCAAGCTACATTCCAAGAAATCCTGAAAGCCAGGCTAACAAACAAAACACAAACACTGCAAAATTGGCATATGAAATCTTGTTTATCTGGACCACAGAATGAGGCAAGTGAAATTAAGCTAGAAAAAAATCAGAGATGGATTTGACTATAAATTGGTTGATGTCCAAAACAAACAAACAAACAAACAAACAAACAAGCAAGCAAACACAAGCTTTTAAGGATTGTGGTAGCTATAACATCTATTTTATAAAAAAGAACAAAAAAACCACTCAGTGCTATAACAGCTTCACTCGCTGACTGACGTATATCAAAAGGCATCTGACAGTCTCAAATGGGCTTCCAGTTCTTAGTCCATCTCACTTAAATACACTTCTGTTCTGACCGTCATTGCAAGATTGGGTTGATGATGTCTTCAGTGCAAGTCTGGGTGGGAAGGAAACAGATGGAGAAGATGCATCCTATTATGTTCCTTAATAATAAAAAAAACCTATTATTTGAGAAAAGAAAAATCCTCAGCAACAGTATGTGAGAGTGTTTGCTTCCCCTACCAAATATTTTTATTTCAGCATAAGATACAATAAAAACCAATCTAATCTAAAAAAGAAAGATAAAGAGGAGTGAAAATAAGAGAGAATAAAAAGCAAGAAATAAAAAGGCGAGTGAGAGAAAAAGAAATAGAAAAATAGATATAAAAACTCTCTGTTAGTGTTGTATCATGTCCTTTATCCACATACATAAAAGTAGACCTTTCCAGCTCTCACCTGGGAACTTCTGTTTCTTCCCCCAGCCTCCCACCTTGAGAGATCCTTTCTACCCTGTCTCTGCACAGAGCCCTTCATCACCCTCCTGTCACCTTTCTGTGTATGTCCCCATCAGTCCAGAGTGTTTGCTTAGGTTCTTGCCATAATGGAACAAGGATGAAAGTTTGGCCTTACACCCTTTATATAGCAGGAGGAGCATTCAAATATGTGACCCTCACCACTTGCAGTCTGAAATGGCGCAGTCCAGCACCTGTTGTGTCATGAGTCACTGCGGTTCCTATAGGTGACAATCCAATACACATTTGCTAGAGAGTAAGTCTTACTGAACTCAACAGGACTTGCTTCTCAAAAAGGATTTGTAGGATTGCAGTGCACACAAGTAAGAGGATATTGTTGCACACCACCACAATCTCCAAAAATGGTGCGAGATTCTGAGCTTCAGCCACTTTGCCCAGGATTTGTGTTTCCTTTGGAATGAGGAGCAGCAGAGACTGTGGTGTCTCTATGATATATGGTTTATTTACACGTATACGCAACCTGAGCCTATGGTGGAGAGGTTCACAACATTAACACCCCCCTTTGCTTCCCCCTTAACGGCAGCCTTGGATTCACACAGAAATCTGTATCACTCTGTATCTCTCGGGCTTCCCAGTCTGCAGTTTTTGTTCTAGCTTCTAGCTCACATCACCCAACTCTCAACCCTGTTCTTTTGCCTTTCTAACCACCAGCCAGTTGAAGGAAGGGGTTCTACCCGTTTGCTGTCTCACACTGATCCACTTCCTTTGTTCCCATAGTGGTCCATTACCTAGGCTAGCACCTCACCAGGAAACTAGCCTGGCTTATATTGTAACATATGCTGGATCCAGGAGTTAGATGGGTTTCGGCAAACTGCCTACTGCCCCCCCCCCAGTTCATAACAATATATATCATTGCATGCATGCCAGGCTCTGAGTAGCAGGAGACTCCAGCACTTACTTAGGGTTCTGTTTCCTTAGAATGAAGGTTACTGGAGACTGTGGTGTTCTTAGGATATGTTTTTATTTACTCATGCATACAACCTAAGTACAGTGGTACCTCTAGTTGCGGACTTAATCTGTTTCGGGGTGCTGTTTGCACCCTGAAAAGTCCGCAACTAGAGCGCCTCTTCTGCGCATGTGCACGGCACAATCGAGCGCTTCTGCACGTGTGCGATTCACGCAGGTCACTTTTGCGCATGCACAAAGTGCGCAGACCGCTTCTGCACATGTGCAGGCAGCGAACCCAGAAGTAAACACTTCCAGGGTTTGGATTTGATATCCCGCTTTATCACTACCTGAAGGAGTCTCAAAGCGGCCAATATTCTCCTTCCCCTTCCTCCCCCACAACAGACACTCTGTGAGGTGAGTGGGGCTGAGAGACTTCAGAGAAGTGTGACTAGCCCAAGGTCACCCAGCAGCTGCATGTGGAGGAGCGGAGACGCGAACCCGGTTCACCAGATTACGAGTCCACCACTCTTAACGCTGAAAGTCCGTAACAAGAGCGGAACGTAACACGATGTATGACTGTATAAGATGGAATGATTCACAGCATTAACACTTCAGCAGATGTTGCATCTCCATTAGTTCTCTAGGGAGGCTGTTCAAGGCCATAGCTTTGGATTTAGCATGGAGCAAGACAAGCCTCTGTGACTTTTTTCCAGCTCCCAGCTTCAGCCCAGACTAAAATAAAAGCTAGCTCCCTGGCATATTGACCCCTAGGATGACATACCATCCAGTCAAATGGCTTACCCCTTCCAATCAGGTGTCTCTACTGACAACACACATGCTTTTACCAGCTCTTTAGACATATAAATAGGGTACTTACAGGCCATTAACTTAACAAAGAAACTAGCCTCATCTCTTCAACAGTCTCTTCTACTACCAACTACAATCTTACAGTTATAAAATAACAGGTTTGGTTGGGACCCACGATCCAACTCAACCAATAATCCTGTAACAGTATTCTTAGAGTGATTTGTGTTGGTAAAGGGGAAGTGAGGTTACAATTTACCTCAAATTCTTCAAATTCCATATTGCTATGGAAAATGACATTTATTTTGATCTTGTTAGGTTTTAACTAAAAACTTTACACATGCAGATATTTGAACTAGGAGACTTTTAAAAAGGGAATATAAAGCAAAACCAACTCTGCTGGATATCATTAATGCTTTTGCAATATGTTTATCTTTTTGAGTTTCCTACCATCCCAGAGACATCTAACCTACTTGGAAGATAAGTAACTAATATGATCATATGAATCACTTAGGTCAGCATTTATATTCTGCATATTTGCTTAGTTTGGAATGTCTGTTAATAAATATTCACATTCTGTTAGTGCTTCCAAGAAGAAGCACTATTTAGGAGAGTTGTTTTTTTAAAGGATAAATACAAAAGAGACAGTGTTAAAGCAAATTGCAGTCTGTTTAACTGTACTTGTCCTGATATACTTGGATTTGCAATATTAAAAGTCTCTGTCTTCACCAGCATATAGTTAATTAATTATCTTTTAATTTGCTCTATTTTTAAAACATAAATACTTTACTGTCATTTCTGAACATACAGGATAGAAGTACATATATCAACCATTAACAATTGTGACCTGCATTTTTCATTTACACATTCAGGCTGCTTTGCAAACATAGCCAATATTTCAAGGAAGTAGAAAAAAAAACCATTTAAAACAAATGGGTAAACAAAACCTGACAACAGTGAGATGCAGTTCTACTACCACAAAAATAGACATAAAATGCTGCTTCTATAGGGGCCTATATATTTTAATTCATTTCTAATAATCTGCTCACCCTCTCCATTAAACTGAATGGGGAAGTGAAAACAGAGATGGAGAGGGGATTATTATTATTTTTTGTTCAGCACTGTGCTGCTATATAAATATTTTAAAAGTACATAATAAAATTCCCTGTGTACACTGAAGTCCCAAGAAGGAATCTGTAGCTAAGGGCAACTAGCTGTAAGGAATGCCTACGGCCAGATGAATCTGACCACTTTCTGCCAGTGGTTACAAACACCCACATCCCAATCTAGTCACAGACTATCAGCAAACATCTCTGGGTGTATCCTTAGCTGGTGGAAACGGCACATTTTCCCTCTTGACTCAGTAGCTGAGGCTGGACATAAATTGCTCTTTTAAAACTCCCCACTTATCATCCGTTTGGGAGGAGACGGCAGCACTGGATTCCTTCCCTGCTCCTGCTTACCTTTCCTCTGCCAAACAGTCAATCAGCAGGATTTTGGCTTTTTAAAAGCCCTAGGAGGGAACAGCCCCGGTTACTCTGTGCAGAGTGCTCTGGGCGGGAGCTACAGAAACCTGCAACGTTTTATAATTTAGAGGGGGGAAACATACATCACTTCCAAGTATTGTGTAGTAAACAAAATCTGCCCTTATTCCCTTACGGGGGACACAAGAGTCCTTATAGAGTCCTTTGTAGGTTCTCCATCGGTAGAAGAAAATAACAGAGGCCAACCAGAGAATATTGAGAAGCAAAGCAGCTAGTAAGCCTGATCTTTATTGAACTGTTGCAACAGGGTGTTCCCCTCACATGCAGGAAAAAGGAGGAGGACCCACAACAAAGGTGCCTGCCCTTATAAAGACATTTTAAATTGCCTTCCCTGGAGCTCAAGACCACCCCTCCATACATCATACCTACAGCACAGAAAAGGCGGTCTACAACAGAGTTTTGAATAATGTTGTTTTCCCTGTCTGCCAGGTTATCTGATAATGCCTTATCTGATTGCCTTTCCTGGTAGTCTGGTCATTCCTTTGAGATGGTGATTACCCAATTCCTGAGACAATGGGAAGGTTCCCTCACCCCCTTGCAGAGAAAACATTTGGTCAGTTTGGGAGTCAAAATGGTTTCAGGACGGTCTTCTTGTGCTGTTCCAGACATGTGGTCCACATAGCTATGTACGTGCTTGGTTGGTACATTTATGAACATTTATTATATATATAAGACCTTAAATTTTTTATTTCAATTGGAATGTGACATTAGTGGTTCAGAGGGGAGTAAGGATAGGCTGCGCAGCTTAACTCAGTCCATTTAAGTCTCACTGGTATAGAATCCAGGGCTGGCCCAACCTTGAGGCAAGGTCAGGTGACCTTCTCAGGCAGCAGGATTCATAGGGTCAGCAGGTCCAGCCTCCAAGGAATGCATCGCCAATTGTCACCACAAGCTCCTTAGAGGCTGGATCTGCCACCTCTTCAGCAGCCCCCCACAATGCCACCTCTGTAGCAGCCTCTCAGCGAATAGGTCTCCTCTCACCTCTAGGAAGGAAACAGTGGGGTCTGTCTTGTGGGGTCTGCTGGGCATGGTTCAGCATAGGCCCCTTTCCTCTGCGATGCCTTTGATTCCCAATTCAGCCATTGGGTAAAGTTGATTTGATTCCACTTACCTTGTTCCTGATGTAGATATTTTCTCCCCTTTCTGACCTAGTCGCGGTGGGGACACCATTTTGTGGTTCACCTCGGTTGCCAAAATGTCTCGGGCGGCCCTGAGTCACTCTGTTTCATGCAAAGTTCTTGAAAGCGTGCACAAATTTTGGCGCCACATTTTATTATGAAATATGCGCTTCTTAAATGTCACATGGCACCTTTCAATGATTTTCAATGCAGCCATGTTTAAAGTAAGTATTTTGTATGCGTATTTATATGTAAAAAATACGTATTTTTGTGTGTCCTTCTTGCAAAATTTGGAGACCCGCGTAATCTGACCAGGAGATGTGTTCCAGTCTTCAAGGAAGTTTGGCAGCATCCGATCAGGTCAGTCCACTGTGAAATGCAAGCTGAATAAATTCACCTACATAGAGGCAATTCTTTGCCTTGAAAGAGCACCAGTCTGCTCCCCAAACAAACAGCAAGCCTTTGCGGTTCCCCAAGGCAGATTTTTTGCTTATCAGAAATGCACATTTATTTTTCTTTGTTCACAGATTGCTGCTTTATTTGCAGTTTTGCCACCCCAGGAGAAGAAGAGGGGATGTGCCTCAGAGACAGCACGGTTGATTATGTATGTGCCTTTCTCCAGTTCCATTTCGCATTATAGGCCTAGTCCCTCAAGTTTTTCTCACTTCTGTGGCTGCTGTGGAGACCAGGAACAGGATTTATTTGATTTGAGCTTCAGGCACCATGGAAAGCACACCTGTGACTGCCACTCTGTTTGCTCTTCCTGAGTTAAAAAAAAAAGGGGGGGAGAACATAAGGTTATCTAATCAGACCTTTAGACTTCCCAAATTCCACAAGTTTTTGTTTTGTTTTAATCATTGCCCTGAGGGGCATGTGCTAGCTAAGTCCTATAAAAACCATCAAAGGCCACATTCCTAAGCCTATCTATGCAGCAATCAATTTCATATTAATAGTAGGGCTTGCCATTATTTTCTTGAGGACTGGATGTGTGAAAGGCATCAAAATTATTTTGAGATGAGAGTTAAGGTAAACCAACGAACATGAGAGAAGAGACCAATTTTATGCAACAAAACTTTAGGACCCAGCCACTGAAGGAGAAGAAAGGAGATTCCAACGAAACATCAGGAAGAACTTTCTGACAATAAGAGCTGTTCGTCAGTGGAACAGTCTCCCTCAGGATGTTGTGGACACTCATTCCTTGCAGGTTTTTAAGCAGTCAGTCATGGATGCTTTAGGTTAGATTCCTGCACTGTAGTGGCTGGGGAAACCCAGCCGGATGGGTGGGGTATAAATAATAAAATTATTATTCTTATTCTTGGATTAGATGACCCTTGGGTCCCTTCCAGCTAAGTAACCTAAGTTCAGCATCATATCACTGGGAGCAATAGCACAAGGGTAGGGAACCTTTCCTCATGAGCAACCTTGGCCCCCTCTAAATGTTCTTTTAAATATGGGTACATGATTATTCATACTCACAATGGCATCAGGGTGGTTATATGTGATAGGGACACGGGTGGCGCTGTGGTCTAAACCACTGAGCCTCTTGGGCTTGCTGATTGGAAGGTCGGCGGTTCAAATCCCCATGACAGGGTGAGCTCCCGTTGCTCTGTCCCAGCTCCTGCCAACCTAGCAGTTCGAAAGCACGCCAGTGCAAGCAGATAAATAGGTACTGCTGCGGCAGGAAGGTAAACAGTGTTTCCATGCGCTCTGTCTTCTGTTGCGCCAGAAGCAGTTTAGTCATGCTGGCCACATGACCCAGAAAACTGTCTGTGAACAAACCACCGGCTCCCTCGGCCTGAAAGTGACACCCCATAGTCGCCTTTGACTGGTCTTAACCTTCCAGGAGTCATTTACCTTTTACCTTGCCTTTTACCATATACGTGATATGCTCTGATAGGCTGTGTAGGTCCGAGGGTGTTTGGAGGGAGTTTTCTCTAGGATGTTGGTTGTATATCTAACCCTGCTTATGTACAAGCTTTGCTCCTAAAACACAAAAATCCTTCCGTTTCTTTCTTCTCCAGTTCTATATTCTGTTGTGTTCAGTTTGTTCTTGTGTTATCAAGATTTCCTTTCTCTCTAGACTCCATTGGCATTATTGAAGAGCTAACACAGGGCACCCAAGAAACATTTTAATGTGTGGGTTGGTTCATAGGGGAAAAGGTGATCCTTAACCTTCCCAGGTCCAGACCGTGTGACCTTGGAAGGTCAAAACCACCGCTTTCCATTGGATCTGGAGACTGAATGGAAGTCTGTGATGATGTTATAAAGCCTGCATTATACACTCCTTATGTCCTGCCTTGGTTGGCATCCTGGTAGCTGCATTTTAAACCAATTAGGTTTCCAAGCACTTTTCAAAGGCAGCCCCACCATACAATAACCAGAAGCCAAGGCCTTCCACCATTTCCTCCATCAAAATAAACAGTGGCAGCCAATCCTATGCACAGTTACACAGACGTGAGTGCCACTTTAATTTTCTCCCTAGCTCCTCTTGAATGCAAAACAGTCTGTCCGGAGCCTTATGCCAAAACCTATCCAATTAGTGGCCCTCTTGAGGATCATTAGGGCAAGAGGAAGAGCAGTGTTTACAAGGCATTCTCACTTTGATGTATTGTTGAGGCTGCAGTATTGTGTTTGTTTTGCTGTTTACACAGCTTGGCAGCACAAACATATTGATCAGCCTAAGAATAGTCATTTGTTCCATTCCAAGATTTTGGTGGAACATCCCTTGTGGTTCAGTTGTGTTGGTGGGGTTTTGTGGATTGCTTACCCCCCCAACATTTCTCTAATGGAAATAGGGATGCCCTATTCCATAATAGTAACAAAAACTATTATTATTTTATTATTTATACCCCACCCATCTGATTGGGTTGCACCAGCCACTGTGGGTGGCTTCCAACACATAGAAAAACATAATAAAACAGTAAACATTAAAAAACTTCCCTATACAGGGCTACATTCAGATGTCCTAAAGCAGGCATGTCCGAAGTCCGTTTCGGGGGCCTAATCTGACCCACTGATCGGTTTAATCCGGCCCCTGTGGCTGTCTATCTCCTGGGGTAAAATCCTTTAAAAAAGCGCTCAACAATTTGAGTCCTAAAAAAAGGATTGTTCACTTCATCAAATCTAGCCCTCTTTGAAAGAAGTTTGGGCACCCCTGTAGTATCTTGTCTCAGGGGTCTCATGACTCCATACCCTCCAATGTTTTCCTGATGAAAATAGGGACGTCCCATGGAAAATCAAGACATTCTGAGATCAAATCAGAAACCGGGACGGCTTTTGTAAATTCAGGACTGTCACTGGAAAATAGGGACACCTGGAAGGTCTGGGATTGGTGGGGTACATACTACCCTAAAGAATCACAAGGCCAGGAGGAATCTGTAGTTGGGCCCACAACACAATTCAGTTATTGTGAAGAGGTCAGATTCAGTTTAAAGTGTTTTTGGGGACTGAACAAAAGGGTTTAACTTCAATGGTGGCATCTGAGACTAGCCGGTGTTCTGCATTGTGTGTGTGTAGGTGAGAGAGGGGGAAAAAGGAGGAGGGGGCTGTTGTTAGTCTGAATTTGGACTCAGACTGAAACATAAAGCTATGAGGCTTTTCCTCTCTTTTTGCTTAAGTTGACAAAACCATCCTTGTATTGCACGCTAATTTCTTGTTTTACAAAAGTACAGTGGTACCTCGGGTTACAGACGCTTCAGGTTACAGACGCTTCAGGTTACCGACTCTGCTAATCTAAAAATAGTACCTCGGGTTAAGAACTTTGCTTCAGGATGAGAACAGAAATCGTGTGGCGGCGGCGGCTGGAGGCCCCATTAGCTAAAGTGGTACCTCAGGTTAAGAACAGTTTCAGGTTAAGAACGGACCTCCGGAACGAATTAAGTTCTTAACCCGAGGTACCACTGTATGTGCAATGTCTCTTTTTTCAAGTTACATTTTCTACAGATTAGTTTCACTTGTCGAGACATTAGTGTTACATTAGGAAAAAAAGGGGAAAGAAGTGGAGGGAGGAATGGTGAGTGAGGTGGGGTCGGGTGGCAATGCTACTATTCTGTTTAGTGTATGTGTGGGGTTTTTTGTCAGTGTCACTTGTGTGGGTTCTCTTTACTATTTGCTTGCATTCCTTTGGTGGTGAGAGAGGTTGGGGTTGGCCTAGGGTGTGGCTGTTTGTTTGTGATTGGCTGTGGTGAACTTTGTTTTTGTGTGTGAGTGGGATGGGTGGGTGTTTTTGGATCAGGTCAGCCAGATTGATTCGAACGCTGTGGGCAGGTTCTTGCTGTTGTCTTGTTGGGCTGTGTATGTGATAAAGGGTAACCATATTCGGGGAAAGGTGGTTTCTTCTATTTGTCCGTGTCAGTTTCAGTTTGTTGGTTAGTTTTTCTAATAAAGCTGTTCCCCATACTATTTGATATCATTGGCCTATGCTTACTTTGTGTTGCTTTTTGGGGGAATATGATGCAGTATTTGCAGTGATGCTGCCTGCTGCAGAAACCTGCTTGCTTCTGCTATACTCTGTTTGTATATCTACAAATAATTAGATATTAGATCACCATAAGCCTCCAGCATTCCATCTAATCTAGTGGCAGTTTTATACACTTACGTGTTAGTTATCCCCATTGAATGCAGTTGAATGTACTTATAACTAAGCGTATATTGGGCTGCAATGTTAAATCCAACAGAATCCAACACATTGTCAAGGTGACAACACTAAACAAACAAACAAACAAACAAACAAACAAAATAGGAGGGGAGACAGGCACAGAAACCATAAAGAAAAGCATGATTTTCTTTTGCTTATTTTTTTTTAAAGGCCAAGAAAACTGATAAGATTTATTACAGCTCAACATGTTTGGGCAAATGGGTTCCTTTTTCAAGAGCAATCTTACACTTTCAAATTCTATACAGTACACTAAAGCACTTTGGGCAAATACAAACTGCTGTTCTTGTCTTCCTCATGATAGGCAGCTAGTATTTGTGCATGCTGCTTTAGCCACTTCATAGAATTTGAAAGTTTAAGATTGCTCCTGGAGAAGGAACCTGTGTTCCAAAAGACACTGCGCTGCAATAAATCTTCTTAGTTGACACTTTGGAGACCACACATCTCCTCTTTGCATTCTTTCAGCAATCCTAAACATGCCTACTATGGATTAAGCCTCACCAAACACAATGAGACTTGCTTCTGAGTTAGCATGCATAAGGTTGCATTGAAAAGCTAGTTATATCTATGAGGTTAATCATGCGTACTTCTGTGTTGAATTGAGGCCCCTGAACTTTAAAGGCCACTTTGGTGTGGGGCAATGTGGCTATCTGCAGAGCCATGCTAAAACTCAACGTGTGTGAAGTTCAGCTCACACCTTTAGCCATCAGGTGAACTGGCTTCTCTCTTATAGAGGTTTCATTTCAAAGTGAGCAGTGGAAGCTACTTTCAGAACTGGCCATGAAAATAGCTCAACATTTCCACCCACCATATAAGCAGCGACAAAGCAGAAAATGCATTGCCAAGAGTAGCGATGCTCACTTGAAACTTGGCAAAAGTTCATGTGGTCAGGTTAGATGTGGCAGAGGCTAGTTAGCTAGGCAAAGCCTTTATGAAAACGAGACTTGGCAGAATGGTATATTGCACTCAGTGCTTCGATACAGAGCTTGTGACACATCCACAAAAGCAAGCCTCTGATGATCTCATTGTATTATATATATCTATATTGATTTGCTTAGTCACATCAATGCACCTAGCATTTAAATAACAATGTGCAAAGTCTTCCATAATATTTCTAGATGGCTTGAAATCTGTTAATGGTTCCTTCATGTAAACAGCTGCAGTTGCCCTAAAGGTAAAGGTAAAGGTAAAGGTACCCCTGCCCGTACGGGCCAGTCTTGACAGACTCTAGGGTTGTGCGCCCATCTCACTTAAGAGGCCGGGGGCCAGCGCTGTCCGAAGACACTTCCGGGTCACGTGGCCAGCGTGACAAAGCTGCATCTGGCGAGCCAGCGCAGCACACGGAACGCCGTTTACCTTCCCGCCAGTAAGCGGTCCCTATTTATCTACTTGCACCTGGGGGTGCTTTCGAACTGCTAGGTTGGCAGGCGCTGGGACCGAGCAACGGGAGCGCACCCCGCCGCGGGGATTCGAACTGCCGACCTTTCGATCGGCAAGCCCTAGGCGCTGAGGCTTTTACCCACAGCGCCACCCGCATCCCTGCAGTTGCCCTACCCTCGCATAAAGTCTTGGGTTTGCAATTTTGGGAGAGGGGAGACTGCCCGCTGGGGAGCGGGAGGGTTGCCAAGGGCCCCTAGATTTAGAGGCCCTAGGCTTCAGCCTACTTAGCCTGTACATAAATCCGGCACTGGGTTGAGTGATCCAAGGGGGTCAGGAGAAGGAGGGTCTTCCAGGACAGGGTTAGAGGCTGCGAGTCACAATGTGAGCGCAGGTGTTCCAGTCCTGCTGATTCTCCTGCCTCTCTGACTCCCTGCTTGAGCAATGGGTCAGGCAGGCCCAAAGGAGGAGCCCACTGCTTCAGTGCATCCTTCATCTCTTTGGGAGATGAAAAACTAGAGGGGGAAGGATGGGGCCAGTGGTAAGTTTCAGCAATGTTTCAGCTAGATTAATGCAAACCAGGGGGCTCTGCTGTGTTGGTATTTTCTGTTAATAAAGAGCTAACTGCATTCTGTGCCTCCTGTGTCTGTGTGCGCCTGCCCTGTGGTTGACCTGGCTCGTTGACAGCTCCTTGACAGGTAAGGAGGTGCTGAGCTTTGAAAGGATCCTAGAGTCATCTCTCCTCCTTCCCAAAGCCTAGTCAGCACTTTCTCAAAGTTAGGAAGGAGGTAGGAGGTCTCTAGGACCCTGCCGGAACTTCGCACCTCCTTTCCAAAGGCCTTGCTTATCCAGCTTTGGGAAGGCAGCGTGAGGGCTGGCAGGTGTCAAATTTTGGCCTTGCTCCCCCCCCCATGCGACAAGGCCATGCGTGGCTTGCAGGTTCTGTGTCAAAGTACTCTTATGGCCCCCTTGGTATGAAAAGTTGGAGCCCCCTGGTGTTTCACAAACTTGGGTCTCCAGCTGTTTTTGGACTACAACTCCCACCACCCCTCGCTAGCAAATCCAGTGGTCAAGGATGATGGGAATTGTAGTCCGAAAACAGCTAGAGACCCAAGTTTGGGAAACACCGGTGTAGACAATACTGAGCATGATAGACCAATGGTCTGACTCAGTATAAGGCAGCATCCTGTGTTTCTAGTAAGGCTAATGGAACTCAGTGGGATTTACTTCTGCATAGAAATGTATAGGACTGCTTTGAGACTCCTTAAAGGTAAAGGTAAAGGGACCCCTGACCATTAGGTCCAGTCGTGACCAACTCTGGGGTTGCGGCACTCCTCTCCCTTTATTGGCCAAGGGAGCCAGTGTACAGCTTCCAGGTCATGTGGCCAGCATGACAAAGCCGCTTCTGGCGAACCAGAGCAGCACACGGAAACGCCGTTTACCTTCCCGCCAGAGCGATACCTGTTTATCTACTTGCACTTTGACGTGCTTTCGAACTGCTAGGTTGGCAGGAGTAGGGACTGAGCAACGGGAGTTCACCCCGTTGCGGGGATTCGAACCGCCGACCTTCTGATCGGCAAGTCCTAGGCTCTGTGGTTTAACCCACAGCACCACCTGCATCCCTTGAGACGCCTTAGGGTAGTGATAAAGTGGGATTTCAAATCCAAACAACTCCTTCCCTTCCTATTGGCGGAGGAAGAGGAGTGTGGTGGGAGCGCACTGCCCACGGCAGCGCAATCCTGGCAGGGTGCCATAGTGGCTGCCCCCCGCCTACGCTGGGCACCCTGCCCCCCAGGACACACACAGCCCATCCCCACCTGCTCTCTGTACCCCCCCCCGGTGCCAGAGCATTAAGCTCCGCCACTGCCGTCTCCTCCTTCTCCTCCTCCTCCTCCACCACTTCTTCTTCTTCTTCCTCCTCCTCCTCCTCCTCCTCCTCTTCTTCTTCTTCTTCTTCTTCTTCTTCTTCTTCTTCTTCTTCTTCTTCTTCTTGTCACAGCTCTGTTGGCATATGTGTGAGGGAGGAAACTGAGTTGCCCGATAAACACCCACCTTCCCACCTTGTGTGCTGTAATAGCACCTGCACAATTAATTTTATTTTCAGTTTAATGCACTGACTGCCAGCTCTTATATGAGTTTGTTTATCTTTGCAAGCAAAAGCTCTTTCAAGTCAAACGGTATTGTGAAAAATGTGTATGCTTGTAAAGGGGGAAAAAACACAATAGAAAAATTAACCTATTTAGCAGTTAATCTTGCTGTGTAATCTTCTTCCTTTGCTTTTTCTAAAGGCCTTCCTTATTAATGGATACAATTTAAATAAACACATCGCTTGTCCTCAAGCCAAATACCTTTGTTAAATAATTGTGGCATTTTCTGCTAAAAGCACAAGTATAATTGTGTCGGTAAAAGCAAACAAAAACTTAACTGTATAATGGCCACACCAGAGAAGAATGGCTGACACAGATGAAATCAATAATCAGATTAAAAGCCAACAATGAAATGTTTACAAATCTGTTTAATGGGAATGTGTGCTTGTTAATTTCCTCCCCCTACTAGGTTTAAAGCTATAAACGCTCCATAAAGCAAGAAGAACGTGTCCAGTTACATAAATATTCCAATTTAGGTATGGGCTGACGTCCTGCCATCCTTGTCATGAACTGGTCGGACACAGAGGAATGATGGAAGGAACCAGCTGGGGAACCCCCAAGGGATGAAGGCTCCAAGCCCGGGGAGTGTGGTGGGACAACAATGAGTGGTTAGAGGGAGAAGACTGGAAAGAGGAGGTGTCGGAAGCTGATTTCATGGAGTAAGATCCACAGGGAACTAATGCTATGCTCATTAGGCCTGACACTCAGCCAAGTCTGTGGAGATCGCGTTTTTGCTAGAGTCAACTCCAACTTTGGACTGTGTGACTAATGACCGTTAGGCTCTGTGACAATCCTTGACGGTTCACTTGTGTGGACAAATCAAACATGCGAACCATATTACAGGGGTGGCCTGCACACTTGTGCGTAGAATGCATAATCCCATTGGTTTCCCTAATATTGAAACAGCCCAATTTTATGGAACTATGCTTGTGCCCAGCAGCAACTTTTCACAACAACACTCTTTTTTAAGTTGCCTTGTCAATGAGGCAGACTGAGGCGGCCACTCTTGGCAGAACCCAAGAGTTGACTCTGTGGGTTTGCCCCCCCCCCCAAGTGAAGAGAAGCTGTGGCTTCTGGGTTGCAGCGAGATCTTGTGAGAGCAGTACCTTCCTGTTTTGCCTCAGGAGGTCAAACAGGGTGGACTGCCCCTAGCCACAATAATGAGAGGTCTGATAAAGACAGTCTTGTAAGGCAAAGCAATGCTGTAACAGATATAAAGGTATATGGCCTATCTTCAAGCCATTTGGACGTGTTTAGTTTAGTTTTTTACAAAGTCTTCAATTGCCTTGTTGATCATTGTCTCCCATATTTCTGTCCTTTCTGCAGCCAGCCCCACACTCTCCATTGATTGCTCGGCCGTGATGGCAACATCCATGACAGTGGTCTGCTCTCCGTTGACAACAATCAAATCTGGTTTACAGACGGACATAGCCAAAGATATTCCAGGCTCTTCTGTCTCAATTCCTCCTTTCAAATGAAGCAATTTAGCTATTTGTTTCACGACCCGGTTGTGAGGGGCGCATCTTGCATTGTGAGTCAGTTGGCAGGAGTGGGCTATGTTTTGGATCCTCTGATTGGCACATTATATTTTCGCCATACCGGGATGTGTTTATGGACAGACAGAATCATTCACAGGAATCACAAATGTGTCATATGAACAGACACTTGGACCCATCATCTTCTAGCGTTCAGTCATGGAACGTGCATTTCTTCCAACAAGCACGCTAAGATGAGCTTGGGTGCCTACAGACTTTGGCACAAGCCACTGTCCAGATGGGAATTTAAACACCCCAGGGAACTTTAAGCAAATACTGACAATGTGCTTTGTAAGGCAATTACTTCTTAGATGCTCTACTACACCTAGACCCCATTGACAAATAAATCCAAACCTTTATTTGTTTGTTTGGGGCATAGTGTAGGGAGGTGGAAGAGTGAATGAAAGAATGATAAGAGGAATTTTGAGCCGAACAAATATTTGTATACTGTGCTCTTCCACAAACATGCTTGCAGTCAAGAGCAAACGACAACAGTGGCAGCTACAACAAATCATGTTTCCTTCAAAATAAGAAAAGCAATTACACAAAGTACATAAGAGCCAAACGGAAAGGATCACAAAACAATTCAAATAATAAATGCAGAAGGAGAAATGCTTTGCTATAATGGTAACTAAAAGCAGAACTGTAACACATCAAAACACATTTATATAGGATCACACAGCTCAGAAAATACACTGCTTAATTCATTTACACAGATTCCCGACAGGTTCAAAACCTTTGACTTGCTGAGTAAAGATCATATGAAAAACCAACCTGAAATATTTGTGTTATTATCCAATCTTTTTCTACTCATAGGAAGTCACTTTAGAGTGACCCAGACCATTATATTGGTCTATCTCTAGATCAATATTCTCTTCACTGACTGGCAACATCTCTCCAGCCTTTCAGATCAAGAGTCTCTCTCAGTCCCACCTGGAGCGCCAAAAGTAATTCAGTAATAGCAAAGAGTGCTTAGAAATACCTCTCTGCCACATACCTCTGTACCTCACAGACTAAAACAATTATACCATTTCGTGTTCCTGTCTCTTTTACTGTTCTTATATAGAAATGGCTGCCATTTTGCATTGTGCCCTGTCCCCATGGCAGCCATTTTGTGACTGGCGCCTGCACTACTTTCTCAACATTCAAAAGGTGGCCACTGGCCCCTAATGGCTGGTGGCCCCTGATTTACCATGAAGTACATTGGTTGTGGTATTTGGGACAGCTCTTTGGATCACCATAACACACAAATAATTCCAAACTGTTCGAAGTCTACAAGTGTGCAGTTTGCCTTGCTTACCACCAGGTGGCAAAGCCAATATATATGCAGATGAGCAAAAGGGGAAAGGGGTTCGCTGAACAAAAAAGCATTTCTTTTGTTGCTTGCCAAATGATGGCAAAGACTACAGAGGCTTTTACAGCCCCCAGAGGCTGAAGAACATTTGGACGGAACATTAATGTGCCTTCCTTGTTACTTGCTGCTGCTGTATGTTGGCAGCATTGCATGTTGACCAGTCATCTATGGATTTTGTCTTCCTGTCCTCAAGTTACATCAAGGTGTTGCTCCATTATGTGTCAAGGCTTGCACATTGTTAAGAGTAACAAATGCAAATGTTGTCTGTTTGCCAGCACTGAGTCTTCAGGAGCACGGAGTCTCCGAAGACTTGGCAAACTTTCCACCGTGCACAGGATGAGCGAGGAAATAATTTCTCATGAGAAAGTCCTCATGTTTCATCTTTGTAGCACTGATTGGTACAAAGGAAGGTTATGAAAACATAAGAAAACAGGGTCAGAAAACACAGTCTGCTTTCAGGGAGAGGCTTTTATATTCATCAAACAAGATACATTTCAGAGCTCTGTGCAGAATTATTAGAACTTCTATTGTATAAGCATACATGGCTCTTAACAGAACATCCTAAGTGAAACAGACAGGCTTACAATCTGCAGTTAAAGGTCACTTATGGGATCCTGCACACCATCTGGCCACTCAACTCTGTTTTAGGGTGGCCTTATGCCCTACTTCAGAGAGGTTAGTCCTCTCTTTGAAGGCACCCTGTGTTTGAATGGCTCTCTGGTCCAAGTCCAGTTTAATGATTAAAAACTACCAGAAGTTGCCCACCAACTGTTAGCACCAGGGAAGCAAACTAAGGAAATATACACATTAGTGGCTTAAAATGCAGTGAGGTCGTCCACCTCAACCCAGCATTTGAAGTCACTTCTGCATGTTTCTGTACACACCAGAGAGATGGCAGAGATGTCTTCACCCCCCCCCATCCACCAAACCTGTTTGATTTCCCTGCACCTGCAACCCCCCTGAAACTGTGTATGCACTTTCCTCTGCGCATGTGCAACAGCTGTCTCAAATGTACACACCACACCTCAGCTTAACTACAAAGTGAGCATGTCTCACATTTTCAAATACGAGGGAAACTAGTTGGAGGAAAAATGCAACAAACAGCAGTATTTCTCAAGGAACTGCAGGACAAATGTGGGTTGTGGCTAATGTCACGTGTATATGTATATATGTACTAAATTTGTTCCTATACATATGAATTCACAGGTGTACATTTTATGCAGATCAACATCCTCTATTTTTGGGTGCTACATATCTCCTCCTCCTCCCTCCCCACCAGTGCAAGATTGTAGTCAATATGTGCAAGTAGAGGCGGAAGATATATAGGGGACATTTTCATGTTCTGTCAAGGACAAATTGACAAGTTCTATGAAAGGCAGGGATCATCATAATGATGGATTGCTTACAATAATCTTGTAACCTATGTAAAATGTCTGCAACCTAAGCAGTGTCCCCGTGGCTTGATAATAGAATTTCAGTTTATATACAGAGCCTACAAGCAGCAGGCTGAGTCAAAGCAAGCCACAAAACATTGCTTTCCATGTGCCACGGAAAGCAAAGTTTGAACGATCCACTGTTCTTGGACTGAGCAAAATGTGTTCACAACCATGTTTCACTCATTGAAAAAGCGTACAGAGCTCATTAAATGGTGAAAACAATGTCAGGCTGTGTACACACAGAAATTTGAAGTGGGTTTGATGTATCCCAGACATACATTTTGTGTGCGTCATCCACATGTTATTCTCATCCAAGTA
Organism: Podarcis filfolensis; assembly: GCF_964270895.1. Lineage (NCBI taxonomy): Eukaryota > Metazoa > Chordata > Lepidosauria > Squamata > Lacertidae > Podarcis > Podarcis filfolensis. The sequence continues at coordinate 22,248,120 of NC_139612.1, forward strand.
GCAGCCTCACCATTTCATTAGAAGTTTCCTGAGCCATAGACGATGCGGTAAAGAAACCGCCCTAAAATCACATGTCACTTAACTGAGAGTATACTAGATGATGTGTGATGGTGCACATGTGTGGTGATGACATTTTACTGAGTGCCACAAGAAAACCCCATGTGCATTTTCTTGGGAGTAAAAATACAATAAAGTATATGGCATTTTGGACTAGGACCTGGGAGACCAAGGTTCAAATCCCCACTTGGCTGCAAAGTGCATTGGGTGACCTTGAACCAGTCACTGCCTCTCAACCTGACCTACATCACAGGGTTGTTGTGATCATTAAATTAGGAACTGGAGAACCATGCATGCCACCTTGAGCTCCTTGGAGAGAGAAAAAAGTTGACTTTAAATGCAATAAATAAAGTAAATAAAACCAAATAACTAACTAACCATTTGCCGCCCTTGCATGACACATCCATCCAGCTACCTGGTGTGGCTGCTTCACTCTGTCTAATGGTAGGGCTGGACCTGGGAGTCTTTGTGATCTCTCAGGTCCTTCCTCCTCTTTCCTCCTACTTTCTTAGAGATGCTCCCTGCTACAGAAGTGACAGTTTATTTCCTCCCTCATTCTTACTATACTTTATGCAACTCTGTGCACTCAGTAGACTGGACCCAGCAAAGAAAATGATACAAAAGCTACCGATTTGCAAAAAGATGCCCTTATGGTAACACAACTTTTCCAGAACATTAAATGGGGGGGTGTGCGTGTTGCAAGGCACCAAGTTCATATGGTTGGACATTGCTTTCATATGATTCACTAATCTAGTGACATAGCTCCATGTGTAGCAGTTTAGAGCCATCTCTATATGGCAGCCACAATATGTTCATTGGTCCTTCATTGACACAAGAGTGAAGTCTCGCCTTCTGTTTTTCACACATATCACACCACTTATGGAGTGGCATCCATGGCATCCATTGGTTTGTCTGCTGCCAAATACCAGGACCAAAAAAAGAAAATGTGTAGAATTCCTGCTATCACCTTTACAGTTCTTTCACCCTCTTTTCATTTAGAAAGGAGCCACAAACAAATTCACAAGATACGGAAATGCCACCTTTTTATCAACGCCCCCCTGGGGACTGTATCCTTCTATGAATGTAAAAGGGAAGAGAAGGTGCACGTCCCCTCAAAGGTTTTTGGAACTGGTCCCATGACAACCACGAGGAAAATCTGCAATAAGCTAAACAAGGAACCACATGGAACTATTAAGGAAAGAAAATACACAGTGTAGCTCTGGTGAGCAAATAAAGGTACGGGAACCTCGAAAACTTCCGCAGGCACTCAGAAAAAACTAATCTTTGCGGAAAGGATAATGCAATAACATTTTTCTTGGCGAGGTAACACGTTTATTGTGTTTCAGATGACTTAAGGAACGGCACTGTGGGGACTGCCACCTGGCGGCCAACGTACTGTAACAGCAAGATCTTTGCTATGACAAACTATACAAGCATATAAATAGGAATGGTGCTTTATAGGTGCGAAATCCATCTCTAGTCGATTTGTAAGTGGTTTGCTGTCCCCACAAGTCCCCATTTTACATAAAAAAGGAAATGGCCTTATCTTTTTAATGGTCAAGGCCCTCTTTTTTTTTGTTTTGCTTTAAACAAATGCAGATAAATATAAACAACCAAAATTACAAAAGAAAAATCCTTGATAATAATAATGGAAAAGGCTAAAAAACTACAAAAAATATCAAAGTACATGGCATAGAACATAAGCCATTATGGGAAAGAAAAAAGAAAGAGGAAAGAAGGAGGAGAAGGAAGAAAAGAAAGGGGGGGGGATGAGCCAAAACACAAGAAGGCTCGTCTATTGTACGCTTCGGTCAAGGTCACAACAGATCATTATTCTTATCTTTTCTCTCTGTCTGCATTCCATAGAATCCCTCATCTTGGTATCAGGCAACATTTCCCAATGTGGTATCATTCTAAACATAACCAGGTCTTTATTGATGAACCCTTATCCCCTAGATAATTATTTAAACATTCCCATTCTTCTTTCACCATCTTTTAAGGTTTATCTCTTATTGCATCTGTCAGCTTTGCGAGCTCCAAGTACTCACACAATTTGACTACCCATTCATCTTTAGTGGGTGTATTTTTATCTTTCCAGTGTTTTGTCACTATAAACCTTGCTGCTGACGTCGCATACATAAATAACCTGGTTTTGTTTTTGGGAATATTATCTGAAACAATTCCTAGTAAAAATTCTTCCAGTTTCTTGCTAAATGTAGTTTTTATCAATCTCTTTATCTCTTCATAAATCATATTCCAAAATCTTTGTATCTCTAGACAGGACCACTGCATATGGTAGTATGTTCCTATCTGTTCCTTACATCTCCAGCACTTGTTATTATATAATTTATTTATTTTTGCTAGTTTTACAGGGATCAAGTACCATCTATAGTACATTTTCATAAGATTTTCCCATATAAGGAAGCAAGCCATGAATTTTATATTTTCAGTCCATAATTCATTCCGAATATTGGGTTTGATCGTATGTCCCAGGTCCCTCTATTAAAGTTCAGTATGCTTGTAGAATTACAATAATAGAATAACAGTATAATAAAATTGTGGGTTTGGAAGTGACACCAAAAACCAACTAGTCCAACCCCTTGGTATGCAGGAATTACTGCTAAATAATCCCAGACAGATGGCCCTTCAACCTCTGCTTAGAAAATATCCAATCATTGAGAGTCCACCCCCTTTGAGGTTGCCCAATCCATGGTAAGAAAGATATTCCCAATGTTTAACCAGAATCTCCTTTCTTGTTATTTGAATCCAATGGTTTGGGTCCTACCCTCTGGAGCAGCAGAAAACAAGCTTGCTCCATCTTCCATGGACAATCCTTCAGATATTTGAAGATATCACATCACTTCTTAGTCTTCTCTTCTCCAAGCTAAACATACCTAACTCCCTTAACCATTCTTCATAAGGCTTGGTTTCCAGACCCTTGGTCACCCTCCTGGGCACACATGGTGTCACCTGAAAATAGTCCCTATTCCTCAAGACCGAATCCTGACGAGGCTTAGTAAAGTGGATGGGACTGGTCTTGAAAGATTCAATTCCAAATTGCAGCCATACACACTGATTCTACTTTAATTAAGTGGGACTTTCTCTTCCTCCTCTTCTTTCTTCTGGGGACCCCCCCCTTTTGGTTACAGCAGGCAACTTCATTATCCAGTGCTGCTTAGCAGTTGCAGCTAAAGTTACTTTGCTGTAAACTCTCCCAGTCCCCAGTTGATCTGGCAAGATAATGTCATGAAGTTACACCTCTGCTGAGGATTTGGTCTATAAAATGGAGTGAGAGGGAACATTGTAAGGAGTTTTTGGCAGATCCATTCCAAGTAAAGTTCCACACTGATTGCTTTATTTTCAGAATATATGAGTGGTGTTCAGATATAAAACAGTATTATTATATCTTTTTTTAAAAAAACTTCAAAACCAGCAAGAATTTAAAAAGGCAAAGATAAGCTAGACTAACTTGAGGAGGCTTGGGAGCAAAGGAAGGCTTCCAAACCAACAATGAAATCCCTAACAATGTTGGAGCTTGTTTCACTTCTAAGGAAAGGGAATTCTAGAGAATTGGCGTCACAATACTGAAAGCACATGACTGACATATAGTTTGCAACCTTGTGCAACCCACGTGGGGGAAGAGAGAAAGAATTGCTCCAGCAGTGCTGCTCATTTCCTGCACTAGAACTTGGGTCAGGTAAAAAACTCCAAAAACCTGTTCAAGCCATTCAGGTGTCTTTTGCATAGGGACCGAATACTGTTCTGATCATTTTACGAATTGCTGTGTGAGCGCAGTCAGCAAGTTACATGGTCAAGCTGTAATGAATCTTAAAGACAAGCTTACTATCCTGGGAGCAGACTTCTCAGACTCTATTAACAAGGAAGCATTTGGATCTCTTCCACTGCTGGCTGATTTGTTTCAAAACTTAAGTCTTCAGGGACAAGAAAACGAACCTTGTCAATTTAAAGGTTGCCCATGGAAGCAGGGGAGAATGGCAGAGACTCTGATGCTCATAAGAATTGCTTTGCAGTGAGAATAACTCTCCCTGCGCAGTAACAAGGGAAGCATTAATGAAGAATGAAAATTGCACCTCTTTGACTACGGAATATTTCAAGCCATGGGGCTCTGCAAAACTATCTGCTCAGTTTATATCTTAAAAAAATATCATTGGCTTGGGTGTGATTTTTTTAAAAAAAGTTTTTTGAGCTACCCAATGACCCAGGGTCTAGCTTGCTATAGAACTCAATATGCAGTTTTAATCTAAATAACTTGTGGCCTGCCATGTAAAAATGTTCAAAGTATAGGTGCATCTAAGAATTCATTTCTTCTATTGCAGAAATACTAGGCTGTGTACACACACTATATAAAGCACAGGCTAAGCCCATTTACCCCCTCAAAGAATTTCTGTATAGTGAAGTCTGTTAAGGATTGCTGCGAATTGCAACTCTGTGGGGTGTGAACCACAGTGCCCAGAATTCTTTGAGGGAAAGAATGTGCTTCGAATGTGCTTTAAAGATATAGTGTGTGTGCAGCCTAACTCTACCAATGTTTTTAAAAAATTGGGTCAGGGTTGAGCCACAGATGGCAGCCTGAAGTGAGCCAGAAATTAGCAGCTGAGCCATGGAGTCAGAACAGAAAAACTCACTGGAGCCAGGAAGACCTCGTTGCTCAGGCAAACTCCCAGCCCAGACAGGAAGCCCTTTACAAAACTTCCTGTCCAGGAGGGCTCAATGACCAGCTTGGATGGGTGGGTGCCAGTCCCGAACTTGAAAGGACTTCCCTGATGAAAGTTGTTCCAAGTCACTGTTCTGCTATATTGGTGGGGGTGGGAGGGGCAACCATGAACACAGCCAAAGGTTCCTAGCAGCTCCTGGCAATATATAAAGCAAGAGTGAATACTCAAGATCGCTTCATGGTTAAGGCATACCTGTATGGTGTTAAGTGAGTGTGAGCATGCACCCTAGCTTAAGAATATAGCATAGCACTTTGTTACATTTGACCAGTAAATAGGTCCACTTAATCTAGCTGCTTCAGCCTGAATCTCAGCAACTAGCGGGCACCAGGGAACCACCAGAGACTGGAAAAAAACAAAGGAAGAGGCAGGTGTAAGCCTCAAGCTTAAAAGTAACACTGTATTATATCAAAAAACATCCCACTTCTTATAATAAGGTACTAATACCAGATTAAGACAAGCCTCCCCTTTGTTTTTTTTTGGTATGGTTCTGCCTCTTTCTCCTTCCTTCAGAAACTGGCCTATGATCCACTGGTGGGTCCTCCTCCTGTCTATCACTATCCTTGAGAACTGACGAAGCTTCCTGAACCCTGCTAATATATGGTCCAGTTATGTATACATTGCAACAAACTACCCATGAAAAGAAAGCAACTTGTAGGAATGTGTGTGGTTGCAGCAGCTAACTGTCGACCAAGATAGATATGATTGCTAAAAAAAGCCAACAACCTGGGCAAGGGGTCTTCATTCCCCCTGCTTGGTCCTTCCAGATTAGAAGATGTGGCTTAACCGGGCTCACCAGTTTCAGAAGACTCTCTCCCTATGGCCCTTGCATTATAACCAGAAACTTTAATACTCTTAACAGTGGAAGCAGAGTCAACCATACTACAAGGCTGGTCTCAGGAGATCTTTGCACCCTTGCTGAAGCAACAGCTCCCATTGTTATAGGTGAGAAACCTTGAACTGGTGATCTGTCCAAGGTCCTGATCAGTGCTGCCTAATTCTACCTTATTCTGCTCTGCAAAACAGCCTGGGCCTTGTGATCAAGACTTCACTTTGCCTAAGCTTACCTTCGCATTGCTTACGGAAACCTGACCTTGATGAAAGTGACTCTTCTACATTGGCTGCTATGCCTCTTGGCTCAGAGGACTGCAACTATAGCCTGCTTTCCTGGGAGCTCCGAGTCTATTTGGGGCAGGACATAGCAATGCCCTTCTATGGGACAATGTAAACTATTAGACAAGAGGCTCAAATAAGGCAATCCTATCTCACACCTCTTGTTTTCTGTTTTCATTTTTCTGTTTCATTTTTTGACAGACACTCAACATTCTGTGGCTACTAAGCATGCTTAGTCCTCATTCAGATGGTTTTTTGGGCGAGTGCCCCCCTTATCTCCCCCCTACTTTCACAAATCTTGGGGTTCCCCCAATGCATGCTGATACTTCCCTTTTATTTCTCAGTGGCCCTGTTCTAGATCCATGTCTATCAGCACTCACAGCTTGAGTTTGCTACCAGAAGGAGTAATTGTTCAGTGAATAACTGTAGTTAAGAAAATTATGCTCCTTTATGGATCTGTGCTTTGGGCGCAGCGCATCACACATGATTCAGCACCCAGCATAAATTTATCAGGTGACAATTGTCCCAGCATGGAAATAACCTGCTATATTTCTGTACATCAGGCTGGCTGCTGCTAAATACATGGGAGCAAGACCAATAAAAAGAGAGGGAGGTGGCAACCCTACTTAATAATCTTAGTCAAGAGAAAGACTTAAGGGGCAAAGCAAACTGAGCACTAGGAGACAGTTCTCAGATTATGGGGTAAAAATCCATAAATGCCACTTGACAGCCCCCTACCCATTTCTGAAAGGTCATGAACCCCCATAGCATCCTAATGACATTAGTTAAGGTGGGCACCACAAAAAATACCGTATTTTTTGCTCTATAAGATGCACCTAGTTTTGGGAGGAGGAAAACAAGAAAAAAAATATTCTGAATCTCAGAAGCCAGAACAGCATGAGGGGTTGCTGCGCAGTGAAAGCAGCAATCCCTTTTGCTGTTCTGGCTTCTGGGATAGCTGCGCAGCCTGCATTTGCTCCATAAGACGCACACACATTTCCTCTTACTTTTTAGGAGGGAAAAAGTGAGTCTTATAGAGCAAAAAATACGGTAAGTGGTTGGCCTCCTACTGGCCTTACCATAATTTGAGCACTACCAGGAGATACAGTGCAGAGCCAGGTATTCAACCTTTGGAAGTGGGAGTAAGTAAAAGAGATAGGGGAAGGTTGAACAGATGGATTGATGGTAAAATGAAAAGCAGATAAGAACATTTAGGAATGGGCAAAGACCACGCTCAGATCTGGTTAGGAGAGTCAGAAATTTATATTGGCACCATCTTGCACTTGTGAGTCACCTGATGCATGACTCAATGGTTCTGTCCTGGTCATTGGATGAACATGTTTATTAGAATGGAAATCTGACTGTAATGATGCTTTCAGGCTGTGTGGCGATGAGATTCTTTTTTTCCATCTTGAGGCATCATGAAAGCCAGACATGAACTGGAAAAATATTTTGTGCATTCGATATTCGAGAGCTAATTCACTTACCACAAGTGCCATGTTTGTGTAAATGGATCTTTACAATTACATTCTTCAGCTGCTTGAGTTTACTACATGGCAGGTAATTTCAATACAAAAACCGACGTTAAGACAATGCTCTTCTCAAAGACAAGATCTGCTGCATACATTTGCTCATGTACTCTGAGCAATGAAGACTAAGCATGATACAAAAGTTAATAACAAGAGCTCATATATCCTTAAAAAAAGGATACAGTGTGACCAAAGAAAGCCAATCCAAGCTTTTTTTAAAAAAGTATTGGTAGGTCAGAAACACCCAAATAAATAATGCCAGGAGATATGCCTTTATAAAATTGTCTATGTCATTCCACCATTGGCATGAGCCGCATTATAATTTATATTAAGGCTAGACAGTGATTCATGCTGTTCCGCTTGGCCCAGCATGCTACAAAATGGTCCCTGAGATAATTAACAATTAGAATTAAAGTGCTTTAAATTTCACATCACCATCAAAGATTGCATTGTCTGTAATCCCATCTGCAGCTGTGATGTTGGCTCCTCCACTCATCCATTGTAACAGTAAGTGATATTTATATGCCAGTTACTTCTGAAGTTTCTCATGCTTCATACTTCCTTCTTCAGTGAGCTTAAACAGTAACTTATTGTTTTTGTTTTTGGCTTACACATTGCTCATATGTATTCCATTATTTTTAAATAATAAAAAGCATTATAACTACTCTTAGGCTGCCCCGAGTCATTCTTTCTGAACCATTTACTTCTCCAGGAATGCTTCATCTTCTGAACTTCTATTTATATCGGATTTAGTTTGAGTGACAGTCTGATCTTCACCTTCCACAATACAAGGGAGGCTCATTCAAATGAATAGAAGAAGAAAAAGAAGAAGAAAGAGTTTGGATTTGATATCCCACTTTATCACTCCCCTAAGGAGTCTCAAAGCGGCTAACAATCTCCTTTCCCTCCCTCCCCCACAACAAACACTCTGTGAGGTGAGGGAGGCTGAGAGACTTCAGAGAAGTGTGACTAGCCCAAGGTTGCCCAGCAGCTGCATGTGGAGGAGCAGGGAATCGAACCCGGTTCACCGGATTACGAGTCCACCACTCTTAACCACTACATCACACTAGTGTCCTGTTAATGGTGTACCTTCCCAAATGGAATCTGATGGATGTTAATAAATGAATGAACAATAGGAATGAGTCTGTGATTCTGAGATCAGTGAGCAGGAAGAAACACATGAAAAGAACACAAGAAAGTCCCTGCTTGAATCAGGCCAAAGAGTTAAATAAAAAGCAAGGAGCAATTTCTTTGCCCGCAATGATGAAACCAGAGAATAAAGCCCCCATCCTCAAATGGAAGATGACCATTTGACTAATCAAGGACCAAAGTAGGAAGGCTGCAGCTATGGAAGTAACAGGAAACTGAGGAGATTTCACCCCTCCCATATCCAAGATCTGCTGATGAGTCTGGTGATTTGCCAGAGAGGAGCTACTTATTCCGCTCCAGCCTAACATCAAAGAGTCAGTCAGTGTGTCGGGGGGGGGGGGGGAGAGAGAGAGAGACTGAGTGTTAGAGAGAGATTGTGTGTATAGATAAGGTTGCTGCTAACAGCAGCTGCAGACACTCAGTGCAGTTCAGCATTCATTTTGCTTAGACCTCATATAGCTCTGTATATAGTTGTGTATTATAGTTGTAGATAGAATAAAGAAGATATTCTACAGAGCTGCTCTCCGAGTCGTTTATGCTCTGCTATACTCTGCTATACTCTGCTGTGCGACGACTGTCTTCTTGTTGGAGTGAATCCGGTGCTCACAACTCTAAGCTGTGAGTCCACAGCACTTTGACCTGTTCCTGTGTACAAGGTGGTCTCTGGAAGTGCTACCCCAGCTCGCCTGGCCCAGTCAGGGCTGAAGTGGATGAGTCCAGTCCGTGGCACTGGCTCAAGGGTGATGCTGACAGAAACAACTAATTACAGTGGCAGAAACTGCTGCCTGGAACAGACATGGTGGAACCTAGTAATTAAAGGGACAGCAGCTGGGAGAAACATAGCCTTTGGTATAATTTAAGCACAAAGGTGGATTTGGGCTGTGGGTACAAGCATTGTTGGATTTTTTGGGGGGGGGTATGGGTTGTGTAGTGTAGAACTCCCATTTAATTTTGCTTCCAGTTGATTGCAGAAAAACAGTGCTCCGGCAATGCTAATGAACCTGGTATGGAAGTTATCTTAAAAAGAAGAAACTTTCAATATGAGTCAGATTATTCTCTTTATGTAACTTGACTACTTTTAAGACAGACCATTTAATATATGGTGGTTACATCCACACCATGCATTTAAAGCTCAAAGAACTGTGGTAGCTGTAGTTTGTCAAGGATGCTGGGAGCTGTAGTTCTGGGAGGGATAAACTACAGTTTCCAGAATTCTTTAGGAGAAGCCATGGTATGGATGTGACCACTGACTTCCAATGGAGTCCTTGAAATTTGCTGTTCTAAATGCATTGTGCATTCATTTCTTGCTTCTAAGTACCTTTGTATTGCTCTCCCAGGAAGTCAAATTTGACACAGCTAAAGGCCTTAGGAAGACACACAGGTAAGCCTCCAATCCTAGGCATATATACCTGGAAGTAAGTCCCATTGAACACAGATGAATTTACTTCTTTGTAAACACACATGGAATGGCACTGCCACTAAAGATTTACTGTAGTTTTCAGAGAAACTCTCCAACTCGGTGTTTTTCCACATTCCATGCAATCCTTCAATAAACACAGAACAATGCATCACAACTCTTAGGCCCAAAGTTCAGCAACACACCTGGTTGCTAAATTATAGGTTCCATTTTTGCTCCCCGTCCTCTCTCGAAAGGCTTTTATTCAAACATTACAGCTGCCTACCCCTAGGAAATTAGCATCCATAATAAAGGCACATAAAAAAAACTGTCCTCTCTTGCTGATGAATAGAGGATGAAGTTACTGTTGCCCTTTTTCTCTCCCTGCCTGGCAGGACAATAGAATGAGGCATATTCACTGGCAGGGTAGTGACAGACACTGGCAGTCCAAAAGGCTGAAGCACCAGGAACTTGGCGGACAGTCAGTGGCGAGCTTTGTGTGTTGCAGCTTATATTTTAAAACCCGAGATTAACAGTTTCCTGCCATGTTATTTTCCAGGTTTCGAGTTTCAGCGGCTGGGGGAAGGAGGGTTTCTTGTCAGCGAGATGATCTGTAGATTACAAAGCAAGACAAATGGACACATTGCAAATGAGAGGCGGAAAGTGGCAGGTGGAGGTTTGGAGGTAAACAGTGGGCCTCTCTTGGTTAAATGATTTCCAGGAGATGCCAACATTATACCTGCCCTCTCCCGTCTCCTGAAAGGTGCTAGCCGTGATGAATTTTCGCCTTGCCTCTGCAAACAGGTGTGGCCCAGGCAAGAGAAGCACAAGTTCCTCTAAAATGCCTTGCCTGGCCTCTTCATCCATGAGATGAAGGGGGTATTGTGAAGGATGTGGCGTCTGTTCAGTTCCCATGCCCACTCGGCCCATCGTCACTTTGCAGATACCATCTACAAAAGCTCCATTGTGGTGCTGTGCTTTGGTTCCATAGTTACCACAAAAAAGGACAAGTGACATTCCCTGAGACCCCCAACTTTCTTGGCAGTGATATTTTGAGGGGCTTGAAACAGACTGATTTCTCTCTCTTTGTTGAAGCCATGTGTTATAATTTGGCAGCGAGCATAAAATTATTCCCCATGACCAAACGTATTCCATTACACAACAAAGGAATTCTAGGGTGGTTCAGCCACACTTCCTTGCTGACCATTAATAGGTCACTGTGCTTTCTGTATAGAAATGTGAGCACCGTCCTGGGGTGATAACATTATTCACACGATCATTTATCTGAAGATAAAAAGAAGCAAGAGCCTTTGATCTTCTCAAATCACAGCCAAGGCCACCTCTGATTTCACTCCTGCGGTGTAAACAGAACAAAACAGAGGCTAAAATGGATCCAATGGGTTGTTATGCCAGAGTAACTGTTTGTGTGCATAGGTTTAAGACAACAAGGGGCCCTTTCCTTATACCGAGTTAGACCATTGTATTATCTACAGTGGCAGCTTCAGGATTTCAGACAGGGGTCTCTCCCACATCAACCTGGAGATATTGGGGACATAATCTGGAACCTTTTCCATGAAAAGCAGACTGAGTTAAGACCTTTACCCAAGGACCTCTGAATAAAGAGTGCAATGGCACCTGCAGGAGTTATTGCAGGAATGGAGAATCTTTGGTGGCCCTCCAGATGTTGCCAGACTACAACTTGCATCATTCCATAGTAGCTGGGAAGGATGAGAGTTGGAGCTCAATGAAGACTGGGAAGAGGATGGGTCAGAAGGCAAAGAGGTAACAGGGCTAAGTGAGAGGGGAGAGTCTGTGGCAGAAAAAAAGTCCAGAATCAGAGGCAGAAGCTGAAGCAGGCGGGTGGAAGGAGGGAGGCCAAGACGCAAAGATGAGTTTGGCTGGTGCAGTGTCGTGGGTATCTCTGCCACCTACCTGTCTCCCAGAACCAGGAGAGGGCTGAAATGGGTGGAGCAGTGACAGGCTGCAGGCAGGCGTAGTCTCCGATTGCTTGGAAAAAACCCTGGAGAGAAGGACATTTAGATGGTTGTGGGGAAGTAGGGTCTTTCAGTCTTGGCAACTGATTTCATAAGACCTACCAGGGATGAGTTGCTGTGCTCATTAGGCTTGATGCTCAGCCAAGTCTGTGAAGATTGTGTTTTTGCTAATTGTGAACTCCAACTTTGAATGATGTAATTTGCTGTGGCTGGTTCGCTCTGTGACAGGATTGGGCACCTGACTGCAAGTTTAACTCCATGTCTGTCTTTCCCTCAGGACTCTCCACAGGCCACACCCCCTCTTGCCAGACCACACCTCTCACTTGTCCTGCTTCACTCCCTCGAGTGTTCTTGCCTTGCTGGATAACGCCTCTTCCTTGCCTGGATGAAAGACAGAGTGGAGTGCATGAATGTAAGCCTTTGCCTCTGACCCTTGTGCCACATGGGACCACTACCATGTGTTACTTGAGCTGAAAAATGGCAAAATAATAGATCACTTTTAAACATCTGCAAGATAAATAGAACCGAATCTCGTTTTCTCATATCTTCCCTTCTGCAGACTGTGTTGTACCGTCTCCACATGGCTTCCTGTTCTGGATTTCCCCACGTGTGGAGATTGTGACTTTTTCAAGGGTGCCCAGAAAATGAAGATTCTGCTTCACATACAACAACATCTATTAGCGCCCAGTAGAGGTGGAAACAAGGGTAAATAGCCCTTCCACTTTATTTCCCTGGACCCAAACCAGGAAGGAATAAAGCCTGCATGGAGAATCTTGCCCACTGATAGTTTTGAATGAAAGGAAAAATAATACTTTTCAAACCGAGGCCCATAATTATTATTTATTTCATCAGCAATTTGCTTTATCACAGTGCCCAGCATTTGTCACCATGGAAACAGGCTCCTTACTTTCAAATGAAAGTAAAAGTCAGGCAAGACCCGAAGTCAATATCAATAACAGAAATTAAAACTAAAAGGCTGGTGAGCTAGCAATCTGGCCCAACGTTATCTTTCTTTAATCATGGGCAGATGCTAAGAGGATTCAACCAGGCAAAGTTGGCTGAGTGAAGGAAAACTCCAGGATGGGAGGCAGTAAGGCCTCTCTTGTCTGTCCGCTGGCTTGCCATCTTTGAACAAGGCAGCTGAGAGATGGGGATGTTAGAATTCCTGCTCCATGATTGCAGTCATGGGATTTTTGTCTATCACATGACGGTGTATGTTTTGACTCCACAGAGTGGGAAGTGACGGAGACAGGATGTTTGTGTTACTGTGTTCCGTGAAGTGGGACTATTGTCCTTTGTTCTTTTTCTCTTTGCTGTCTGATGCTAGAGAGAGAGGGAGCCATGTTGCAGTGCTCTGTGTGTGTTTATATGTAAATAAAGTAGATTAGCCAAAATGCTGAGTTGCTGAGGTCTGTTACGCAAACTGCGAACACTCTGTGGATCCCTAAGTGTGCCACTGTCTGTTGGCATCGGTCGCTGTGATGTTTGAGCAGAAGAAAGCTTTTGAAGCTCCCAAACGAAAGACCAGGAGGGAGAGAACATGCCAGTCGGGCATGTGTCTCTACCAGGGACCTACTCGAGTGTAGGACAAGCTCCTGACAGGGGAAAGGGGTATAGAGCAGGAGGCTTCCCAAAATTGAATGCCAAGGTACTTAAGCTAGTAATATTAAACTGAATCACTTCTGTTGCTGCCACCCATACACAGAAGGAACTTTCAAATCTAGGCCTCATTGGTGCAAATTGGTTGAGTGAGTAGGGTTAAACTTGCCATGATGGAGTGCCCAGTGTATGTTAAATATTTGTATTTTTGGTTATATCTAAATTTCAGTTTTATGTAGCCATTATCTGTATGTTACAGCTTTGTATTTAATATTTTCTAAAAGAAAAGAAAAATTTGGCGGTTCGAATCCCTGCGACAGGGTGAGCTTCTGTTGTTTGGTCCCAGCTCCTGCCAATCTAGCAGTTCAAAAGCACACAGTGCAAGTAGATAAATAGGTACCGCTCCGGCGGGAAGGTAAACAGTGTTTCCGTGCGCTGCTCTGGTTTCGCGAGAAGCGGCTTAGTCATGCTGGCCACATGACCCGAAAAAACTGTCTGTGGAAGCAGCCAAACGCCGGCTCCCTTGGTCTGTAAAGTGAGATGAGTGCCACAACCCCAGAGTTGTTTGCGACTGGACTTAATTGTCAGGGGTCCCTTTACCTTTAAAAGAAAAGAACAATCTCTCTTCCAGTCAGCCTAACCATAAATACCGTATTTACTTGAGTCCAATACACACCTCAGTTTTCCGAACCTTGAAACCAAAAAAAAGTAATTGCTGGCGAATGTAAATGTGCCATCAAATCTAATGCACACCTTAATTTTTGCAACATAATTTGGCCAAAAAGAGGTGAGCATTAAAGGTAAAGGAAAAGGGACCCCTGACCATTAGGTCCAGTTGTGGCCGTCTCTGGGGTTGCGGCGCTTATCTTGCTTTACTGGCCGAGGGAGCCAGCGTACAGCTTCCGGGTCATGTGGCCAGCATGACTAAGCCGCTTCTGGCGAACCAGAGCAGCGCATGGAAACGCCGTTTACCTTCCCGCCAGAGCGGTACCTATTTATCTACTTGCACTTTGACGTTCTTTCGAACTGCTAGGTTGGCAGGAGCAGAGACTAAGCAAAGGGAGCTCACCCCGTCACGGGGATTCGAACTGCCAACCTTCTGATTGGCTAGTCCTAGGCTCTGTGGTTTAACCCACAGTGCCAGTAAATACAGTATTTGTATGTGGCTGCATATGTCTTACCTATGTGGCTGTGCCCCAGAGCATGGGCTGGGATCCAAATAACTGCAAAGTTGCTTCGGTGTGTCCAAGGGGACCTTGGGCTTATGTTTCTCAGGCAGCAGCACCTCACCCCCATGCTAGATGGCAAATTGCACCAATCACCTATAAAGTGTGGTTGTGTGAGCAGGTGTGGAGGGCATATTGAAAAGGAGCATGTGGAAATGTGGCATGAGAATACTAAATACTGCCAGTATTTAGCAGGAGTGATTCAAGCATATACTGGAAATTTAGGATTAAAATGGATTAAAGAGCCCTAGTGCGAAAACTTCACTTTAAAAACAACAATGCAGCCTTTCTGCAGTTAGGAAAGTGAAAGTGACATGCTATGCAGCTGGAGTTAGTCATTCCATAGATTCTTCTTCTGGAAACTTAACTCCAGCCATTCAAACTTCATGACCCAAGCAAGAAAAAATGGTCAGTTTGAAAGTTCATTGAGCCATATCCAGTGTTAGCCATACTCAGAGTAGACCCATTGAATCAATGGACTTAAGTAAGATAAACCAGTTTATTTCAGTAAGTCTTCTCTGAGTAGCGCTTAGTTGGCTATCACCCATTATTTTAAAATTTAAAATGGGTGTAATCTGTTTCAGCCTATTTTCCAAAGGGTCTCCTTAGAAAGCAGACACCCAAACTGTCAGACAGCAAGGATGAAAACCATTTATTAAGATGCTGTTATTTACGCCTTCAGTAATGTCCACCTTCTTGCAGGCTTGCTTTTAAAGACCACTGCTGACAATAAATCTCACAATTATTCTTTACCAGTTTGTGACCTCTGAGAAACTAATTTGTCTTTGAGCTTTAGATGGAATATTATGATCTGAGATGCTCCTGTACAAATGAATAATTTACTCTGAAAGTAAACTTAAGTGTGATCTGTTAGCTGCTGTGCTTTCTGATTCTCACTGTTTTAGCTTTGGGGATTTTTTTTAGCTATCTCAGAAGCACGTCTGTTGAAGGATGAGATCAATAAACTATTCTAAATCAGCACTTCTTAACTCTGAAGCAAGAGCTGTTTGGGGGTTGAGCAGGCTCCCATGAGAGGTGGGGAATTCTCCTTCCTTGAAGGTTTTAAAGCAGGGGCTGGATGGCCATCTGTCATGTATGATTGATCTAGCTGAGATTCCTGCATTGCAGGGTATTGGACTAGATAAGCCCTATGGTTCTGTGATTCATCACCTCCAAGTGGCTCACTTTAAAACTGCAGTGGTACCTTAGTTCTCAAATGCCTTGGTACTCCTTGGTTCCCAAACGCTGAAAACCTGGAAGTAAGTGTTCTGGTTTTCGAACGTTTTTTGGAAGCCAAACATCTGATGTGGCCGTCAGCTATTGTTTTGGGGGCGTCTGCACCAATCAGAAGCTGCACCTTGGCTTTTGAACATTTCGGAAGTCAAACAGATTTCCAGAACATATTAAGTTTGGCACTTTTGTTTTTGCTATTTATTTTGCTTTTTTGTTTTGAGGCTTTTCTGGTTAATTTGTTTTTGTGACTGTGTGGAACCCAGTTCAGCTACTGATTGATTGTGTGGAAAGGGATAAAAGCCCCCATCCAAACAATGACTATCATCAGTACAGGTAAGATTTTTTTTTTTAATTTTAATTTTTATCATCTACAATACGATCTTATTTATTTTATGGTACAGTACATTGATTATTTATTTCATTTTATGGATCAATAGTCTTATTAGATGGTAAAATTCACATTAAATTGCTGTTTTAGGGGTTGTTTTTAAAAGTCTGGAACAGATCGATTCATTTTGCATTACTTTCTATGGGAAAGCGCACCTTGGTTTTGGAATGGACTTCCAGAATGGATTAAGTTTGAGAACCAAGGTACCGCTGTACTGGGAGTATTGGTGGACCAGTTAATAAACTTTTTAAGTGCCTCGTCATCAATGCAACAGCAGCAGCAGCACCACCACCACCACTTTTATAATTAGTAGTAGTATAGTATTGTGTGGGTGCCAGACTCCTCTGAATTCCTGGATCCAGTAAGTGTTAGAATTTAATCAAGACTTGCGCTGTTAAACTGGATGTCAGTCACTTAATCCCTGGACCCTGCAAGAATAAGGCCTTCAAATTTCCAGAAACAGCCAGACTACCCTCCTAGTGAAGTATAAGGAGGGAAAGGGAAGGTGACAGCAAATAGGTCCTTCAGCTTGCAGATATTGAGGAGGAATAAAGCCAGAGCTGATAGTTAGGAGTTACGTTAGCCAGAAGCTGGAAGAAAAGCTGCAGGCTGAAAAGGCAGAGCAATTGTTGATTTGTGTTTGAATCCAAGGCTGGGCTACGAGAGAAATAATACCCCTTTGCGGGTGTTAATGCTGTGAACCCCCTCCATCACATGCTCAGGTTGTATATATGTGTAAATAAACCATATATCATAAAGACACCACAATCTCTGCTGTGCCTCATTCCCAAATGGAAGCACCTGGAACCACTTGGAATCTCACACAACTTTGAGGCTGGAGTGGTGTGTTACAGTATTAGAATCGCAAGCCCCAGGTCAGGCCACTGGAAAGCACTCCTTTCAATTGTATTGTTTAGGGACATATTAGTAAGAGCACCATGCTATGAAAATCGCAGACACCAGGCCAGGTTATCTTTAGCCAGTTTACTAAATCCATTCCTGGTCAAAATGTTGACAAATCCATTCCTGTTCTGATCTTGACAAGGAACTCATGCATCACAACAAGGCAAGACAAGCATCAACTTGTTGGAAAGTGAACTTTTATCCCAAGACTTTTCAGAGAATTATTTGAAAATAGCAACAGTCTGGAAGCCTCCTTAGTACGCAAAACTATTGAAAGCATGGGCAGATCTCAGAGAAAAAACAGCGTATGCATGCGTTACACCTACCACCAGTGCCCATTTTGTACAAATCTGCAGTTGTGATTTATGCACGTTTACATATATCTAAGTTTGCTTACAGAAAGGCAAAACACATTTGCCTCTAAAAAGAGAAAATAGCGTGAGGAACAGCCTGCCTGTTCCATCTTTCTGGCTCAGACTGTATAAACACCTGACCATTTGGACTATTGAAAGAAAGCACAGCACAGAAAACCTGTCAGGACCAAATAAACATTTCATGCAATGTGGGGATCCTTGTCAGCATATCGGCATTTGAATTCTCACCCTCTTCCTCCCTCCAGAAGAAAAGTTTCTATACTGCTCTGTTCCAGACTAGAAGACCCTTGGTGTCCCTTCCAGTTCTATTGACTATTAGAACTACAGGCAGAAGCTTCAGAGGCAGACCTTACCCAATACTGTCTCCCAAGTCCTGAAATCCTGTTTCAGACAATCGGGGTAGTGTCTGAGGTGGCTCCCAAAGGAGCCACAGAAATGTCTGCATTCATACATGCTACTAATCAACACATATTTTTCATCATTTGGAGGACATTGTGTGGCAATGTTTGTGTCTGCTTCAATGTGTTTGGCTTTTTTAATGCCTTGAGAATTATGATTCTCCGTAGAATCATAGAGTTGGAAGGGACCCAGAGTATCATCTAGTCTAATGCCCTGCAGTGCAGGAATATGTAGCTGAATCGAACCTGCAACCATGGCGTTATTGGCACAACACTCTAACCAACTGAGCTATCCAGCTGCAACAATGGTGCAAATTTGTATTCCATGTCAGCTTCATCTGACAACAGGGAATCTCTGAAAAAGTGGAACACAGTAATCTAGAGCCCCACCTAAGATTGTCCAGGAAGACGGGGCCTGGGACCATCAGTTTAAAAAAGAAGAAGACCCCTTTTATACTGTTACAGATTTGGGGGAGACCCCGCCCAAACCCTAGAAATTAATAAATTGTAGGATTTTGTTTATTTGGGATATGAATTAAGAAGTACAAGCTGCAGAGGAATTTCTGAACCCGCCAATGCAAAAAAACCTGGCCAAGCTGCAGACATTAAGGAACAATACAGAGCCATTGGCAATGCAAGAGAACTGTCTTTCCCCTGGCCCCAAGGTATGAACAGAAACTGGGGATTTGGAAGGTTGCCAGGGTAACTGGGTGTGAGGTGACAGGAAAAGAGTGTTTTTAGCAGGGTGTTCCGGGAAGAAGAAGGGAGAAGAAAGACTGGGATCCATCTTGGGCAGGCTGGCTGAAGGCTGGCTGGGAGAGATGCCTTGGACTCCAGGGCTGCACTGTTGTGGGGGACAAGACCTTCTTGAAATGTCCATGCTGTAAGACCTGGACTTCCTCCATGCAGACCGAAGGTGTAAGTAGGTGAATAAACCATATATCTTAAAGCTACAGCAGTCTCCACCATGTCTCAATTCTCCAGAGGAACACAGACCCTTTACTGTACAACCTCAGCCTGGAAGATACCCTGTACACATTAACATAAGCTTTCTTTTAAATATACAGCTCAGCTTCATCCTTCCTACCTCTTTCTTCTCCTTCTGAATGGATCCGAATTAGAAACACCTCTTCATTTCAGTTAAACTAATGATCCCTTGCAGGCACCTGCACCAGTTTAAAGATGTGTGCCAAGAAAATGTGGAAAAAATTCATACTTTTATTGAAGACTCTGGAGTTTCTTATATAGCGATTCTTGAAAATCAGAGAGAAATAAGCACGCTTCACAGGACAACAAAGCTCAGCCTTAGAAGGATTTGCCTCAAAGAAATTTCTTTTTGAGCAAAAGAAAATTCTGATTAAATACGTATAAGTTCACATGCCAGCGAGGTAAGCAAGAAGCCAAACACTCAGGTGGCCTATTTTCTGAAGAAAAGCGAGAGAAATCTTTCCTGGAAGAGACTTTCTAGTCATCTATTGGAGCTGAAGTACAAAGAGCTCTTGGGGATTTAATGCCTACATTTTTTTGAAAAGCCTTTGTAAGTTTTATTTCCCCCCTCTTTGATAACGTCTCTCTTATTTTATTTTCCTGACTTTTAATTTGATTCCTGGCACATTGTGACACTGAAGAGAGACAACAACAGGCTCTGCTAAACAGAACTTTACTAAGTCGTTTCATCAAACCATTTTTGCGGACCGGCCCATTGTTTTGTCTGCTTTCTTTGTCGTTTTGCCATATTTAGGATTCCCAAACACAGAACATATAATTTGCAAAATGGCAATTAATCTAGCCTTTGTTCAAAATGTGACTGGAGGCAGAAGTTAATAGGAGGGGTCTCTTTGCAATCGCCCCTTCTAGTGCCACACTTTGTGGCTTCATGCCAATCAGCTGGCAGCAAAATGAGGCCACCCACAGTCAAGATAGTGATTTTTTTTTCCTATAAAGAGGAGCTCCCCAGATATGCAGAAATGTATTCTGATGAGTGGAAGTATAAGGTAGGATGCAAGGAGAGAGTAGGATTCTGGTAACAAGGTGGACTCCTCCTTCCTCACTGCCCATCAAATGTATAGGCCTTTACAGCTAGTAAACTATGGTACATGTAACTCCCTGTTTGCAGGCATTCTGCACACACACAACCACTGATGTGTGCAGCGTTTTCAGCCTCGGAAGGGGGCAGAACAGGGCAGAATGGGGCAGGCTTACATGCACCCCACCGACATGTGCAGTGCATCCAAATGCAAGCCCTGTACAAATGGGAGTTGCCTGTACAGTTATGTGGAGTTACATATATGCTATAAACTACAGAAATTCATTTCCCTTCACAGATGGAAGTTAGGCTGTACCAGCAGGACGTCAAACGTACATTGGATCTGTCAAAATATGTAGATTGTACATTTGCATTTTTGTACGAAATGTTCCTTTTTAAAAAAACATGCCATACATTTTAAGCACCCTCATACCACTTTGATAGCCCCAAAGAAACCATCTCGGGAACTGTAGTTTGTTAAAGGTGCTGTGAATTATAGCTCTGCGAGGGGGTTTCCTAACGGCTCTCTCAGTACCTTTAACAAACTAAAGTTTCTGTGATTTTTAAAGCGGTAGAAGAGTGCTTTAAATGTAGGGTGTGGATGTAAACAAAGTATCTCTGAAATCCAGGAAATGGGATTTGAGGAGAGAGGGGGAAAGAAAATCTAATTTTACATATCAGGATTTATTTTTTAAACCAATAAGTCAATGTTCTATGCAAGAAGCAGTCCAATACAGGCAACATTCAGTTGGGCCAGAACCGCAAAATTATGACTATAGATCTGTTTAAAAATGAATATTTTCTAAGGCAATTAGCCTTAGGAAAAATGTTCCCATTGGAGACAATGGAACCCTTATTTTCAAGATTAATTGCAGCCTGGGTGGGATTTTTGAGGGATTCGTGGCTGGGGATGGAAGGGTTAAACATTCCAGTGTGTTGCAGTCTGAATAAAAATTCCCCTATGGACTCTGCTTGCTCTTTCTCTCTTCCTTCACTTTTACAGTGGACTGGCCAACTAGTTGGAGAACGAAATTCAAGTCAAGGGCTGTCCATGCTTCCAGCTATTCTGACCCCATACAGGAAGACCACGAGCTGAGAGGCCAAGCACCTTGAACAAGCAATTAATTCCTCAGAAAGGAGGAACAAACCGTCACTCAAAGCAGTGCTTTCCGACCTGGGAGTTCTGCCTCTTCACCTCAGATATATGGAGGGAGGTAATATAACCACATTTTATAGAAATTTGTGGCCTTATAAATTAGAACGCTTTGCATTTCCATTAACACTACAGGACAATAGAACCTTCTCCAGCGCTGTGGCTACATAACTTTTCCCCATAGGCCAAACTGTCTACGTACTATATTAACCAATATGTCTCAAGCTCAATAAGAGTGATTTCTCTGCACAGTAAATGACCATACTAGTACATTAACAGTGGATTTATGCCGAAAGCTAAGATATTCCTCTCCCTCTGACATAGGTTTTAGCTTAATTATCTCATTACTTTTTGTGGTCCAGCACAGCAGCTATTGACCTCAACGATAAATCCAGTCAAATCAGCAAGGTTTTAAATCTACGAGGCAGAATGATGGCATTAACTTGCCCAAGTTTGGATCTCTTCACCGTTCAAGGTGGAACCACAAGTGTGTTCGGGAATATGCTGGCATGCACAAGCACTCGGACGTTTGGATGGGGACAGGGGCATGCATTCAAGCCCCACACCCAACATACTCCTGCATCTTGCACCCTCCCCCCATCCTCAGTGTTGAGTTAGGGGGCTTCTACATGTGTTTTCTTGAACTTGAGTAGGACACCTCATGCGACTGGGGATCCAGCTCTGATTGCACAGAAGGTTCTGCAAATGTTGCACAGTCAAGCAAACATGAGAAGAAGCCCATTGAAGACCTACGTCACTCAGTATGGGGGTGGCCAGGGACTGAGCATAGGGACAATGCATAGGGTGTGTGTGTGATGTATTCAGTGGACTGTGTTTGCCTGAGCTTGAGTCTGGACTAAGGATTCTGAGCCCCTGTGTTCTGATTCGATACATGATATTCAATCACAGAACATTTCAGGATTTGGGCCTCTGCCATTGGCCCTTAAACTCTGAGTCATGATTCGCAGCTTGGAAGTTTAGACAGCCAATCATGTTGGGAGTGGGAGTGGCCCAGGCCTTCAGAAATGTATATAAACAGTTGCTTTGCCCCTGTTGTCCAGTTCTGTCAGCTCAATAAAGGTTCTTGCTGTTATCACTGTGTCTTGCCTCAGGGGGGCATTAGGGGTGTGTGTTGGGCTTGTGGGCACACTCCTGTTCTCCATCCATGGACACACATTCAGGCAAACACCTGATATGTTCCTCCCATACAGTCACCCAATAACATGGCAAAGTCTACACCAGATTCTGAGATCTATCACCCACATGTAATTTCTTGTGGGAGCTTCTACTTGCCAGACCTGGTTGCCATATTTCAAGAAGTGAAAATACGAACACAAAAGTTGTTGAGCGCTTCTTCTTTTTTTGCAAAATCTCCAGTGAAATGAAGTTTTTAACCTAAGTTTTCAGTTTTCCCGGGCATTTTATCTGGTATCCAAAAATTCCGCAACATGACAGCAATGCTACTTTGATCATGGCAGGGGTTCCCCAATCTGATGCCTTCCAAATGTTTTGGACTAAAATGACAGGAGAGATATGGGTTGCTAACCTTGTGTGTGCACTGCTTTCCAAACCAGCAGCAGGAGCTCACTGGATGCAGAGTAAACAGGAGTCTGTACACTGCCATAGATGCCCTGCTAATATTTGTTGATCATTTATCTTAGTAGAAACCAAACCCAGTTCTTTGACTCAGTTTCAAGCCACATCCCCATTTTGGGGAGCTCTCCCTGTTTGCTTCTACAAGCACACAATGTCAGTGCTATATTTTTCAGGGGGTTGGTGGGGAGGCATTAAAAAAACACACACATTGAAATCCTAGATGAATGGGGATCATGTGTAGAGGTACTATTCCAGAGATGAGATATTCAGAAGTACATAGAAATGAAATTCAGCAAAAAAAGTGTTGGCCTGGACACAGCTTAATGCCATGGGACTTGTAAAACTCCCATGACAAAGTCTAAGTGCCGTTTTCAGAAAAATTAAAAGCATCTTTGTGAGAAGGGAATTTAGAGAGGAATATCAGTGGCTAACTGGGACGTGGGTGGCGCTGTGGGTTAAACCACAGAGCCTAGGACTTGCCGATCAGAAGGTCGGCGGTTTGAATCCCCACAACGGGGTGAGCTCCCGTTCCTCGGTCCCTGCTCCTGTCAACCTAACAGTTCAAAAGCACGTCAAAGTGCAAGTAGATAAATAGGTACCGCTCTGGAGGGAAGGTAAACGGTGTTTCCGTGCGCTGCTCTGGTTCGCCAGAAGCGGCTTAGTCATGCTGGCCACATGACCCAGAAGCTGTACGCCGGCTCCCTTGGCAATAAAGCAAGATGAGTGCTGCAACCCCAGACTTGGCCACGACTGGACCTAATAGTCAGGGGTCCCTTTACCTTTACCTATCAATGGCTAAGGTGGGGAGTTAAGGACACTTAATCCTTTTCCTACCTTCCTACCCTCCCTCCCTCCCTGCCTGCCTGCTGACCCCCATATGCTTATCAGCTCCCCCCGCCCCCAGTGACTGTTATCTGCGTGCATTTAAGAAAAAAGCACATTAAATAGAAAGATATATTTAACATTGTGTCTTGTCTGACGTATGTGCCAAACTCTGTAATAATCCCAATCAGCCTCCATTTATATAGATCGAGCAAACTGGCCCTCAGTCCTTTGCAATAATCCAAACAGATACTGAAAACACCTATAAAATGCTTCATTGCCTCTTCTTTCTGTACAACTTGAGGCCCGGCCTGTGCTGCCTGTTGATTCCAATGAAGCTGTGCAACGGTGAATAAACTCCCTCAAGTGTTAAAGCTTTATCATGCTGGCTGAGAATTCCAAAGGGTGATTTATTCTCCACGCAGAGATTTTATTTTATTTTATTTATTAAACTTGGCTGGGGGCCAAATCCTTTGGCATTTTAAATGTAAACTTAGGCTGGAATATATTGCCTTATGCCGAACATTTGTAACCTCTATTGATCGGCTCAAGTGGAAGCGAAGAATTAAAGGTCTGTATTATTGATGTGGGGAAAATTACCTCTCTGCCGTTCTCAGCCTGAAGATATCCATCACTTCCCCAAGAGCACCTATCTATAACTCTTCCTTTCCTGTGGCTAGGAAACATATACTTATTTATAGTGTTTTCCTATAATTTAATTATGCTCCAGATACAGCCAATCCTTTTTAAAATTCCAGGCAAGGGACTATCTCAGCTTCGCTTTGCGATGACACAGTGGAGCTAGCTGCTATTCATTTCTGGAATGACAGGGAACCTGCAGGGGTTGGAGGCTCTGGGCTATGTTCTGAAGACCTCTGCCAACACATGCCTTGAGTTTAGCTTAGCCCCTAGTGCTGTAGTTTGCTTAGATTGATGGGTATGGAAAGGAATCACAGTGCATTTCAGATATATTGTATGCTTTCCAGTTGTGAGGTAGAGCTAGATCTCCAGATGTTGCTAGAATCCAACTCCCACTAGTCCTAGCCAGCAGGGCCAGTGGTCAGAGATGACAGGAGTTGTTCTCCAACAACATGTGGATGATACCATGTTGGCTATCTCTGATGTAGGGTCTAGGATGGAGAAAACCTACCACAGAGTCGGGTTGTTATGCATGTAAAATAAATTTTGATGATATGCAAAGTAGCAGAGTAGGTTACAGCTAGGAAGCTAAATAACTCTTCTGGGTGATTGATAGCTTCTATGTGAAGACTATATAATGTCCAGACTCTTTGTTTACTTTCACCAGTGCTTTTCTTTTTTTCTGGGGGGATGCAGAGGTATGCATACCCCTAAACATTTTGTGAATCTAAGTTTGGCCTCATTGAGGGGCAGTATTTCAATATCAGGAAAATTAGAGTACCCCTAAACATTTTTAAGAAAAACGGCACTGACTTTCATAAACGTATAACTGAGAAGAATGCATTTACAATCACATGCTTGTTCAAACAAGGGTACATTCTCACTTGAATTGTAGACTGAAGTCTTCTTATTTAGACTTATAAACAAAACAGTGTTGAGAATTGCACCGGAGTCTTACCTTATTCAGGCCTTACAGTTTCTTATGAACGGCTTTTTATCTTTCACCTCAGCAGTATTCTCTCTGTTCCTTACAGAGAGCTCCTGTGCAGGTTTCTCCGTATTAACATTTAGGAATCTTTCTCTGTCTGTTTCACTTCAGACAGATCACAGTGACACACAGTATCCTGAGAAACCTCAGTATCCTGAGAAACCTCTCTCAGCAGCCATTCTCCCTCACAGGGAGAAGCAGAAAGACAGTTACAAAACGACAGTTACTAGAATAACAGTCACAACAGAATGGAATGCCTCTCTCACGTGACTCACAGTCAGCCAATCACATGACAGCTACTGCCTGAGGGGAAAACAGCAACCCATGTTAAAAAGTACATAGTAATTTAACATAAACAAACATTCCCATTTCAGGAAATCAAATCATTATCCTTAACATGGGTTTAGGACAACTTGACAGAAGACAGAGGGGACTTCCCTGCCTCCTTCCCAAAGCCTAGTAAGCTCTGGACTATGGGGAGGAGGTGTGAGGGCTCTGGTAAGGTCCTAGAGTTCTCCTCCCCCCTTCCCAAAGCGTAGTTAGCACTTGCCTAATTTTGGAAAGGAGGAAGGAGGGACGCAGGACCCTGCCAGAGCTCCTCATGACTCTTTCCCAAAGCAGGTGCCTCTCTTACCCAACTTTGGGAAGGCAGCATGAGAGTGGGTGGAAAACATCTAATTTTGGCCTTGCACAGGGTGCCATATTACCAAGGTCTGCCCCGCACATTGGGATGGGTTCAGCGTCACTTTCGTTCCCTCGACTGTTTTGTCTCGCTTTGCAATGCAAAGTCAGGACTAAACATGGCTTGGGGAGAAATGTAGCAATTGGCAGCTTTTTAAAATTAGGAGGGATCACCTGGACATAATGTCGTTTCCGTATGATATGCCTAAAATTATCCATATGTAAGAAATGGGTATATGTTCTACAGCAGGAGAAGGGAAAGTAAGACCTTCTAGGTCTTGTTTGCCTCCAACTCACATCAGGACCAGCCAGTATTGCGAATGTTGAGAAGTTGGGACGTGTCATCCAGGTATATCTGGACGACCTTGTGCCCCTCCCTTTGAATCACAGAATCATAGAGTTGGAAGGGACCCTGAAGATCATCTAGTCCAACCCCCTGCAATGAAGGAATATGCAGCTGTCCCTCATGGGGATCGAACCTGCAGCCTTGGTGTTTTCAGCACCATGCTCTAACCAACTGAGCTGTCCAGCGTGAGCTCTAGCTTTCATCTAATAAAATAATTTATCAGTAATACATTAATCACATTCTACATAACCTCTTTACTTGTTCTCAAACTCTAGAGGGGTCACCAATATTTTAGGGGACCCATAAGCATATTTGCAAAATTGGAGAGACTGTTGTGGTTGTGACACAAAGGTGTTAACCACAACCTGTTCTATTGGTTACCACAGAATGCTTCTTTCAAGCCTAATTTCAGAGTGGGCAGGGGAGGGACCCGGTGGGTTCCAAGGAAGGTCTTTATTTTTATTTTTATTTTATATAATATTTATTGGAATTTTACAAGGGTTCCAAGGAAGGTCTTTATGGGCACATGGGCACCCGTGGGTGCCACACTGATGTCCCTCTGTGCCTAGACCAACTTGACAAAATCCAAGATCTCTGGTTTGCCAAGTTACCTCTCAGGTAGGTCTGAAGTCTGAGTGCCCCACAATGCAAAAGCTACAAAGAGCACTGCAATTGTCGAAGGAGGTTGGCGTATTTGAAGAAGAACAGCATTCCTCATAATACAGAAATAATTTCACCCAGGAAATCCATCCGGCTTCCTGGCTTCTCCTCCCGCTCGGAGCAGAGGTCAAGGCACAGGTGCCGTTAGGCTGGCATTGATGTGAAATCTGCAGCATAAAAAAAATGTGCTTCCAAAGTTATATGGCTATTCTAAAGAACAGCTGGAGGAGAAGAGCTGGATTTAGACACACATGTTTCAAGATCTCTGGGTTTCGCATTAATTGTTTCCCTGTGATATCCAAAACCTGATCTCCCTGTCTATTTCCTAGGGAAGTAATCAGCAGATTTCAAACACTGGATAGGGTTTGTTCTTTCTCTTTCTTCCCCTACCCCTTATGCTGTAATCCTACCGACCTTTGTGGCTAAACAATTTATGAGGCAGAACGACATTTCCATCCCTGAATCCCACCCCCCTCAGTTACTGCATCTCTGTCATGTTTTATCTCAGCAAATAGCCCTTGAATCAGTATCTTGTTGCAGCTTTACTTACAATTAGCATTATTTTGCTTACAGTATTTTTTGCTCTATAAGACTCACTTTTTCCCTCCTAAAAAGTAAGGGGAAATGTGTGTGCGTCTTATGGAGCGAATGCATCCTGCGCAGCTATCCCAGAAGCCAGAACAGCAAGAGGGATTGCTGCTTTCACTGTGCAGCGATCCCTCTTGCTGTTCTGGCTTCTGAGATTCAGAATATTTTTTTTCTTGTTTTCCTCCTCCAAAAACTAGGTGCGTCTTGTGGTCTGGTGCGCCTTATAGAGCGAAAAATACGGTACTTCTGTTAAGGCTCTATTCTTCCCCTGCTCCCAGAGCTGCAATTCGCAGAATGGTTTAACAGTTAATGCCACCTCACAGAGAACTCTGGGAAGTGTAATTGTGTGAGGGGAATGGGAGTCTCTTAACAATGCTCAGCACCCTTAACAAACTACAACTCCCAGAATTCTTTTGGGTAGGCCATGGTTTAAAATGGTATCACAGGTATCCTCCGGTGAAGAGGCTGCATCTTAATGTTTTAATGTTGTATTTTAATCTTGTTTTTTAAGCTGTATTTTAATCAACTTGTTTTTATTATTGGTTGTTAGCCGCCCTGAGCCCAGTCTTGGCTGGGGAGGGCGGGGTATAAATAAAATTATTATTATTATTATTATTATTATTATTATTATTATTAGGAACTATGTGAAACTATCTAATAGCTTAATCCTAACCATGTCTACACAGAAGTAAGTTGATGATGATGATTTCATTTCAACTGATTTTGACGGGACTTACTCCCAGGGTAAGTGGGATTGAGACTGCAGGTTTCAGGTTTCAGGCACATTCGCAACATATATTGAACGACAACAACAACAACATTCTGCCCATCTGACTGGGCAACTTTCAGCAAATTAGAACATCAAACACAGTAGAACATTAAAAACTTCCCTATACTGTACAGGACTGCCTTCAGATGTCTTCTAAAAGTCAGATAGTTGAAAGCACTATGTTGTAATCAGTGAGATAGCTCAGTTCATAGAGCATGAGTCTCTTAATGTTGGGGTTATGGGTTCAAGCTCCTTGCTGGGCAAAAGATTCCTGCATTGCAAGGGGTTGGACTAGATGACTCTTCTAGTCCCTTTCTACTCTGCAATTCTATGATTCTACTCATGACTTCAGTCCCACTGATTTCAATGGGAACCAAATGCAACTAATTTAGTCTGGATCCGTGTGGTAGTTTTTGGATTTTTAAAATGGGAGTGGGAAAGAAGAAGAGGAACAAATTACTGAACAGACCTCCCAGTCAACAAAACAAAATCTTTGCCTTATTCTGTGCATTTCCCCCCTTCTGGAATAATTTTGCAGATGGCCAGTAGATGGCATCATCTGCATTCATATTATGAAGAGTTTAGTGGCGTATCACCAGTGTTGAAGCAATGATTCTTCAACATCAACTTCGTTGGACTGGTCATGTTGTGCAGATGCCTGATAATCGTCTTCCAAAGCAACTACTCTATTCCAAACTTAAAAATGGAAAGCGTAATGCTGGTGGTCAACAACAGAGGTTTAAAGACTGTCTCAAGGCAAATCTTAAAAAATGTAGTATAAACACTGACAACTGGGGAAAACTGCCCTGTGAGCGCTCCAGTTGGAGAACAGCCTTTACCAAAGGTGTCATGGGCTTTGAAGACACTCAAACTCAGGATGCAAGGGAGAAATGTGCTAAGAGGAAGGCACGTGTGGCAAATCCACACCGTGATCAACTCCCACCTGGAAACCAATGTCCCCACTGTGGAAGGACGTGTGGATCCAGAATTGGCCTCCACAGTCACTTACAGACTCATTGTTAAAACCATGTTTATGGAAGACAATCTTACTCGGCTACGAGTGATCACCAAAAAAGAAGAAGTGGTGTATCTGTTTTTCAAAGCCAAACCTGCAATGGTAAATTTAAGTTAGCCGTTGGGAAAGTGTTCAGAGTTGGAAGAGCACTGAAAAATAATACTGTGATTTTCCCAATATTTTCTCATATTCATCACTTAATTTGGGGTCTTTTTCCTAAACTCCCACAGCTTATGGAAGACAGAGAACAGATGGGCACAATCCACAGGTGCTTGCCACAATAGCTTCCTACTGAAAACTGTGGAAAGCATTCGAAATAATGGAGAAAGCCTATGCACTTACAGCAGGTTCTTCCCCTCAAACCTTACCCAATGTATATACAATGGGCGGTGGTGGGGATGAGGGCAATTGGCCCATCTCTGCTCTTTTGAGCCACATGACTTCAATCACATGATTTAGAATGCACAGATAAGTCGGGTGTGGCTAAAGCATTTCCCAACTTGTGGATTGCAAAGGCTGTGCAAGCGGGTGACAGGCTTTATAAGTGAACCCCAAATAATTATTGCTTGTAGTGCAATGCTGTGTTGATACTTGTAACCCAAACATCAGAGGGGCAACGGTCATACACACCCATAAAGAAAATGGTGAATAACTTTCTAAGTGCTATTCCACCAATTCCAGTCTGTTAAGGAAATTTGGATCCTTTAAGCAATGGTTGTGAAAGAGGCAAACTTGCAGTTACAATACACAAAACTCACAGCTACTGAAGATCTGAGGTCCCAAATCCATCTGACATTAAATTGATGGGTCACCAAAACAGTAAAGTTGGATTTGTGGGTCACCATACCCAAAAGGGTGCGAACCACTGTTCTAAATCATTACAATTGTGTGATTTTGTTGTTGTTTACTCGTTTAGTTGTGTCCGACTCTTCGTGACCCCATGGACCAGAGCAGGCCAGGCACTGTCTTCCACTGCCTCCCGCAGTTTAGTCAAACTCAGGGTGGTAGCTTCGAGAACACTATCCAACCATCTTGTCCTCTGTCGTCCCCTTCTCCTTGTGCCCTCCATCTTTCCCAACATCAGGGTCTTTTCCAGGGAGTCTTCTCTTCTCATGAGGTGGCCAAAGTATTGGAGCCTCAGCTTCACGATCTGTCCTTCCAGTGAGCACTCGGGGCTGATTTCTTTAAGAATGGATAGATTGGATCTTCTTGCAGTCCATGGGACTCTCAAGAGTCTCCTCCAGCACCATAATTCAAAAGCATCAATTCTTTGGCGATCAGCCTTCTTTATGGTCCAGCTCTCTCCTCCATACATCACTATTGTGTGATTACACAACTGTAATCACAATTGTCTGGAGAAGGGGAGCGGAGCTCTGCTCTCACCAGCTCATCCTCAGCCCCATAGCAGCCAATTCCTTGGGACCGAGGTCCTTACAGCCCCCCCAATAAAATATTTAAGCACCCCCCCCCGTTGATGGGCATTACCATTCAAATAGTGCACATGTGCTGTGTCATGTGATTGATTATGTGGGGTGGGGCATACCTGGCCCCTCAATATTTTATTCAATCTGCCCCCTTGTCCCCACCCTGTCACCCATGTATTGAAAGAAGTTCTGAAGATGGGAAGTCAAGAGCCATTAATTCCAATGACTTGTTTTCAATAAACTGTTGTTGAATTGTGCTCATAACCTGTGTGTGTTACTATTGCTATAAAACGTCTAGATTCAGTGATATCTTATTATTACCCCACTCATGCACACATAGTGTGTGTTCATGTGTGTTCATGTGTCTTTCTAAGTATCTGTCTATCTATCTATATCTATCTATCATCTATCATCGATCGATCTATTGTTAAACGATAGCACTTCTTTTTCTCTAGGATATCTGTCATAATTGGCTTCTAAAAATACTGAATGTGCTATATTCTGCACCTTTATCTACCTTTCTGTCACCACTAGCGAAGAGTGTGGTAATTATAAAAAATTATATCCTCTTACACTTCCTCTTTCATAAAGGAATCTATTTACCTCACTTGCAAAGTCAATTAATAAAACCCCTTAGATAAGATTCCGCTTCACTTGAACAGATACAATTGAAGAATATATCACTGAAAGGTAAAAGAGGGAATACTGTGTTATAATTACAATTAAATAAGAAGATGTATCCTCCATAATATGATGGAAAAAGATAACTCTCTTTAATGAAACAACCTACGTGCCAGAAATAAGTTTGGTCCTGATCCAACTAAAGTCAACAGAAAAAAATCTGTGAGACTTCCATTAGTTGCCACTAATATGTGTGCTCACATATAAATCCATTGACTTCAATGGGATTTCCTCCCGAGTAAAGTGTCTATAGGAATCTAACTATGATCAGAGCATTTAGGTATAAGATGGTCTGCTCCCTTTGCTGAAGGGGTGAAGTTAGGGTTAGTACTTCCCCTCTTGATATGGCTTCTGTGCAAAAATCCAGTCACTGACATTTTCTTCAGTATGAAGATTCACTAATAAGAAAAACAAATAACAGCTGTCACAAAGCCTTGCAGCATGGAGTTCCCCTGCTCAGAGTAAGGTCAGCCACGCCCTGTTCCAGGATACACCATTCAGCCTCTCTAATTTCTATCTCCCCTCCCAAAAGACACTCAACATTCTGCAGTAACTGGGCGTGCCCAGTCCTCATTGTGCTGTTTGGGGGGTGGTTGTTGTTGTTTTGGCCCACTTGGGGCTGTTCCCCAAATATTTTTTATACGTCTGCAAATGTTGGGGTTCCCTGAGCATACTGATACCACCACCCCATCTTGTATGTTGGTAGTATCATTTCAGATACATAAAGATTGGCACTCAACCCTCATCATCACTAACAGAGGGAATAATTCCAGTGATGCGTTTCAGGCTGTCATCACACAACAATGAAGGAATAATATTTTTTAAAAGGCAGGTGGAGTGGACATCAGTGGTTTCCCCACTCCTGAGCAAAATTTGCATTCGTGACTTTAATGGAGCCAAGGTAAATGCTACATCAACATTTATTACATTGCACCAGAGCAGGATTGCTAACTTGGCCCCATGGCTGTTATTAATTAATCAAATAATTAATATAAATTTATTATTTATACCCCACCCATCTGGCTGGGTTTCCCCAGCCACTCTGGGTGGCTCCCAACAGAATATTAAAACCATGATAAAACATCAAACGTTAAAAACTTCTCTAAACAGGGCTGCCTTCAGCTGTCTTCTAAAAGTCAGATAGTCGTTTATTTCCTTGACATCTGATGGGAGGGTGTTCCACAGGGCGGGTGCCACTACCAGGAAGGCCCTCTACATGGTTCCCTGTAACCTCACTTCTCACAGGGAGGGAACTGCCAGAAGGCCCTTGGAGCTGGACCTCAGTGTCAGGGCTGAACGATGGAAGTGGAGATGCACCTTCAGGTATACAGGACCGAGGCCGTTTAGTGCTTTAAAGGTCAGCACCGACACTTTGAATTGTGCTTGGAAACGTACTGGGAACCAGTGTAGGTCTTTCAAGACCGGTGTTATGTGGTCTCGGCGGCCGCTCCCAGTCACCAATCTAGCTGCCACATTCTGGGTTAGTTGTAGTTTCTGGGTCACCTTCAAAGGTAGCCCCATGCAGAGTGCATTGCAGTAGTGGGGAAACATTGTGGAAGGAAAAATACAAGTATAGGAAGGATTCTGCACTCTCTTCTTCCCATGCTGCATCTTAAATTCCACCCCCACACATGCTTTGGGGGAAATGACTCACCTTGTATCCCATGGGATGTGCTATTTTAACATCTGGTCTCTGCTTTCAGTGAACAGGTTTATCTTCTGTCCTCCCCTACACCAAGTTAATTGATCTTCATCTGGCTGATTGCACACTGACCCAAGGGCAGTCATTGTAGAGGTAGCATAAACATTTTTGAGAAGGAAGGAGAAGGCAAAAGACAATGGGACAAGGAAACTGTAGACATAGATCATAGAATTGTAGAGTTGGAAGAGACCCCAAAGTCTAGTCCAACCATCTGCAATGCAGGAATCTTAACTAAAGCATCCATGACAGATGGCCATCTAAGCTCTGCTTAAAAACTTCCAGTGAAGGAGAATGGTAGATAGAAAACAGATAGAATGAGTAAAAATCAAAATTATACCTAAGGTTTTTCCCCCATGGGGAATTGATGTTTACTCCAATTCAGCTTTAAATTGTGGGGTTTTGTGGGCAAAATCCCCCCCAAACGCTCATACATGGAGAGTTAAAGTGCAGACCTCTGCTTGGAAAGTGAGGGGCGAAAGGTGAGTGTGGATAAGCCCTAAATTCTGCTCGTTTTCAATGAAGTTTACTCCCTAGTTGGTGCGTTCAAGAGTAACGTTCTAGACACAGCAGCGTTAAGCTAGCTTAGTCAAAGAATCTGCTGGATGTTTGTCACATCATTCAGGTGTCTGCTCAAAGCGATGTCTTTTAACTTTGCATTCACCACCATGAAAGATAAAGGACAAATATTTGAGCAGCAAACAAAATGTTTGAGCGATTGACGGATTGCCAAGAGAGATTTAGGGTGGGAACAGGGCGAACTCACACAGCTGCTCTTATGTACCCAATAAAACAGTCTGGCAGTAACAGAGTAGACTCCCAAAAATGTTGGTGTTTTGCACATGGTGAAGAGGTGCTTCTAAAGCTTCTGAAATAGTCAGTGGTACAGAGCTCTTTGCTGCCATTTGCCTTGAATGAATGTAGAATAAGCTCCCCTAAGAGAAATGGGACAGGAATTGTATGGGGAGGGCAAAACATGGCTGCGGAGGTTTTAAACCACTAGTTGTCAATGCTAGGGCAAAGCTTGATAGCACCACTGTATGGAGTTTTCAATGGATTGGCTTTTTTATGGTAAACTTTTGTTTGCAAGCAGATATTTTGAGAAAATAAGTATTCAGGCAAAAGTTTCTATTAAAACGGCTTTTATTGTGCAGATTGTAGCCTTGGCTGTAGAACATGCAGAATTAAAAAAAAAAAGTGTCAGTTATTATACTTTGTAAGCATACAATAGCTATGTAAATATCTTGGATCAGCAATGTATTTGCATTTGGGAACTTTTTCTGGGTACAGAGTTTATGCAATCAATTTCAAAGTGATTTTCCTTAGGTAAAGACAAAATAAGATCTTGTTTTCATTATCACCAAAGGTGTGTCTCAATACTGCAAAAATATATATCTAATAGTACACTCTCGCTTATGTACATAGTAAAAATGTAAAACTATAGCCAGACCAGTGTTTGTTTTAAATGCAAGAAGAGAGAAACAGCTACTAGGCTTGCAATTTATGTGCCAAAAATAAGGGATCCTTCAAAACTTCTTCCTAATTTTTATAGACCTGTTAAAACAACTCTGCAGAAGTTATTTAGTATTACTGGAAATTCATTGGCATTTTCTCATTGGCTTCGGCAGTGACTTGCATCCTGAGTAAAAGTTGACTATATTTTCTCTGCCGCTGCCAACTTAACAAGGTTTTGTGGCAAACAAGCACAGCCTTGGCCTTCATGAGCAAAATGTATATAAATATGTAGAAGTTTTAGCATCCTTGCAACCAGATACAAGGTGGCTTGGGCATCACAGGACAGTCCTCTACATGTAGTAGTTGCACTGAGTTCAGTGGGGTTACTCCTGAGTAAGCAGGTACAGGATTGGAGCCCTAGTATCGAACCACCAACAGTACAATCCTGACCATGTCTACTCAGAAGTTAAGTCCTATTGTATTCAATGGGGCTTCCTTCCAGGAAAACAAGAGTTGAGATTGCAGCCTCAGTCTTTTCCAGGTGATGAACAAAATATGGTTACCCCCATAAAATGGCACTGCACCTGTTGGAGGAACAGCACCTTTCCTAGTGCACTACTCACTGATTTTATGTTAAAAGGACAAAGCGAATTCCACTATTTAAATAACAGTGGGAACGTGCTCGATGTTGTGTAAAAATGAAAACTAAATGTAAGGCTTTTAAAAAAGCTATTAAAATAGTGTTTCCTGTCAGAAAACTTGAACGTCCCCTTACTGCAATAAACTCACTTGTCTGAGAAAGAACTGCATTTCCCCAGCAACAGAATATTCCTGGTTGAGTGTTGGGGAAATGTGATTTCCTTCAAGCAGGAATCATTGCCATTTGGAAAGATGCACAGATCTGTCCATTGTGTGATAAAATGGACACCACAAAGGCCACATTGGCTGAGCAGCGATAGTTGACATGGTGCCTTCATGACATAGGAGCCAACTCCTAGGAGATGTAGGGTCTTCAGCCCCCCTTCAAAGTTGATGGGGAGTGCCATTCAAATAATGTGTGGGCACCGTCTCATGTGATTGATTATGCAGGGTGGGGCTTACCTGTGCCCCCCAATATTTTATTCAAGTTGGCCCCCCTGCTTCATGGTGTTGCTGGGCTCCAACTCCCAGCACCCCTGGCCATTGGCCATACTGGCCAGGGCTGATGGGAGATGGAATCCGACAACATCTGAAGAGCACTGGGTTGACTATCTGTGCACTGGAGTCCAGTCTTCATGGCACCTGGAAGATCAGTGAAATCAGCTGCATAGCCTGGGCTGCCCTGACTTCAGCTGCCATGGCAATATGTATGTAGACACTCTGTGAAAATGATGGAGAAACCACTTTCAGAAAAGAAAGCTGAGAGTGGTCTCCAGTAAGCCCTAGCGACAAAAGTTGCCTGTATATTGCAAGCTGGGCAGTGCTGGTCAACTACAGGTGCAGCTCTGCACAGGAGCAAAGCAACCTGATTCAAATGACACACTGGGCTGGGGGACAAATGAAGGCAGGGACTGGTGTCTGCAGCAAGAGTTGGCCTTAGCAGGGCTGGCCAGGATGCGAGATTCAGACTCCACTTTCAGCAGTGGAATGTCTTGGTCCCAACGAACTTAATGGGGCCCACTTCTAAGTAACATGTTTAGGATTGTACTGTTTTTTAAAAAAACGTTGAAGCATTCATATTGCGCCAAGAACTATGCAAGGCTAATAATGCTTGGCTGCCATCTGGAAGTTGCTACAGACTTTATGCAAGGTTGCAAACAAGCCGTTCACTGGGAATGACCCCCAGCAAAAGGAAGCTCAGGCTTTAGAATTCCTCAGTTTGGATACGTAAGGAAGTTTATCCCAGTTAACTCCACCTCACAGCTATTTTTTTAAAAAAGCAGCAGCAACAAGCAGATTTATTGCAAGGCTGAATAAGATACCTTCTCACCACAGTTAACATTTACGGCGAGGGCAAAATCTCCAAGCTGGTCATAGCACAACATCATGTTGCAGAGGCTTTATTTCTGTACACACACACCCCCCCCCCCGGTCACTGACAATTTCACACAAATTACCTCCATGAAGACTTCCTGATTGATGTGTACAACTCAGCTTAGGGGGGGGGAGCACAATGTAGTACATAATGCTAAAGCCACTCTTGCGGTGGATTAGTGTGAAGTAAGCAAAGCGTGAATGGACCAGCAACATGCTGACCTTGGCTGAAGAGGGGATTTTAAAGAGAGCCCCTTGTACAAACAAACCAAACCAAAACACCCTTCCAAACCCAGTTCGTAGTTGTCATGACTGCAGGAGCTGGACACACCTCGTCCCTCCGCTGTACTGTCGGCGTATCCCCTTGGAACCTTTTCTTGCATGTGTTGCTGAAAAGAGTACTTTGGCATGCAGTTAATAGTAGCTTGGGCGATAAATTATCCTCCGGTACAGGCAGCACTGCAGGGCGTTTGCTGGTTTTACATGGGGATCCTGGTTCCAGAAAACAAATCCACAATGCATTTCTGGCTTGGATTCTGACCTTGGCTATTGACATCGGCCGGAACCACACCTTGATGATGAAGCATGTCTGGTGCATTCCTGCGAAGCTGCACATTTGATCCCGGGCAGATCTAGTGTGTCACATGCAAAAGCCACCAATATGGAGTTCCTGGCACTGGGTTCCATATTCAAAGGCACTAAGGTGGCTCCTTGTGTATTCCTTTTAGTAACATGCGATAAAGATCTGCAATGAATCTTTCAGGAGGAACCACAAAAACAAATCAAAGGCGAAGCAACAGCTGTAGCATCTTGTGGGCAGGGACAGCTGCCTGGGTTGAAGGCGCTATCCTAAAGGCATTTGTTTTCTCTCTGTGTGTCTCTCTCTTCACCATATATATATATTAGTTATTTACTTAGATCTATCTGTGTGTAGCAGTTAGATGTGGCCCACTACAGTAAAGCGCTACTGTCGACAGACAATACATCTGAAAAAAGAACATTCTTTTAAAATCTGACAGTTTGTCACGTCCATTATGCTGCAATAGCTTTTAGATCCTTTTTATTTTTTTTCTCGCTCACAGTAAAATCAAGGGCAGCGTTATAGCGCTGGAAAGCAATGTTTCGGTTCTTTATTTTATAGCGTTGTGAACTGAACTTGCAACAAATGAACAGAAAGGGTAAGCAGAACATGAGTCAGTTCGTCAAAGGGTCAGCAAAACAATAGGCAGCTAGGAATGGGAGAGCAGCAATTTTTATATTTGGCCTTTAAAAAAAAATGCAGATCCCTCCTGAAAAAAGAAGGGAAGATATAATTCCAGGAGAGATTAAGTAGGGGGGAAATTTGGGCAAGTGATTCTTTGCTGCACTCAGGTTGGTTGCTTCATTAGATGACATGTGCCAGTTGCTTTGTTCATTGTTGATGTAGCCTTGGGACTGGCACAAAAAAAATGGAGGGGAGGGGAGAAGACCCTCCCTTCAGGCTCCTCGAAACGTCAGTTATGCTTCTTTCCGTACTGTTGCTCTGATAGAGCTGAACACTTTGCCAATGGCCTCGTAGAGCGGGTCGCAGAAGGTGTGGATGCAGATAGAATAGACTCGGCCGATGCACTGGATCTCAATCAAGTAGCTCCTGATGCAGGGCACCACTGCCCAGATGTGGAGGAATGACAGAATGGCAAAGTAGATGCCCCAGATGAGAGCCATGGGGATGCCAAAGAGGGCAGACAGTAAGCGATAAAACCAGTATTTTGTCACAGTGAAGGTGGTGAAGCTTGCCTTCCAGACCCCGTCGAAACTATGGGTTCCCTCAGGTTCGGCAATCACGTCTTCGAAGTCAATCTGCAGACAAAAGGTGACATAAGTTCAGGAGGGAAATCAAAAAGCGACAACCAAGCCTGCACCATCAAATCTGACAAATAAACTCAACAAGGCACTTCTTTCACTTTGAAGGTAGCAGTGATGCAACTTGATATCCAGAGTAACCTATATCAACACAGCGCTCATGTTTTAAAAGAGGCACAGGAGATGAAGTTGAGATGCTGGCACTAGGAAAAAAATTGGGAGGACCGTGGTAGCCTTTACGATGGCTTACCATCTTGTCTTGCCTATATGCAAGCAGAGGTGTGTGTGTGGGGGAATGCAGTAGGTTAGTTTGCTTTTTCAGCTGCTGCGCTTTGAGTCACAAATCAGCCATAATCTGAGCAATTTCTGACATTTGTACCAAACACTAGGGCAAATGAAGCGCTGCCCCCTATCAAGCTCAGACTTTCTTCCTCCAAGTCCATCTGCTTTCTTACTTGCATCCAGTCCAGAGGGTGGCTCTGTCTGCTTCCTCTACCTTAATTTGTTTTGCCCCAAGCAAGTATGGGGATGGGGACAAAGTTATAATTAGTTTGGTCCACCTGTTATTGGCTCTGGCTCCATCTACGGTTGGCCATCCTGCTTTCCATGATACGATACAATAATCTTTATTGTCATTGTCCCATACAGAGCAACGGAATTGAAAAAATCTACATCAGACATTCAAAACCAACAAGCTTGCTATCCCAGCTGTCCCAGCCTGGTTAACCCCCTAAAAACTCTGATACCCTATAATTAAATACAATATACTCCCACAGAGACTACCACCAATCCACCAATGGATATCAACCACCACTGCATCTTGGCTAGGCTGTCTATTTTGGCTTAAAGTGTGCATTTATTGCTGTTTTATGACCAGCATTTTTATTGTATTGCAGGGGTATGGAATCTTTTCTTTCAGGCCCTGGGCTGCTTCCCAGGGGGCACATGCCAGTGAAGGGTGGAGCCACAAGCAAAAGGTAGTCTCAGCAATGGATGTGACCGCTTCGCGTCAAAACCAGAGGGGCCTATGCACACATCTCTCCCATCTGCCATCCAGGAAAATAAAAGGCATCACCACCACCCCAGGACACAGGCCAGCCAGGCCAGGCACAGGCAAACTCGGCCCTCCAGTTATTTTGGGACTACAACTCCCATCATCCCTGACCACTGGTCCTGTTAGCTAGGGAGGATGGGAGTTGTAGTCCCAAAACATCTGGAGGGCCGAGTTTGCTTATGCCTGAGCCAGGCCAAAGCACTCAAGGAGGCCACAGAAGAGAGGCAGTGAGGGGCATGGCCCAAAGAAAGGAGATGCAGCCTAAGGAGAATCCCAAGGCTCAGAATAAGTAGCCTAGAAGACCACATCTGGACCCTGGACCTGAGATCCCTCACCCCTGCTGTATTGGATTCAATACAAACAGCTTGTGGCATGCCATAAGTGTTCAAAGTATATGTGCATTTGATAGTTCCAGTGGTTTTTTTCTTAAAAAAATGTTTAGGAGTACTCTCATTTTCCTACTCATATTGAAAAACTGCCTCTCGATGAGGCTAAAC
The DNA here is from genome assembly GCF_964270895.1 of Podarcis filfolensis. Classification (NCBI taxonomy): domain Eukaryota; kingdom Metazoa; phylum Chordata; class Lepidosauria; order Squamata; family Lacertidae; genus Podarcis; species Podarcis filfolensis. Next base: position 22,288,160 of record NC_139612.1, read on the forward strand.
TTATATTTACAAAATGTTTAGGGGTATGCGTCCCCCCCAGAAAAAAAGCACTGGATAGTTCATTTCATTTATTGTAGTACTAGGCTGTGTGTACACTATGCTGTTAAAGTGCATTAGAGGCACATTCTTTCCCTCAAAGAATTGGGGCACTGTAGTATGTTAAGAGTTGCTGGGAACTGTAACTCTGTGAGCGGTAAACTACAGTTCCCAGAATTCTTTGAGGGAAACTGTGTGCTTTGCATGTCCTTTAAAGGTGTAGTGTTTACCTAGCCCAGTGTATTCTGTCATGAAATAGCTTTTGTTCTGGTCCTTTCAAACTTCAGGGTCCAGCTTACTTGCAAGTTATATGTAGTTTGGCCATTAGGAAGAACTACCCTTCCTTTCTATTTGAGGGGTTCTTGAGTCCTTTTTTCTAAGCAACAAAAGAAAGAAAGGTATCCAAAGGAGTACATATTTCAGAAATGCCAAAATATCCACAGAGTCTGTCATAACATTTCTTTCTGCGAGAAAATTCACAGAAACATCTTGAAACAAAATAGCTCATCCACATATCGCACGAACGCATCTTTTGATATAATCCACAGCACAGGATATTTATTGCCGCCAAAATAACCAAATAGGGGAAGTACGTCAAGAAAAAGAAAACACAGAGGCTCAGATCCACTGAACTGTGCATGGATTCAGAGAACACACGCAGGCTTTTCTGCCTCCTTTCCATTGAGGCTCCAACACACACACGCCAAAAAAATAAATAAAATAATTAATGACCTGCTGCTATGCAGGAATCTTTCACCCAACATGGGACTTGAACCCACAAACCTGAGATTAAGAGTCTTATGCTCTACCATCTGAGCTAAAGGCATTTTCACAGCAGCTGAGGTTAGAAAGCAGGGCTTTCAGACCTTAGAGTTCCAGAAAGGTTCTGCTGGGGATCTTCCTATTTCCCCAAAACAGCCCCGGAAGGAGCTGAATAGCAATTCTGTGGCAAATACAGCTTACATGTCCTAGACAATTATTTACCTCCCTTATCGCTTACCTTTCAACAAACATGGCAATCTAGAATAAACCTTGATATCGCACCTGTTATTTTGAAACAGCATTCTATCGCTTACAGAACGGTAATTAATTCTTCTGAGCATTACAGACTTCAAGACATTTGATGAATAGGCTTTGTGGGAATGCAACCTGATTTCTCCCCAATAAGCAGATTCAACAATAAAGACTCAAAAGTCTGCATAAATTTAGTTGATGTCCACAGTGGCTAGTCTTGAAGGTGTGAACCATACACGCTACTACATGTAGCAGCGACAAATCTAGTAGACAAATTCATCACTATCTTAGGCCACTTCTGAAATATTGTGTGTGTTGCATGTGCATGAGAGTGTGTGAATGTGTGTGAAGGCAGAGTTAGTGCCAGTGGCAAGCTGTAAAAAAAACAAAAAATCAGTTTGTACACTGCACAACAAATGTGTGCAATAAATTTAGTCACTGTGATGATATATTCTAGGGGTTGAGGACCTATGAAAGGGTATTGTAGGCTAAGACTCATTCTAGGTTCATGTGTTGACCTCAGTAAAAATGTTGATTATTATTACTAGGCACTGGGATGAGGTCCTGCAAAAAGCCTCCTCTAATGTCAACTGAAGGCTCTTGGGGATGCTTTCAAAGCATTTTGTGCTATCATAATGACATCTTAACTCATCTAGAGGGACAAAGCTGATGCAGTTAGTTAAGTCCCCCCTCTCACCCCAGTACTGTACATCATGATATCATTCCATGATGGCCGTGCTGAAGAAAGCTTGATGGACCTGTCATCAAATCCTTAATGCATATGGTAGGTCACTGGTTTTGGCGTCATTTTAGATAAGTGGTGTCAAACTGCAGGCTATGATCTAGTTCAGTTCTCTACCATCCAAAGCAGAACAGAGCATTTCAATCAAAACAGCTGGATGGGGCAAAGACATGAGAGTAGTAAAAAGAAGCTTTAGTGTATTGTGTTCCCAGGCACAGTAATATTAAATACTTAGTTCCTTTATATACCTTGTTGTCCATGTAGACACACACACACACACACCATTTTTAAGATTATGTCTGTTAATTGCCTTTTGGGCATATATGTGGAAGGCAATTCATAAAATAATAATAATAATAATAATAATAATAATAATAATAATAATAATAAAAACATGTCTGAGTCCTATTACTTATCTAGGTCTTCAACCACCACTCCAGAGAAAAGTGGTGCTTCAGGTTAAGAACAGTTTCAGGTTAAGTACCAACCTCCGGAATGAATTAAGTACTTAACCCGAGGTACCACTGTACTACCAAGCTTGCTATGCAAGTTTACTCCTACTGCAATCCCCCTTTCTAAGTAAGTAGAGGAGGCTTAGCCTTGCTGGAAGTGGGATGGAGAAAAGATAAATAGCCTCCCTGGGTTCTGGGTGGGTGGAGGAAATTAATCCTTCTTAAAGCTCCAATCCTATATACCCACCTACCTGGGATTAAGCCCCTCTGCTCCGAATGGGCCTTACTCCTGAGTAGACGTGTACAGGAGTGCACTGTTAAATGTTTGCAGAAAGTTATCTTCCACCATGCCATCATGATTAATCTTACTTTCAGAGGAAGCAGTGCTGATTAAAATTATATTAGGAATCCCTGTTTCCCATAGGTCTCCGATCAGTGAATTAATTCATACCGTTTGTAGGTGGCTGCCTTCATCTCTAAATTTACATCAGAGATGGGGAACATGCGACTCTCCAGAGGTAGATGGACTCTAACTCCCATCAGCCCCAGAAAGCGTGGCAAATGGTCAAGGATGACGGGAGTTGTAGTCCAGGAAAAATCCAGTGCTAAAGGTTTCCCCACCCATGGCTGCCATTAAAATCACCACCATTCTCTGAATGACTCTGTGTGTGTTTTAAATACTTCATTGTTAAATAGGACCATCAGAGGATGCTGCTGTTTCTGGAAATAATAAAAATCTGTCATGTTCAAGGGCAAATAATGCATCCTCACATGCTTAATGACCCAAACTGTACAGCTGAAAACAGATAAGATTATTACAATAGGGAAAGATTTTATCACACTCGTGTTCCCATAGAGCTCAGTTTCCTTTTTGAAACAATTCACTTGGAGCAAATATGCATTGCTCATAAAATGACCACAGCTATGAGTCATGGAAGTCTTGTTGCAGGGAACAGGCAGGCAGGGGAGACAGATCAAAATTGGAATGCCACCAGAGAATGGATTCACTTTCCTTAAAAGGGGAGAAGTGGGTTGGGGGCCTTTTTCTTAGGCTCTGTGATTATATTATAATTACAAAGCCATTAAGGATCATTTGGAGAACCTTGTAAATTAAGCCTGAACTGAAAGGAAACAAAGAGCCTTACCACGAGGTGCCAAAAGCTACAGAGATTGTGGAGCAAGTACTGGAACGAGCCTGGGTTTTTTTTCTGAACAGAGATTTCCCCTTTCCTTTGGAACACACACACAACCAGCAGACATCCGGATGTTCAACTTATCAAAGGAACACTGCAGTTGGAGAACCACAACAGGTCAACACCCACATATCTACGAAAGGTATCAAGTGCAGGAGAAGAATGTGGGATTGATTTTGGACCGAAGCATCTGCAGTGGGAAAAGCAGCCAGAGATCCAGTGGATCTGTGTTGTCTCGCAACCACACAATCGAGGTACAGTGGTACCTTGGGTTAAGTACTTAATTCGTTCCAGAGGTCTGTACTTAACCTGAAACTGTTCCTAACCTGAAGCACCACTTTAGCTAATGGGGCCTCCTGCTGCTGCCGCACCGCCAGAGCAGGATTTCTGTTCTCATCCTGAAGCAAAGTTCTTAACCTGAAGCACTATTTCTGGGTTAGTGGAGTCTGTAACCTGAAGTGTATATAACCTGAAGCGTATGTAACCCGAGGTACCACTGTATTTTGGCAAGGCGAATGCTAGCTTCAGCTGATGGGAGTTGTAATCAATCAATCGTTTCATTTGTATGCCGCCTTTCCAAAGTTAAAGCCACGCTCGAGGCGGCTTACAACATAAAAAAATTACATCCCGGCCAACGTCAAAGTAGTCAGAATAACAAATAAACAAAATATCAAGAAGCACACAACCGTATCGAACAAAACCCTCCAAAGGTCTCCCCAATCCAGGATTCTTGTCCAACAGCCTCAGCTTTTCTAGCTAGAGTTGTTCAGGGCCCCAACCCCTCAGACCAGGTGGGAAAAGGTCTGCAAGGCAGGGAGCAGGTCTTCCAGGACTCACAGCCAAGATGGAGGGCATTTGTTTGGCAAGGCTGATTTGCCTACACCTTAGGATAAATGCAGAGTATGCAGCTTCATCAGGTTTTTTTATTATTATTAAAAGAATAGTTAAGTGCAGCCTTTGCTTTTTATTTGGGCTGCAGTACAGTTTAACTCTTCCCTCCCCAGATTCAATACCGATGAAAATGGTGCTAATGGATGCACTGGGGTCAATTTTCGTTGGGATCACAGTTGAGGAGGGAAGGGTTAAATCTACCTTTCCCTGCATCCTGGAGTCTCATGCTTAATATTAAATGTGGGGTTTGGAACCTGATGAAGCTGCACACTGCACATTTAAAGTAGCGTGTAGTTAGCTGAATATATAATCCCACATGCTGGTTTCCCCCAACATAGGTGGAGCCATGTGGCTGGGGTTGATGGGAGATGTAGTCGAAAATCTCTGGAGTGAACTAGGCTGGGGAAGACTGACCTACTCTATTCAGAGTGCTAGACATCAAAGAGCACTTTCCCTTATGGTCATTTGCAAATATAGATCTTCTTTCACTTAAAGAAGGGGGTGCAATATCTGACTTAAAAGACTGTGCAGCCTAATTGCATTTTGTCATAGGCTGCCTACACACCACACATTTAAAGCTCTCCAAATAACCTGTAGTTTGTTAAGGATGAGGGAAATTGTAGATCTATAGTTCCCAGGATTCTTTGGGGTGTGCATGTGCTTGAAATGCACGCTGCATAAAGGGACATTTATAACTTCAGCTCCGTTGCTGTCCTTTATAAATCCTTGCGTATGAATTTGACAGGCGCAGACCAACCAAAGAATGCAGCACTTTCACCTTTAGCTGTGATGGAATCTTTCCTCCTTCCTATTTTGAGAAGCTGAACTTATCAGCCAGCACTTTGCTGAAAACTAAGCAAGCGCGCTAGATATAAACAAAGCTTTGGGCCATATTTATCCTTCGTGTAATTCATCTGAAACTCATGAACCCTACATCCTACGAGATATTAGTCTCTCAAGTGAGGTCTAGAGTTTAAAGCCATTAACAGAAATGTCCTGGAAGGTAGAGGGGACTGCAGCCCATTGAAGGACCTGAGAACTTTGAGGTTAGCAAGTTTATCTCTGTTTCAGTGGCATCGGACCAAAATGCAGTCATGTGTTCTTGTTTTAGCCATGCACAAATAAAGTCCAGATGCAGAATTCTCTTGTGTATTGTTTCTGTACCCATTTTCATTCACAGAACATCCATAAACTAGAAAGGCACATGCTCAAGTCAATGTAACATGGTATGTATGGCAAAATCCTTGGAGAGGTGCTTGCATTTGGGATCACACCTGCTATCCTGACTTAAAGGTAAAGGGACCCCTGACCATTAGGTCCAGTCGTGGTCGACTCTGGGGTTGCGACGCTCATCTCGCTTCATTGGCCGAGGGAGCTGACGTACAGCTTCCGGGTCATGTGGCCAGCATGACTAAGCCGCTTCTGGCGAACCAGAGCAGCGCACGGAAACGCCGTTTACCTTCCCGACGGAGCGGTACCTATTTATCTACTTGCACTTTGACATGCTTTCGAACTGCTAGGTTGGCAGGACCTGGGACTGAGCAACGGGAGCTCACCCTGTTGCAGGGATTCGAACCGCTGAGCTTCTGATCGGCAAGTCCTAGGCTCTGTGGTTTAATCCACAGCGCCACCTGCGTCCCTATCCTGACTTACAGGTGTGCAAACAGACTCTACTTACTATGTGAGTGGTGACCTTGCTTTTTGATTGGTCCCAGATCACACATGAAGAGCTCATAAAACTTTCCTTTAGGCATGTTCCCTTCCATGCATGGATAGAATGTGTGAAAAGGGAGCAGATTGCATCCACTGCCTCAATGGATACACATAGACCCCCATTGTCTCTTTCCATTATGCGGGAAAATTCCTCCTCTCCCATTCTATGCTCAATCAGTGCATGGAAAAGAGGGCCAAGGTCCTTTGAAAACATTTATTTATTTATCTACAGCAAGTCCACAACTTACACACATTGAACTTGTGCGTGTTCAGCTTTACACACTTGGCAAATATTTTTAAAAAATTAAAAAGGGGGCAGAAGGGAAGACTGCTAATCCCACCTGCCACTGCACCCAGTATGTTTTGGCTATACAGTGGTACCTCAGGTTACATATGCTTCAGGTTACATACGCTTCAGGTTACAGACTCCGCTAACCCAGAAATAGTACCTTGGGTTAAGAACTTTGCTTCAGGATGAGAACAGGAATCAGGCAGCGGTGGTGCAGCGGCAGCAGGAGGCCCCATTAGCTAAAGTGGTGCTTCAGGTTAAGAACAGAACTCCAGAACGAATTAAGTTCTTAACCCGAGGTACCACTGTACTCTATTTTGGCTTTAGGCGTGGTCCCCGGAACATAACCCCTGTGTAGGTTGAAGGCCTGATGCATTTATTTAGTTATTTATTGCTTTTATAGCCCACCTTTCTTCTCCAAGGAGTTCAAGGTGGTGTACATGGTTCTCCCTCTCCTCATTTAATCCACACAAGAACCCTGCGAGCTACGCTAGGCTGAGAGGCAATGCCTGGCCGAAGGTCACCCAGTGAGCTTCATGGCTGAGTGGGGATTTGAACACAGGTCTCCCAGGTCCTAGTCCAACTCTCTAACCACTACACCACACTGGCTCTACATGCAAGTGAGGAGCAGGGGGAAGGAAACTAGTGCATGACTATATATGCCATGTTGAGCGAACAGGACTAGATAGGATGCCCTCAATCTAGTTTGCCTACGTGTGCTGAAAATTCTATGATGAGCTGGAATCTTCGGGAATAGCTGCAACTTCCCCGAGCCAATCAGGAATGCCTATTCTTCTGACCTTCCCAGCAGCCTCCACTCTGAGCACAACTCTCTGACAATCTTTGTCCATTCCCTCAGAGCAGAAGCATGCATACAGGAAGTGGAACGGTGGTCTTGATTTTTACCAATACTGGCGGCAGGTGCTTTCATGCTGGAATGCAAGACACAGCCCAGGCATTAAATGTTGCTTTCCAGACTCCAATATTAAAGCTGGATCTGGATGTTATGCTGTAGTGGGAAAACCAGATGTGTGAGCACGCCAACCTACTTTCTGGGCTTCTGGCATAATGTCTAAAAGGGTGTGTGGCATATACTCCCCTTGGACAGAAATATGGGTACCATATGCTTCGACAGATGGATGCCAACAAGCCATTTTTGGAGACTGTCCTGGGTGGGCCATTGGCCCTGCCCAATAAATTGCTGTTTTGACTTTTATGCACATGGTTTACACGTAGCTATAGCAAGCAAACATTTTCCTACGGGGGTATGACTCATGGGCATGGGCAGTGAAGTGAAAACCAGTACATAAGGGTTCAATTATGCTGAAAAAACCGAGGCATAAACAAAATTAGTCCTTGATCCTAATCAACACCGCCGCTGGTTCATTCCTTGAGGAACAATTCTTAACGTCCAAGATAGATAAAATTCTCACTTTTCTATCAGGGTACCAAAGTAAAACAAGTGGCCCACAGATATTACTGAGCTGGCCTCTGCATCAATCAATGAGTCAGCAGAGCTTAGGTAATTTTAGGAATCCTTGCATTTATGAAAGCTAACAAGACAAATAGAAATATATTGTAATATGACCTGTGAACTGAAGTTCCAAATCTATGCCAGGACATTAGTAAATCACCCGATTTTTAAATATATGTGAGAACCTTGAAAACAGACAGGCACACATGCAATGCTCTAAAGCACTTTTCGGATGGAAACTGTGTGTACAGTGAATGCACACAGTGATGGGAAGGGAGCACGTAATGGTAAGCTGCACCCCAACTTATGCATATTAACTACACCAGATGTGGGGGACAGTGCCATTGCAATCCTCCAAGTTTTCCTGTCCGGCTGTTGACACTCTTTCCAGACCACATCCCCTCCCTAAGCCACCCCCCCTATTCTCACACCACTCCCCTCTCTGCCTCTGCTCCACCCCCTCTTTAAGTGCATTTGCCTGGCTGGAATCGGTCTGGTCAATTTGCCGAGCTGTGGACTCTGCTGATGCTATTTCCTTTCCCCCGGTTGGTGCCTCAGATGGCGACACCTTCCTGCATCTGCTTCTGGTCCAACCCTCTACTGCTATCTTGGAACTCGGCCTTCTGTTTGGCTCCACTTTGCACTTGTGCCTGGTGCTCTGGTCTTTGTCTGGCTGGCCTGTCTCTAGCCTTTCCGGTCCTTGCCTGTTTGTGCCAGAAACTGGCCGCAGCCTGTGTCAGAGTTAGATATAGGGAAACTGAGATCTTGGTGGATTTTGAAAATAATCTTCAAAACCTGTCATGATGTGATGGCTCTGTGTGTGATGGAGAAGTGCCAACAGAGGATGTGCAAATGATTTCTGTACAGTGGTACCTTGGGTTACATACGCTTCAGGTTACAGACGCTTCAGGTTACAGACTCCGCTAACCCAGAAATAGTACCTCGGGTTAAGAACTTTGCTTCATCATGAGAACAGAAATCGTGCAGCAGGGGCACGGCGGCAGCAGGAGGCCCCATTAGCTAAAGTGGTGCTTCAGGTTAAGAACAGTTTCAGGTTAAGAACGGACCTTCGGAACGAATTAAGTTCTTAACCCGAGGTACCACTGTATGTGTCCAGGCTCCAGGGCCTTGTGGTAAGGGGAGGAAACTTGACTCTGGATAGCTCAGCTGGTTAGAACGTGGTGCTGAGAACGTCAAGGTTGCAGGTTCAATCCCTGTATGAGACGGCTGCATATTCCCGCATTGCAGGAAGGTCTCTTCCAATTCTACAATTCTATGTTGGAGGGGGTTGGACTATATGATCCTCAAGGTCCCTCCAACTCTACAATTCCATGTTCCAGGGCCTATAAAGCCAAGTGCCTTTTCCCTCTGAGGTGATGCATGCATTTCTTACAGGTTAACAGAGCACAGATTGCATTTCAAGCATGGGCTAGCCTACCTCACAGGGTCGTTGTGATGGCACAATGGGGGTGGAGAGAATGAGAAACAGTGGGGGCTAGCAGGGCTGCACAGGTTGGGCTGTGCTGCTTTCTGGGCTTCCCAGCACTGTGTGTCACTGCTATTTACTGAGAGGCAGAAGGGGAAGGCAGCAGGGAGCCAATGAAGGTGCAGTGGGAAAGCCATTCCTTGCTGAGCGCCCTGCTCTGCCTTTCAGTAAAACAGCACACGGTGTTGGGAAGCTAGAAGGGCAATACAACCCCACCTGCTGCTACTGTGTAAACTGCCTCAAGCTACTTAAATCTCTGCTAACTCCTGCAGAGATAAGGTCCGCGGTTCAAATCCCTGCGACAGGGTGAGCTCCCATTGCTCGGTCCCTACTCCTGCCAACGTAGGAGTTTGAAAGCACATCAAAGTGCAAGTAGATAAATAGGTACCGCTCCGGCGGGAAGGTAAACAGCGTTTCCGTGCGCTGCTCTGGTTCGCCAGAAGCGGCTTAGTTATGCTGGCCACATGACCCGGAAGCTGTACGCCAGCTCCCTTGGCCATTAAAGCGAGATGAGCGCCATAACCCCAGAGTCGTCCGTGACTGGACCTAACGGTCAGGGGTCCCTTTACCTTTACTGAGAAGAGAAGCTGCAATTATCTCACATACCCTATACTGAGCAAGGGAGTGTGAAAGGGGATCCAATTCAACTACTTCTGCTTATGTTCTATTTCTTAGCTATCCTTATAGGCTTCTTAAAGCATTCCCCCTAAAAACAGGAGAAAACCAGTAGTGTAGCATAGGTTGCCAGTGCCCGGGGCTGAGGGGGTGGGTGGGAGGGAGGTAAACAGATGCACATTCAGTTGCCTTACGGCATCTGCATCACCCAGGAGATTGCAGCTGCAGAGATAAAAAAAAAAGAGTTGCCACATTGCCTGGAAATATTGCTTCCTGGTTTGCATGGAGAAGCTGTTTTCAACAGAACCCAGCGATGGAAGCATGCAGCTGTATTAAGGCAGCACCGGGTGTTGTAATTTTGTGCCCCCTAACACTTTTGCACCCGGGGCAACTGCTCCTGTGGCCCTGCCCCATACTACGCAGCTGATTATCAACACTGGAAGGTCACACCCAACAACCATAATTCCAACATGGCAATAGCAATCATCATCAGCCAGTGCTAAACTGCAAGGGCTAAAGTCCTATTGGAAATGGTTAATTGTAATAATTGCTGTTATACAGACAGAAATTGTTGTTTCAGCTTAGGTATCCACTTTGCTTTCGGACATTTTAAGTCATCGCAAATAAACACAAATTCCAAATCTGCCTGGATGTGCAAATAATGCCACTCTCTCAGATGCCAGCATACCTATTGGGTGGGTGGCTCTCCAGACCAAGAATCTGGAATATGTTTAATCCTGATGCGAGTTGAATTCCACACTGCTGAAACAGCTGCTTAAGTGGATGGCTCAAATAATTAGCTGCACTTGAGAAACAGCCTGATGTTTTTGATCGTCGGTATCCATGTGTGAAGTCTGGTGTGGACCTTGGAGCCTGATGCTTGGAGCCAGACCCTCCAAGTGTCCCTATTTTCCAGGGACGTCCCTGATTTAGAGAAGCCATCCCAGTTTCTGATTTGATCCAGGAATGTCCCATTTTTCCTTAGGATGTCCCTACTTTCATTGCAGAGATGTTGGAGGGTATGGAGTTATCCGACCCCCGAGCCGTCTGAAGGCAATCCTGTATAGGGACGTTTTTCAATGTTTAATGTTTTATTATGTTTTTATATATGTTGGAATCTGCCCAGAGTGGCTGGGGCAACCCAGTAAGATGCGTGGGGTATAAATAGTAAACTTATTGTTACGGAATGGGACGTCCCTATTTTCTTTGGAGAAATGTTGGAGCGTGTGCTCACCTAACTTTCTTGTAAGTACAACACAGGGTTGCAGCCTAAGTTTATGAAAACAAACACAACCCGAAACACGCAGAAACAAAGTTAAGCACCAAGTTGCAGGCAACCGTGAGTAGGAGTTGCCGGAGGGAACGCACACAAGGGCCTCTTTCACTTTGCCCCATCATTTTAGGAGGCTGGCATAATCTAGAACTGGCTGTGATTAGGTATACGAAGGGGCAACAAGCGTCTGGGGCTACATTTAATGATTCAGAGAAAGGCCATGTGTGGGAGTAGGGAGAGGCTGTGCTTGGGGAAGGAACAAGAAAGCATTGGAAAAGCAGAGAGACTATGGCATAAATCCTAATATATATAAACGGTGCGCATAAACTCTGCAGGCGTTAGCAGATTCTTTGTACATGTAAGGATGTGTAGCCACTGTTACCAGAGTCTTGCAGTAGCAAAGGATTTTGCAGTTCCTCCCTATCCCCCTGATACACACCCTTTATGCGCCGTGCTGTGATTTTATTGTACAATACTTTTTTTCTCTTTTTTTAAAAAGTTCTCCATCCTCAGGTGTTGGGTCAGATCATGCCTGTTTTAAATTTCTGCTTTTACAATGCAAATTTTAAGCCTTTTCACTGACACTGGGGATTATAATCAAAGGGCAAAACAGGAGAATAAGCGAATATTTATTCTGCTGATTTCTAAAGCAACTTGCGTGTCTTCTGGGAACTATATATTATGATTTTGTAAGGAGCATAAAAAGGCAAAGGAAACTGTGGTGCATTCCTGTCCACGGTTACTTGGGAGTAAGTTCCTTGAACTCAATAGGGCTTACTTATGAATAGGCTAGGTATGGGTAAGATTGCAATTTACATTAGGTTGTAAGAAAAAAAATCTGCCCTCCCCCCCCAATCTATAATTGGGCATCCATTTCACACATCCATTCTTAGGAACAACCAAAGTGCCGCAAAACAGGGAGCTCAGTTGGACAGAGCATGGTGCAGATAACGGCAAGGTTGCAGGTTCGATCCCCATATGGGACAGCTGCATATTCCTGCATTGCAGGGGGTTGGACTAGATGATCCTCAGGGTCCCCTCCAACTCTATGATGCTATTAATCATTTTAAGTTCTGCAGAAGTTCCAGAGATATCAAAAAAATTACCCACTATTTTGTAACATCTTGGTTCATCCTAATAATGGAATTGTCTGACGGTGGATAACTTTTTTTTTTTTAAAGAAGATTTTCAGGTCTGGCTTAGTCTTCACAAACAGCCTGATCAGATGGTAAAACTGTAGTCTGTACCACTTCAGACTGCAGTGTATATGTGTACATGTTTCAGGAGTTCTTTCTCTATATATGTGAAACAGCATGTCAGGGAGAAGGTTATTCAAAGACCCTTCCCAGCTGCTATTTACTTTGGTATGGGCAGAATTTTCACATACATGTATATGGGAAAGCATCAGATCCATATCACAATACCCATATGTGCACCCCCTGCCCATTAAAATAACACGGTGAACTAAACGTAACTGAAATAGTGAACTAAAGCTTTGTGCAACCTATAGGGAGGGTGCAAACCAAGCACATTTGCATGTTTACCTTATTTCACCTAACTTATTTTGCTTCTATGAGACATGAGGAGGAGCAAGGGGAAATGGAGCCAAACCTAAAAACCCAGGCAATGCCCCTAAATTCAAAGTGGCTAGGGCAGGATATAGCAGCCTGGCACCCTTGGGCAGCTACCAGGCCCCAGGGCCATGCCGGAGACCACTGCTGGTAAGCCATTCTTACAGCCTGGCACTCTGTGGAGCGCCAGATAGCTAGATCTTGCCATTCTTCTACAGTGGTACCTTGGGTTAAGAACTTAATTCATTCTGGAGGTCTGTTCTTAACCTAAAACTGTTCTTAACCTGAGGTACCACTTCAGCCAATGGGGCCTCCCGCTGCCGCCATGCTGCTGGAGCACGATTTCTGTTCTCATCCTGAGGCAAAGTTCTTAAACTGAGGTAATATTTCTGGGTTAGCAGAGTCTGTAACCTGAAGTGTCTGTAACCTAAAGCATCTGTAACCCGGGGTACCACTGTGTTTCCTTCAATGCCCCTGGGTAGGCATCACTTTAGGGAATTGTAAGTGGATAGAGCCAGCTGCCCAATTCTGCCAGTGCAGCCGGGTAAGCCTGCAAAGGCCCACTGACACAGGAAGGAGGCTCACCTGAGGATACAGCCCCCTTCTTGCCCTGGCAGTGGTTACCAGGCTAAAGGAAGCACGATCCTTTCAGAAACTTGTTTGGCTTCCTATTACTTGCACATATCTCACCTCTGCTTTGAAACTTACTCGTCTTGAGCTTTGGAACCTCAGCTGCAATAGACTTTTATGTAGCACCTTGCAACGCACATCGCAGAAGCACATCCCCTGCTTTTTATGAGTTACGAGGCATTTAAAAATAAATAAATACTGAAGCCATTTGATGAACTGCTTACAGAGCAGATTCCTTGTCCCGGCCCTAATCATTTGTCTTCTGTGGTTGGCTTTGCTTTTATGGCGCTGTGTAGGTGTCAGCACGGAGCGAGCAACAAGAAATGCAAAAGCCCTGAACAAATAGCTAAAATGCTCAGAAATGGGGGCGAGGGGGGTAGCAGGATTCAAAGTTAAAGCAGAGGTGTGACACATGCAAAAACCAGACTTTGAATATGTTTTTTTTTTTAAAAAAATTATGGCAATTTAGCCTGGTTGCACTTTTGTATTTTGTGTTAACAGTTATGGAAAAATGACTAATCCTAATGTCCATACTATCAGTGGAAACGTCCACATTTTTAAGCACTCTATTTGTATGACCACAGGGTCAGGATCAACACCAGTCATCCTCAAACAGCTGCTGGGATACCTGGGCTGGCCCTGGAAGCCACCTGCCATTTTAAATTTCTTATACTACACTGCAGAACCAGATGCTGCATTGCTCTGGGGCATTGTGGGAAATTTAAAATGGCAGCCAAGGGCCCGGTGGTTGAAAAGTGTGCCCACATTTCCAAAGCCCCCTCAAATCTGGAGCCAGCCCTGCACCTAGAGGATGACTGATCTAGTTCTAGGATCTTGAATATACACCTTCAGGGTGACCTTATAATTAACACTTCAAGGGCTCTCCTCAGGCTTCCACTGAGATAAATACCCCAGACCACATAGCAAAAAGAGGACTGTTGGACCTTAATTACTGATGCACGTTGGTGCTATGCCCAGCATTGACAGTCGCTATGGGATACCATGAGCCATGCTGTGACAGGCCTGAGTAAAGAAGCTGTGGTTTGAAGCAAGAGATCAGCTGTCTACCTTCCCCTTAAACGTTATTTGACAGTCAGTCTGGCCAGGCTGCTCCCTTAAGAGATAATAATATTTGTGATGTGTATATTACTTTCTTTTTGTTGGTATGCTGAAGCATGAGTGATTCTCACGTCTGCCACACCTGGGGGGAAAAATTGCACCAAGTTAGGCCTACCCAGAACTCCACATTCCAGGAGACCAGGGCAGTAGCCACAGGAAGGCCTGTGTGGACCTGCTCCTCTCAGAAATATTCCAAGCTCTTGATAGTTCAGCTTATCTCTTTCCCACACACCAAGTCTCTAGCACTTTTGCTTTGTGGTGATATAAGGGAAAATGTAAAGACAGTAACCAGTGGCTCACAAAGAAAGAATTGTTGCTTCCATGTCTTAGTGGTCTGCCTAGTTAATCCGACAGGATAAATGACATGTGCTAGGTCCTCGTTTCCAAATGTTATAATAAAATTGCATTATTTTATTAGTGTTTAATACAAGTAACTCGGTTTATACATTTAAGGCTATCTGTAGGGATATTCTTCTGGTTGCAATTATATCATCCCTTGGTTCCCCACCCTGTGGTTCTCAGTACCGTATTTCTAGCTAGAGGCGTGAAGGGAACCTATGTCAAATAAACAGGGCTACAAACTCAGGATTAGCTTTGTGCACTGGAAAACAGAACTTGATTTATTCATTTGGCCACCCTGTAACTTTCAACACAAACAGATTATGTGGTAAAACTGTTCCTAGGCATCATATCTGTTGAAATGGACTCTAGTCCACACACGTTTATGGCACAATAGCTTTGCTAATCTTAAAGGTGCCACAAGTCTCTTGGTTGTTACTTCAAGAGTGTTTCATTTCAGAGTAGAGGTAGATGCTCATGCATCTGAATGAGTGAGTCTTCCCACAAACATACACGAAGAAGTAAATTAAATTTGTGGAAGAATGGTTTGAAGTCTAGCCACTTCCCTGACATGCTCATTTTCTGCATTTAGGATTGAGTTTTTGTTTTGTTTTGTAGAGCAGGGACAATTCACACGCACAGTTTTTCTGTTTGATCTGTTGTTCATACAGACCAGCCCTCAGCTGGATTCAAAGCTTCAGCACTGCATTACAGCTGCTGTTCTCCAACTGCAGCCACCTAACGGACATTTCCCTACAGCAGCAGTTTGAATATGTAACTGCAAAACTAATTGCTGCATGTAAATTATGAAAATAAGAATCTTGAGTTGGGGAAAATATCTTTTGTTTCTGAGGGGGTCCACTATCTGAAGTTGTTCCCAATGTTCTCATTTTCCTTTGGGACACAGGATATAACTGACATCTTTGATCTCTCCCTTGAGAGATGCTTGCAAACATGTCCTTAAAGATATGTGCTTTTTCCTCATCAGTGATTGGCCTCCTATTCCCAGTAGGATCCATCTTTTTTCTTCATTCTGTAATGTTGTTGAGAGCTATCTAGATTCCTTTCAGCCTTGCACATATCACTAATCCTCAGAAGGTTTTGTTGCTTTGGGAACCTCAGCTGATGCTGAAGAATGAGTTAGAAAATATGTTATTCTCCTCACTCCCTAAACACTCCCCTTCTCAGGCTTATTTTCTCTTCCTAAAAGAGAAAGATTATATTATTTATTCAACCTGTTTTCTTGTGCTTTGTTTTGCATGATTCTTTAACTTTTGCAGTTTTTTTGCAGGCCAAAGTAGCCTAATAGTGAGAAACCTAAGATATCAAGAGTCTAGTTCTATGCAAGTTTGCTCAGAAGTAAGTGAATGGACTTCTGCCACTGAGCTGTGGCCCTTTCAACACTTTAGATTGAAAGATGGGGCTTAGAAAACTTGGAAGGTCTGGTTCTGCAAGCAAACATACTGTTGCTAATCAGCCTATAGAAAGGAGCTACTTCCTACCTCTACGTCAACAGAATAAACTATTTTTCTCCACAATAACTCCACTAGGCAGGTGAAACCTTACAGATATCTATCTGAGACAGAAAATGGAGAATCACCCAGCACCTGGGATGGGAACAAGTACACCCAACCTAGATGCAGAGGTTTCTTCTCCCACTCAAGAGGCTTCATGATGTAGCACTGCAACATCAGATTGCTTACAATGAGTGAGTTGCAGAAATATGTTTTTCCAAAAGTTCAGCAAAACTTGGACTACAAACCATCCTTGGCCATCACATCTGCAGCATGATGTGCCTCTGCCAGGAATGGATTACATCCATGATTTTCCCTGACCTAGATGGGCCCCGATAGTATTTTCCATTGACCCAGATACATTGGACTAGTATAAATGTGACATTTACAAAATTAACAAGAGATCCAGAAGGGCCTTTGCTCCAGTTCACTTAATGACTTCTCCTTTTGGCATTTTTAGTTTGGAAAAAGGATCCCCTGCCCTGCCCCCCTTTTATCTCCATTTGGGTAAGGCAGATTGTCTTTGTGCTCCCTTCTCTGTGAATAAAGCAATGCTTTTGCAAAAACGATTCCGTGGAAAGTCAGGTCCATATAACAAAATAAGCACACAAGTGAGGCTTGCAACAAAATGTTGAAAAGTGTAATTCTCCTGTTTCAAGGTTCCAGCCATGCAGCTATACCCTTTCCAGGAGACTCCATTCCATTTGCCCACCCTCCCAATTTTCTGTTCCGCACCGAAACATCCAACCAGCATTTCATGACCCCTGAACATACTCAGTCATCATTGATTTTGTTTTGGGGGGTTTTTTTGGCCCCCAGTTTTGCAACGAGTTTTTAAATTATTTCTTTAAATCTTGGAGTGGGTGTGGTGCCATTTTGGCTACATAATTGCTAATACTCACCCCTGAAGTTGAGAAATGGAATAAATGATTTCTACCCCCTCCCCCAGTTCATTAACATTGGGCCCTTCAGGGTAAGCCATCGTCTGAAACAAACTACAGGTTACCATGAATGAGCAGCGGGTTGGCCCATTGTTGCTCAAATTATGCTCAGCCCTATTCCTCCCTTTTGTGCAGCTGGAAAGCAACAGACCACAGTGCTGGCTTAGCATTATGTACAAATCAGTGTTCATGGCAGATGCTCATGGCTTCTTTGGGAGACGTAGCATTAACCCAGAGCTGTGATTTGTTTATTCCTGGCTTAGCAAAGGGAGGAGCAAAGTAGCGTGATCCGAGCACCATGAAAATGAAACCAGCGAGTCTGCACCCCAGTTAAGCCCTCCAATCTTCCCTGAGGCTGCGACATGTTAAAAATCAATCTCAGACAATATGCTCCGTAAGTTTTAATCAATCGATTCACTGATTAACAGCACAATCCTGTGCTTACTCAGAAGAAAGTTCCACTGGGTTCACTCCCAGGTAAATGTGCATAGCACTGCAGCCAATATCTGCCTACATTTGTATACGAATAAGCAATTGTTCACAGGGTTTTTGTTTTGTTTTCCGACTATGCCTTTGTGTGCTGTAATACAATCTTAGAACTGACATTCCCTTCTATGTGAGCGAGAAAAGGGAATAGTGTCTCTAAGGGGATGTTTGCCACCTGTAGGGGTTTTTTTTTGCAAGCATTAGTATTCCATTCCACCCCCCAGCATTTCTTTAAAAAAAATGTTGTCAGATTAAATAAATAACCAAAACATGACAAAATATTGCAGGTTTATTATTCTCCTCTTTCTTCAGCATCCAGCGGCAAATTACGGCCTTGCTTTAAAAAAACCCAAAAAGTTCCTAGCCCCGCCTTCTGAAGCCAAGCCCTTGTGGGCAGCCTGATACTTAATGAGAAAAATATACAAACATGTTTTTTTCCTATTTAGTCAGGCAACCTGAAGAAGTTATGTTTTGGGACCAAGTAATACTCTAGCTATGCATGAGAACAAAGGAGTCAACTCCTAGGGGCCAAGCCCCTTTGACCCCCCCAATACAATATTTGAGGGGGTCACCCCCCCAAATCGATGAGCATCACCATTCAAATGGTGTTTGTGCACCCTCAATATTTTACTCAAGTTGGCACTCCTGCATGGGAGCAAAATGCACTGCTTATGTTAACAGCGACAGTCATTTTAATATGCATTATCCGTCATGCCTAGAAATCAACGCAAACATTGATCAGAAGTGCAGTCCCAAGCAGGTTTACCCAGAAGCAAGTCCCAGCAAGTCCAATGGGACTGAGTCTTTAGTACAGGGACAGATTTAGGTGTGATGAGGCCCTAAGCTACTGAAGGTAATGGGGCCCTTTATATGACCAGCTGTCCTTCGTCAACAACAAATTGTCACTTTTTTTGTGTTGAATATATGCTATATGGTAATTTATGGACCTAATAGGCATCTAAAGCCATATAGAAATGAGCAAACCAGTGATATTTTAGGGAGCAGGCTGGCAGGCAGGGCTCATTACTTACATCATAGGAGCCTACACAACACAAAACACTGTTGCTGTATGTAGGTTTTATTTTATTTGTTTTTTATCTTATATTTTGGAAATGTACATCCAGGGTTTTTTTCCTTTAAATTTTTTTGGGGGCCCCCAAGAGAGTGGGGCCCTAAGCTATAGTTTGTTTAGCTTATACGTAAATCCGACACTGCTCTAGTATGTGTGTTTAGGATCGCAGTCCAAGAGTGCAATCCAATGTGTGTGTACTGAGAAGTAAGGGCCATTGTATCTAATGGGGTTTATTCCCAGGCAAGTGTCAACAGGATTGCAGCAAATGGCTTTCGTGCAAGAGCTGCCGCTGCTGCTGCTCTTTTTCACTTACAAAGGTACTTTGCAATCTATGACATGTTCACATTCACATTACTGCGAGGCTATGGAAGGGCAGCTGAGTTTAAAAAGAAGGTACATAATCCCTCCATGAAAAGGGGTGGAGCTTGTACCCAGCTCTTCCATAACTATGTTTATCAAGCCTACCACCCTGGAAAAATCCAGTAAATAGCCTCAAATGAAGGCTCCGTTAGAAAGTAAATAGGAAGAAGCTTCCATTTCTGAAACAGGATATGCTTCCTTCATGAGATTTTCTGAACATGCTGTTAATTTATTAAAAGTTTGCAAAGGTGCTGTGTGGAGTTCTCAAACATTCTAGCGGACAGAGAATTAAAGTATTTTGCTAAAAAGCAATCACAAATGTGATCTGTTTCCTTAGAAAGCCCCCAGCACCATCTGCTTTTTTGGCTGATTTTCCAAACCAAAACCAGTCCTCCATCAAGCATCCCATACCAACCAGTCTCATTCTCTCCCCCTTCCCACCCCCACCCACAGCCCAGCGTGTCTTCTGATCTGATTCGGATGGGTTCCCCCCCTTTTTTGTGGATTTGAGAAAAGTTCTGGACTTCCTACCTTGACCACATCGTCGTTGAGATGCTTGGGGTCTCGGTCGACCAGGTCAATCTCTTTGGTGTGAACGTCATGGAACTCCTTCTCGTTCATTTCATCTGCCATGACCTTGTTGTTGGGCTTGTAGATGTTGCCTTGCTCCCTGATGGTGATGGGCGCTGTGTAAAGAAAGTCCTGGAAAGGGAGGGGTGTGGGAAAGCGGTCAGTGAATCCGATGCGACTACTAAGTGAACGGCGCGGTCCTGGGAAGGGGATGCACGCTCCAAAAATCCCACTCGCTCATCGGACGTTCAGAGAGCGGCTGTCTATGCTGCACTGGTCAGGGAGAGCGCGCGGAGCCTGGGGAAACTTCATCCAGCGAATGCCCCAGAGGCTGGCTTTTTAAATGGACAGAAAGTATCTGACACCACACCCCTCGGTACCAGGCAGAGCCGCGACTCCCGCTCGCGCCGCCAGGGGTCCTCTCCTGGCGCGCGCAAGAACTGGGCAGGTTTGCAGCCGCGGAGGGCGCAGCCGCCGCGCCCCTGTTCACGCGCTTGGAGAATTCGCAGCTTGGAATCCCCAAAGTTTCCTCTTGCAGAGAGCTCTCCCTTAATAAAGCAAAGAAGGGGGGGGGGGACTCCGACGCTCCCTGCCCCCAACAAATCAGCTGGGACACTTGGCACCTTGCCCGCCTCGCGTTTCACGCGCAAAGGAGTACTTTGCGCTCTTGCGCTGGCTGCCAACCGGCGCGCCACCGCGCAGCCTAATCCCACGCGCGTTTCCATTCGACAGCAAGTTCCAGGAGGCCCGCTCATAAGAAAGAGCGCACAAGATCGCAGCCGCGCCCAGCATCTTCAGTGGCAAACGTGGGCACCCCAGTAAGCACCCCAGGGCACCCCCTTCTTCGCCAATTTCCTGAATGCCCCCAGCAAAAGGAGGGGGGAAGACAAAGGCGAGGCGAGACCGGGATGTAAATGGGACAGAGGACAATTCCCCGCACCGTTGAGAAAATAACCCCAACATGCTGGCATGGAAGAGCGCTCCTTGCCTTGGGAGGAAGGCTGGATGGGGGAAAAGCGTCTCCTGCAACGAGGCCACTACGATTTAACACCCCTCGTACTCCGGATCCGTTAATGCAGAACAAATACCTCATCCTTGGGTCCATTCAGTCGTAAACCCTCACATGCGTTAGGATTCATCCCTGAATGGACGGGGGAGGGGGACGCAAGACGGTTAAAGGCAGAACTAATCCGCGATAAGTGTTAGTACGGGACTCTAAAAGTCCCTCTAATCGTGCCTCCCTGGAATGCCACCCATTCAAAGAGTCGCTTGTTTGACAGCCGTCCCTCACTCCGCTTCCTCCTTTTTTAAAAAAAAATAAAAATAAAAGGACCGCTCTAAAGTTAAGGCGAAAGAGTGCTGTCCCAACCTGACCCACAACAACCCACAGATTTCTCGAAACCCATTCAAATCTGAATGCTCTTGGCGCAAGTCGGTTGGGTTGCGCCGTTGCCCGAAGACGAGCCGCTTTCGTTTTCAGAAAATCCAAACTCCACGCCACTCTCCAGACTAGCAAACTGCAGCTCCCCTTAAGAAGAAATGCCTTTTGCACCCTCGTTACAAGTTGAGCTTTGGAGACGCTCTCCAGTAGATTCCCTCTCCTGCCTTGTAAGAATTAACCGAGACCGGGGTGGGGTGGCGGGGTTTCTCTCTAACCCCAGTCCTTTCTTTGCACTGGGCAGTGACAGAGAACATATTTGCAAAACACAACCCTCCCCCCCCAGGAAAAAACCAACAACTTACTCTAGAGTTGTCCCTAAGCCTGGGTGGGCGCCACTACAGCCTTGGAAATGCTGCGGGGGAAGCGGTTTAAGCAGGAAGGCTCTCTCTGGGAGCGCAGGGCGCCAGGAGGGAGGCGGGGGGGGGGGGAGAGAAAAAACAAGTGCCCGTCCAGGAGATCAGATTACCAACACAACACAGACAAATAACCCCCGATTGCCCTGAAAACAGGCTTTGCAGTTCCAGCTCTGGAAAGGGCTCCACCGTGGAGAGCAGGAGATAAGGGACGAGCCAAGAGCACTCAAGAGATGGCTGGCGCAAGCAGGTACTCTGTGCCAGGAACGCAAAGCAGCTTCGCGAAAAGAATGAAACATTGCAAAAGCATGCCCTACCTCGGAGTCTACGTATTTGCTCCCAGACATGCTGTCCTGGGCTTGCTCGAGGCTTTGCGGAGGGCGTTACTGACCGGTAATTTAAAAGATCCGACGAAGGAAGATCCGGAATTGTTGGAGTGGGGAAAAAAAACCAACTACCGCGCACGCACACACACCACAACCGCCCCCCCAACAACGCACACAAACAGAAGGCTGCCGAGTGGGCGGTATCTCTAAGTTAGAGTCCTGGCTGGGCGCCAGGGGTTTGTTCTCCCCGCTACAGCTCTAGACTTGGAGGACAGGGCTGGTAGATCTCGGCACATCCCCAAGGCTCGAGGAGCAGCGCGGAGTTGGAAAGGGTAAAATCCACACAAACAGGACGCGCGCTCTGCGCTCTGCTGCTAATTTCCCTCCTTTTGGAAAAGCCTCAGGCGATGCTTGTTTCCTTGCCAGTTGCAGCGACCGTAAAAGAACACACATGTGCACGCTTATTCCCTGAGTTATCCAAGGGCAAGCGGTTAGCGTCTGGTTAAAGAAAACGGACGCCGTGTTGACTTTGCGCGTCCGGGTTTTTTTTTAAATTTATGTTTGGAGAAAGAAGAAGCGCCTTTCCCGCTTCCTTCCAAACGCCGCCTCCCCATGTCTTGCGTGGTTTCCCCATGAACACCAGAAGCCTGATTCAGTCAGGGTTTATGAGCGATCACGAGGATCCTTGGTGCTTCTGCCATGGAAATAAAGAATAATATAATGCACATGGATTCATGGGGCTTTCTTTTGCATCCGCCCGAAGTAACAGTTTCAAAAGCTTTTTTCTTCCATGCAGCAGCTTTTGCCTCCGAAGTTTGGAGTCATCTGTAGGTGGGTGACAAAAGGAAAAAAGCATGCCAATAAACAGCCTCCAGATTATGTGTGCCCTATTATTATTATTATTATTATTATTATTATTATTATTATTATTATTACTGATGCTGATGCTGATGCAAACATATTGGCAGTGCCAGGATAAAAAAGAAGAAGTTTTACTAGGATGGATTGTATTTGTCGGTAATTATAATAAAACCAGGAACAAGGATTGGGCTTTTACAATGTACATGAAGGGCCAAGTCCTGTCCCTTGTTTTGCCAAAATTACATTGTACATTCTAGGAAGGTTGATGGAGGTGAACCAACCTGCAAGCTATTTTCCTTGTGTTGGAATCATGGAATCCAGGGAGTGGCTGCTGGTTGTGTCTGGGAGAAAGAGAGTGGAAAAGGTAGCCTGAAGAAGAATGATGCTGCAAAACCTCCTATTATTTTATATTTCCATCTTGTTGGTTCAGTGTTCCATACTTTAAAGGCCGCTCCCTTTCCTGTGTCTCACTGAGATCTTTCAGACTCACTGCAGATAGTTTAGTGTTGAGAATGAACAGAGTGGGTGGATACAGATGTAGATACAGACACAGAGGCCCATTATCATCTGGTAACTTACCATGGTGTACATCTCATTTGGTATACTGGTTATTTAAGTCCCAGCAGCAGATGTCAAAACAGCCCTTTGGTGACCTTCCTACCCTAAGGTTACCAGATATCCCTGTTTCCCGGGGACAGTCCCTGGATTTACACATCAGTCCCCATACAAAATCCATTCAAGTTGAAAAGTGTCCCTGGATTCATTGAAAAAAATCTGGTAACCTTATTCTACCCTATGGTAGCTTGGTCACCTCTGTCATCCTTCCAAGTGCAAAGGAATTAATTTTGCCACTTGTAAAATGCCAATGTACGGTAATAGAAATAGCCATTTCTAGTAAAGGGTAAAGGGACCCCTGACTATTAGGTCCAGTCGTGGCCGACTCTGGGGTTGTGGCGCTCATCTCGCTTTATTGGCCGAGGGAGCCGACGTACAGCTTCCGGGTCATGTGGCCAGCATGACTAAGCCGCTTCTGTTGAACCAGAGCAGCGCACTGAAACGCCGTTTACCTTCCTGCTGGAGTGGTACCTATTTATCTACTTGCACTTTGACATGCTTTCGAACTGCTAGGTTGGCAGGAACAGGGACTGAGCAACGGGAGCTCAACCCGTCACGGGGATTCGAGTCCTAGGCTCTGTGGTGTAACCCAAAGCGCCACCCGCGTCCCTTAGCCATTTCTACCCCACCCTTAAAACTTTCCTAAAAGCAACTTACCACACAAAATATTGTTGCCTGTGTGTTGTTTGGCTGAGTTCAGATTTTATATTTTGCAACAGGATTGTGGGCCAGAGATTAAATGGCTGTACTGTACTGCTGTTGGCAGTTTCATTTATCTTTCAGGACAGTTCATATCTCTTGTTTCATCACTGCCTGGTGCGGAGTGATGAAACAGCCAAAACACGGTCACATCTTCCACTCTTGTTCGTGCCAGCCAGGACAGAAGACAACAGGGAGAGGCAAACTGCTGCAGCAATCTGGAGAGGGACACGAATCAGACCCCAATCAGGCCTGATGCCATCAAGTGACAGCAGTGGGGCTGGCTCAGCATTCAGTGGATCCCAGGCATGTTCAGACTATCTCCTCCCATGGAATGCCCTATTTGGGGGCTTCCTGTGAGCTAACGCTACCAGGGATCCTCCTGCCTGCCTGTTGGTCAGGTGGAACGAGATGCTCCACATTAGTGGAGGACACTAGCATCCCTTTTTGGGTGGAGCTGAGCAGAGGGACACTCCCCTCAATTCAATACCCACCAAGCTCTGTTGTAAAGGGTGTTGCAACCTAGATTGTGAATTTTTGATGTCTTTATATTTGTACCATGTTTTTTTTTGGGGGGGGGAATACATTTTCGATAGGCAGTTAAGGAGTGCCTTAAATAAATAAAAATGCAACAAAGCATGAACATACAAAGCAAAATTGAACATAGCAAAGTATAGGAGGCTGTGTGCCCTACTTTACAGAGGACCGTTTTCTATCTGACAGTGTCTTCTGTTAGAAGGGCTGTCTGGTCTGCACCCAGTTCAAATATAAAGAACCACATGCAGGAAGAGCAAGTTGTTCATCAACCGTTAGCTGCTGAAGAGCAGACAGGGCAGACACACAAGACCACAGTATTCCCCACCCTGGTGAGATGTACTGAATTTCTATGTAAATGACGGTAACTATTTCTGAAATTGCATCTATGCATATCAATTAGCACATGCAAATGTTAGGCAAATCTGTGCCCCCTTTGTTTCATTGTTTGGTGACGTGGCTCTTCTTTTTTGGTGATGCTTATGTGGTCAGTCTAGGCGAAGTCTGTTTAAAAAGCAGCATAAAATCTCAGCAGAGATTTAAATAACCCCACATAAATGGGCCTGGAAGGACAAAACTGGCTTCACATGGCAGCAAAATGTAGGTGCCAAGCAAGCCCCATCCATGGGGTGAACAGTCCATGTATGCTTTAGTTGAGATTCTGGCACTGCAGAATGACCCTCCAGGTCCCATCCAACTCTACAATTCTATTATTCTAAGAACCTTTTCTCTGGTAGGCTCCTGTTACAACTCAGAAGGTGGGGACACTCAAAGGAGGGCATCTGTTCAAGATCTCACTGTACAAGCAGGCACATGTGGAGACAGGCAGTCTTTCAAGCACCCTAGTCCCAAACTGTGATGGGTTTTATAGCTTGAAAGTCTCCATAAGCACCTGGTTGGTCACTGAGAACAGGATACAGGACCAGCTGGGCTTCTGGGCTGACCGAGCAAGGCTCTTTGTACGTTTTCATGTTTTAAGGTTGAATTTTGCCTGGAAATTCGAGAACAAGGGTGTGAAAAATAGTCAGGCAGTAGCTCTGCTCTGAAAATATTTATGGTTGCTAAAATACACTTGATAATTTGGAATGTGTGTGCAAACCCCGTTAAATTGTTTTTTTATATGAATTTTTTTTATATGAATTGCTAAGACATTTCTATTTTTTTAAAAAGCAATTTAATAAATAAATTATATGGAACTGGACACAGGCGTAGAACTGCAATTGGGAAGCCCAATCACAGGCATGTTTACTTCAAGCCAAATCCCACTGTGTTAAATGAGACTTACTGGCAGGTAGATGCACATGGTGGTGCAGCTCTAGTTTAGACCAAGGAGAAGAACTCAAAAGTGTTTACTTTTAATGGGGGGTGGGTGGGAATCCATGTCTTCCGGTAATAGCACCTTTGTCTTTTAGAACACCAAATAAATTTTACTCTACTATTTTGTGCTTATATATATTATTCATACAACATCAGTTTAGTTCAAAGTAAGTACAATTTGCTTGGGTCACGGCATGCATATAAAACTATTTATTGAAGTTGCATTAAATGCATGGAAAATAACCTTTGTTATTAGGGTTTCAAGTAACATGGCTGAGAGCCAATGAGCTTGGGGACAGCAAAGATTTGAGAACAGAATTTTTAAATGCACCTCTTTTCTTCCGCAAGAGAACATGTTTATCATGTAAATTATTAAACAGTGTTGCTGCTAAACAACAAAGGCAGAAAAGCTCAAATGTTCAACATACCATTTTAATAAAAATACTCTGAAAATACAGAGTCTTTGTTCAGAATCTTTGGCATAGCTTAGAACATAGCATTTAGGTCTCGAAGTGGAATCATACAAAGTATTTGGTGTATTTATGAATTGCATATCAGAATTTCAGTGATTTTCATTTCAGTTCAAAATCTAGACAACAAACCCCACTCATTTAAAAGGTCATTGGCCTCCCTCTAGAGATTCTCAGGCACCCAAAATTATTTCATGCTAGTATCTCCATGCACAGAAACTGCACAAGTGGGGAACATAGGTCATATATCTACAACCACACACAGCCCTCTTTGGAAAGAAATCTGGGGAGATCAGAAGCAGAGAATACCCACTTCCATGTGGAATGCTCTACTACTGTCTCAGGCACAACAGGATTCTGCTTCAGGTTCTTGTGGAGAAGGCAGTTCAGTAGCTCCTCCCTTCAAGAAACCTTTGTGGACTTGTATGCATGGCACTTACAGAGTGATGAGCAGGTGATTGGCTGACGCATCCTGCTTCTTTAAAATAAAAGCTTGGCAAGAATATGGAGACTGTAAAAATAAGACTTCAAGGCAATTCGTTACATACCATTTACATAAAAACACAATATGTACAGCAAAAGAGTTTCATTAAATAAAAGCATCAAGATTTTCTACCCAAGTTAACACCTTGTTTCAAACAGTTACCGTAATTTTGAAGTAACCTTTCTCCCTTCCTTTTGATTCTTACGGGTTTGCATAGTAGGCAAGTACTTAATTCCCTTATGCAACAGTATTGTATAAATCTGTGCACACAATTCTGTGGATCCTGAACTGTGTCCACATCTGCAGAAGAACCTCATAAAATCCCAAGAGTTACACTATGATCAAGAAAATGCCACATAAATGTAACCCACCACCCTGAGGCAATAAGAGGGCAATCTTCAGCAAAGCCCTTTAGGGGTGGTGTGATTTGTTACCCCAGTTGAGAACCCCATATCCCATGTATGCAAAATATAGAGATAATGTATGAGCTTCTCAATTCACTGGGTCAAAAAAGAGCAGTTGCCTGCATTCCTCCATGGGCATCTTGGAACATGGTTGAGCACCATGTTGTCAGGGGTTCCGGTGTCTGAACTGGGATTCTCATTATTTGAGTCTGAGATTAGTCTGAGACTAATGAACTCCTAAGGAATAGGTCTTCAGACATCCAATGGTTTTCTTTAAGCATGGAAGGGAGGAGGGAAGTGCAGCATTGATCCCTGCATTTGGCAATGCTTATGAGTTGCTATAAACATTAGCCGAGGCCCTTGCCTGACCAATATGGATTCCCTACCTGCTGCTTTTGAGACTCCAACTATGGCCCAAGTCCCTAGATCCCATTAATGACCAAGGGCACCCAGACGGACTCAATCTGGCCTTGAGCTGTGCACTTAGTGCACTGGAAGCCACTGGATCTGAGAGACTACAAGTATTGCTGTTAGGTTTATGGCAAGTAGACTTGATTGATTCTAGAACATGTTTGCAGAACCCGCGGTCCTCCAGACAGTGCTGGACTTCATCAGTCCCAACTAGAATGACCAATGGTCAGAGATGATGGGAGCTGTAGATTAGTGCAGCAACAGCTGGAGGGCCAGATGTTCCTTACCTTTGTTTTATAGAGTGCTAGCTGTTGCTGAAAGAGAAGACTTAAATTAGGATTCAGATGAAGATTTTCCCCCCCAGGAGTAACAAACAATATTCTGGATACATTTAGAATTCTGAGAGTGAGCTGTATAGTAAAACATGCATAAAATAGGCCAGGTATTAGCTGTCAAAGAAATTGGGTAATACAATAGATACCGTTTTAGTTGATACAGTGCACAGTGACTTCTTGTAGTTAGGATTCATTGTAGTAATACATGTCTGGGCAGGCATATGTGATGTGGTCATGTAAGTCCCCATGACACATCTGTGGGGACCAGACAATGATAGTACCATTAAAATAAAGTGATGTCAAATGCAGCCTGTTATTTTTCATTTAGAAAATGGAATTATTTTTTCTTAACAATTTTTCCCCATTCCCAAAGCAAGTTTTGTTTCCAGAAAAGTGCAACCCCGATGGAAGAAGAGGTAAAAAAAAAAAAGTCAGCCATTTAAACAGTAGTAATTTGGAATGAATTATTCAGCAAGGAGGCTTAACATTGTTTAAGACTAGAGTAGCGTTAGTTCCCAGATGTTCACTCTTGGACAAGGCGTATGTCGACTGATGCAAAGCACCTTCCTACGCTGTGATATAACGGTGCAATGAAAACATCTGTCACGCTCTTCCATACAGCTTGCACAGAGGGCAAAGCCATAAGGCAGGACTTTGTGAAAGGAACCACAATCCTAGAAAAGAGAAAAGAGAAAGTTTAAATGAATGACACTTTCTGAAACACCAGCCATTAAGTTCTACTATTCTCATGGTTTGTTAAATAAAAAAAAAATAGAATTATTGTTATTATGCACAAAATTGATCCAACACATTTGCTCAGGGTATGGTTTGAGAAATCCTGGGCGTGGCTGAATTCTAGCACTCCAACACAAAGCTGGATTTACAGAGAAATCCACAAAAAGACAAATGCCTACAATATCTTCATAGCCCCCAAATTTCCGCTTTGCAGTTGCTTGCTACCGTTGTTTACTCAGAAGTAACGCATAGGCAACACATAGGCAAATACTCATGCAGGACATGTAATGTGCTTCTTGACATTTCTTCCTTGATTTAAGTCTACGGCCAAAAGGAAAGGAGAAAGATCCATTCAAAGCAACAGAGGAATGTGGAGAGGCAACCTTCCTTTTAACAAGCCTGCAAACAGCTCACTCAACTGGTGGTTGGTACTGGCACAGATTCAGATTGTTCTTTCATACCTAACAGATAGTGTAACTATGGCCACCAATGTAACTAAACCTGCCAGAGGGGAAAGGTTCAAGGAATGCTAAAACAGTAACAGTAGCACTTTTTTTAAAAGCATGCTACTGTATCCTGCCC
This sequence comes from Podarcis filfolensis, assembly GCF_964270895.1. Taxonomy (NCBI): domain Eukaryota; kingdom Metazoa; phylum Chordata; class Lepidosauria; order Squamata; family Lacertidae; genus Podarcis; species Podarcis filfolensis. The sequence goes on from NC_139612.1 coordinate 22,317,507, forward strand.
CCAAAACAAAACCTAATTCTGTTCCCAATGTAACAAGGCTTGTCTGTGGATGGAGAGAGGTGCAAAATTTAGACCACAGAGAGGTAAAACACCCTGCCCTCCACTGTGGATCTGCAACTCAACTGCTTCTCTAGTCACAGAGAGTTCTGGGTGCTGAAGGAATGCGAGGTCAAGCTCTTGTGCAAATTTTTGGCATGCTAACACTGCAACAACTCCTCTCTCTTGGCACTTCAGCAATGCTTCCTAAAGGAGGGTTTCCAAAACGCTTCTCCACACAGGAGAATGTTGTTCCTCCCAACGTACATCGTTCTGAGGCAGGTTAATAACAGGGTCTCGCTTTTCCAGGCCGAAGAAACAAAATATTGTGGCTGGAATTAACTGCCTCTTGTGGAACTGGCCAAGGCCAGGGTATCTAGCAATCTCCCCCACAGTGGAGTTGCTTTGGCTCTTTCCCAAAGGGCACTGGGAGTGTTCGAGAGGAATTCACTACCCTGCCCTCAAAACAAGCAAGAATTACATGCTCCCAAACCAAAGGGATTCCACAGGAAAAAAGAACAATGGCCCAACATTTCCACCCACCTGACTCCACCTTTAGAATTTTTTATTTTTTATTTTTTTACAAGCACAGCTGAAATGAGAGTACATTCTTCAGGGGCGTTGTAGGGTGAAAACCAGGAAGACATTAAGTGACATTGTTATGAAAAAAATAATAAATTGATCTAAGTCTTTTCTCTTTTAGCTTTTCAGATGTTTGAATTGTATATCAAATGCACCAAAGAACCCCAATCAAATGTATTCCAATTTGCCTGTGTATCCAAGTCATCTTCAGAAGCTTTTGTCTTAGTGTTCCCACATCTGGTGGCAACCACAGACAGAGCCTTCTCGGTAGTGGCCCCTCCACCTGTGGAATTTCCTCCTTAGGGAGGCCTTGCTGGCACCAACCTCATTTTGGCACCAGGCAAGGATTCTCCCAGGGTGCTTCAAGCCTGTTGCTATTTGGGAGCAGGAGTCAATCACATACCAGCAAATTTGGGTTGCACAACGATAGTTGATTGGCAGGCCTTGTGCAACACATCTGCTTCCCCAGAAGATCAGACTTTTTGCAATAAGGAAAGTGATGGGAACACACCCTGGAAAGTGTGGGGTAACCTCCCCTCAAGCAAATCAGCACATCAGTAAATAGCCACCATTCTCAAATCAGGATGATTGATCCATACACAAGCCACCTGAAAGGTTTTTCAATGTATTTTAAGGTGTTTAACAATAAAATGAAATAATGCTTGTTTAATTTTTGTACTTTGTAATAAAAGCCAAATTTGATCCTGGCAAGCAATTTGGGCCTATTGGGGGGTGGGAATTGCCTCCTGGCCTCACCCTGCACCAATCCACACACACCTCTAGCTCCACATATTAGGCAAAGGTTGAGCCTTGTGTCTTCAGGGCTCCTGATTCTGCAGAGAAGTACAAGTATGGCCCGTACTCCTCCTTCAGAGCATCATCCAACGTGGAGTGGTTGGTGGAAAGAGCAAGCAGCCTCTCATCCACATGTCTGCCCTTGCACAGTTTTTGGGGATCAAAAGAGAAGCAGAAAGCCACTCACCCTAAAACACTGAAACTAATTGCCTGTGACCCTGAGTGCAGCCCAATTTCCTCCCATTTATTGGATGATCCCCCTATTGGATAAACCCAAATTCACAGGGGGGAAGTGTAATCATTGGTGGTGTTTTGAGGGTAATGTCATGGGGACGATGCAAATTAAATGGGAAGATGAATAGCGGCAATCACACGGTAAACTCTGGTGTGGACAAGCCAAGGGTTTCAAGTCCCCTCTTCTCAGCCACCAAGTTCCCTGGGCGACCCTGAGCCAGTCACTGCCTCTCAGCCTAATCTACCTCACTGGGTTGTTGTTAGAATAAAATGGGCAGGGGGAGTTTCAAGCATGCAAGTTGGGTTAAACACTGCCATTTGACCAAGGTTGTGTCAATATAGTTGGGTACACAGTTATGGCTGGGTGGGAGGGATGTGACCTTTTGAAATGAAACTGAATAAGATTTCGAATATGCGCTTTTAAAATATTTTGTTTCAATTGTCTCTTCGGTAGCACCAAAGTGATGGGGCATCAGCAATGGCATGGTGTTTCTCTCAAGGGTATAGGTTTTCATTTAGCAAATACTTGGCACAAGCAACAGATGCCCTTTCATACGATTTTGCTCTATGCTTTCATTTCTGATAGTTGTTAACCCTGACCCAAAGCCTCTCCCTTACAAAATACAGACGATACGTGCCTCCGAATTCTTTCTGTCAAATGTTGATTACTGTGAACAAGAGCATCAGTATGAATTTATGAATCTCCCCAGTTGTAATATCGCACTCTTGATTCCTTTCTCAGTGTGGGGAGACACATAAAACAGTGATCGATTTCAAAGAGGGTTACAACTAGAAAATGCAGTCCCAATTATGTGGAGCGGGGGCTGTACTTCAGTGGTAGAGCACACACATTACTTGCAAAAGTCCCCAATGTTCATTTCCAGCTTCTCAAGTGAAAGCAGGCCGGGGAATCCTTTCCTACAAAGGGCTGTTGAGCCATGGGAAAAGTCAACTCATGGTGGGTGGAGCCATAGCCAAAAGTGGGTGGAGTCAGCAGCATTGCAGCATTGTCTACCTCTCTCTTCCTCTTTTCCCTCTACCCCCCAATCTATCTCTGTGCCACCCCATCTCTTTGAGCTGTGCAAAATTATGGCAAATGCTGCCAGTGGGCCACAGGTTCCCCATTGCAGTGCGAAAGGATCAGGTGGAACATGATGGGATAGAGGGCTGCCTGAGACCCTGGACAGCGGTTGCCAGCCAGAGTAGACAACAGAGGGCTCAATGGGCCGAGCACTTTGATTCAGTGTAATCCCATTTAATGTGTCCAGAAGGTCCATAAAATCAAATCAAAGTAAGAAATGATACATTTCAACGAGCAAATAATCAAGCAAGGAACTAGGTCAGCATGGGACAGGCCACAGCTCAGCCAGAAACACACAGGATGCTCTCAGTTTTCTTTAGCTATTGTGGTGCTTTTGCAGGTACCAGACATGCTGAGTCAGCTCAGGTATCACCCTGCAATGGATCCTGCAAGCTAAAATGGACTCATGGGATCAAGACGGGAAGCACAGCACGAATCTTGAGACAGCAGCTCAAAAATCTGGAATGACAAATACCTAGCACAGAGGTGGTGGGGAACCTCAGATGCAGGAATCTGACACAGCCATGGGTCTCTTCACATGGCACTCAGAACTGAGCATTTTTGCCTGGCCGGAATGTGTCCTGGAACTCTCATAATGCCTCTGCATATGAAGTACTTCCTGTTTCACCTCCTGGTTTTTCTGGCACTTTAGTAGTAGTAGTAGTAGTAGTAGTAGTAGTAATAATAATAATAATAATAATAATAATAATAATAATAATAATAATTTATTTATACCTCACCCATCTGGCTGGGTTTCCCCAGCCACTCGGGGCAGCTTCCAACAAAGTATTAAAATACAGTGGTCTATTAAGCATTAAAAGCTTCCCTAAACAGGGCTGCCTTCAGATGTCTTCTAAAAGCCTGATAGTTTTTCTTCTCTTTGACATCTGGTGGGAGAGTGTTCCACAGGGCGGGTGCCACTACCGAGAAGGCCCTCTGCCTGGTTCCCTGTAACTTGGCTTCTTGCAGTGAGGGAATTGCCAGAAGTGCGGAAATCACCTCAGTTGTTGGTGAGACTGGCACAGACACACACCTAAGCTTCCTTGTGCCCACGGCAAGGAAATGTATCAGCATTCCACCCTCCCCACCACCTGGAGAAGTGGAGGAGCAGCCCAGGAAGCGTGGGGACAGGTGGGCAGGCTCCTAGCCATTCCAAGCCAGAATGGAGAGGCTGGTACTCTTAATGTGCATATTACTGCCTCCCAAATACATATCTATTTGGAGGATTGGGGCTCACATGCATAACAAGCACTGTAGCATCCCAACCTGTCGGGCCTGCGTCAGAATCAACCTTACCTGACGGCTCCAGGCAAGTTATCTCTTTGCCTCAGAAGCCCATCTGTAAAATGGGAAGAACAGGGACCTTCTTAAGAGAGGTACTTTGATGAAAAGATTAGGCATGTGTGGTAGGATGCAGAATTCCGCTGACATCCCATTATGTGCATGGACACAGGGCTGGTTCACATGTGCCTGCTCACCACCTGATGGCTGCAGCTGAAACAATCTGTATGTGTGAATGGCCATCAAAGATAGAACATGTCACCCGCTGTCACATCAAAAGCAATGCTTTTTAGTGGGTCAAGTCTGCACATTTCTGCCATCAGGTGCAGAAATAAAACAATGGGAATGGATGGGCCTGGTCTTACTTCTGAGCAAGGTCAACTCCAGTTGTGGTGCAAAGGAAAGGAGGACTTTAAAAATGCAATCTTTTGCACACATTTAAGTAAGTTCCCATTGGATCCAGAAGCTGTCAGAATGCTACCCAAAACTAACATAAAATAATTAATAGTGGCCCTAAAATTACCAGCTGAAGAGGTGGCGAGGAGTAGAACTCCTAGGAGAAGCATGAAAGATTGTTCCTCATAATTCTATTTCTATATGGCATACAGGGGATAATGTTAAAAATGTCAGCAGACAGAAGAAGCTGGGTTCTTACCAGATGTGCAGACAGCTGAGCACAGCAAAGATGATCCCTGCCACAAAGGCCAAGGGGACCGCAAGGAAGAGCGTCAGAATCTTATAGATCAGGTATTTGCTGAGCTCGAAGAGTGCGTGGCTGCAGATCCAGACTTTGTCGAAGGAGTGCGTGGACGGCGGCTCCGCAATCACATCCGCAAATCCCAGCTGGAACGAGAGACACAACAAGCAAGCAGCGACATAAGCCTCTGTTTTGAAACGCAACAAGGACAGTTATGCAAAGGGAGGGGGAGACGAGTGGGCAACCAACACAAAGCTAAACTGCTGCTTTTGTTACAGTTCTGAAAGAATCCTGCTGAATCAAACAGGCACACGCTTTCGACTCAAATGTCCTGAAATGGATCTAGTTTTTTTTTTAATGCACCGCAGAGAACGTGGAAATGCAATTCCGATCCATTTTAAGTCGATCGGCACAAGTACCAACGTATAGTAGTAGTAGTAGTAGTAGTAGTAGTAGTAGGACCACCACAAGACATGCTACCCCTCCAACCTCCGGAAAGAGAAAATAAAAAATACGGTGACTTGTAACTCTTTGGCTGGGTTGAAATCGCCTTAAATGGAATCAACAGTCCATGGCCCAGGGAGGGAGCCCCGATCGCTGCAATGCAAAGCAGCGGCAGAAACAGGTGGAGGAGGGACACGGTAACGTGTGGATGCGGAAAGCAAACCCGAGTCCGGCGCCCTCGCTCACCTTCAGATGCGTGTTAATCCCGCGCGGGTCCCTGTCCGGGGTTTTCTCCAGGCTCTTCTCCGCGTCCGACAGAGCGGGGCTGCTGCTTCGGTTGAAGCCGTATTCATCCATGAAGATCTTGGTGTCCGCTTTCTCTTTCTCCAGCCCCATGGTCGCTGGGGCAGCCTGGGTCCCGAAGGTCTTCCTGGGCTGCGGCTGGGGAGCTCCCCCCTCCTCCCCACCTCTCCACGTCCCCCTCTTTCCCCCACCCTTGGGTGCTCGTGGATCGCGTCGCTGGGTGGAGTGGGCAAAGCCCGAGACCACGCCCCGGAGAAGCCCACGGCAAGCTGCGCCGCCGCCGCTCCCGTAAGCCACCAGCGAGGCTGGAGTGAAAAAAAAAAAGCAGCGCTTAGCGGCAGACACTGGAAAGCGGCCGATGGTGCCCGCCTGGCTCCCGCGCATGCTCAGACCCGACACTCTCCTCTGAGGCAACATTTGGGAGAAGCCAGGAGGCCACCTCGAGCGACCTTTCTCGGGGCCTCGTTTGCAAAGGGAGACTTGGCCAGCGCTAAAGGGGCGACTGCGCGCGCTCTTTCGCTTCCCGCCAAAAGCAGAGCCCCTCTTTTCATCGCTGGACCCCTGTGGTTACCCCTGAGGGAAAGCACATTTATTTTTCGCAGACCAGTTAGACACACACGGGGAATTTTAAACCAGGCTGAAATATTAAGCAATGCTTCTTTTGACGTTAACTCCATCAGAATCAATGGGGCTTACCTCAGAGAAAATGTGGGTTTTTTGGGGTGTGTGTGTGTCACACACCCCATGTCACCACTGGAGGTAGTGGGGGCAGTGATGGCAACGTCCAGCATTTTTCAAAGGTACTGGTCAGTCAGGTGCATTGCAGACTGGCATTTCACCTGGGCCAGCCCAGCGCCATTTTTCTAGAAAAAGAGGTGCCGGAACTCACCATGAACACCTCCTTTGTTCTCTTATAATGGCAATGGAGCCCACCTGAGAGGTGCAGGAACTGAGTTCCGGCAAGTTCCAGCTGAAAAAAGCCCTTCACCTGCCCATGGGTCAGAAACAGCTTTGGTCACTCTGGTGGAAGACATAAGGCAGGGAAACAGAGGGAGCAGAGTGCCAACTCTGTTGCTTTTCTTGGACATCTCAGCACTTCCCTCTGTTAGTGTGTAAGTCCAGCTCAGGAGGAGACAGGTTGAGATGATGGTACCAAGTCAGGTAAAAGGTAAAGGTAAAGGACTCCTGGACAGTTAAGTCCAGTCAAAGGGTTTGTGGCGCTCATCTCACTTTCAAGCCGAAGGAGCTGGCGTTTGTCCACAGACAGCTTTCCGGGCCATGTGGCCAGCAGGACTAAACCGCTTCTGGCACAATGGAACACCATGATGGAAGCCAGAGCGCACGGAAACGCCATTTACCTTCCCACTTCAGCGGTACCTGTTTATTTGCACAGGTGTGCTTTTGAACTGCTAGGTTGGCCGGAGCTGGGTCAGAGCAATGGGAGCTCATGCCGTCGCACAGATTCGAACTGCCAACCTTCCGATCTGCAAACCCAAGAGGCTCAGTGGCTTAGACCACAGCGCCACTCACTCCCAAGTCAAAGTACCAAGTCAAAGTCCTGCCCGTGGCAGTAATCGTTAGCTGCAAGCAAAGTTTCATAACAATAGCCAGGTTTGCCATAACTCAGGCCAATGCGTAGTTCCTTTTCTAGTCTATAGCCCCGCAAGATTAGAATTCTGGAATACTAGGCTAATAATAATAATAATAATAATCTGCAAAAAGGGTATTCCCTTGTGCATAGTCATAACTCAAACATTTACTGGCTGAAGGAACAGGTGGCTACATGTCTACAGCCATGGTACTTTTCTCAATTTGGACACAACCCACTATGACTATGGAAAAGAAAACCTTACACCCACTCTCTAATTGTGGCGATGTGTGACCAAAGATGCAGATAATCAGCTACAGATTCACTCTTAAAAATATTGGATTAAACAGCAGCTGTACCACTACACCTGGTAAGTACAACAACAACACCCAAAACTCATGTGTTGGGAACAAGGGGTCGGCTGTAGTGGTTTTACAGAATTTTTAAATCTATGCTTCTCTGTGGCAAGATCTTATGATCCTGAAAGGCAGCACCAAAATAATTTAAGCAAAATAAATAACTTCCATGGACTAAAGCCCATAGCATCAGATGCATGACATGTTATTCTTATTGGGAAATGAGAAAAAAACCTGAAAAAGATAGTCAGAGGAGTGTAAATGCTTCTTATCACATATATACAGGGGATGCTCGGGTTGCGAACGTGATCCGTGCGGGAGGCACGTTCGCAACCCGCAGCGTTCGCAACCCGCAGCCCCGCGTCTGCGCATGCGCGGGTCATGATTTGGTGCTTCTGCGCATGTGCAAAGCGCGATTTAGTGCTTCTGCGCATGTGTGAGTGCCGAAACCCGGAAGTAACCCATTCCAGTACTTCCAGGTTCGGCGCAGTGCGCATCCCGAAAACGCGCAACCTGAAGGGTCTGTAACCTGAGGTATGACTGTATTAGTAAATGCTGTTAGGAAAACACTCTGAATGTGCTCAGAGGCACTCTTATTATTTCTTAGGTTCGAGACTGAGCTGTGGCACTGAAAACAGGCCCAGCAGCTTAGGTTTGGCAGACTCCAACTCATATGAAGCCCTGCACCTACCAGTGGCATAGCTAGCTGCTCGGGTGCCCAGTGCGATGTGCGTGTCCTACAGCCGGGTGCGGAGTGAGCCACCCATGGAGGCGGGGTGAGCCAAGGCAGGGCGCACTGCGTGGAACCTCTCTGCAGCCTCCCCTTCAGCTGTAGGGTGGCTGAGGCGGTGGGCAGACGCAAGCCCTGTGCTGCTTGAAAAAGCAGGGCGGAGCTTGCAGGCTGTCTGCCCACTGCCTCCCCCTCTGGAGGAACACATGGCTCAGACACACTGCAGGCACCCAGTGCCCCCCACCTCACCTAGCTACTTGTGGCATAGGAATGGGGTGCGCTGAGTGTAGGAGTTATTTTTTAAAAAACAAGTGTCGTGAGCCCATTTTTTATTTATTTATTTTAAAAACACATATTTTTGCCATTTTGTCACCCCCCCTCAGCGATGACACCTGGGCCGACCCGCACCCACCACACCCCCCTTCCTACGCCACTGGCACCTACTTGAAAGTGAGTGGCAACAAATCTTAGTATGAATTTGCTTTTAAGAAGTAAATGTCTTTAGAAGTGCATTACTCTTCTGTCTTCATGGCCTCAGTTTGTGCAGCTGCTTAATTTCTTTCTTGACGTGCCTGAAACAGATGGAAGTTAAGAAAGTGATGCAGATGGAAATAAAAGCAGCCTCGTGAAGATGCATGGGCATTAGGCCCCGATCCGGTTTCTATTGCTAGGGCTTCCCTTTCAAGTCTTTCCTTAAAACTTCCATCTTCTGCAGCAATGTTTTCCCTTAACCTCACCTCAGCTTACCCTCCACTGCTTCATCAACATGACTTTTGTATAGATTCTGGCTTCGCACCTATCTCTTCCTTATCTTCCTTCTGAGAACTGTTAGCCTTCTGAGATAGGACCCTGTTTTTCACTTATCTGGCTCTGTGTTCATAAAAAATAACTAAAGTCTGCTAGTGCTTCTCTGAGAATTGCTTAAGAGGGTCTGACTTACTTTTTGTGCTGTCTGTGCACATTTATGAATAGGATTTCATAACCTTGTCCCTCTGCATACCCAGAGAACCATGTTCAATATTGTCACCCCCACCCTTTATTATTATTTATTAATTTATATACCACCCAATGCCAAAATAGGTTTCGAAGCAGCCTACAAGTATAAAAACAAAGGACATAAACATTTTCTAGGCTCTCTTTTACTGTACATTCTCTGAGGCAGACAGAAGCATTGTAGAGGACAGAAGCATTGTAGGGGACATTCTCTGAGGAAGACAGAAGAATGTAGAGGACTGAACTTCTATTATATTTAAATGAACGAGCACTGCAGGGGTATGGTTATGTACCCTTTTAAAAAAGAATTTGCACCCTGTTACTGATGGTGGGGGGCAAGGGTTGTGGGGCTGTGTGGTCTAGCCCAGTGTTTCCCAACCTTGGGCCTCCAGCTGTTTTTGAACTACAATTCCCATCATCCCTGACCACTGGTCTTGCTAGCTAGGGATGATGGGAGTTGTAGGCCAAAAACATCTGGAGGCCCAAGGTTGGGAAACACTGGTCTAGCCTTGCCACTGGTAGTCTCTGTGGCTACACACACTAAAGTATGGGGATCCTGGCCCCTATGATGTCAACCAGAGTTTGCCAACTAACATTTTGGTTCTAGGTATCACCCAGTTATGCATTTGGGAGTTTTGTCTTACTTGATTCCATTCAGCTTGTAATATTGTACTCACTTTTCTGGGAGTACACCTTGTTGAGCTCAATGGGACTTCTGAGTAGACATGTATAGGATTGCTTGACAGCTACCTGAGTTGTCTGTAGACCTAAACTTTACTAAAGTTACTACAGACATACATGCTATTTTAGCCGTGTCTCCTGGTTCAGAGGAAATCTATCAGACTCCATGTTCAGTCAATTCAAACAGCCCCTAAACAAGCAAGTCTGATTATTTTCCTATTAATTCATCTCCAACAGTTACAAAGTTTATGTCCTCAACTAAAGTCCTCTCTCAGTGTGAACTACTGTAAAGAGCGCTAAGGACTTAAAAGTGCATTTATTAAGCAGAAATAAATGTTTCTGACCTGTAAAGTGTCTAGCCCTCGATTTAGCGGTAATAGTAGTTGTAGTCCTCAACCCTATAAAATATGACATACTGATTCTGAGCATGTGTGGAGTGCAAATCTCTCAATGTAAAATTCCTGTTCAGTCACTAAAAAGGAGTTTGTTTCTCTGTCTGAGCTCATGCAGAAACATACTGCAAGCATTCAGTAGCAGATTTGTTGTTATTTTCATAATTATAACAACTTCTGATCTCACCTATGATCTTTTCTGGAGCATGAGGAATAACCACACCTAAAGGCAAAATTCTGAATTTACATCCCAATACAATTTGCTTTGGAACTTTGAGGGGGTGGGGCTGCTTCATGCTGCTTGGTTGCTTTCTGTGGTGAAGACCAATTAAAACCAGTAGTGGTATGTTGGCACTTGATCTCGACTTCTTTAATTTACCAGTGGGGCAAGTTAAGGGACAAAAACACAGGAATTCACAACCTCCAATTCCCCTCACTTGACCTGTATGTCGTATTTCTGAATTCCTAACTGGTGAAAAATGGGCAAGTCAGAGCCAGTCAGGTGCCAAACAATGCACAACCACATTGAAAAATGGTCAAGTTCGTTTATCCTTTGATCCGTAAGTAGAGGATGTTCCTGTTTAATCTGCAAGCCACAGGCTGTTGTTGTATTTTATATACAAAAAGCAGCTATCTTCCCTGAACATAAAAAGGATTCTACATACTGCTCAGCTGGTTGAAAGGTTTAGGATTACATTTGTTTTTATTAGGAAGGCTCCTCTCCAAGAGAAGGCTGGTTATAAGCCAGTTCCACAGCCATCTGCTAGGTTTGCATTTCTCCAAACTTTAAAAATACTTGCTAACTTTTTTTCTGAAGGAAGGTGCAATATATGTACTTCAGGTCAGGTGTAGCCGACATGGTGCCATTCAGATGTTGCTGGACTACAAGCTTGTGTTCTCTTGCTCCAGAGGGTAGGACTAAAACCAATGGATTCAAGTTACAAGAAAGCAAATTATAACTAAACATCGGTGTGAACTTTCTGGCAGTAAGAATGGGCTCCCTAGGGAGGTTGTGGGCTTTCCTTTTAAAGCAGAGCTTGGATAGCCATCTGTCATGGATGCTTTAGTTGAGATTCCTGAATTGCAGGGAGCTAGACTTCTTGTTTCTTGGAGTTCTTTCCAACTGTACAGTTCTATGACTGGTCATGTTGGTTGGGACTGATGGGACCCAACAACATCTTAGCATATTGGTCACCCCTGGTTTATGTGGAATGTACATTTTTACATTTTTACATCAACTGACACCTTATGTAAAATTCACCAGAAACCTAAACCCAAGGAGCTGGTTAGTTAATGTTAATCAATATGTAAAACTTGGCCGCACCACATCCTATTGTCACACAACTTCTTTCCAACTGATGAAGAAGGTGAGTGAAACAAGGCTGCAGAAAGCTGCAGCTTTTACAATCAGCAGATAAAGGCAAGGAGATGTTTTGCAATTCTGGACCTAGATTACGGGATTTACTCCAGTCCATCTTAGTGGAGATTCAGCACAGAAAACCTCAATCTCTTAGTTAGATAATTCTCACAACAAAATTGATTGTGTACACATATCCATAGACTATGGGAAAGCCATACTTTGAGCTTGCTCAACCACAAGGTCAACAAAAAATTGTTTGTATAAGTAAGCATATTCTGCTATAAGCATATTCAAGTTTGTGGCCTAACTCCTAGCCTAGAAACATCACCCAGTAGCTGTGATCCTTACAGAAAAGTGGACAGAAATAGGGTGAGTAAACACACTATACCTTCAAAGCATGTTTGAAGCACATTCATTCCCTCAAAGAATTCTGGGCACTGTAGTTTGTTAAGGGTTGCTGGGAGTTTTAACTCTGTGAGGGCAAACTGCAGTGCCCAGAATTCTTGGAGGGAATGAATGTGTTTCGATCAAGCTTTAAAGATATGGCATGTACACAGCCAAGATCTCATGATGTCAAAGGAACAAGGGGGTTCCTTGGGGGAGGCTGTGAGGACACTTGAGTTAGCCCTGGCCCCCTGCTGCCTGTGCATTTAGTGTGTGTCAGAAGGGGGAAGTACTATACCTGTGTAGTGTTCTTCCATACCTGACTAGCCAAGGTCCCCTCTCTTGTACAGTAGCTATATCTGCATATTTCAGAATGCATGTAGAGCCGCTTCTGGCTTGTGCTGAACATGCACATAGTGGGGTGTGTGTTTGTGTGCGCTAACTGTGTGGTGGTGTGTATGTGTCCGCTGGTTACTTGATAGATTAATGAAATTACTGTGTACTTTAATCCCCTCAAGCTCCCTGCTGGAGTCTGAAAGAGAACCAGCAGAGCAATGTGAAAACCAAAACCTTTGGCTAACGCTGTGACCATTAATCCAATACTTGTTAATTGCATTTCTTTTTCTGCTTCTGTATTGCCCGGGATGGTGGTAGAGTGGGAATGACAAGGCACTGTGCAATATAAATCTTTTAAAAACTGCATAGAATTGACCAACACAATGGTGAAAGAGGGTGGAAAGCATTTATTTACCTCCACAGGCAATTAATTGGGTGTGGTAAGACGAGATGAGACAGGTATCACAAAACAAAACAGCGCTCCTGAGATAAGTGATTTCAAAATCTATAGTTGCCTCTAAACATTCCCAACATTCAGGGTGGTCATGCTTGGCGTGTGGATTTTGCATTATAGAGAGAGGGTTGTAAGCTCCACAGATTCCAGACATTTTCCAGTCTCTTGCCTCTGACTCAGCTTGCCATTAACAGTGGATGTATCATTTTGACTTTCTGCTTCAGGTGCAAAAACTACCTAAGGGCTGATCTGCACTTCATAGTAGCAAGAACATTTGCTGCTGTTTTACACAACTGTTCCCTGCGGGGCAAAGAGGAAGGAGATGCAGATCTCAAAACATGCAGCAAGCTCATCCCAGAGGCTAGCAGTCAGTTGCAGGGAATATGGATGGAGAATGCAGCCAACATACCTACTTCTGTACATCTCTTGGATAATTTCTTGAGCAAGCAATTTATAGTTTTTAATAACAATAGTAATGCAAATTAGCCCTAAACCTAGCAAAGTTGGCTGATGTCAGTGTTTCAAAATAGACATATTCTCTGCCGGCAAAACTCCATTTATGCTTCATTTTTTTTTACTTGTTCAGATGACAACTTACAACAGTACCATATCCCCAGTTCAATTTTTGCCTCAGCTGTGAACCTGATATTATATTTATTTTGGAATGTCACTATCTCAGCCTCCGGGCAGCAATATGCAAATAATAATGCTGACCTACCTCACAGGGCGTAGGACATGGGTGGCGCTGTGGTCTAAACCACAGAGCCTAGGGCTTGCTGATCGGAAGGTCGGCGGTTCGAATCCCCGCAATGGGGTGAGCTCCTGTCTAGTTCGGTCCCAGCTCCTGCCCACCTAGCAGTTCGAAAGCACGTCAAGTGCAAGTAGATAAATAGGTACCGCTCCAGTGGGAAGGTAAACTTAGTCATGCTGGCCACATGACCTGGAAGCTGTACGCTGGCTCCCTCGGCCAGTAAAGCGAGATGAGCGCCGCAACCTCAGAGTCGTTCGCGACTGGACCTAACGGTCAGGCGTCCCTTTACCTTTACTTCACAGGGCATTATTGAGATAATGTGTCTGATGCACTGTAGAGATTCCAGAACACTACACATGCACATTCTCCACCCACCACTCTCTCTCACACACATCATTACTAGTTTTCCCCGAGTATAAAATGCAGAAAAATCTGGAAAACCAAATGTGCCTTTTGCAAATATGCAACACAGGGAAGACATGCATGGCTTACATATATATTAAATTAAGAAAACAATATTATTTAGAAGACAGTGCTTGTATGTTCCATAGCTTCTCAAGCCAAAACAAATCCAAAATTGAAAATTTGCCACTTGACTTCCTGAAGTACTGTGCTAGTCAGTGCTTCCACCCCCCCAAAAAAAATATGTTTAGGGGTATTCTCATTTTCCTACACATATTGAAATACTGTCCCTCCATGAGGCCAAACTTAGATTCACAAAATGTTTAGGGGTATGTGTACCCCTGCGTCCCACCCCCCAAGCACTGGTGCTAGTAACCCTCTAGGAGTGTAGTGTTGTGACTTTGCTGACAGCTTTCGGGCACTGTGTTTTTAGCTTCAATTATGGTATACATTCCTAGCAGCAGCCTGCCGCATGGCTTTCCCTCCATAAACCATTTTCACTGAAGTTCTTGCTCATGCACCCTCTGTGTGGCCTCCTCTTCACGATACCTCTCAGTTAGCAATGGACTTAACTCATTAAATTGGGATTAGGAAGGTTTGGTGTTAAATGTCAGCAAAGGGTCTTCAGGTCTGCCTGAGCAGATGGAGAACCAGGGTAATAAGCCAACGGGTAGGGCTCAGGAATTTTCAAGTTGTTTGTTTTCAAAGTACATTCCTGGAACAAAATCAGATTTCCAGAATGCTCTCATTCTGCAAACAAGGGTTGTGATTTTTCTTTCTTTTATTTTCTGTTGAAAACAGAGTTTTGTCTTCCAAGCTGTAGAAATGTAGAAACAATTAAATATAATGTAAAAGTAATAATATATTATTTATGATATAAACAGAAATACAATACATCTCACCGTAGCTGAGAAACCTATGACCAGGTGAGCTGCATGCTTGGTTATTCTGCTGTCCAGGTGCTTATTATTATCTAATTTTATTAGAGTTTATAAAGAGAGATATAAAACATAATACCACACACACACAATATATATATATATATATATATATATATATATATATATATCCAATATTAATCTAAATAAAATAAAAACATAGAGGAAAAAAGGAAAAGGAAAAGGTAGGGAGGAGAAAGGAAAAGAAGAGAAAATGAGAGAAAATGATAAGAAAGAGATAGAAAACAAAAGAGAGAATAGAAAAGATAAAACACATAAGTTAAAGACATTCTGATTCTTTATCTGTCTGCTATATATAAACAATAGTCACCTAATCCACCCCAACAAAACCACATTATATAAACATTGTCTTCATTCCCCAAATCCATATCTCATTGTTTCATTTTCTTTTTCACGCAAAAGTGCTTATTGCTAATGGGCAACTTTGAGGCCTCTTCTGCTCTCCTCTCTTTACCTTTAAACCATAATTGGACCAGTGCAGCCTTTCAAATAAAGGGAGTCCTTCAAAGAGACCATAAATAATGCTGTAAAGTGGGACCCATAATCACAGAGCTAATAAAGACATTTACCAGAGATTCTATCTATTAGCTTGATGGAGCATTGGTTCAATTATTTATTCATCTCTATAAATCACCCCACAAAAAAAGCAACTAGGCAATTTTCACATTAAAATTAAGGATGGGGCAGATCCATACATGCAAATTCGGTGCTTGTAAACCCAAAGCAGAAGCCTTATCTAGTAAGAGCAGTAAGATACGCCACTTCCTGATCTCTCCTAATATCAGTTTGCAACTTAGCAAGAGGGATCCATGTGGGAACAGGATGCATAGATTTCCCGTCCCCTATGTACCAAAGTCTCCTGCAAGGGGGGTGTGTGTGTGTGTGTGTGTGTGTGTGTGTGTGTGTAGTGTGTGTGTATGTGTGTGAAATTCCCTCATCCATACATGGCTCCAGTATTTCACATGCAGCCCTGAATGTTGATAAGCATCTGTTGGAAGGCGAGAAGATGATAGACCAAACTAGTCATGGCATGCAGGCCACGACTCTAGATGCTCTTATTTAGGAATAAACTTTATTGAACTCAATGATCCTTATTTCTGAGAAGGCTTGTTTAGGATTGCCCTGGCAGTCACATAGCAAAAGCAACATCAGGACACTGCAGTATTGAATAGAGGACTAGTAGGAAAGTTCTTTCTCTTCTAGCTGTCTTTTTGCACACTCAGAAGTTGTCCCTGAGCTACTTCCCCTACCCCAGTAAGAGGTGTCTGTATTGTGTTCCCCAAGGGCATTTTGCCCTTTCTATGTGTGGGGTGACTGTATGTATCTGGGCTAGTTTCGTATATCCACAGATTTCAGAAACAAGACATAGCTTGTCTTTCCAGTAACATTTATGTAAACCTTGACAACAAAATACTTGCTTGAGGCAACCCTCTTTTGAAGAAAGGTGCCATAGAAACTCCACCCAACCTGCAGATGCTAGCAGTGGTTTCTGTACATAAAGTGGCATGTTTCTTGGATGCAGTGCTTTTTCTTTCTTTCAGAGGGTACTCAAGGGTATGCAGTACCAGCACCTCTTTATGTTGTTGTTAAAAAGTGTGCCACTTACTGTAACGACTTCATGGTGAGTACTGGCACCTATTTTTCTAGGGGGAAAAGCACTGCTTGGATGCATTGAGTTTTCTTAACACAATAGAGGGGAAGATGCACAAGATACAGGAGAAAAGACAGCAGCAGCTAAAACTATTAGTCTCGGTGGCCATATGATAATGTAAGAAGAGCCTGCTAGATCATGCCAAAGACTTATCTAGTCCAGCACCCTGTCTTCATAGTGGCCAAACAGATGCCTATGGGAAGCCTGTAAGCTGCACATGAACACAACAGCACTCTTCCAACTAGCAATTCCCATCAACTTGTAGTTTAGCACCCCTGGGTTCAGAGGCAGTACAGCCACTGGATACCAGTTGTTGGGAAACAGCAGAAAAATGTGTTGAATTAATGGCCTGCTTGTAGGCTTCCTAGAGGAATCCAGTTAATCTCTTACAGTTTATGCATCTCTTCTTAAAAGTAAGCTCCTGGGATTTATTTCCCAGTAAGCAAAGATGGCAGCCTTGCACAATAATACATTTTAAACTAGATAGGTCCTCAGATTTATTATTGTTCAGCTGGGTGCAGCCTATCAGGCATGTATTTGAACCCAGCTTCCAGGTGCTTGACTGACCTTGTTTGTTTGTTTGTTTAGTAGTCCTAGGTGGGCAGCAAAAAAAAAAAAAAAAAAAAAAGGAGGTTTATCAGGGTCTTGACTGACATAGCCAGCATATCTATCACACTTGTAAAACATTTAAATTGGACGTCATCTGGGATTCAGATAATGCCCATGCCAGGAAAAATTCTTGCATTCAGAAAGCATTTGGGGTGATAGCATAGCACAAGTAGGTTTTTCACTAACACAGAGCACACAGCCAGCCCAGTGTGCTTGTTGTGGAAAGCACATATTAACCCTACTTAGTTGTTTGCCCACTCATGGTAAAGGCGCAAGATCCCTCTGCCAGTAAATATACTGGCAAAGCTAGTTCATCCCTGCTCCCCCACTTTTATTAGCACAATCCATTTGCAGGGATTAACAGAACTAGTTTCTCTGCTTCACTTCCACTTGTCTCAGTGACTGGGCTGGCGACTCTTTTCGTCACCACCTAGGTGCTGTTGTAAGCAATTCTTCATATAAGCACCCACCCAAAGATGACTTTCTTCCAAATCCTAACCTCTCTGTGTTCCTAGCACATAGGTTCAAATCTAGCTGTGAGCCTTGAACTGCTCCCCAGTCTTTGAAGTTTCTTGGCCGGACTGTGCTGTAAGCCTGATTACAGCCCCTCCCATGTTTCCGAGTCTTTACAAAAATGCTCCTCATTGCCTGTCTCTCCTCTGAGAGCTCTGAATGTTCACTTGTCTCCATCAATAATATAATTTGCTTCCTGTGCAGAAAAAAAACACCCCAAACAATGGAGAGAAGGCAGAATTAAGCCATGGCTTCCTGCAGGCTCATTGTCTTTTGGATCCTGTAATTCAGGTGCAAGCTGTGTGTGTTCATTTATTTGTTGAGCACCTATGGGGAACGGAATGAAAATCTATCTCTGTCAACTTCTTATCAAAGAATGCTTGTCATAACAATCATTTGCTTGGCCTTTGGAATCCCTGCACATCTTGGCCAAATTTTTTCAGGCTGGGTGAAGACCAGAAAAGGCAAAGCATATCCAGCACACTACAGCCTTGTTTGTTCCCGTTCTAAACTTTATGGACCCAGCCTGTGCTGGAGTAAATCTGAGCAGGCTTGTTAACTTTGGTTGAGCTACAGTGATTTATATTAGTTGAGAATTTACAGGCTTTAAAAATAGATGGAGGGAGACAGTGCAACATGATTAATTCAGTATTAATTTGTAAATGTTTGCACATCATTCAAATCGTGCCTCACTGGAGTATACAAAAAAATGCCAGCAAAAGGCCTACATCACAGGTTTTTCAACACAATTATAGCAAGTCTCTTGAAGGCTAAGACCTTACCTAAAAAGTATCTCTTTGATCATCAGTGGCTTGACAATCATAAAGCACAAGCTGATGTCAATAGGTCACCTTGCCATGGAGCGATACCCTAGGTCTCTGCTCAGGTTGCTTGGCAACTGGCTTCAGTCCCCTGTGCATCACAAAGCTTATGAGCTGGTATTATGCAAATGCATATCACATCAAGGTTAGTTTACCTGGGATGCTGAACAGGTCTTGTAAATGTGGAGGAAGAAGTCACTGACAAGTGAAGGCATGTTGCGTTGCTCTCTTACAGAATTTGGTTGACATACAATCATTAATTTTATTTATTGATTGTACTAATACCCCACTGTGTCTCCTGTTAGCCTTAGGTGCCTAAAAACCACCCAACATAAATATCATAAACCAATAATTAAAATTACAACCAATCAACATCAACTTTTAAAAACACAGCCATGAAAACAATAAACTCTTTGAGATCTACAGTTAACCACCAAATGCCTGGCACAATAAAAATATCTTTAAGCGATGCTGAAACGTTAGCAGTGTTTGAGTGAACTAAGGTCAGGTGGGAGAGAGTTCCATAGGGAGGCCCTTTCTTGTGCCATTGCCTCACAGGTCTTGCTCATTGGTGGCACTGTGAGCACCCACAAACCTTAAAAGGAAAGATGGGGAGATATTGGGTACAGTACTTGGGTCCCAGATTGTGTAGGGTCTTATACCTTGAATTAGGCATGGTGGCTAACAGGAAGTCAGTGCACAGTACTAAATACATCAGTATAACATTTTCTTGCTGCCTTGTGTAACTGCAAAGTGCAATGCAAATATCTACATTGCCCCTCAAACAATAGGTTGTTTTTGGACTGATTCTTCTCTCCTTCCCCACCCCCAAGACATATCAATCTGTCCTTTCTAAAAATCATGAGTCAACAATATTTAGATACCCAAACCAATTTCAGGACAACTAGTTATTGACCTAGAGAATAGCTAGTGATTTAGGAACATATTGGGATGTATGAAAGTCACCAATACAAAGGTAAAAGGTAAAGGAACGTCGCCTCCCTCGGCCAGTAAAGCGAGATGAGCACCACAACCCCAGAGTCATCTGCAACTGGACCCTGACAGTCAAGTCCAGTTGCAGACGACTCTGGGGTTGTGGTGCTCATCTCGCTTTACTGGCCGAGGGAGGCGACGTTTGTCCATAGACAGTTTTTCTGGTTCATGTGGCCAGCATGACTAAGCCGCTTCTGGTGAACCAGAACAGCACACGGAAATGCCGTTTACCTTCCTGCCAGAGTGGTATCTATTTATCTACTTGCACTTGGACATGCTTTTGAACTGCTAGGTTGGCAGGAGCAGGGACCAAGCAACGGGAGCTCACCCCATTGCGGGGATTCGAACCGCCAACCTTCCAGTCAGCAAGCCCTAGGCTCAGTGGTTTAGACCACAGTGCCACCCGTGTCCCCTAATACAAAGGTACACAGTTTTAAAATTGGAATTTTAGTATGGCACCTTGTTGGGCTTTTTAGGCCTGGGATATAGCCAGTGCTATTCTTCTAGAAAAAGAGGTGCCAGAACTCACATGGAGGGGGAAAAAAGAGCCCTGGGAGTAGCATAGGTAATATACTTTCTTGCAAGGCTTTCAGAAAACACAACTGGTTTGGACGTTCTAAATATAAGAATCCTCTGAAGCAAGCCAGAACACCCTGTAAACATACATTCCTGTTTATTCAACCAGTTTTGTTAGTTTTACATTCTGCTAACAATAGAAAATCTTGACAAATCCACTCATCAGAGGATGGTTTCAGCAGCCGTCAGGTCATAATTGGTCTTTGTGTTTCAGCTAATCAGAAACTCAGTTTAAGAAACCCATCTAAACTAGTAGACCAGCCCTAAAGGTGCAACTACAAAGGCAATCTTCCTGATCAGATATGTTATTTCAATGAAACTGTTCCCCACAAACACGATGGCACTTGTGCTTCAGTCATTTTTGGTTCCCCATTGACTTGTCTGTGCAGAAAGCTGGAAAGCTCCTATGCTAACTCTACTCAGATATATTCATACAGGGTGAGTTGGTGGATACGTGGATGGAGACCAGGGTGGGGAGAGTTCAAAATCAACAGGGATCAAAACAGAAAGCATTTTACATCATTTGAAATTAAAACTTCTGGTTCTTAGAACATCTATTATGCCGACTCTTCTTTGTAATCGTAAGAACTGGTGCCAGAATTTGCTTTCCCTCCATAATCCCTCCGGACCCCTTTCCGCCCCTTGAGCCATGTCTTTTAGATGGTAGGCTTGAGAGTAGTGACTGTCGTGTTTTTTATTATTATTCTGCAAGTCCTTCTGGGACCCACTTTCATTTGAAGAGCAGGGTAAAAATGTTTTTAAAACATCACCACCATCTTATTTCAATCCCTGTTGTTTTGATGATGAATTCTTTGCTAGTGAGTTGGCTTTTGAAATTCTTTATACCCTTTGAAACATCAGGCTCTTCTCTGTCCCCTGGCAAATATCTGGTGCTAGTCTCTGCTTAAGTGAAAGAAGCAGAGTTGCTTCATGCTGGGGCATCCGTAATACCTTTGGTACAGATATGTGTGTCTTGGAAAGTACACTGCACAGCACGTTGATTGAAAGAAATGCTAAGTCCTTCCATACTCTAGACTGCACAAACAAGTCTTGAGAAAATTGCTGTTGTGTCTCTCTTTTTTTAATCAGCCCCTATAGGAATAAAATGCAAATCTTCCCTTAACCACATGTTGTGCTGCTAAAGGCATATTTGCTAAGAACAAGTTTGTTCAGTGTGCAGTAGTGCTGCTTGATAACAGTTCTCAGTGCTCTGCGTAGCAAAGTTAACCACTATGCTATAGCTTCGGATCCCAGTGAAATTGGCAGCATTCTCAAAGAGCTCTTTGGACTGAAAAGTGTGCGAATGCTGTTAGCGCTTTTTAAAGGTTTCCCACAGCTCAAAATATATTTATAGAGGCTGTAGATGGTAGAAGATCAACTGTCACGGACATTTGCCCCTATCCCCGCTGCAAAATAAAATTATTAATAGGCAGCACAACATAGCAGTTAGAATTCCCTTGCTTGGGATCTGTCACAATAGAGAAAGAGCCCTCTGTGTGTTTACATTTGCGTAAAAGGCATTTGTGTGTGTGTGTGTGTGTGATGGGAGGAGATAATATATCCTGTTTGATTAGAACATAGGAAGCCATCCAGAGAGACATGGGACTGAGCAAGATTTGTAGACCTGCTCCAGCCTGTCTGCTTGTTCTATAGGGTGGGCCCGTTATATTTAGTTATTATTGTCTTGGGGTCTCAGTATTTAATATTTTACATCTGTAACGTTAACAGAAAACAACAAACATATTAAAAAACACACATCTATCTATCTGTCTGTCTGTCTGTCTGTCTGTCTGTCTGTCTGTCTATCTATCTATCTATCTATCTAATCTATCTACACACAGAGAGAGAACAATCTAAAGAATTACTTATAATTTTTTGTCCATCAAATGTTTGTTTGGCCCACCTCTTGAATGGAGTGCTTACCTCTGAATGTTAGCCTACAAAAAGCCACAATGTGATAAAATGGGTTGGTTGCCCTAAATCATCTGCGTGGGCCTCCCTTCTCCTTGATTTAGATCAGACCGACTGATTTAGTTCTATAATTTACAGGCCACACCTCATCAAGTCAGAGTGATGCTACTGCAGTTTCAAAACAATGCATAAAATATATAACAATAACTAAAACAATTAATTAACTGAGCATCTTTAGCTGTTGGGCTGCTTTATGCAGTGTACAAGTTATATATTTATTTGAGTACGAACAAAACATTTCAATTGATTTTCAATAAAACCCATTGGTACAATTATACATTTATATTTTATACAATTAAAAACTACCATTGCCTGAATTTTATTCAACTCACGAGAAATAAAAGTATGTTAAATAAAATAACAGACATGACAATTACATTAACACGATTCCAAAGGCACAAACTTCCTCACACGAACGTCCATATAACCAGCTGCATTTTTCACAACTCCATTTCCTGGGGATAGGACACTGATTCATAAATCACAGTGGGAGGCTTATGCCCATCGCCAGCTTTTTTGTTTTGTTTTTGGTAGTGGTAAGTTCTGCTATGGCAGATCAACTACCTCTCCAAATTTCCCCAACAGTGAAATGCTCCATTTTCACATTCTTGAACATGGCTATAAAACAGGGGTCGGGGAGCATTTTTTCAGACCAAAGACCTCATTCCCTTCTGTACAACCCCTAGGGTCCAGATGCCTGTGGTTAATGGGTTCAGAGGCAAAAGTGGGCTAAGTTATGAAAGTGAATATTACCTTTGTACAGTATACTAGTTTCTACACAAACTCATCCACCCTCCCATCTTCCATCCAGGAAAGCAAAAAAGTATTATCAGAGTTTAAAGACACATTCCAGCCAGGCAAAAATACTTGAGTAAAGTGCAAAGCAGGGCTCATGGGGAGATTGCCCTGGGGAAAGTAGGTGTGGTTTGGGGAGTGTCCCAAGCAGCAGACAGACAAGGCCTAGAGACCCCAGGCCTGAGGTTCTCTACACATAGAGAACCGAGTTAAACTTGAGGAACATTGCAAAGCAATATCTTGCCAAGGCATAGCTGGCAAATCACAAGCTGCTGGTTAATACACTGGTGCTTTATGATGTCATTGCCACCATGGAAACGGCATTGTCCACACATGAGTATTCACCAGGGGCCTGCAGAAAAGCACAGAAAGCTGAGAGAGGAGACAACATCTTGAGTCTGTCAAGGTCATCGGAACAGCTCCAGCAATCAGAACAGCAAAATGTATAGCCATGGAAAGGAAAAGGGAAGCCGACAGACAGAGCCTCATCCCTCTGGAAGCAAATGTCTAGAAAAGCTCATTTCAATGGATGAGTGTGCAAAACACATTATCGATAGTGCATTAACGAAGATACAGAAGCAGCTATTGGACAAAAGCAAGCATGGTGGAGCTCCTAAGCCAAGTAGTTCTTCATTTGGCTTCAATCGCCCCGATACTAATTTTGAGAGGGGAACGGGAACGGGAAGCATGGGCTCCAAGTTCCCGAACCTTAGCCCTTCGAGACGAGGGGGGCGGCAGGAACCTCAACACCAACCTCAACACCAAGAACCTAGAAAGGAAGATCTTACAAGTATCCTCTCGTCAACCATCCAGAAGGTGATGCGTGAAGCTGTTTCCAATGCAGAAGACAATTCCAGCAGCACAAACAGGGGCCACCGACAGGCCCCTCCTCCTGAAAGCAGGCCCCAGAGGATAAAGGCCGTTGCAAAACAAAATGCGAATCCATGGGAGATGTATGGCAACATGGACCCTATGGAGATGCTGGATATTGACCAACTGGTGAAGTCTATGACCAAGTTGTGTCTCTTAGAGACTGGGGGCAATGGCTCCAACTTAGCCAGTGGTGACACATCACATAAGCAATACAGTGGTTCATCCCAACATTTAGGAGTGCCAAGGAGAGCTTCCCTAGTAAGAGCAAATATGAGGCAAATGGGTCCGAATGGGGTGATCGTGACTAACCAGAATGGCGAAAGCGATTCACTGAACAAAGAGCTCCAGGCTGTCCTCCAGTGGATGGTGGCTTCTCACTTCAATGTGCCCAACCTGACATTCTTAAATGACAGAGAAGGAGAGCTGGCTGATCTTCCACGGCTGGCTCAGAAGGCAACCAAGAAGGGCTACAGCGTGGGAGATATCCTTCAGAGAGTAATGAGGTACCTCGAAAGAGTGCAGATGGAGGAAGCGATGGGGAAAAGGCCTCAGTGTGGACTGATCCGCTGGCTTCTTGCCAACTTATAAGAGCCACCTCTTCCCTCTCATATTAATTCGTCCCAGCAACAGGCACCCACAACCACACTTTGCGAATGCACCCGATATGTACGTACCACCATAGCATGACTGCAAGCAATGACGCACCAAATTCATCTGATCATTCTACATGATAGCTGGGCAAGATCGTCAATAAAAGACATTTTATTAAAGTGAGAATTTGGGAGAGAGAGTCCATTTTATTCATCGTTAGTTGAACTGAGGCTTACAAAAATGTAGAGACCCTGGTAGTCGATGTCTGTGCAGTTGTGCTTGTTTTTGTTAGGAGGGTTCATGGTCTCTATTGCAGGGCTGCAGAGGGGTAACCTGGGGTGTGGGGCAAAACATCATCCTGGGGTCCTCCTCATGCCCCCCCAGCTGCCAGTGGGTAACATGGAACATTGGCATAATACCTATACAGTTTAGTACGTAGTATTTGATTATTATAAATTTATTAATAACCACGAATGCTGATTTGCTATGTAGGCAAATGGTTTGTCTATCTAGTGAACTGGCACTCGTGGTTGTTAATTAATTTAATCTGCTTTATCTAACCTACTTTACTGAAATGTAAAAAGGAATATTGTACAACCTTAGGAAATTACAAATAACCATATTATTTATAAACGGTATGCTCACTAAAATGAAGAGCAGAAACGATCGAACATTCTCACAATTCAAACAAAATGTTGCTTTAATACAGCATTTAAAGAATCACCTGATACTTACACAGTTGGCCAACTTGAATGGCTCCTTCCTTGCTTTCATTTCTCATGAGCCTATTGAAATTGTCAAAGAAATTTGCCTAGCAAGCTCACTTTTGGCTGAGAGCATAATAAGGTGGTTAAGGCTTTCTTGCCCTGTAGTAGAACTTAGGTTATGCCCTATCACTTCAATGGGAAAACACTGGGTTGTTGGTTGGATATTGAGCTGGTGGCTGAATATCACTCATGCCCTGGCTCCCCCAATCTTACCCTTGGTAATGACTGGCTGGGTGGGGTGAGATCATAGGGAAGCACTGCTTGAAGTAGCCCATGTGCTGCCCATCTCCCAGCCTTTCTCTTATTTATTATTTATTACATTTATATAGCACCATATTCTTCCAAGAAGCTCAATGTGGTGTACATGGTTCTCCCCTCCCCATTTCATCCTCACAGCAACCCTGTGAGGTAGGTTAAGCTAAGAGATGGTCACCCAGTGAGCTTCATGGCTGGGTGAGGAGGATTCAAACCCTGGCCTCCTAGGTCATAGTCCAACACACACTAACCATTATGCCACACTTTGCCTTGGAGCTCCAACCAACTGTCAGGAACATAGGCAGCAAAAGCCAACTTGTGCTTGCCATTTCTTCTTGGCTCCTAGATGGAGGACAATGGGGGGAAGTGCTCCTTTTTGTATTGACTCCGTCTCAAAGATGCAGCGTGAGATCAGGGATAAGACCCCATGTCTTGGGGTTGGGCCATGCCCATGTAAGAGAGGAAAAAAGGGGAAGTTCTGATCACATTTGACTCTGGCTTCACCCATCATTAATTCCATTCTGGCTTGGAATTTTCCTGGGATTTAGCACAGAAAAAAAAGCTGCCCAGCTCATTCTTGACCAGTTTCAGTTTAATAAAGGTATGCTCGCTCATCTAACGCAAGCAACATGAGGATGCAAGTGAGCATTCTTTGGGTAATGTCATTTGCCAAAATAGATTTTCCAGAACTTTCATGTAAATTGGTTCAAGGTGCTTTTTTATGTGCCACAATTTTGAGTCTTTTTTAATTTTAAGAAGAAAGCCAAAGCTGCTTGACATAGTACTCCATTAGCCAAATGCCCATCTAAGTATGATACACTAACTGAGCATAGGTCACAATGCTTCCTTCATCTGCATCAGATGACTGTAAAGGGCCCCTAGCCTTCTGGGACCCTGAGGCACTCCAGTTGTCTCTCTCTCTCTGCACCCATGACTTACTGCCATGTCATGTACTGCTGTGTGATGAGCAAGGAAGTGAGATGGACTTGTTTCCACAGGACTAGAGCAGTGCCTATTCGGAGGCCTCTAGCAATCCACAAGGGCCAATGAGGCGACTGGTTTATGCTGGTAGCCCTCTGCTAGCCATACCTGTATACTATATGGACTGGGCCTGCCCCATCACTGATGTTGAGGACCACTACTTATAAGCCACATGCAGAGTTTTGCTAGATGTGCATGTCAATGGGAGGTTCTGAGTGCTCTTAGTTTAGCATTCTAGAATGTTGGAACCAATAACACCCGGAACCTTCCATTGGCATGCAGATGAAGCAAACTCTGCATGCAAGGATTTAATCCATGTTCTTAGTAGATGTTGTGAAAAATTTGGGGGCATCTTTTACTGGACTCTGAGGTAGAGTGGAAGAAGGAACTGGACATGTAGGGAATTAGAGGGAAGAGGCATACAGAAACACAGGAGTTTTCTCGCTGGATTTCCCAGCTTTTAATAAATTTGCATGATTTCTTGTTCTGTTTCACACCAATGAGGTCTCAGTCTAGTGTGCACTTACAACTAAATTTAATGCAGAGGTTTCATGAGATTGTGTGGCAGGAAACCCACCAGATGTTGCACTATGAAGATAACTGAGCTTGAGATCCTCTACTAATGTCAGAAGTATAATTCCATCATTTATTCAGAGCACATTTGTATCCTTATATCCAGACATATCAGATAATTTAAGTTTGAATCATGGATAATTTATTGTATGTATGTATGTATGTATGTATGTATGTATGTGTCCAGTTCTGGCCACTACAATTTAAGAAGGATATTGACAAGCCAGAATGTATGCAGAAGAGGGTGACGAAGATGACCAAAGGTCTGGAAACCAAGATTTGTGAGGAACAGTTGAGGGAATTGGGTATGTTTAGCCTGGTAAAGACCAAGATGAGATATGATAGCCATCTTCAAATATCTAAAGGGCTTTCACATGGAAGATGGAACATGCTTATTTTCTCCTGATTCAGAGGCTAGGACCCAAACCAATGAATTCAAGTTGCAAGAAAGGAAATTCCCACTAAACATCAAGAAGACCTTTCTGACAGTAAGAGCTGTTCAGCAGTGGAACAGACTCCCACAAGAGGTGGTGGACTCTCCTTCCCTGGAGGCTTTTAAGCAGAGGCTGGATGGGCATCTGTCATGGATGATCTAGTTGAGATTCCCACATTGCAGGGGAGTGGTGTTGTCAGCCCCCTCAATATTCCTTAGCAGGGGGTTCAACAACCCCAACATTGAGGGGGAAGAGGAGGCCAAACCGCCAAGCCCAGTGCAGCATCAAAGGCAGGCTGCTGTTGAAAACAGCAAGTTTCCAAAACTGAATAGGTAGTACCTCCGTTTCTGTGCCCTGCCACTTTGGCCACTACTGCACCTAATGAGAAGCCGCACAGGACCTGTGGCTTCAATGTGGACAGTTCCTAGAATCCTCCTGGATATCATAGTAGATTCTAGATCACCCTTCAGTTCTTGTGGGGAGCAGGATGAGAGCTTCCCCTTCCACTTTGGACAAAGTTAGCACCAGCAGTTAAAGGTTCCTAGTGGCCCTGGTTCAGCATAATCCAGTCTTTTGCCTCTATTTGCTTTGCGTATCCAGATTTTGCTTCTGCCTTATCTACTCTTGCTAATCATCATCATCATCCCTGTGGCTGAAAATTCTTCAGTTACTTAGTGGCAAGAGAAATGTACTCTCCACGTCCTCAGAGGGAGCCTCCAGTTTACGAATATTTCCTGTGTTCCTGACTTCTGTAATAGTTTCCATGGCTTAACTCTGAGAAGCCACGGAAAAAGCTAACAATGGACGTCACATACTGAATAATGCCCTTAGAACCATGCCCACAGACTTCCTTTGATAAGCGTATGAGGTATTTGAAACAACAGTGTGGTAAATAAATTCTTCTGACCCTTTCTCCATTAGTAGGTTAATGTTTCAGATGTGGCAGAACAGGAAGCGTTCCCCCCCCCCCCCAGAGTGTGGTGATTCCGGTACACGTACTAGGAACATAACATTTTAAATACGGCCTCATGAAATCAAAAGTGTTATATCTTCTTTTATATTCCTGCCGGGCAATTAAGTATTATGTCACCAGTTGGCTACTTTTAATTTTTTCCCCATAAAACAAGAAATGGCAAATGAAGATGGATTACAGTTTTCACCATTATTCAGATTGATAATGTTTTTACTCAAATCCCATCTGGTGTCATTTTGAAAAATTCAGTATT
This sequence comes from Podarcis filfolensis, assembly GCF_964270895.1. NCBI lineage: Eukaryota > Metazoa > Chordata > Lepidosauria > Squamata > Lacertidae > Podarcis > Podarcis filfolensis. The sequence continues at coordinate 22,345,975 of NC_139612.1, forward strand.
AATTTCTAGGATTCCATGCCTGCTGAGAATGCTCAGTCATCAGTGAGGAAGAGCTAAACTCAGTTGTAGAGCATCTGCTTGGCGTGCAGAAGGTTCAATCTCTGGTATCTCCAGGCAGGGATGAGAAGAAGAGTTTGGATTTGATATCCCTCTTTATCACTACCCTAAGGAGTCTCAAAGCAGCTAACATTCTCCTTTCCCTTCCTCCCCCACAACAAACACTCTGTGAGGTGAGTGAGGCTGAGAGACTTCAGAGAAGGGTGACTAGCCCAAGGTCACCCAGCAGCTGCATGTGGAGGAGCGGGGAAGAGAACCCGGTTCACCAGATTATGAGTCTACCATCTGAAACCCTGGAGAGCCACAGCCAATTGGTGCAGACAATGCTGTACTAGATACAGGCAACGACTGATTCATGCATGACCACACACATGCACATCGTGGTGACCCGGAAGTGGCAGGAAAAGGGGGCAGAATGGGAGGTGGAATGGAGCGGAATGGGGTGGGGTGAGCTTATGCACACACCACCAATGCATAAGGGGATCAGGAATCTAAGCCCCATACAAATTGGTTGTTGCCTGTATACCAGTAGTCTGATTCGGTATAAGACAGATTTCTATGTTTATAATGGGCTGGGGTTTTTTTGGGAGAGGGGGTCTCCCTTAGGGTTCCCTCTTTTTTCTTAACTGCAAACATTAGGGTTCACTCCAGTCTGCTACCTTCTTCTTATCGATTGAAATGATGGTACTCTTTGGGCTACGTAAGGATAGGCAACCAGAGAATGAGTTTCCCATTGATAATTTAGGACAAGAATGTTTCTGTTGTTGAATATGCCTTGCTGCTTGTATGTTATGGCCAAGCTCTCTATAATTCTGTAGTTTTCTGTTTTCTGTATAATAAATTTGCTTATTAAACATCTTTAAATGAGCAAAAACTCAGTTAATATGTTAGGTTCAGGACAGAACGTCCTTGATACTCCCATTCAGGCAAGACTTGCTTAATGGTAAACAATAGGCTTCAAAACACCAATTGTTTATTGGATTATGGCGCAAATGACACATCTCCAGCAACATCTGCATATTCCTTATGGCTGTCATAGTAATCAACATTCTCCACTTTTCAGAAGCATTCAAAAACAGGAAATTTTCACTTTGGTAGTCTTTGCGTCCTTCCAAGGAAATAAATAGCTCCCTCATCTATTGTTGTTAGTATTGTTCAGGTAATAGCTGTAGAAACAGCAATCCTTTCCAAGCACAGATATAGAACGTTGCCCCAGAAGGCATTTTTTGAACTTTATATCTGGGGCATTCTGAACTTTAAAGTAGGTTATGAAACGTATGAAGAGTTCAGGCTCCTTCATGGTCTCAGATAAGCATACTTATCTTTGCTGTGTGTATTCTAAGTTTAAAAACAGCAAAGCCCTTAAGAAACATTCTAGAAAAAGACAAATTCTGCGACCCGTATTGACAATGCAAACTTAACAATTTTGCATAATCCCCCACTATTTTTTTTAATGGGCAGGCATTAAACTATGGCGAATACAGAGGCATTCCATGGGTTTCTTCTTAACTGAAATTCAATTTAGTGAAGGTCTGCCAAAGCACAAGTTTGAACATTGGGTAGCCATTTAATGGCTGGAGGAGCATGGGGTGGTCTTATTTATATATTCGTACTTTCATGTTTTGAAATGCATGTGTGGCAGAGAACATTTTGCAGTTGCACTGATCACATATAACCAATGCTGCAATCTGCCTCAACACAGATGGATAGGTTGTGATACACTTGCAAAGAAATGAATCAGCAAGCTATGCCAAGGAACAACAACAGCAAAAATCTTATCAAGAGCTTCCTGGCTTTAAATGATGTTTGCTAACACTTTCACTGCCTGGGTCCAGCTTGTCCTCAATAAATCACAGGCAAAACTCCTAATGGCTTAAGTGGTAGATGGTCAAATCCTTGGCATTCAATACATTCTCTTGGAAATGCCTTCCTGCCTGAACACATACAGGCATGTTTTATTATGTGCGGGGAAAACAGCTACAAGCATGAGTCAGTGTTAGCATTAGTGCACTAGATAGCTAACAGCTTGCTTGGTATGAAACCTGCCAATCTTCAGTTTATAGTACAGGAGAGGAAACCAGTGGAAATTGTTTAGGTGCTTTCATATGGTTATAAACCCCCTTTTCCCCCAGAGTAACTTCATTAATACTTGAATGTATGAATTGAAATGCTTGAGCAAGGAAGATTGCAATTCCCTTTCTTTTTTAAATTTCTTGTGTAATAATGGAACAAATAAAACATCATGCATAGGTTCAGAGTATAGTGAATTGTTTTACCGTACTAGTTCTAGAATTGTTGGCATACTCCAATGTGTGTTCTGTAAGGACTTGTATATTTGCATTCAGCTGTTAACAGGGCTCACCAGCCTTTTTGGACCAAGGGCCACAGTTTGAATTTTGAGAGAGTGGTGAGGGCAATGACCTCACATTATCCATGCACATGTGCTTCATAACACTGAAAGCCGCACTAAAGAGATGTCAACATTATTGTATAATCTGACCATCATACAGATCATTTCAGCCTTCAGCCTAGTTTCTGGAGAGACAATGGGGCACCTAAGGATATAGACCACCCCTTAATTTAGATGAATAAGTACAGCATCCCCAGTGCACTCCTTTTCGAGCAGGTCCCAATACTTTAGCGATGAAAAGCAATCGCCTAATATTTCATACCAACTTACTTGGGACTAGCTATAGTTTTGCAATAAGCTAGCCTGAGCAGTTTAACTCACAACCTGTGAGCTGATTAGGTAATGGATGGAGAGATAATTACCTGCACAATAAACAGAACCCCTGGAGTCAGAGAGTAGCTGCGTATAAAAGAACTCAAGCCCTGTTGGATCAGACCAAACACCTATACAGTCCAAAAACCTATATAGACCCTGCTTTTCCTTTCAATAAAAGTGCCCAGGTTTAAGCATACTTTCGTTTCTTAAAGTGCTTAATGTAACATGTAGTTGACACTAAAGCAACTGTATGACACTGGCTAGAATGTTCAGCTGATGGAAGAACAGGGCATATTTGCAGTGCTGATCATTTCACACTGCAAGTTACTATATGTTGCCGTACATTGTCTGACATAAACCTGAAGAAACATTCATACTTCAAGTTAAAGGCAGCCTTAATATAAAAGCTTGAGTAAAGTAGTAGGGCAGGGATGAGAACTGAAGCTAAAGGTCCTATCCTCATAAACCTTGTACATAGCTTTCCTCTCCAAACCATAAATAGATTGAATGTATTGTGTACTTTTATGTTGGACGGACGGACATAAAGAAAGCTTTTGGAATGTTACATTGCGGAAAAGACATAAAGGGAACAAAAGCTGACTTACAATTTGGACCATCCAGTATTTGCATTAACAAGTTCTAACATGATAAAGGCTTTATAAATCCAGTTCTTCCATTCCCTATATTGTGCCAAACATATTCTGCTGCCTTTTCTTTTGCTTCATTCTCTCTCTTTTTCTCGGTACGAGTCAAGAGGAAGTATTGATATTAAGCCCTCACTGAAATAACAGGGAATATAGCAAGCAAGAGAATAGCAAGGAGACCATGCATGTGGCTGAAATTATGAGTTCTTTAAAAGACTATCCCAGATCTTTACAAAAATAATGTAGAAGTGAGGCAAGCTTGAAATCAGGATGAATAGGCCTCAACCCTGCCCGGCAGGTATGGTAGTTGCTAGCACAGTAACTATCTACAGTGGTGCCTCGGGTTACAGACGCTTCAGGTTACAGACTTCGCTAACCCAGAAATAGTACCTCTGGTTAAGAACTTTGCTTCAGGATGAGAACAGAAATTGTGCGGCGGCGGCGGCAGTGGGAGGCCCCATTAGCTAAAGTGGTACCTCAGGTTAAGAACAGTTTCAGGTTAAGAATGGACCTCCAGAACGAATTAAGTTCTTAACCCGAGGTACCACTGTAATCACACATGTAGGTATTCCAAAATTTCTAAACGGGAGACAACTGCCCGATGGAGATTGCAATGCATGGTCTTCATACATACAGGCCTGTTCCCCACCCTCCCTACTTCTTCTCACAAAGTAAATGGAGTACTAGGCTGGAGAAGTTTGAGGGTAGACAGCAGAACATTACAACTACATGTATATGCATGTAATGTGTAATGTCATTGCCTTTGAGATTGGATGAGTTTAAACATTTGGCAAAATAAAATAAATACCATGCATGACAAAACTTAATCACCAACAAGCAGTAGGTGTACTCTGCATTTTTGGAAGTCAGAGTCTTGACAAGGCAGGTGTGACTGGTCTTCTTCACCATGCATTTATAAAATATAGATATGTTATTTACTAGGGATGCAGGTGGCGCTGTGGGTTAAACCACAGAGCCTAGGACTTGCCGATCAGAAGGTCAGTGGTTCGAATCCACGCGACGGGGTGAGCTCCCATTGCTTGGTCCCTGCTCCTGCCAACCTAGCAGTTCAAAAGCACGTCAAAGTGCAAGTAGGTCCAGCGGGAAGGTAAACGGCGTTTCCGTGCGCTGCTCTGGTTTGCCAGAAGCGGCTTAGTCATGCTGGCCACATGACCCAGAAGCTGTACGCCGGATCCCTTGGCCAATAAAGTGAGATGAGCGCTGCAACCCCAGAGTCAGTCACGACTGGTCCTAATGGTCAGGGGTCCCTTTACCTTTATGTTATTTACTATGTGTTTTGGTGTCATGTTATCCTAACATGGCATTATTATAAGCAGTATATGACGTGTTTGGTATACATAGCTCAGCCCCTATGTAAGCAGGTTGCTGACAGAGCCAGTAAAGTTGCCATGTTTTAACCTGGTAAATGATGGACACTTCAGCCATTCACAGTGGAGGGAAATGAATTCAAGGAAATTCAAGGCCTTGTTGCAACAACAGCACCATCATGGGTGTCTAGTCATTTGCATAGTTTGTAAAATACTGATTTGGAAACCAGGTCTTCAAAGCTTAATGATGATAATTATCATCACCCTACACCAGGGACGGCCAGCTCATAAGAGACTGCAATCTACTCACATAATAAAAAACTGGCAGTGATCTACCCCTTTTGGGGGGGGGGTTCAGGACTAAGTAACTTTTTTTGGGGGGGGGAGGCAAGGGGAAGAGTTGCTCACCAAAAAATCGCTATCAAAACAATCAGCCTCACCGCAAAAACTTCTGTTCTGGAGATCATGCAACAATGGAGGACAGAGCAAGGAGCCAGGGCTGGATTCTATTTTACCACTGCTATGGAAAGGGAGGCAGTGATTGACCGCGGTCTACCAAAACCTCCAGGGGATCTACCAGTAGTTCGCGATCGACCTGTTGGACACCCCTGCCCTACATGATATTTATTTGTATCCTCCACTGCAACATCTTTCAAAGTGAATTGTTTTCATACTTTTTTACACCACCACGAAAGCTTCTGATGAAACCGAAACTCCCACCCCCCCCCAATATTTTGAAGATGCAAGTTGAATTGACGGAAGCTGCTGGGTATTTGAGGTTGCATGGAGAGTCCCTTATTCATAAGAAGTTCTTTACCCCAGAGTCACACCAATTTTAGATCTTCAGGCATGACCCAGGCGTGGACCTTTAGATGCTTGCACTCTTGAGGAATGGAGGGTAGCCCAGTCTCTCCCTCTGACTCCACCAGAGGCTCTTCTGCTGGCAATTGTATTGGATCGGATCCTGAAGGCTCCTAAAGAGATTCCTCTGGAGGTTTCTTGCAGAATCTCTGAGCCTTTGGGGCTGGCACCAAGAAGACCCCACCTGCTCCCTCATGTCTTTGATCAGTGGTGGGTCTGGTTTGTCACCCAAGGAATTGGAAACATGCTCTGCATCAGGACTGGGCATAACACATGATAACAATCATGTACATCTTTCATAAGCTGCAGCCTCTTTTGTAAACATTGGATTTGTCAAATCTAGTCATTTTGGCAACTGATCTCCCCCCCCCCCCAAATAAAAGAACAAAAAGAAAGTATAAGCTGGTAGCTGAAGCAGGCAGCTTAGAGATGCAGGTGGTAACAAAAGCCATGCAAGAAGTAGGGCTATTTAATTCTGCAGATAAGGTTCTTCTATAGCAAGCCAAGGAGGCTGGAGTGGTTCAGAGTGATTGGAACATCCTCTGAGCCCAAGGCAAACACAACGCACTTGCAGCTGAGGAAATGTAAAATTCTTGCTAACAACTAGCACAGTGTCTTGGTTGTAGACCCTATATATAATGGACTTACCACATGGAAGATACATATTGAAACCTAAAAGTAGAGCCGCAGAATCAAAAAGGAATTGAGCATGTGACATCATATGTTGATCTCCTGAAATGCATAAATCCATCATAATTAAAGGAAGCTTCCTTATGCCCCTGGAATGTGTGACTTGGAGTCCTTTCAAACATATTTGTTTGGGAAGATTCCCTCCCTCTGCTCCCTTTCTGGGTACAAAATTTTCTTGGCTCTCTCATAATCCCTCCTGGCACAGTAGTGTCTTTTATTTAATTTGCTAGCAAAATGCCAGTTATTATGAGTGATGGGGTAGGTTGTTGGTGGAGAGAGATCCTATGCATTAACAGAGGAGTACCTAGTGAACATTAGTAGGTGATCTTCTTACCCTCTCAGCATGGAAAGGATCAAATCAAAAGGAAAGAGAGAAATGACTCATGCTATCTGTGCCTTTAGTTGAAAATGAAGAAATGGAACATGTTTATATCTGAAGTACAAAGGCTTATCTGGTTCGCCTTCCTTACATCAAAACCAGCATTAAATATTACAAACAAAAGCTTAATTTATGTTGGCTTCTCCCAGTCCCAAGTAAATGGTTATGTCAAAGCCTTTGTTTTTATTGATTCTTCTATCTGTGCTGCCCATGGCTGAAAACCAAACTACACATTCAGAAAGCTCATATGGTGCAGATCACCTGTAGTGCGTAATTTCAGAATGCAGGGTAGAAGGTTGCCTGTTTGAATACTCTTTCCACATCTGATGAATGCATTGTAAGCTTTATGGAAATATGCTATCAATCTCATAAGTAATTGAATAGTCAAAAACTATTGCCTCGAATATTGCTGTGAAATGGACGGTTAGCTGTGCAAGAATATGGTGCAATTGCTTTTTCATAAAGCAGTAAGTGTGATCTTGTATGCAATATTAAGACTGCAAACCTAAGCACGCCTACTAGAAAGCAAATCTCAATGAACTGAGGAGACCTCAATTCAGAGTACATTTACGGTTAGGCCGTGAGGTATTTTTGGATATTTGTTACACACATGTAAAACTTCACTTGGCAAGAATGCACATGTCAAATGAAATGTCTGTCAACAAATTTCATGCAAACGAAACGACTGCTTCAAAGGAGCTTTTGGCGTCATGTTTGGAAGTGCTCTAATACCACTAGAACCTGACTCAAATTGACTTCGAGTGCCTTTGAAAGCTATCTACCAGGAAAAGGTTTAACAGCTGTGGCTTTCCAACAACTGCAGCTTTGGGATAGGCCCTGCCCCCCACTAAACATCCCTTTCCTAAGGCCCCTCTAGCCATTCTTTTCTATTGCACTGCCATGATTATTTGTACCCATGTAACTATCAGGACGTGGGTGGCGCTGTGGTCTAAACCACTGAGCCTAGGGCTTGCTGATCAGAAGGTCAGCGGTTCAAATCCCTGTGATGGGGTGAGCTCCTGTTGTTCTGTCCCAGCTCCTGCCAACCTAGCAGTTCGGAAACACATCAAAGTGCAAGTAGATAAATAAGTACCACTCCGGTGGGAAGGTAAATGTGGCGTTTCCGTGTGCTGCTCTGGTTTCGTCAGAAGTGGCTTAGTCATGCTGGCCACACGACCCGGAAAAAACTGTCTATGGACAAACGTCGGCTCCCTCGGCCAGTAAAGAGAGATGAGCACTGCAACCTCAGAGTCGATCGCGACTGGACTTAACTGTGAGGGGTCCTTTACCTTTACCTTTTTTAACTATCAGGGCAGTCAGATGTGATCTCGCTTTCATTACTGTTTGTGCCTGAAAAAAGTTTCAGGGTTGGTCATACTGTTTCATTTCCAGTCAGTGTTTGTATAGCCTATAGCATCTGCCTGAAACCACACAACAATTTCACATCACAAATGTTCCGAGATTGTTGTTGTTTTGTCCTGCTTTTGTTACACTGTAGCCCCTCTGGACAGCAATAACTTGGTAGCTTTGGGAAAGCAACACTAACAAACAACAAAACAGACTAATTCCAACACTAATGCACTATTATTGTGTCAAGAGCCTGTTGCGGAATACACCTGCAATAAAACACCAGTCTGAAGGCCGCCTAGGAAGTTCCAGAAGGAGTAAACACACCCCTCTGAAACTTGGAGCTGAAAGTTCATTCAGACAAGAGTCTTTAAGCCCTGATGTCTCTTGCACCCATTCCAGATACCTCCTCTCTTTATTGGCACCTCTTGTGAAATACTGTGAACTTCACTTCTGCTGTTGGTTTCCTATGTTCACAAAACTTTGCACAGTAACCTCTGCAAAAGCAGTTAGTATTCTGTTTACTCGGAACTCTCTGGTCCATTGCAGATTAGCAGACTGTGATTATCCTAGGTTAATAGTTCATAGTTTTACATATAACTTTTCTAGATGGGAAGCCGAGCCCTGTTACAGGCATTTTTTGTTGACTCCATATTTGTTTCTGTGTATTGCTATAGCACAAAAAAAGGAACACACCCAGAACTTTGAAAGTATTTGACCCATTTCATGTCAGCACAAGCTCAGTTTTATTTCTGGGATTTCCTTTAATAAGAATATCGTGTGCTAAATCAACAGATCATTTTCCCTCCAGGAATAATAGCCTTATTATTCTTCTGTACAGAGCCCAGAACATTACTTGTAAATCGGCACTAATTTGGAGTTTGGGAAGACCAGAGTGGTTTAAAGTTAATGAAATGAATTTGATAATCTCTTCCTGCAACTGATCCAAATGTAAATAGATAATGTGTGCCTTGTATGGAATCCAGAGAGGAATCCCTCCTGCAACAGCTAGTATGACTCACTCTAAATTGAAAGCTTAGTAAGAAAATATCCCCATTTAAAAAGCTTTAAAAAAATTATAATCAAAAAATCCATGGACATGTTTGCTTTCAGCTCTGCTGCTCAGCTTTCCAACCAAGGGAAGTGGAATCAACAAATCCTGCTTTTCCTGCAACACAGAGAAATGTTCTGAAGCAAAAAGTCAGCATCATTGGGTGTTTAGCATAAAGAGTCACAGAACAGTGAACTCTTTTGTGTAACAATCACATTAGCATTGTTCATCTATGGGTTGAAAGCATTCCTTTTTCTTTCTTTACGCAAGTTTCATGATAAACAGATTTATTTGTTCAACTTGGAAAAATCATGGACTTTCTTAAGGAAGTTGATGGAAGGAAAGTTTTCAGCTGCCTCCTTTCCTTTCCAGCTATATAAAGTTTCAATAATAAGAATTAGTTACAGCATTTCACCTTTAAACTTTATGACTTCAACCCTCAGATAAGTGAATGGAAGGATGTACATGATAGGAAAATTTCTAGCTTTGCCACCACCCCAGCCCTCTGCATTACCCCAAGCCTCTCTGGGTGGTAATGAGGCTCTTCTGAATATGTGAGATGAGAGACACAAGGGTCTGCTGGGGATGGAATCATCTCTAATTGGGTGGAGTACCTCCTGAAGCTGGAATCCTTCCTCCCCAGCAGCGCACTGACTCCATCTCAGGATGGCCTCCTGAACCTCAAGAGAGACTTGGGGTAGCATGGGTGGCTACAAGAGTGGGTGAGAACGAAGGAATGAGGGTGGGGACCTGACTGACTCCAGCTGTAAAAGCTGAAGCTGCTGAAAAGACTTGGGCTGGCGTGTTGTTTGGGAGGGGTTGTTGCTGTGGTTTTTTTTGTATCTTCTTTAAAAAACCACAGCAATAACCCCTCCCAAACAACATGCCAGCCCACAAGTTCTTAATCTTGTGATTGAAGTGGAAATTGTTGAGTTTGGTCGTATACTTTTTAATGTCTTATTTCACGACTACTTTTGTTATCTTGCAGCGATGCTTTTTTTTTGTTTTCCATGTCATAAGCCGCCTTGAGCATGGCTTGGACTGCGGAAAGGCAGCGTACAAATAAAATTAGATATATATGCATGAGAACAAGACTGGATGAATGCTAAATGCTTCTTCCCATACCAACCTTTGCATCTGTTATATATAGCCCAAGGATTGCTGGGATGAACAATGCTATAGAAAAGAGTTTGAGCCAAATAAGGAATAAATACTTCAGCATGCATAGTTGAAACTTGCCTGGCTTTGAACTTGAAGCAAAGCCCAGTTTTCCAAAAGGCAGATGCTATCTTGAACCTCTGTAAAGCTCATTATGGTTAAAAATAGGATACCCAATCACAACTCTCAGGCTTCGAAAGAATTCACAAAATTCAAGTACATGAAATGATAATGATTACTAATGCTCTTCTAGATGCAACTCATCAAGAGAAATTCATAAGAGAAGTTGGGGAGGAGGTGGGAACATTTGAGTCAATGCCATGCTTGGAATGAATCCGTTAGATTTAATTGAGTTAACTGAATTAGTTCAAACATCTCTGAATTATACCAGAAAGTAGTTCCCATAATTGCCAGTGAATGGAACACGAATGAAGTTCATTTTTGGGTAGAACTTTGAACAACTTCTAGTTCATCTTCAAATTTACTCTTATATCCATTTTTTTTTACTCTCTACTCCTTGGGCTGTTAAGCTTAAATTGTTGGGAAACACAATGTAAACAATTAACACTCCACTGTGTGTGTGTTTTTTTAATGTTTTCTGAGTCTGCACATGTATATTTTATAGTTCAGTACAGTAGCTTGAAACTTTATGAATGCTGAGGGAGGAAATGCCAAGGATCATGTGGATGAACTGTGAACTGAACTTCGAGCTGATTGTGAACTGCAGCAGTTCATTTTGCAAAGGGATGAACATCAAAAAGGAATCAGTTCCTTTTTGGACATGATGAACTAGAACTATGCCTATTTCTTTTTTAAAAATGGACCTTCTAAGCTCTGAGTCAATTGCATTTTCCTGAACTTCAAACCATTTCAGAACCAGATCAATATAAGGAAGCAGGAAATACAAGTGGACACGAGGGTTACATTCTGGAGATAGCACGTAAAGCCAAAATCGTATATAGTCGTATATAGTCATAACACATTAGGTTCAATAGCAGGTGGGATTGCCAATGTCTTTTCCCACAAACACCTGCCCCTGTGCTGCCTCTTTTTTTGCCAAGAGTATAAACCTGAATGCATGCAAGTTAAATGCATATAAGCTGTAAATTCTCTGTAGTTCCCCAACTTCCCTTGTGCCTGGTTATCTGAAATGGAGTGTGACAGATCTTAGAGATGTGAGTGCAGAAGAAAACCCAGGAGTTTCTGCTGGATTCACAGCTACCCACTGCTAGCTTCACCCACTTTGAATAACTAGGAGCAGCATTCGGAAACCAAAATGTGCCAAGGATATCCAAATTGTGATCCAAGAAAAGCCAAAGTCTGCTCACTGTGCAAACTATGCAACAAATTATGTAAATTATAATTCTGTTTCTTAGAGTAGCTCAGAGTAGCTCAGAGAACTAGCTCAGGAGTAGCTCAGAGTAACTAGAATGGATGCTGATTACTCTCTGATAAAAATGCATCTTCTGCTATTAGCATTTCTTAGCTGAAACAAACACCATTTTAAAATTTCTTCCTATTTAAGCAACGTCTCAAGTAATCTTAAAACGTTAAACTAAATTATATTTTGTCCAGAACCGTTCAGGTAGCAGGCAGAGCAGACAAATAACTTGGCTTGAGATGCCCATTGCAAAGTTAGCTTGACCTTGAAAAGTACGGTAAATAGGGCTGGTTTAAAAGTGTTCAATTCTTATCTAAAATCAGGCTATTTTTACAAACCCTTCCTACAAATTGAATAAACTGATCTTTGCTCTGATGCTGGAGATAAACATATTTTAATGAGAGGACACAGAAACCATTGGACATCCAAATTTAACATATTTTCAACTGCCATCATATTTAGAGTTGAAGGACTATTATAGCACACATGAACTATTTATTTCTGTGCCTGGACAGAGCAGAGGAAAGGTGCAGTAAGTGTGGATAATCATGGCATACTGTTATTCTCTGCCTTGTTAAGCAAAAAATGGAATCAATAGTGCTTTGCTTTCAAAATAGAATTAATAAAATGGTTAGTGGGTGTTTCACTGAAAACATCAGACGGGTACACAGTCATTGCAACTATCTGTAGCTAACTTTCCGTGATATACCTATACTATTTCACTCTTGTAGGGCTGGTGGGGGAACCTGAAAGTTGTTTCCAGAAAGCTGGAACTTGACACAAACTATTAAACATGTGGGATATTTAATTTTGGAATATGGGTGCAAGGCAATGGATTCATTATAAGATGTAGCTATATTTATTGACTTATATTTATATGAGAGGTTTCATAGCTGCTCTTGAAGCAGAGGGTTTCCCCCCTGAAATAATATTGAGGTTACGTAGCCCTTTCCTCCTTGCTTTCTTCAGCTCCCAGAGACTTCCACACCCTCTTGTTTTTCCTGTTCATTGGCAGTGCCCTCCTCTCTGCTTAACATAAACTGAAGCCTTCCAGATGGTGATCCAAGCAGTGGCGAAGTGAGAACAAGAAGCATAACAGGAAGTGCCTCAAAGAAGCAGTACTTCCTACAGAACCCTACGGTTCAGAGTGCTGATCACCCTCAAAGCAGCATGTCCTTAAGCCAGCTTGCTGCTATTGACTGGAAAGACTTGGGGTGGGTGGGTGATAACATTAATGGGATCATGCAGAAACGAAAGCTCAGAAGTTGAAAAGTGATGCATGCAGTCCGCCTCTGACACTTTGGAATATTTATTTCGTTAAGCTTCATCTTTGGGAGGGAGCCTATGTTCTAAGTTTGTTTTGGGGATGAGTGAGATGTCCTCTGGAATCCAGAGGCCGGCCTGTATTTAACTTTTATCTCAAATATATTTTTAGCAGCTGTGTCACTTGCAATAAAAATGTTCTCCAGGTTCTCAACAGCAGGAGAATGATTTGGACTTCCCAAAGGAAACCAGTGCAAAATAATCAGCTATAGTCTCAGTAGCAGCATTTAATGGATGAATGTTTATATCATAAAAATATGTTGCTTTGAAAAAGCCATCTGCGCACATTAATACCAATAAATGGGATGCATGGTCTTCAGAGGAGCCTGTTCTACTGGGTTCAAAGCCGGAAATTTGGCAGAGGTTTTGGCTCCATATTGTTAGACAACAATGCAGCTTCCTGTTGACCAGCGAATAGAAAGGAGGGCTAGGCAAAAGGATGTATCTGTATCCCATTTCACGACAAACCTGGATGTAATGCTTTTTCTTTTTCTTTTTTTAAAGCCTGCTTGCCATTATATCTGACTACATCCATGTGAAGCATGTGAATTTTAATTTGTTTAGTACAGTGGTACCTCGGGTTACATACGCTTCAGGTTACAGACTCCACTAACCCAGAAATAGTACCTCGGGTTAAGAACTTTGCTTCAGGATGAGAACAGAAATCGCGCGGCGCCGGCGCGGCAGCAACGGGAGGCCCCGTTAGCTAAAGTGGTGCTTCAGGTGAAGAACAGTTTCAGGTTAAGAACGGACCTCTGGAATGAATTAAGTACGTAACCAGAGGTACCACTGTATTTGAACTTCTTGTATGTTTTAAGGTATTGTAATCCCCCCCCCCCCAATTTTAGGATATTATCTTTTTGTAAATCACTTTGAGGTTATTGGTTTAACAATCAAACAGTATGTAATTCTTTTGAGCTAAAGGTAAAGGTAAAGGGACCCCTGACCATTAGGCCCAGTCGTGGCCGACTCTGGGGTTGCGGCGCTCATCTCGCTTTACTGGCCGAGGAAGCCGGCATACAGCTTCCGGGTCATGTGGCCAGCATGACTAAGCCGCTTCTGGCGAACCAGAGCAACACACGGAAACACCGTTTACCTTCCCGACGGAGTGGTACCTATTTATCTACTTGCACTTTGATGTGCTTTCGAACTGCTAGGTTGGCAGGAGCAGGGACCGAGCAACGGGAGCTCACCCCGTCACGGGGATTCGAACTGCCGACCTTCTGATCGCAAATCCTAGGACTGTGGTTTAACCCACAGCGCCACCTGCGTCCCCTTCTTTTCAGCTAAATTAAAATAAATAAATAAATAAATAAATAAATAAGGAAACATAGACAGCCACATAGTTTGCAACAATTGGCATGCATTGGTCTGACTGATATAAGTGGGATTTAGTGTGCAGATGCAGCTGAACACAGGACTATCAACCCCTGTGCATAAAATTCCATGGAATTTGTTCCCTGTGAAGTCTTATTTAAATCTCCATTAATATTTTTATCATAAAGTGAGAAGACCTTGCTTTTGAGTCAGGGTGTTTGGGCTACCAGGTTGCATCCCTAAGATTCATGCTGCAGATTTGAAACAATGCCAGTGAGCAAGATTCTGGATGTGCTACACAGCTGTCGGGGGAAGAGAATCAGACAAAAGGACCCAGGAATGAATTTAAGTGAGGTGACAGTTTGAAAGGTACAGTGTACATCCCCAGGGGACAACCTGGTAACTGTTACCTATGTTGTATATTTACATGATAGAGATTTATAAGCAGAAGGGCATAGGTGCAATATAACCTAACCATATATAAGCATAAAATTGCAGAAGCTGCCTGCCAAGGGGTCTTTACGCCTTGTTCCCAAATGGTAGGTCATTAAACAGCTTGGCTGTTTGGGTAATAGATGCAGCAAGAATATGGAGCTGTTCATCTATAATGACAAGGTTATAACCCTCTTGGCAAGAGAGGAGGGTGGAGCTGGATGTGGAAGAGAAGCTGTTTGCTAAACTCATCTTCCTGTACAGCTCTCCAGAACCAGGGAGCCCAAGGAAGACTAAAATCAAGAGGTGGATGAGTCACCAGCCATGCATTATTTTGGAAGGGGGAAGCATGGAGGTCCTTGGGGAAGTGTTTGCAAATTCAGTGGTGCACAGGGGACAACCTCACTCATTTAAACATTATGACATTGGTCTGATCCAGGAAGGATTTTCTTATTTTCTTACGTTTCTTTCTGAATGTGAATAAGTATGTTTCAAAGACTTGTTCTGAAATGTGGACACATCAGGTTGTTGGTTTCTTTTCATTTTTAAAGGTCCACTCTATTTGCTTGATTCAATAAATGGAAATAGGAATCTATTTCTGGGTTGCTTTTGGAAAATAATGTGCCCACTGGGGACTTTAAAAATATCAAATCCAGTCTTTCCAAGGAGGCATCCTCTCAAATATTTGTCCTGTTTTTTGGTCACTTCTGCATTTTACCAGAGTATATCCAGATGAGCCCAGATTTCGGGACTGACCTGTAACTTGATATATATTTTCCCCATTTTATGTTGCTTCTAGGCATCACCAATGGGATCGTTCATGTCAGTAAAAATCATGAAGTAGAAAACAGCTCTTATGAAACCATTGAAACAGAAAGAGGAGTCCTAGGAGATGAAGAAATACTTTCTATTTAAAGGCAGGCGTCAATAGGCATAATAATGATTAGATTTTGAAAAAACTGACTGCAGATTTTCTTACACTTCTTTAATTAATGATGAACCAAGCTGAATCTCCACCATTTTGTAGATGGGAGATATTCAGCCATATGAACAAAAGATTAAGCACATTTCAGAGAAGTCCTCTCCATCTTTAATTTCTCTTGTGCATTACTCAAACTTTGCAATACTCTTCCACAAAGTCCTCAGAGGAGTCTAGTTTCAAAATCTGTCTGTTTGTTGGCATCCAGTTTGGCTTTTGTCCGTCTTTCCATAGCAGTCATGGCCAGGAAAACTGTTTTCAATGAAGCACATGAAGAGGGGAAAGTCTTCTGGGAACTTAGCCATAGCACCTGACTCTACTAAGCTGTTGAGGCAATCATTATGCCTGTTACTAGTTCCACCAGGGCTTCTGAGGCATAGAGCTCGTCCACACTTCCACCTGTCCCATGCCTTAGAAAGCATGGGTCCGAGTGGTTTTCGGCTTGACCCACGCTTTCTAGAAAACCTAATCATCACAGCTACAGTCCAGCTTGCTGCACAGAGCTTTTTCCTTCAGTACTTTCCCCGGCTGTAGTAATAAGATACTTTTAACTTGTCTTTATGAAGTCACCTGAAAAGTCCAGGGAAGGATATGAGCTGGAGACTCCACATGGCAGTTCCTGACTCTAGTGTTAGATTAGGGCGCAGACGCTGGTCTTTGAAATTTCAGCAGTGCCCTGTGCGAGGCCAAAATCTGGCTCCCCCTGCCTCTCACCTTCTGTTCTGCTCCATTCAATAAATCGTAGTTGCAACACCCTTCAGCGCCCCCTAGGCTCGGTGCCCAGTGCAGCGGAACCGGTCGTGCTGCCCTAAATCTGCCTCTGTAGATTTCTATCCATTTTGGATTTGTGAGGGTGATTATACCCCTGGTCCTTAGTTCCCCCTTGGTTCCCCTTAGTTCCCCCACTAATAAGAATAGGAAATCTCTGCCCCTTCACAGGGCTGCAATTTTCAGAGTTTCTTGGGTAGAGGGGTTGACTGTTAAACCACTATGGGAATCGGAGGTGAGTCAGGTCTCCCAACAGCTCCCAGCACCCTTCACAAACTACAGCTCCCATGATTCTCTGGGGGACGCCATGATGGTTTAAAGTGTTGTGGTACTGATTTAAATGCAAAGTGCAGGTGGGGCCAAGCTCAGGAGGAAATGGTGCTTTGTTGCAATCAAAGCGCCCTGAGACCTGCGGATATAGGCCAGTATACAAATTTTAATAATAATAATAAGTGATTTTCTATGTGAGTAGGATATACCCTGTTCTGTTGCCACCAGAACAGATTAGTATCCCAATCCGCAGAACTTTACACCTAGCAGTAGGCTGCATGGAACTACACATACAAATATCTGCAGAATATCCCTGCGGAACGGATGGTTTGCACTACCTCAAGTTGGGGCGTAAAGTAGTGAAGGTTGGGAAGATCTTCCAAAGTGTTGTGTTTTTTTAGGGGGGGGGGACTACATTAAGCTTAAAAATAAGTGCTGCCCTTGCATTTCATAACCATAAGTTGAAAGCTAGAGACTAAATGCACATACTTGCCCCGTCAGGATATGTTGTGTGTGAGTGTGCATGCACGCTCCCAACACACATAGGAAGTATCCTGCTATGATCATGCGCATAAAGGGTGGTGGCATGTCTGGTGACACCTGAAATTGTGCAATTCCATGGCCAATGGTGTGAATGAAATTTTGTGTTATATAGCAGCATATCAATTAAAAAGCCACAGTTCCATAACACAACAGGTAATGCACTAATGCATAAACATTTGAAACTGGACAGCCCAGAAGTTCACTATTTTTTGTCAGAGTAGCTGACAGACTGTGTGGTTGCCACTGGAAAATGGCCCCTCTGTTTTCCCCACCTCCCTGCAACGCTTATGGCATAGGAGTCATTGACCCTTTCCGGGCTCATGGGTGCATTTGGAAATGTGAGAAAGTGGTGTTCTGCATAGTGAATGCCCAGAAGTATCAGAGACCAGGTTGAGGAGTACTGCTCTGATGAGGAATGGTGGGAGCCTCCCCTTCCCCTGCTCCTGACCAGGATCCTGAAGCTGCCCAGGAGCAGTGGAACAGTATAGATTTGGAACAGTGGTTTGCAGAGGGGCATAGTTCTGAAGATGAAAGTTGGGGCGAACTGGGGGGTGAACAGCAAAGTGAACAACTGGAAGAGAGAGAGTTAACAGTGTCCAGCCTATCTATCCAAGGTCACATAGAGCAGATAAGGTGGCTACACAAAAAGCACAGTAGTTGCAAGATCAGGTTGCAAAGCGCGGAAGTGACTAGGAGGGAAGTGGGTGGAAACCTTAATTGGGAACACCTTCATTCTGAGAATGGCTGCTTTGTTCTTTTGCTGTGATCATTAAAGACTCTTTCAATGGTAAGTGACTCTATTTTGCTTTGTCCTGCTTATCCACGGCCAAAGCAGGGGGGAGCCGAGTTCACGGAGCCTGACAGGAGGCTATGGCTAGTTGCAAAGGACAAGCAACTTGCCCAAGAACAGGAATGCAAGGCAGAGCTGGAGTTTGAACCCCCAAACACAAACCCACTCCTCTGATCCCAGTGCTTTCTGCTGGAAGCTACAAACTCATTTCAAAGAACTTTAGGCAGACTTAGTTGTGTTGTTTCGCCACATTTCTCCATCCCTCCCAGGAGCAGTCAGTGATGTATAATTGGGATTAGCAGACACATGATGCGAGGTCATCATACCACGGGCCGTTCTGTCTAAACTTTACTGGGAGAGAGCAGGGAGAGTGGAGCTCTGCAGATCTGCCACCCTCAGCTGCAGGCCTGTGTTGAATATCACCCAGAGTTCCATCTTCATCTTGTGACTGAGGCAGCTGGATTCAAAGAACGCTGCGAATGTTTTTCTTTTACAAGTGCAGGCTTCTTCATGCTTTATATTTCTATGGAAAGTACAGCCGTGCTTTCTTCACCTGCGATTAAAAGATAATGAAGCTTTAAGATGTAACTAGGGGAAAATATTTTCTAAAGCCTGTGCAATTGCCCAAAAATGCACCTTTTGTTACAGTGCTTTATTCCAGACAAGATGCGTACATTCATGTGGCGAGCCCCTAAACTGCTGCATGGCTGGTATGATTCAGAGTTCATGGTTGAGGAGATGAGGTAGGAACACTGTGTATTCACTTGGACACTCCCCGGGAAGCAGCAGGGAGTGTAAAAATTTCCTTCCTCCCAGGGAGATTTAGGATTAATGAGCTTTTTACTGCTCTTTGTATTTCATAAAGAGATTCTCTCAAATAATGGCATTGAACATGAAAAAGCTCAAGTGCAGTAATGTGGTGCAAATTAATTCCACATTAAAGCAAAGGAAAATGCTTGGAGCTTGAACGGAACAGCCTTATGAGCCAGCCCAAGCATCCTTAGGCTAAGCAAATTGTGCAGGAGCAAGTCCCATTCTTTTCCATTGGTTTACATTGGCTTTTTACTGAGCTTTTGGGAGTGGGAGGGACGGGGTATTTTTCATGGGCTCAACCTGATGACGATGATGATGATGATAATGATAATAATTTATTATTTGTACCCCGCCCATCTGGCTGGGCGGCTTCCAACAAAGACAAAAAATACACTAAAACATCACACATTAAAAACTTCCCTGAACAGGGCTGCCTTCAGATGTCTTCTGAATGTCAGGTAGTTGTTTATCTCTTTGACATCTGATGGGAGGGCGTTCCACAGGGTAGGGGCCACTACCAAGAAGGCCCTCTGCCTGGTTCCCTGCAGCTTTGCTTCTCGCAATGAGGGAACCGCCAGAAGGCCCTCGGCGCTGGACCTCAGTGTCCAGGCTGAACAATGTGGTTGGAGACG
The DNA here is from genome assembly GCF_964270895.1 of Podarcis filfolensis. Taxonomy (NCBI): domain Eukaryota; kingdom Metazoa; phylum Chordata; class Lepidosauria; order Squamata; family Lacertidae; genus Podarcis; species Podarcis filfolensis. The sequence continues at coordinate 22,365,463 of NC_139612.1, forward strand.
CTCCTTCAGGTATACTGGACCAAGGCTGTTTAGGGCTTTAAAGGTCAGCACCAACACTTTGAATTGTGCTTGGAAATGCGCAAGAAGGATGCAACACTTTGGCCTGCTTCAGTCCTAGTCACCCATATTTACACTTAATCAGATTTGTAGCTGGTAAGGTTCGTATACTAAGGAGCCACGCAATTCACCAGCAACATGGTTACTCTCTCTATGGATGATGCCAAAGTAGCATGGGAGTGGATCACAGGGAAATGGCTAGCATGTTGCAATGGCAGGGGTGGTATGCTTTTGAACTGCTAGGTTGGCAGAAGCTGGGACAGAGCAATGGGAGCTCACCCCTTCACACAGATTTGAACCTCCAACCTTCTGATCGGCAAGCCCAAGAGGCACAGTGATTTAGACCACAGTGCCACCTGCTCCCTTGGTCATATAATAGAGCCTTCCCTAACATGGTTCCCTTCAGGTGCTAGTCTCATCAGCTCCAACCAGCATGGCCTGGAATTACAGGAGTTGTGCTCCAAAACATCTGCAGAGCACAAGGTAAGAGGTTGCTGCTCTAATAGACCTATTAGAGGTTCAGTTCAGTTCTGGCAAAATTTCTGAGGTTGCAGATGCATGTACGCTTAGTGCCTGGGAATAAATGCTACTGAGTAAACATACATTTAGCTTGGGTAAGGATAAACAAGATGGTGGCTTCCAGATGATGTTGTTTGGCCAATAGTTAATAATGATAGAAGCTATTATATGGAGGCCATTTTGTGAGCTATCCATGAGTTAAGGTGTTACAAAAGAATCACAGAGAGACACGCATGACAAACATGGACTTCCTCTTTCAGCTTTTTCAGAACACATTTTAACAGCCCATGATTAAAATTTGGGAGAGGCAGAAAAAATGTTTATTGGCTAGCTGTGTTGCCCATCCTTGGTCTTGCAAGGTTCCGTTTTTATTATATATGCTATATATTACACATTGCACATTGCGTTAATGTACAGTGTTAATTTTTAAGCAACTGTTATCAAACATTTCACAGAAAAGGCAGATTTCAAAAAAAGGGGGGTGGGTGGAGGAATGGAATGGAATGGAAGACAGTGGCAACAGACCTGGAATACTTCCTTTCAGTTCCTGGATTCTTTAACAGTAAGCGGTTTGGGGAGGACAGCCATGGATAGCTGCATTAATTTTGTTTGCCCGAATGATTAACAGTAATGAAATAGTCCACCCTTGAGAGCGCTCATTGGCTAATATGTCAGTTATATGCACTCCTGGCAGGGTCCGGGTGTCTCTGACTCAAGGAAGCCACTGTGGCTTGGAGTGGAGCCCTCTCGTCCTGTGCTCCAATTCTGACAGGCTTCTGCATTCACAGAGCCTATACCACAGAGGATGTCCCGGAGTGGTCTATAATATTTTGTGTGTGTGCCTTCTCTCTCTCTGTTTCTGATAAAAATGGTCACATTGCTTTCTCACAAGCAGATTTATTCTCCTTCTCCCCATCTGAAATCAAAACCAAAACTCCTCGTCCTTGATCACTCTTTAGGTCATAAATTGGAGGAACGTTGGGCATCTGTCACCATCTGCCCTACAAAATGTTTCAAGAAAGATCCGAGGGCTGAATGCCTCAGAATGACATCACACACACACACACACACACACACACACACACACACACACTTTGGCTTTCCTTCCTGAAGCATCACATACTGCCAACACAGATTCTGAAAAGGAGGGAAGCTGCTTTTGATACGACATGGATATTATGACGACGTGCTGGGGTTTGTGCGTGTTTTGTGTGTATGTGTCCTGAAGAGAAGGTTAAAAATATAAGCCGCCAGTTGAAATGAATGCAAATGGAAGATTGAGTTTACTGTACCAGCTCCGAGTGACTCAAGGATTCCACCATAGCTAGCTGCCAGTTTAAGGCATAATTAACTGAAAGCTCTCTTTGTGTTGAATTTTCTCTGAGCTCCACAGCAGATGCAAACAGTTTGCTCGGAATTTATAGGTGAGGGGTGGTGGGCGAGCAGATCAAATATCTTTTTAAAAAAGAGAAAGAAGAGACCATCTTCATTTGATTCGCATGGATTCCTTTGTGAATTTTATTGGTGGACTGTGCTTAGCCCTCTGTGCTGCTGAGATCAGAATGCAGGCAGTACACAGATGGTGTAGATCAGAATCCCCCCCCCCACTTTCCTCTCAGAAATTAGGCAGGGTGGGGAAAACAAAACCTAATTAGGGCACAGGTTCATCATAATTTTCTATGCTGCACAAAATGAAAGTCATTGTTTCATTCAAACCTAGGAACAGGATGCTCTTTTGCCACCGCCACTTGGGACAAGCATTGGCTCATCTTCCTCTCCAAGCTTGGCAGCGGCAGCACAGGTGAGGGAAATTGGAACATTCTGGGATCAAATCAGAAGCTGGGGTGGCTTGTATAATTCCAGGACTGTCCCTGGAAAATTGTGACAGTTGGAGGGTATGTGGGGAAAAGGCCTTGGGATCAGATGGGATCTTTGAAGACTCAACAGGAAGTCGACCTATATGCCTGTTGTGGTTGCCCTTATTCATCCCATAATAAAGCCCAGCCTAGCCACTCGAAAGCATGTCAAAGTGCAAGTAGATAAATAGGTACTGCTCCGGCAGGAAGGTATACGGTGTTTCCGTGCGCTGCTCTGGTTCGCCAGAAGCAGCTTAGTCATGCTGGCCACATGACCTGGAAGCTGTACGCCGGCTCCCTTGGCCAGTAAAGCGAGATGAGCACCGCAACGCCAGGGTCGGTCACGACTGGACCTAATGGTCAGGGGTCCCTTTAACTTTACCTTTAACCACTGTGGAGGAAAAAACAAAACAAAAAAAACTGGACATTCCAGCTTTCATTATATTTCTTATGCCAGTCTGATCCTTGTCTCAAAAAATAATTTATTTTGCAGTTGTTTTGAAATTTGCATGTATGTTTCTCCATCTTCAGTGTCCTTCCTTGCTTCTCTAGAGTTCCAGGCAACGCAGGGCTCATTTCATTAAAAAGTCTTGCTGGATCAGTCCAGTAGTGGTTTATCCAAACCAGCACTGTGTCTCTAACTGTTACCAGCCCACTGTTTGTGGGAGGCTTTGAGGCAGGGCCTAATGCGAGAAAACTTAAGCACTGCTCAGTTCATGGGTTCTTAAGTGAGACATTCTGTTCTTGCTTAGCATCTCCACAAATAAGCCAAAGAACAACTAAGCAAGAGTTCTGCCAACCAATAAAATGACCGGAGTTTGCCAAAGTTACAAAGCCCAGTAAAATGAGGCACAACAATATTATAGCACAAAGTAAAATTAATCACCGTGCACTAGCAGGCTCCCTCTGCATGCCCCTTTTTTTGGACTGGGAGTGCATTTTCTTGCTTTGCAAGTGCCCATTGGCTCAGAAGCCCAAGAACAGGGTGTTGGTTCCTTAGCTCCAAGGGCTTTTTGCTTGTAGCAACTCATCGGTTCAGTTGTATTAAATACAATCCCCGAAATGTGGCGATAGCTCTGGGATTATATGAAAAGGAGTGGTGTTTATAAGGAAGCTGACTCAGAGGAAACAGGATTTGAATGCATGTGTTTAGCAGCAGTCCGGTTTGCAGGAATTAGAAAGTGAACCTTTTTACATGGCATGCAGATAATTATTACTACCTGCTAACTACTGTAGATTGAACTATCGTTTGAGAGCCAGTCCAAAAGGAGTAAACCCTGTATTCTGGCAAAGGTACAACTTCCATCGAGGAAAGTTCCTAGCTGGTTCAATGGGCCTTTATTTTATTTTTCATCTAGCTTGGAGTGAAATCTACCTAGTATTTAATTTTATTGTTGATTGTGGTTTTATGCTGTTGGTTTTACTGCATTAGCTGTTCTTTGCAATATGTCGCCTACTCTAGATTCAGCTGTTATAGGAAATAATAAAGCAAGTGAACAAACCAATACATTGTTTTCACAAAGGGAAGAGTGCATTTAGTTCAATAATAATGTAATACATATTTTCATGGCAATTGTTCTGTATTGCTTGTAAAAAACAACACACACACACACAAAATACCCACAAGGGCTAGAGAAAGCAAGAACTCAGGGACCCTAAGAGCTAGACACCTGAATAATGCAAGTTTGTTTGTCGGTACAGCATTTTCTTGTTTGTAAGCATTTTATTTAGGAACCTTTTACAGTTATGTGAACCTGGTGGATATAAAGCCCTTCATCTTGAAATGAAATAATTTCTCTTATGTTCTCCTAGTCTCAAACTCAGCTTCTGGATCTAAGGTTGGAATTTGTGCCAACCAGAGTACAAATTGGCACTCTGAATTCTGTCTTTCCCTAAGTCTCCATAATATTTTCAGAACACTTCCTTTCCTAAAATTTTCCTCCATCGTGTAAAAGAAGCTGTATCATGTGAGCCAGTTTAATAAACCATTTGCTTCTTCATCATCATCCTGGATCAATCACAGAGCTTGTTTTCTCAACATGCCTTCCAGATATTCCCACTTCATCTGAGGAAGGTTATTAAAGCCTTCCCAAGGTGCTTCACACCACAATCTCTCACGCCCACGTAAGCCACACATGGAGAAGAAATAAACACTCCCAAGGGAAAACAAAGCACAACATATTCCAAAAGCGGCTTCAGAGATTTACCAAAGCAAGAACCGCTCCCAGATGCTCCATACCAGCAACTCATAAATCCTCTTCAGACTGGACACATGAGGATAAATCCTGATCAGGGTTCTCTAGGACTGCCATAGGTCCAGGTTTTCCTAGACACATCTGAGAACCGGACTGCAAAATGGTGTCTGGGATGATTTTTACTGAAACGGTAGAATGTCCAGGGAAACCTGGGCATAAGGGAAGTAGGGTGATTTCTTTTAATTATAAAAAAGCTTTAAAAATCCCCCAGAAGTCCCCAAACTTTTTATTTATTCATTTTAAAAAAAGCTCAACAACTCTGCCAAAACTTTGTCCGAATTTTCATTTCTGGGAATATGGAAACCCTAGGGTTCTCAGTTGTTTGGGCAAAGGTCCTTACAAACCACCATCAAAACTTAATATTAAGCATTTAAAGGTTGGAGACAACATTTAAAGTTTGGGTGCACATTACAGTGGTACCTCGGGTTACATACTCTTCAGGGTACATACGCTTCAGGTTACAGACTCCGCTAACCCAGAAATAGTGCTTCAGGTTAAGAATTTTGCTTCAGGATGAGAACAGAAATCATGCTCCGGCGGCGCGGCAGCAGCAGGAGGCCCCATTAGCTAAAGTGGTGCTTCAGGTTAAGAACAGTTTCAGGTTAAGAACAGACCTCCGAAACGAATTAAGTACTTAACCCAAGGTACCACTGTACAATTATTATTTATTAGACTTGTTAGTTGCTCATTACTGTATCTTCCATGGTCACAATCTTCTTAGGCTTCCCCATACTTGCTATGTACATAGCAAAGAATTGACACCTTTAAGGTGTTTCCACATGCCAGTTTTGGCTCTGAGTCTCTGGCATTTTATATGTGTTTCAAAATACCTATCAGCTTATCTGGAAGAAACAAGTTTGTGAAATCAATTTCTCAACACCAGTACGCCTTACCGACTCTGTGGAAATTTCAATATGCCTTGCGATTTACATACAATCCAGGGATCTTAATAAAAGAAAGATCAGATGGCAAGAAGCGATAACAGATCTTGGCCTGTAATGTTGTATGCTTTCTCTCTGAGGAAATAATGCCATTGCAGCAGATATTTAGTCATGGGTCATGTATGTATCATAAGAGATCTTCTTTGAAGGCCCTTGTGACCAGGGGAAGCTAATTTTGGGTGTCATGATAGGGTGGCAAGTGGTTAGTTATTTCATTTTCATTTTTAGTGGAGTTATACACCCAGGGAAATATGCTTGTGGGATTTTCTGCCTCAAGTGCCAAAACAACTTGGCCAACCTTTGGCATGATGGACCATTATTGGTGGTGGGAAGACAATATTCCTTGTTCCACCTCAGGCAGCAAAAGGTCTTGAGCCATCTTAATCCATTTGGATAGATTGTACAGAGACACACCCTCCTGCAGAATGTGAATTTGCCCAGGTTGTTTCTGTTTGGCACAGCCTCGACTCCCTAAAGTCTCCATTTAGTAAGCCAAATGTTTATTAAATGCGTCTTCGGAATTATTCATGGAACTCTGGCATTTAGCAAAACAAACGACAACTTTTTTTTAAAGCCAAGAAACAGGTCCACAATGGCAGTTATGTTTAAATAACTAGATGTTCTTCCAAGCAGGGTCAGTGCCTCTCTCAGAAAATGGAAACTGAAAATAAATAAGAGACCAGGCAGAGCTCTGAAAAAAAATCCAAAACCTAAAAATAATGTTGAGAAATGCTTTTGCAGTAGGAGGGATAAAAAGTTTCAAATGTTTCCCCGTAGGGAGTAGGTGCACTTCATATTACAGAGCTATTGGAGTGGAATTGGCCATCACTTGTTTATGGGATCAAGGGTTATGTGTAAGCAAGCTGAAGTGTGGCCTCAAAAGTAATTTGGACTGTAACAACATGAAGAATGTTTTCCTTCCCTCAGTGCAGACATGTCGGGGCAGTATAGTTCGAGCTGTTGCATAGGATGTGCATGTTTGACTATTAGGTTGGCCATATGTCCTACTTTACAGGGAATAGTTCTCTATCTGTAAAGCTGCCAGGAATAGAAGAATGTCCTCTATTTGAAGGGCTATCCAGGTCAAGTACAGCTCAAGTACAGTTTTGGACTACTGCAATGCACTCTTTGTTGGGCTACCTTTGAAGGTGACCCGGAAACTACAACTAATCCAGAATGCGGCAGCTAGACTGGGGACTGGGGATGGCTGCTGAGACCATATAACACAGGTCCTGAAAGACCCACATTGGCTCCCAGTATGTTTCTGAGCACAATTAAAAGTGTTGGTGCTGACCTTTAAAGCCCTAAACAGACTTGGCCCATCTTGGCTCTGAAAGAGCATCTCCACCCCCATCATCCACCCCGGACAATGAGGTCCAGCTCCGAGGGCCTTCTGGTGGTTCCCTCACTGTGAGAAGTGAGGTTACAGGGAGCCAGACAGAGGGCCTTCTATTTAGTGGCACCAAAGGATCCAGTGTTTTATTGTGTTTTTAATATTCTGTTGGGAGCCCCCCAGAGTGGCTGGGGAAACCCAGCCAGATGGGCAGGGTATAAATGAAGAAGAAGAAGAAGAAGAAGAAGAAGAAGAAGAAGAAGAAGAAGAAAAGAAGAAGAAGAAGAAGTTAGAGAACACTAAGAAGGGAGGAGATCAAGGACTTTAAAGTTATGTTACCAATTGACAGCAGCTGGACAGCAGCAATCAGAATAAGCACAAAGGTTTCTTGGTCACAGTTATTCCCTACTATTGTGAGATGTGTTTTAATGGCAATCACTCTGTTGATGTGATTGGGGCCTAAAGCTGCATTCATACAGCACTTCTTCCACAAATTTCCACATTTTACACTATTTTTCACATTAAGCCACTTCCGGAGAATTAGCATAATCTAGTGGAAGTTTTCGCGTTAATTGGTTCCAGGAAAAAAAATCTATTTGCAACCCCATTAACCCAGGAGATTGTAGGAGTTTTTCATTGTAATTTCATATGAAGACATTTGGGCTCGTATTCCAGCATATTTTTCTTTCCTGCCTTTTAAAATTTAGTGCAATATGGCAGTGTATCCACCAAAAAGCCACAGTTCCACAATGCAGCAGCCAATGTATTTTGAAAGGGATGTTCGGATCTGGAATAGAAGCGCTAGCATTATAATCAGGAAAACTAACTCAATAATCACCATGTCTGAATGACGCTAAGTGAGTGGATGCTGTGTGAGGGGAATTCCTGGCCAGGGGTCCAAAGGGAGGAGCATTAAGATCAGTGAGAAGGAGGAAGAAACTTAAGCTTTCAAGTCAAACCAATTGTATCTTCTTCCTTAAGGTGGTAAAAGTTATTGTATATGATAATCAGGAATAAAGCATAAAGAGAGATTCACAGGACATACTGTAGAGATGCCTCCTTATATGCTAAATCAGCCTTGCCCAACCTGGTGGTCTCCAGATATTTTTGGACTCCAGTTCCCATCAGTACAAGCCAATATGGCCAATGATCAGGGATGATGGGAGCTGTAGTCTAGCAATATCTGGAGGGCACCAGATTGGGGAAAGTTGGCCTAACTTTTTTATTATTATTACAAATGTAGGTTTTTTGATACTCATTTTTCTTCTCCATGAGGATCAGCAACACATCTTCATGAACAGAGCAGAGCGAGACTGTGCTTAAACAGAACGCAACATGGTGCCAGAAAAAACAAATCGCATTATATAGCGCAAACACGTAATCCTCCATGCCTTTAAAAAATCTGTGAAATCACAGTTCTTTGGTCCAGCTGCTAGTGAGTCCATGCCCACATAAAACAAAATACCATTCTAATTGGTAGTAATTGGCACCCTTGTTAGAATAGTCAGCAGCAACTACGCCAGAAAATGGGCACAGAAATTCCTTGAAGATGGCATAAGGAGGGAGGCTTAGCTGCTCCCTGTTCTTCGAGGGACAAAGAAACTTGTTTTCCAGTGATGTCAATCTGGTACTTTTTGCCAGTGATAATTTAAGAATGCATGTCGGGTTAATGAGCACAGCATGCAATCACATGGCAACATTTGTTAGGTAGGAAACTGAATTTCCACCAAAGGCTGCTGAATCATTCTACTGTACTTGCTTTAGCCTGGTGGAAAAGCAACAGAATTCAAAATTGCTCAATGAAATAATTTCTGATGTTGGTTAATGTAACTCTATTTTTTAAGAATTTGAATGTTAAAAAAGAAGAGTCTGTCCTACTCTGAAAGTTTAGGGCAGATAACATGAGCGGGAGGGAATATCTCAGTAGACGAGTATCTGTTTTGAATGCAGAACGTCTAAGGTTGAATTCCCAGCATCTCTAGGTAAGACTGAGAACATCTCATTTGAAACCTGGGATAGCCTTTGCTCGCCAGAGTGGACAATATTGAGCTAGACAGACCAATGGTTTGAGTCGGTAAAAGGCAGCTTCCTATGTTCCTAACAGTTGAAACAATGCAATTTAAGTCATAGTGATACCCTGTGTTGCATGAATCTGATATAAACTGCCACAAAAGAGACTCCCTTTCCATTTCTCCTAGCATTTAGCATTTATGGTAATTAAGGGAGCCTAGAACAGCGCTGACATCTGGGTCCAATAAAATGAAGTGCTCGCAGCAAATAAAGTTGCAAATAACAATAATAAAAAAATCTTGTACAACATGATGCAAAGTTTAATCCAAATAAGGCCAAGAGTAGCCCTTTATGAAACTTCTCCGACATGAAAAAAATGTGGCTGGATTGGTAGATGTGCAACAGCTGGCAAGTGTCTTATGCCAAGTCTTATTTTAGATTATTTGGGGGAAAGAATAGCTTGATAAAACTGTTGCTCCGATTCCCAAGGCACAACAGGGATTTTCCATTTTTCTTAGGCTGTTGAGTTCATAAATTTCACTGCAGGGCAGCATTCCAGAGAGTGAAGGAGACCTGCAGGTCTTGGTGGGTACCAGGAAAAGGAGCATTCACAGGCAAGCCTGAGAAGGCAAGTAGCTCCACTCATCATTCTTAGGATAATTCGTGAACCTATGTGTGCTAGAATAGGTTCACCGACCTTTATGATATGAGGCCTTTTGGGATCCCTGCCACAGTTAACTTGAAGCAGATAAAATGCTGGAAGATAAGTACAACAAACACCTCAGCGTTTGAGTTGACATTGCTTTGAGTTATAGCGTCTAGATGCAGATCCCCAACCTGGTAGTTTGCATTAGCAATTAAGTAATAATTAAATCTCCTGAAAGCCCACTTAGATATCTAGAATGATGCTTTAAAACTTCAAAATACATTCAGAGGATGGTAAAATCCGCCCTTGTTACTACAGTGGTACCTCGGGTTAAGTACTTGATTCGTTCCGGAGGTCTGTTCTTAACCTGAAACTGTTCTTAACCTGAAGCACCACTTTAGCTAATGGGGCCTCCTGCTGCCGCCGTGCCACCAGAGCCTGATTTCTGTTCTTATCCTGAAGCAAAGTTCTGAACCTGAAGCACTATTTCTGGCTTAGTGGAGTCTGTAACCTGAAGCGTATGTAACCCGAGGTACCACTGTATTCCATTCCCGCTATGTACGCAAGAGAATATTTTAAATGTTTATAAGACTGTAAGCAGTCCTGAAAATGCCCCTGAAGGGTTATGTTAATGTTAATTTGTTTATATTCACGATGTAAAGTTTTCATATAATCAGTCATTCTATTTCATGTATTTTTTTAATGTTTAGAACCCGTTTTTTTGCAGGGTTTTGGTTTTTTTGAATGTTGGATTGAGTCATGACTCTTTCGCCTCACAGTTCAAATTCCTAGCAAGAGGTGGACTGTTGCACTCACCACTCAATGACAAGGACACATGTCTAGAATGTGGAAGAAGTGATTTAGAGATATGCAGCAGCCAATGATCAATTCTTTCACATAATCATCATTACAAAAACTAGAGTGGTTGATCATTGCTTTGTCGCTGGGCGTTTAAACATGATGGTGCTTTTTTATTCTATCAACTATTTGAAAGCGATGAATTAATTTAATTTAAATAATAATAATAATAAATTTGGTAATCACTATTCACATAGCATAATCTGCCATGACTCTCTTGATTTGGGACTCACCACAAGTATGCTTACTTGAACCCTGTGCGCAACATAAATTGAAATTTTGTAGTATGTTTCCTTTTATTGTTGACACCTTTTGGACAGCATAAACAAGCAAGCGGGGTTAATTTTTAAAATAATGCCTATTCAAATCTCACCCCCTTTTGTTTCTCCCCCTCTTTCTCCCATTTTGCAGAACAACAAAACTTGTTTTAAACAGTAGAAATGCGGACAGGAAATGACAAAATAGGATTCAGTGTGGAAAAATGTAGGCTGACACATCTGGAGGGGAAATAATAATTAAAAACACAGATCTTCAGTGAGTGAGAAAGGCGTACACTGACAGCCAAAGAGATGTAGGCCAAGCCCTGCCTCATCAGTTCCCAGAATTTTGACATCACAATATTCAGTTTGAATGCAAATGCAAATTCTAGAGTGTTTTAGACAATTTTGCAGAGGTTAGCCAAGGACAACAACCAGAAACCAGAAAAGATTAAAGGCAGAATTGCTCTAGCAGCCAATGCGGCTATTCTCATGGGCTGGTTTATACATGGAGCTTCGTCCCTTCATAGCCTTCAATGACTTAGTGTCACCCATCAGTAACAGCTGAATGTGGTACTAACATGTGGCATGACAGCTGTTTGTGGCACTTGATTTTGAATGGTGGTTTCACATATCTTAAGTCATCACTTGATGTTGCATTCATCAGATGATGAACATGCACTGTGAACCAACACTTAAGGTGGGAAATCCCCCCCCGAGCACGACCTAAATCTGCCCTGCCCATTTTGCCCCTTGCCCCCCTTCAAGGGAAACACAACCTATGTCACTCTGAAAGAAGATACTGGAGCACTCCAAAGTAATTGCCCATGTATGTGCACAGATCTACCTAAAAGGCAAAACGTGGAGATTTGCATTGATCCCTGCAAAGCATCCCTAATTATTATTGTTGTTCTTCTTATTATTATATAAGATTATTGTACAATCTTAGAAGGGTGTGTGACTGTGGCTGTTATAAGGCCACCTGCATTTCTGAATTTGCCACTACACTGCTGCCCTCAAAGTGCAAATATTACAAGTAGTTTGGTTCTAATCCACTTACACAAGGGCAGCCAAGTCTACTTTTGTTCATACTAGCTGCTTCTGTGAACATCTCTAATACACCCCCCACCCCCACTTTTTTGTAAGATTTATCAAGTCCTTGCATATTTGGTTCCTGTGATGTTTGCAAGTTTTGGGGACATTTTCACGTCTTCCCCTCCACACCCACGAAGGTTGCAACATGCGAATAATTGTGTAACTGTTCACTTTACCACAATTACACATGTTTGGAAGCTACAAGAAAGCATAGAGAAGCCTGCAGGAACTGCGCAATTTGTCCTTGCCCTGTTCTAATCCTTCTAATACAGACTCCTGATGTTTAAACTGTTGTAATTACTTTGATGCAAAACAAGTAGAAACACTCCTTTGGAGATTGGCTACTGTTATGAACTGGGGAAAGATGAAACACAGTGTAGTTTCACTTAGCCCTCTCACAATGCAAATCTCCCCCCCAGCCTGGGCATCCACCAGGGCATTAGGTCATGGAAACCACTTGTGGTTCATCACCATTTTGCAGCTTGAAGAGGTTGGAAATAAGGGAATGGTCCCTAGAGGCCCTTGTTTGCAGGAAAATTCCTTCCTTGTTTCTCATCTATAGTTGGCTGTGGTCACCCCCAGTTGTTCACTATTTATGGATATATTTTTTACTCATTTATATGGAGTGCTTTTAGAGAATTCCAAACTCTCAGTGAGACAAGCCCCATCTATCACAACAGGTCAAAAGTGATTTGGAACTGGACTTTTATCACATTTATTACATTAATATCCTTTCCCTGTCTCTGGGAAGAGAAAGAGTCTCCCTTTTATGACTAGAGGGCTCTGCCCCCTGCTTGCTCCACTTGCTAACCTCCCACCAGCTCTGCCTTGATTTGCTCTGCTCCGATGGCTGAACTGGGAATAGATTTCGGCAGAATGGAGGTGCTGTTCAGGTTGGGACTGGAGTGCTGTCTGGGAGGTCAGGAAGTGGAAGAAGGACAAGGGATGAGTTGTTATTTGTATGCACATAGGAAGTGAAAATGAATGAATAATTGTATAGGTTTTGTCTTGGCCCTTGTTGCAAGTATTAATTGGCATGTGATTGTATAGAGTGGTGGCAGCAGTGGGAATGTAGGACCTTTGGCCTTATGGATAAGTGCCTGCAGAAGAGGAACCCACCCCCCAGGGCTGCCGATCATTAAATAAAATAAACAAATTACCTTCCTTTAGTTATGTGTATCCTGCTCTTGATGCCCCCACTTCTCCCATGGCAATACTGTATATGAATAATGTGCAATCGTTACAGAACATACAGTCTGTGCTTTGTAGAAGGTGACACTTTGCAGATGCAGAAATAGAAACAAGAATGTACTGTGGTGATGGTTTAGTGCAAATACATATAGAATGTGCTTCATGGGTTGTAATTGGGGTGGCCATGTGTCCTACTTTACAGAGGATAGCTCTCTATTTGAATGAGCCCTGTATTTGAAGGGCCTTCCTGCCAAAGTCTGGTTTTTAGCTAAAGAACCATAAGAAGAGGCCTTGGAGTTGACCATCAACAGTTGACACCAGGACAGGAACTTCTTCTTTGGTGATCATTCGTAGCTGTGTAAGATTGTCTTCCATGAACATGGTCTTAAAAGTGAGTCCATAAGTGACTGTGGAGGCCAATTCTGGATCCACACGTACCTCCACAGTGGGGGCATAGGTTTCCAGGTGGGAGTTTATCACAATGAGGGTTTGCCAAATGTGTCTTCCTCTTAGTTCATTTCTCCTTTTCTCCCTGAGTTCATGCTTCTTCAAAGTCCATGACACCTTTGGTATAGGCTGTTCTCCAAGTGGAGTTCTCGCAGGCCATTGTTTCCCAGTTACCAGTGCTTTTGTTACATATTTTTAGATTTGCTTTGAGACCGTCTTTAAACCTTTTTGTTGTCCACTGGTATTCGCTTTCCATTATTGAGTTGGGAATAGAGTAGGTGCTTTGGAAGAGGTCACCTAGTCACAGTCTTCCCCACTATGGCGAGACATATGGCATTGAAATTACAGTAAGTATTTCTAAATTTGCATGTATGCATAGAAATTGCCATATGACAGTTTTACGCAAATATGTCAACTGTATTCCTTTTTTTGGTAATGCATTTCCTCTTTTTTTACCACTGCGTGAGTGGTCAACTCATTGTAGTACAACAAATACTGAAATTTCTTTCACTGACAGGCATGCAACTAGACCACATAAAAGCCAAAAACTCAGTTTGCTCGGCCATATATGGTGAACCTCATGGTCACTTTTAAAACAAGAGTTCTTATTATGAGAATGTGCCACATGTGTCCATAAAACACATCTGTGCAGTGCAGTCCTGTACGTATTTACTCAGAAGCAAGGCATGCCATGTTCAAGTTAGTGTGTACATCAGAGGTAGAGAACCTGGGGGACACATATAGCCTTCCAAGTTTCTGTATCTGGCCTCAGGACTCTCACCTTATGCCATCTCCCCAGACCATGCCTCTCACTGGTCCTACGTTTCATCACCCTTTAGCATTTTTGCCCAACTGGAATGTGTCCTGATAATGTCTCTTGCTTGCCTCATTGGATGACAGAGGTGTACATGTGTGTGCAGCCTAGTTTACTGTGCAGAGGTAAAGCTTGCATTCATTGCTCCATCCACTTTCGCCTCAGACCCTGCCCACCGATGGCATGTGCCATAAGGTTGCTGAGAAAGGAACGAGCCTCACAGTGAAAAAGTTTCTTCACTTTTGGTGTGCAGGATTTCAGCCTTAAGCTTGCTGTGCTCAGTGTGCAGCATTCTTACACTGCTGACTGACAGATTGTTTGGATACCAGGGCAACTTTCCGAGTACGTGCAAACACAATATATCTAGAGAAACAGTAAAAATTCAGTGTGCCAGTCCAACTGGAAATGATTCAGTGTTTTGATATGCACTTGAAGCTTTAATCCGTGTGGTTAATTTTCTGTGTTTGCAGCTGTGGAAAACCGTTTATTTGCACCCTTTGAGGGAATCAAGACTGCAATAAAATAACTTTAGAAAATGACTTTGACAGTCTTTACATTTCTTTCCTTCACTGGGGTATTCTTTTTCTGTTGATCTATTAAATAGAATAAAGCTGCTGTTAATACATCAAGTCAAATCAACTATTATTTTTGTCCTTTTTCTGCTTTTCTTAAGATATAGCTTTTCACTCCCTTGAGTTCAGCATCTTAAACCACATAGCTAATTTGGAGCCAAACTACCTATAACAGTAGCATACTGGCTTGTTTAAACTCAAGACTGCTTCAGAGAAGAACAAAGTGAGGGACGAAAACAATCACACAGATGTGTGTGTGAGGGACAGAAAGCTTCCAGCAGTCTGTTAACCCTAGAACTCTGATTTTACAGTGGTCTGAAATACTGGAAATTAGCTTGACTGGGAGAAAATTACTTGGGGCAGGAGGGAGAGGGTATCGAGAATTTACTGGTGTGGAGTAAGGAAAGTTCAGTTTCTTCCATCCATTGCTCTTAAAGGAACCCTTGACCCTAGTGTTGTATATGATTGGGGTAGATCAGAGTTTAAACAAATAAGGTATTTAATTATTACATTTCTACACCATCTTTTCTTTCAAGGAGTTCAAGGTGGTGTTCATAGTTCAAGGAGTTCTTCTTCCCCATTTCATCCTCACAATAACCCTTTGAGGTAGTTTAGACTGAAAGAGGGTGACTGGCCCAAAGTCACCCAGTGAGCTTCATGGCTAAGTGAGGATTCAAACCCTGGTCTCCTCGCCTAGCACTCTAACTATTACACCACACACTGTTTCAGGTTCTTGGTTGTGTAGAGGCTTCTAAGTGTGTTCAACTGAGCATGCTTTGAAATCTCCTTCAGACCTTCCCACTCACCACAGGAAGGCTGAGGGATGGAGTAGACCCAGCTGGCAGGAAGGAAGACATTGTGGGCTGGTGCTCACATCCCACAAAACCCTACTCAGGTTGCAGTTCTCTGTTCAGGAACAATGCCTGAACATTGCTATAATGTAATTTAGAATTATTCCCCCCTATTCCATATGTAAAATCCCCTACCCACAAGGAGTTTAGAGGTTTCCTTGGACAGGCATGCTAGCCTCTCTCATTACAGCCTTATCTTTGGCAGATGTTCAGAAGGGGGTGAGTCATCTGAGCATCTGATCCAAACCCAAGAGAACATGTGAGAGCCATGCTGCAGAGTATGCCCGTAGGGTGGCAAAGGCTTCTTGGATTGAAAAAATAAGACACAGTTTCTGTTCTTTGGTACACCACACCCCTGTGAACCGTAACATTAAGTCAAGGGATTTATTCAGCCTCCATTATAGGTTCACAAATGGAAAATCAAGCTTTTGGTCAAATAAAAGCTGAACAGTAGTCTCCAAGTTAACCTCATTATAGAGTTCTTTAGTACCACTGGTTTCAATGCAACTACTCCAGAGGAAATGGTTTGAGGTCATGCTGCCTTGCAGAATGAAGGCAGGTAGAAGTTGCAACCATTTTTAAAAGTACAAAGTCTAGAGCTGTACTGAATTGACAACGGTGTCTCCGCCATTCACTTACCTCAAAATCAGCTGTTTTGTGGGGGTTATCATAGCTTGGTTGGTAGAGCACTGGGACTTTTAAACTCAGCCCCACATTGGGCAAAAGATTCCTGCATTGCAGGGAGTTGGGCTAAATGACCATCATGGTCCTTTCCAACTCTACGATTCTGATTCTATGATTCTATAAGATGCCCAGGACTACAGACTATCATACAGATACTCTGGGGATATTCAAAGAAGGCTTCTATATCATGTTAACAAGGGGAGCGGGTGGTGCTGTCGTCTAAACCACTGAGCCTCTTGGGCTTGCTGATCAGAAGGTCAGTGGTTCGAATCCGCACGACAGGGTGAGCTTCTGCCACCCTAGCAGTTCGAAAGCACACCAGTGCAAGTAGATAAATAGGTACCGCTGCAGTGGGAAGGTAAACGACGTTTCCGTGTGGTCTGGTTTCTGTTTAGTCATGCTGGCCACACGACCCAGAAAGCTTTCTGTGGACAAACACTGGCTCCCTTGGGCTGAAGCAAGATGAGAGTCGCACCCCATAGTCGCCTTTGACTGGACATAACTGCCATGCGGTCCTTTAACTAGAGTTGGCAAGAAGGAGCGATTCGACTAAAAACATCATGAAATATGGGGCTCAAACCGACAACCTTAAGACTGAGAGTCTCACGCTCAGCTTGGGTTGACTGTGTATGAAATGGATATGCCAGTCCTGAAATCATATATTTCCAGCTGAAGAAAGTGAAGGATGAGAGTGATTCTAGCTGCTTGGCGGGTGTATTACAATACAACTTGAGAAGTCACTTGAGATGAGAATTTAAGGTTTTCCATAGCCCTCTGATAAGTGTTACAATGTTGTCTTGATTGAATTAGGAAGTGGAAGTAGATTAGACAGTAGTGGTTCCAAGTGGTTTTAGGCCAATGCGTAGTGGGTGGGACACTCCATTTTCCATTTCAATAGCGTCAGCCTGGAGCTGCAAATACGTTTTGTTCTAGCTTACTAGACCTTGCCAGCTAATGTTTCCAGACACAATGGAGGCTTTTGAGCCAAGGTTCTGATTGCAGGGACTCCCAAATGGAAGCGAGTTGGTACATGTTAGCAACAAATGTATGTGTGTGTGGTAACTTCTGTGGGCCTTTAGGAATTTGGAAACGGCTCTGCCATTAGGCAGAGTAGGCAATTGCTTCAGGCAACAGATGCTGTGGGGCAGCAGTGGCAATACTTCCAGCCATTCCTCTGGAGTCCTCCAGCCACACCCGCTGTTGGAGGATCGGAGCTATGTATCCCTGTCACGAACCCCTTAATCAAGCCTGCCACCCACAGGAGCACCAGAGGAAGCTATCTCGTTGCCAGTTTTAAAGCAAGATTCAGCTGCTAGTTGGATCATTTTCTGTTCATGGAACTGGGGTGTGCCCTTTGCCTCAGGCAGCAAAATGTCTTGAACTGGCCCGGCTTGTGGGAGAGTTCACAGCTACAGCGCTGTAGCAATACGAAATGTGTGCAATGCATGAAGTTCAACAGCCTTTGGAATATGACCTGCTTCCTATAGGAAGCTCCCTTCTAAACAGCTAGCCTATGGTGGGGAAAATAATATATTTGGAAGAGGCATGCTCACTATCTGCCCTTTTAATGAAGTCAGTTTGCTTGGGAAACTGGGACTTCATTTTATGGCACAGAAGAAAGCAGGAATGTATATTCCCGGCACCAGCAGCCACAAGTCCCATGTTTTATCAGTTATCCTCCTACGGCAAATATGGCTGCTATCTTTTCTTCTTCTCTGGACCTTCAGCTATGTCTTGCAGACATTCCCCATGCTGTGAGTTTTGCCTCTCCTCAGCTTGCATTCCCTTTCCTGGTGGCATTGCATTGCCATGGCAAATGTTGTTTGTTACGAGGTATTTTTTTTTATAAGGCCTGGGAGTGGTGGTGGTGGGGGAATCCCACATACCAGTGCTGCTTCGTGCTTGAAGGATCGGCAAGGAAAATATGCATCGATATAACCCACGGCTGCTTGAACTTGAGTGTCCTGCCCCTTGGAAAACAAAACGGGGAAACATCGTGCACTTTCCACTGAAGTTGCAAAGGCCAACACCTATCCGATGGTGCTGACTAATACAGATGTAATGGCTGGAATGTTTAGGGTGTTTCTTTAAGGTAAGTCAAAGTGCTGCCCTAACATTGACATTTTTCCACCCTTTCTCCTCCTCCTCCTCCAAATTCCAGCTCTTCAGAGGGAGTTCCTTGAAGAGAAGCACCACAGGCTTGGCAAGCGACTCTGTTTGTTACTAGGATGTTTCCAAGAGCCTGAACAGCTTAGGTGAAACCTGACAACCAGGTTCTTCACATTTCATCAAGAGGAACCACCAGGCTGCATGGGGAGTGCTAATGTTTGAAAAAAAAGAAAGAAAAAAACCAACATGGAAATTGACTTCATCCAATTAATGAGACAAGGAAGCTGTTTTGTGGTTTTTTTCACTTCGGAGGGGAGCATTTAAGTCGTGACTTTATCTTAATTTGTCAGGCATTGCCCCAGGGATCCAAAAAACAACAACAACAGCCCCCAACAACCCCTATGGTGGCTGAACGCCAGCAGAATGCCTGAGCACTGGAGCATTAACACCCTGATAAAAATGAATCCATTCTAATTGGTTTTACATCTGAAAAAATAATAAGGAGCCGGCCTGCCAAGAAATGCAACGCACTCATGGAAAGGCCTGGAGCTTATACAATGGAAGCTGATTAGGATCTTGGGGCTCCATTTCTGCTCCTTTTTAGAGTGAAACAAAGGAAGGTGTTTGAATCCTCTGTCCTTTTATTTTATTTTTTAAAGGGGAGGGGGGCTGTGCTGCAGGAGTTGGGTTGGTCTTAAACCAGGCTTCCCACAGTCCAGCTGCCAAATGTACAAATTTTTTCCTGGCTGACGTTCAGGAAAGTACAGCTCCGTCCGTAGGATGGAAAGTTAAAAAGACTTTGCCTGGATACATTGAAGCATATACAAACACTGCTTGGCGTATGGCATTGATTCACTCTGCACAGACTGTCCCCGCGACGTATCCTAAGGGGAGAGTATTGCAAAGCTTTTTATAATCTTTGCAGCTAAGATCTTTTGAGAGGCTAGCGAGTAGGGTAATCTAAACAGTCCTCAAGGAACTCTCATTCTGGGGAGTTAGCAGGAATGTCCAGTCGGCCTCATAAGATACAAGAACAGCCATTAATTTGAGTCATGGTTAATCCCTGCGGCTATATTTAAAGCAGCAGATTAATTATATCTGAGTGATGATATAATTAAATGACAATCCTTAGCAATTGAGAACTTGCAGGTTTGGAGCTGGTTACACAGCTTGCTTCCAAGATAAAATATTTAATAAGAGAGGCTGCATGCCTGCTACCTGTTACTTATGAATTCCTGCTCACTGATTATTGGATATGTTGCTGTGATGAAATTTTATTGCCCTTTTTTGGTTCAGGGTGCCCACCTCAAGCCTATGTGGAATAGGCTATGCATCTCTATAACCAAACTTCATGTGACCTTCACAAACATCTAGCTAGTGATGGAAAAGGGTTAGATGTAGAATAGATTGTCAGTGAAGTTGCTGTGATGTGAAGAGGATAGTTGGTTGGGCTGGCCAGCGACTGTTTTGAAAGGAAGGTGGGACTAGGAGCTGAGGGTTTAGGGAGATAGAATGAATCTAGTGGAAACAAGGGAGGGCACCAAAGATGGTGAGTAGTATGGAAGAGAAATCCTATCAGGAAAGGTTGAAGCAACTGAGTATGTTTAGCCTGGAGAAGAGAAGGCTGGGGAGGAGTAGGATAATACTTTCCAAATACCTGAAGGCCTGCCACATAGGACTGAGCAAATGCTTGTAATAATTAGTATTCGGCAGTTGACCATTTATGAGATTTTATATTTGAAGTTTCCTAAGAAAACACACCCAAGATGTCAAAAGCATTCAGATTTCAACATTTCATAGTCATAATCATAATGTTCAAATTTTGCCTTCAGAATTCAAGCTCCAAAGATTTGCAAAGCAAAGTGGGAAAGAAAATATCAAATTGCAAGTATTTGAGGACACTTGTTTCAGATTAGTTCTAATACACAGTGCCTGGCAATTGATGGTGCAGTACTCAGCAGCTCTAAGTGCAATCATCACCATCACCACCACCACCACCCATCCCTTTTAACCAATATACAGTTGTACCTTAGAAGTCAAATGGAATCCGTTCTGGAAGTCCATTCGACTTCCTAAACATTAGGAAACCAAATCGTGGCTTCACAAACCGGAACAGTCACTTCTGGGTTTGCGGCGTTTGGGAGCCAAAACGTTCGAAAACTAAGCTGTTCAAAAACCAAGCTACTGTACATGGAACAAAGCACCATTGTTAGTACAGTGGTACCTCGAATTACAAATGCCTCAGGTTACAAACGCTTCATGTTATAAACTCCGCTAACCTGGAAGAGTTACCTCAAGTTGAGAACTTTGCCCCAGAATGAGAACGGAAATTGTGTGCTGGCGGCGCAGTGGCAGCAAGAGGCCCCATTAGTGAAAGCACGTCTCTAGTTAAGAACAGTTTCAGGTTAAGAACAGACCTCCGGAATGAATTAAGTTCTTAACCCGAGGTACCACTGTACTCATGAAAGTTAACTAGATAGTTTTGTATGGCTGATGGGTTTGGGGACTTAGTTCTCTATTTCCCTCAAAAAAATGTTCTCTAGTCTGCATAAGGTTCAGGATGCTGAAGAAGGCACTCTTTATTTCAGAAAGTGGTGAGATGAAACCTGCCGCACCTTGAGGTCAAACAGAAAAACGTTTGCAAAGGCAACGACACGGCTGAAAAAGGAAATATCTATCAAAGGATGTTCTTCAGAAATTTCGGTGGTCGGAGAGCAAAATGCAGCCTGGCCTTATATTCCAGCATTCTTTGGCGGTTCTGCTGTTGCCATGCCAACAAATACACCCTCAAAAAGGCAAATGCCCTGGTCTGCCACCAACTTTGCAGCCAAGTTAAAGGAAGAATAATAAATTACACCTAACATTTTCCTTCCCCACCACAAGTATTATGCTAAATATTCAGTCCCAATTTTAAGAGGACGGATTAATTTATGTCAGGGATGGGGTGGGGGGGACCTGTGGCCCTGCCCTACAGAGGTTGTTGGACTCCCAACTCCCATCAGCCTCAGCCAACATGGTCAACAGTTGTAGTTCAGCAACATCTGGAGTGCCACAGGTTCCCCATCCCTCATTTATGTGCTAAATATAGAACAGTTAAAAGTGAAGAGGGCAGGGGAGGAGGCAGGAGTTCGAGGGAGGGCAGGAGAGAGCGAGTGTGCAAGCAGACACTCACATGGGGCGGGAAGGAGAAAGAATTACGTTGATTACCTCTATTTCTCCCTCCTACCTAGTTGCCAGTTTTCCTCCACTCCCTCCTTCATCATTCCTTGCCATTGAGTTAGTATAGGTTTTTTGGGGAGCCTCCCCCCTTTGTTCTCCCTCTTCAAATTTATTTAAATCATGTGTACCTTAGGGTTACCCACAATCTCTTGATAGTTCTCTCTCATGGTGGTGCAAGTATAGCTCTAGAAGCATGAGTAAATGAAGACTCAAATCAGTACAGGAATGTAATATCAACAACTTTGTAGGTTTAGGAAAGATTGGGAGGGAAATATTAAATAAGCAAGTAAGTTAGAATATCAAGAATTCTAACCCCCCCGGGGGGGTGTCAAATCAAGTTTCGTTTCTAAAGTACAGAGAACTTATCACTAGCTTCAGCACCACATTCTTCAGCTCCTAAACGTTTTCCTGGTATTTCAAATTACGGAATAATTCGTTTAGATGTGACAGTGATTAAATACCACCTTTAGCCTGTTTTCCTGTGCTCTACATTGGCATGTTAAGAATACGTTGCTGTGTGGGAAGCCAAACCTCATCTGTATATAAAAGATGCTATATTTACATGCTTCTTAAATTAAGAACATGGCCTTCTCTCCTTTGCTCCCATGGCAGTAAATTCATATAATGAAATTATGGGAAATAAAATTAATGTACGAGCCAGTGTGAACTGGGCTGCAGAGCTGAACTCTTGACTTTCAGATCAATTGGAACAAGATATTCTCTAACAGTACGTTTCACATCCGCAAAGTACCACCATCTCTTTCTTCTACTGCACGGATGGGAAACCTGGGGCTAGCCAGATGTTGCAAGACTACAGCTCCCATCATCCAGGACCATTTCCTATGGTGGCTGGGGCTGATGGGAATTTGCAGTTCAACAATATTTTGGTGCCACTGAGCCACTTCAGAACATAGATGTGAGGAAGGGCCACTTTTTCAGTCCAAATGTCACATACATTCCATTTGTAGGGGAGCAAGCCATAATGATCAAAGAAAATCACAACTCCAATGCATTCTTATATGGTAATATGAACACAGTCTACATAAGGGGTATGGGATGTTCTATTGTTCTATTTCCTTGGCCTTTATTTTCATTTTCTCCCATTGCCCACACCAGTAACTATTTTGTGAATACAGAAAGTATGTGCAATTTATTACATGACCGCAAAGGGCGTGGTCTGCAGTGCTATCTATTAACAGCATTGGGCTGGCTTGCTGCAAGAACACCTGTTAGACTAGGGAGTCAGGGCAGAATCTATTGTGCAGTCATATTTTAGTTGTACAAAGAAGGTACGTTTTCATTCTTGCCAGATTTGGTCATAATGGCGATGATTCACCTATCTATTTAGAAAAGGAAAAACTGATTCATCCTTTATCATGGAGCCTGACAGCTGGCAAATGATTCCCTGCTCCCCCGAATCAGACTTTTCAAAATTTATTTAGAGTAATCAGAAAGGAACCATCTGTTTGGTGACCTTTTCTGCTGGTGAAATTACTGTTGGCATCAGAAAATTGAACAGACCGAAGCAAAAATGTAGACAAGAGTCTGTTCCACTTGGCAGTGTGAACTGGCCATGGTTTGCAAGTCTGCAGAAGTCGATCCTGTCTTATTCATATCCTATCTGTGCCGAATCTATGGAGGATTCCTTTGCTGCAAGCATCTTGAGTTCCGTCCACCCCAGAAATGGGACACTGTAGTGTTGTCAAATGCCCACCATTTGAAGCCCTTGTTGTAGAGCAAATCACGAGAAAGATTTAACACATCATATCCTATGAGGCAAAAAACAGTAAACAATCATGCCACATTACATTGCTCCTTGTGAAAATGGGGTTGGGGCAAAAAAGAATTTTCAAGGACAAGATGGGAATGCTGAAATCATTTCAAGGACAGCCATCTACAAAGGCCAAGAAGCAAATGTGAATGACAGAGCTAAGAAGCTGTCCAAGTACATTCAGGGATTACAGACTGATTGCTTAATGAGAAAGGAGCTAAAAGAATTTAGTTGTGGCTAAGAATAAACTGCCCAGAAATCATTAACTCCTCAGTGCTTTATAAACCAGTGAGAGCACAAAATTGGTGGCTGGACTCAAAGATGTATTTAATGAACTAAGGTAAAGGTAAAGGGACCCCCTGATCATTAGGTCCAGTCGTGACCGACTCTGGGGTTGCGCGCTCATCTTGCTCTATAGGCCGAGGGAGCCGGCGTTTGTCCGCAGAAAGCTTCCGGGTCATGTGGCCAGCATGACTAAGCTGCTTCTGGCGAACCAGAGCAGCGCACGGAAACGCTTTTACCTTCCTGCCAGAGCGGTACCTATTTATCTACTTGCACTTTGATGTACTTTCGAACTGCTAGGTTGGCAGGAGCAGGGACCAAGCAACGGGAGCTCACCCCGTCATGGGGATTTGAACCTCTGACCTTCTGATCGGCTAGTCCTAGGCTCTGTGGTTTAACCCACAGCGCCACCCGCGTCCCAAGCGCCACCCGCGTCCCCTAGTGGGACCTAATATTGCATCCTTCCCATTTTTTTTTTATTAGGCAGTAAGTTTGGGGCCATCTCAAGACACAAAAATTGCTACCTATGCCTCTGGTTATAACCAAAGGTGGGGCAATTTCATTTGTGATGAAAACAATGCATAATAAAACCAGGTGAGATTTATTGTCCATGAATCTGAATGCTTTATACTTCTCCGATGCTAGGAAGTTGTGGATCCAGATTCTCAAATTGCTCATTTGTGCCAGAGGAAGATAAGTTATCATGACAAGGAGATGCTTCAGAGGCCTACAAGATGTGAAGGTGTCCCAGGGAGCTGTTTCAGAGATTCCCATTTCACAGAAGCTGTCAATGTTGCAGATTATGTGAGCTTTCAGCAATATCAGACTGACCTTATCTGTGAATCATTTGTCTGGAATCTGGGTTATTTGGGTGGTGTTGTCAGAGATGGGGTTGAATACTTTATTGACTGGGTTAAGTTGGAAGGGAAAAATCCTCCTCCCTTTTGATAATAAACTCTAAGAAACAAGATTTCTATAAACAAATAACGTATCCATGTTAACGGTATCCCTGTTTAGGGAGGCTAAATGTAGACAGGTAAACATCTGTTTGCAAATATAGAGATCTCAATTGTACACTGGATGTCAGTAAAACCCTATATATCATGCAACTCTGTGGGATTTTGTTGGCTTCAGTATGCTATTCCACTCATGCCAGTCCTACCAAGAATTAGACTTCATTTTTTTTCCATGAAAAAGGATTACTTGATTCTGTTTTTGCGTGTGTGCTTTATTGAACACTCTCACACATATACAAATCTAACTTGTTTCTATATAATATTACATGCTATAGGTAAAACGACACGTTCCACTGCATTTCCCCAACAGGATATTTTGCTGGCAGAAGTCACACCATGGTTAAAACTATCAGAACTGCCTGGGCAATTTCGGAGACCCAGCAGTTCAAACTCCAGCAGGGTTTAACCAGGTTTGAACCTCCAGCGGTTGCAAGGAGCAGCTGAAGAGCAGAAGCAGCCATGTTGGTTCATGAGGAGAAGAAAGAAATCCCATATCCACATTTATTAGCACATGATGTGAAATACTTCTGCTGGGGACCTTGAAGAGCAGATGCCAGCCCAAGTTAGACAATACTGGGCTGGTTTGACAAATAGTAGGGTGCTACATCTCTCCCAGTCAGCCTTCAGCCAACCTCCTCAAGATGGATCTCAGACTTTGTTCTTTCCTTTCTTCTTCTCAGCAAAAAAGAAAGAAAGAAAGAAAGAAAGAAAGAAAGAAAGAAAGAAAGAAAGAAAGAAAAGGTAAAGGACACCTGGACGTTTAAGTCCTGTCAAAAGGGACTATGGGGTTGCGGCGCTCACCTTGCTTTCAGGCTGAGGGAACCGGCGTTTGTCCACAGACAGCTTTTCGGGTCACGCGGCCAGCATGACTAAACCTCTTCTGGCACAACGGGACATTGTGACAAAAACCAGAGCACACGGAAGTGCCGTTTACCTTCCCACCGCAGTGGTGCCTATTTATCTACTTGCACTGGTTTGCTTTCAAACTGCTCGGTTAGCAGGAACTGGGACAGAACAACAGGACCTCACCCCATTGCGGGGATTTGAACTGCCAACCTCCCAATCAGCAAGCCCAAGAGGCTCAGTGGTTTAGACCACAGCGCCACCCACATCTTCTGAGCACATCTTGCTAAAAACACTCTTTTCCTGTCACCTCACACCCATTTACCCTGGCAGCATCTGTCTGCCCAGGCTCAAGATTCCTCTTACATGGGCCATCAACACCTTTTGTCATGGTAAGGCCTCTGGGACTCACAACAATATTTATTATGAATGTTGTGTTCTCATTTTGTATTTTTCTGTTGTGGACCGTCCTGTGATCTTTGGATGAAGGGTGGTGTACAAATTTAATAAAAAGTAAATAAATAAATAAATAAATAAATGCTTTTCAAAAAGCTCATTAGTGCAAAAAGATGCCACATGATGCTATGTTCCTTTGCCCATACAACTTTGGAACTGGCTTCCAAACCTCATTATTGCACAGGAGATGCAATCGCCACCTATATGAAACTTGGGTGGGGGGAGCATTCATCATTTGGAAAAAAAGATGTACTTTGTTGAAATGCTTGCTCAGATTTCTATGCGTATTGAGGAGTAGCCCAGAGACTCTGGGCTTCAGATGAGTCATTCCCCTTATCGGGTGCCTAGACAAACACTGAAGGAAAGGGTGTGATTGGAATAGGTATCTATCAGGGGGAAGCAGGTTAGTTTGTTAAGACATTTTAACACAGGGGTATGAGCACAGGAAAGATAAGATATTGGCAAAGAAAAGTAACAAAAATGCAGGCCAATGTTTTGAGTGGACACGACTCTTTGTGTATGCTTCTCTATGCAAAATAACGGCCTGAAAACAAACTTGAGGCAAACGTCTCTCCCTTGTTGGGTCACATTATCCTAGACCAGCGGTTCTCAACCTGTGGGTCCCCAGATGTTGTTGGACTACAACTCCCATCATCCCTGAGCTCTGGCCTTGCTAGCTAGGGGTGATGGGAGTTGTAGTTCAACAACATCTGGGGACCCACAGGTTGAGAAAGGCTGGCCTAGACATTCACCAGTTTTCAGTGGAGGCTGTCCATTAGTGCGAAAGCAGCATCACCAGCCTGCCTTCTTAGTAACAGCCAGGCTAGGGGTGGCAGTGGCTATCAGCTTCCTCTTTAGCTTCAGTGTTGCCGTTTGTAGAAGTAATTGAGGAAGAGGCTGAGTTGAGGACAATTAATCGGCTCTGCCTGTCATTGGCTCTGAATTGACCCACCCTTGGCCTCCCTGTTTTCTGCCTCCCCGGACCCAGTGAGCACCAGCCTTCACTTCCAGTTTTGCAGACACATAAAATAATACATTTAAGCATGACAGAATCCAAATGTACCTCTCTTCACTTGCAGTCCATGCTGTCAGTGCAATCAATAATAATAATAATAATAATAATAATAATAATAATAATAATATATTATTATTATTATTATTATTATTATTTATACACCGCCCATCTGGCTGGGTTTCCCCAGCCACTCTGGGTGGCTTCCAACTGAATATTAAAAACAATACAGCATCAGACATTAAAAACTTCCCTAAACAGGGCCGCCTTCAGTTGTCTTTTAAAAGTAAAATAGTTGTTTATTGCCTTGACATGTGCTGGGAGGGCGTTCCACAGGGCAGGCGCCACTACGAAGAAGGCCCTCTGCCTGGTGCCCTGTAACCTCACTCGTAGTGAGGGAACTGCCAGAAGGCCCTCAGCGCTGGACCTCAGTGTCCGGGCAGAACGATGGGGGAGGAGATGCTTCTTCAGGTATACAGGACCGAGGCTGTTTAGGGCTTTAAAGGACAGCACCAACACTTTGAATTGTGCTCGGAAACGTACAACGGAATCTTCTGCCAAGTAAAAAAGGGTGCACCAGTCCCATCTATAACTTCCCAAAGGGAGAAATTACCAACAGAGTGATCAATTCAAGTGAAGAAAGTTGATTACTCCTTTTTTTCACTGTGATACATACAGTAGGTTTTAGAAGAGCCAGATGCACAGTCCAGGCCTAGCAAAGTATGAAGGAATTCATGAAAGTTCAAGTGATCAGTTCTCAACATGATGACCTCTGCTAGGCTTTATCGTCGTCTTGTGATGGTGTCATGCTGTTTTAATATTTCACTGTAGTAAACTTTTTAGTTGACTAATAACCTGAATTATATATGAAAAAGTAAGTTCCTACCACTGAATTTATATATGAAAATATGCTAAGTAAGGGTTAAGAATCATTTTGACCCACAGTTAGGTCAATACATACCACATTCCTCTAGTAGGCTGTTTTGTCTCACAAGGAATATCGTTTATTATTAAGGACACTGAGGACCACACAGCATTCGAAAGATATCAACTATTAAATTCAACAGGACTCACTTCTGAGTAGATGTGGACTGTGCTGTAAGTTATCCAAAATATTTTCTACTTTTATCCTTTGCTTTACTGCAATCCATAGCAATAAAGATATTTGGTCGCAAATGTATTTTAGATTTCTAGTATGTCATGAACTATGATTTCCTGAAATGTTTTTAAAGCTACATTCTCATATTGACTACCAAGCTGCTGGCAGCATTCTGAAACCACTTATGTTCATGTTGAGCACAAAACTGGGGGTTTCTATTTTTACAAAAGCTGTGTGCCACCCCTACTCACTGCTGAGTGATAGCAGGATCCTAGAGGGGTCTGTGTTCCTTTGGAGAACTGAGATACGGCAGAAATATGGTTTATTCACCTATTTACACCTTCAATCTGCATGGAGGGAGACGAGATCTTACAGCATGGTCATTTCAAGACGGGCTTGTACTCCACAGCAGCACAACCAGCCTTCAGCCAGCCTTCTCAAGATGGATCCCAGTCTTCCTTCTACTTCCCAGAACACCCTGCTGAAAACTTTCTTCCCCTGTCACCTCACACCCAGTTACCCTGACAATCTTCCAAACTCCCATTCTCTGTTCACACCTCAGGGCAAGGGGGTGGGGCGGGGGAAGAACAGTTCTCTTGCATTGCCAATGACTTTCATTGGCCCTGTGTTGTTTCTTAATGGCCCTAGCTTAGCCAGGTCATTTTGCATAGGCAAGGCTAGCCTAGGAATCCCTTGGAAGCTTGTATTTCTCCTTTCATGTTCCAAATAATCAAAATCCTAGGCATTTATTTATTAATTTCTAGGGTTTAGGGGGAGTCCTCCCCAGTCTGTAACACTATTTAGTATAGTGGTACCTCGGGTTAAAAGCAGAGACATCACCTTGCCAACAAAGATCCGTATAGTTAAAGCTATGGTTTTCCCAGTAGTGATGTATGGAAGTGAGAGCTGGACCATAAAGAGGGCTGATCGCCAAAGAATTGATGCTTTTGAATTATGGTGCTGGAGGAGACTCTTGAGAGTCCCATGGACTGCAAGAAGATCAAACCT
The DNA here is from genome assembly GCF_964270895.1 of Podarcis filfolensis. Lineage (NCBI taxonomy): Eukaryota > Metazoa > Chordata > Lepidosauria > Squamata > Lacertidae > Podarcis > Podarcis filfolensis. Next base: position 22,394,664 of record NC_139612.1, read on the forward strand.
CTCCATTCTGAAGGAAATCAGCCCTGAGTGCTCACTGGAAGGACAGATCCTGAAGCTGAGGCTCCAATACTTTGGCCACCTCATGAGAAGAGAAGACACCCTGGAAAAGACCCTGATGTTGGGAAAGATGGAGGGCACAAGGAGAAGGGGACGACAGAGGACGAGATGGTTGGATAGTGTTCTCGAAGCTACCAGCATGAGTTTGACCAAAGTGTGGGAGGCAGTGGAAGACAGAAGTGCCTGGCGTGCTCTGGTCCATGGGGTCACGAAGAGTCAGACACGACTAAATGACTAAACAACAACAAACCTCGGGTTAAGAACTTAATTCATTCCAGAGGTCCGTTCTTAACCTGAAACTGTTCTTAACCTGATGTACCACTTTAGCTAATGGGGCCTCCTGCTGCTGCCGCGCCGCCAGAGCATGAGTTCTGTTCTCATCGCACCTTGTTTCATCTTGCAGCTAATGACGTCCGTTGTAAAGGTTCAGTTTTATTACTATTCCAGTTTACCAGAGCCAGGCGATACAAGGCTCCAAAAAGTGAAGGAGGGTAGCACCCACCCAAATGTGCCCATGAGCCTAAAAGGGTTGGGGAACCGTGGGGTAGGTAGGTTCTGCATTTTGTATAGCTTGTAGTTTTCCAACACTTGGCTCTTTGCAGAGCCTCATGAAGTACTAATCCGAGGATGTATTACAGTGGGAGATCAAGTAGGAGCGTGTTTAAAGATGTGAGGTCCATACTACACTCATATCCCATTGTTTTACCACATTAGTCTATGGATAGTGTTTGAAAGCAATTTGAAACTATATTAATTTGGATTGGGGCTTTTATGCAAATGATTTGGCAAGCAGAAAAACCATCCCGAGTGTTCACAGTTTTCTTCATGGCTATTTAATACAACTCTTCCCACCCACCCTCCTCAAAGGAGTATTTACATTTTGGTGCCTTCTAAGCAACAAGACCTTTACAACTATACAACAGCCCAACCCTCGATATAAGAGACACAGTGTATTCTTGAAATATGTACTAGTGTACATTTTGTTACCATACAAGGCTGCTCTGCATTCTTGCTGGTAACCTTTTATTGCCTCCTAAGTTTTTCAGAGCTCTGCCAAACATCTTGAACTTCACGGAATGATTACAAAGCTTCGTAAATATAAGCTTCACATTGTGCTTTGCCATTCTGTGCTTGAAATTACACCAAGTATTTAAAGGAGAGGCAGGAATTCTCTTTAATTTGGTGGTCAGGAAATGGGTTAGTATGTTAGTGGAGTTTTTAAATATTTTTTTCCCATAGAGGTATTAAAAAAAATACATTGTTGTTACCACCTCTCTGTTAAAAATACTTCAGCTACAAAATTAAAGGATCTGCATTTGAATCCCTCTTCTATGGAACACTTTGCCTTCTGACATCTGCACCTGTCTCTTACCATCTGCTCCCTGCAGTGGTTTAAAAAGTACAGTGGTACCTTGGTTTAAGAACAGCTTAGTTTATGAACAACTTGGATTAAGAACGCTGCAAACCCGGAAGCAGGAGTTTTGGTTTGTGAACTTTGCCGAACATGTTTCGCTTCCTGTTGAGTGTGTTCCATTTGTAAATTGAGTCCCCCGGTGCTATGGGAAAGCACGCCTTGGTTTAAGAACGCTTTGGTTTAAGAATGGACTTCAGGAACGAATTAAGTCCGTAAACCAATATACCACTGTATCTGAAAAAAGACAAGTCTTCTTCTGATGCCCTGACCTCTAATCTCTTTGTTAGGAGTGAGCCAGCAGTAAATCACACTGTGCAAGTTGGAGTTAGTCCAAATAGCTCAGTCAGTAAACTTTTAATCTCAGGATTGTAGGGGCAAAAGATTCCTGCATTGCAGGGGGTTGGACGAGATGATCCTTGTGGTCCCTTCCAACTCTACAATTCTAGGATTCTAACTCTTTATTAGCAACAACAAGATCTGCATTGGAGTGTCAGGCCAAATGAGTACAGCCATTAATCTCCAATAGGTCTTGCCCTCATGAAGCAGTTTCTGAGACTGAAGGTCCCCGCCTCTGAAATGCCGCTTACGTTCCCTTCTCTCTAGGGTTTCCCCCACCAAGCAATCAGAGACTGTCCCTGTATGTGGCCAACCTCTTCTTCTACCCTTTTCATGCCTTTTCTGGTTCTGGGAGACAAGGGGGAAGGGGAGCTTGTCAGATTGGGAGGGGAAAGACACCTCAGCCTCTTCACAAGCCTGACCCACCTATGCTTCATGGTCTCTCTCCTCCCACCCTCTTGCTTCTGCCTCTGAATCTGGACTTGTTTCTTCCACAGACTCTCCCAGCTCAAGCATCTGACACCTCCTCTTCACGGTCTTTTCCTCCTTCTTCCTCGGACTACTCATCCTTGTCCCACCACCACTCCCTGGGCTCTGAGCCTTCTTCCCCTGGTGGTTTTCCCTCCATTCTTCTGCATCCAGCCAATCCTTTGCTTTCATGTCCCTTCCCTCTTTGCTTATGACCTGCATGAGTGGCTCCCAAACTTTGAAAGCCACGGACCGCTTGAAAATTTCTGAGGGTCTTTGCGGACTGCTTGATTTCTCTGCCTGTTGTAATGCACAGTGCTAGGTGCTGTGAGGTGCTTTTTATTGCTCCTTTTATTTCTCATAAACTGCTATTTATTTCTTGTTTATTGTATTTCAGACACTTCAAGTTACAGACGCTTCAGGTTACAGACTCCGCTAACGCAGAAATAGCACCTCGGGTTAAGAACTTTGCTTCAGGATGAGAACAGAAATCGCGCGGCAGCAGCTGGAGGCCCCATTAGCTAAAGTGGTACTCAGGTTAAGAACAGTTTCAGGTTAAGAACGGACCTCCAGAACGAATTAAGTTCTTAACCAGAGGTACCACTGTAGTCATTTAGCATCTTTTGCCCAGTGTGCTTTTCTGGATGAAAAGGTTTCATCAAGCTTTTCTTAACAGAATTAAGTAGTTGTGAGTCTGGCGTATCTTGGGATAAATTACACCTGAGGCCTTAGCTCCTTTGAACTATAAAAGCTACTTTTACCTTTTGTTCCCGGAAAGCTTGCAAAAGAAGAGCCTAATCTTATTGTTAGCTTCTAAGTGCCTAGGTTTTCAGACGAATCTCCTGCAAGCACAAAGGAATGCAAAAATAATTCTTGCATTGTTAGCTGTTCAGAAAAATAATCGCACCTTGTTTCCTCTTGCAGCCAACGACGTCCATTGTAAAGGTTCCATTTTTATTACTATTCCATTTTACCAGAGCCAGGTGATACAAGGGTCCAAAAAGTGCTATCGTTTGAGCAAGGTGAAGTCTCTGGTTTTGTTTTGGGTTCCCCCCCACAACAAAAGTAAGAGAACTCTGCATGCATGTAGGACCCTCACCTCTTGGTAGATGTGTGAAGCACCACGCCTGGTGCGAGAAGAACATGGGAAACCTACTAGGTATTTCTATTTCTGAATATATGTATTAAAACTATTGAATCATTGCCATGGGCCACATTTGCTAACACCACATACCCCCGAAGAGATTTTAATGCAAAGCTTCAAGAAATAAATTTACAGAGCTAAGAGTCTAATGCCCAGTTTTATCCAGACAGACCATTAAGCACTTAAATCTATGGAAGAGAAAATACCATTTTCTTCGCAACTGTATTATTGAAAGCGTCAAATTGGTCAGACAGCACTTATTTTTTGTCTTTGAAACTATCACCCCCTTCTGGAATAGCCTTGTCATTACAGTCACCAAGAGGCAAACGAAAGATTTCAAGCTAGCAAACGGTTTGGTAAAAGTTTTATTTGAGAGCATGAATATAAGTTTACACATTTCTTTAGTCTTAGAAGAGCTGAATGGAAAGAGTTTGCATAGTTTACAAAGCCAAGAGCCCACATTCCTTTGCTGTGTACCTTCTTACATTCGTTATAAAGAAATTTCAGCATCGCAATAACTGTACTAGCTTGCAAGCTGCCTTATACAAAATTAAACCCATTAGCCTATATACCGTACTGTTTGCTCCAGGGGTTGGCAACCTGTGGTCTCCAGGTGTAGCTGCCCTGTATTAGAAATCTCATTCATGTGCAGAGGCACTGGCAAATTTAAATCTTTCCTATTGCCTATAATTCTGGACAATACATAAAATGAAGAGACAAAATGGACACACTTGATAACAAGCTTGATTGGAAGAGGACAGAGAAAGAGGCACAGAAACTTCAGATTAATAGAGAGCAAGTCACATTCTAAGCACCAAAAAGTCCACAGCTGCTTTTTTAAAAAACAAAACAGTTTAAACCTAACAAAGAAGGGAAAGTGTTTTAATGCAAATATTAAAGGTTGGAGCCAAAGTTTTGGGGGCATTTGCTTAAGCTGCTCGGTGGAAGCAGGAAGGCTTAAAAATATTTATTTCTGCCTAATTATGTTTGAGGGCTGCTGTACAGAATCAGCAGGCTAACAAATATGATCTGTGGTTGGACTTGTAACGCTTCAGGCTGACAGTGAGGAATTCAGATGTTTGAATGCTACTTTACACATTCAAAATCTCACCTCAGATATGAAGCAAGCATGCCAGGAAAAGGATTCTAGCTTAGCATTCCCCCCATATATTGTGGTATTTGTGAGATTTTTTGAAATGGTAGAACCCAAAACATGTGGCCTTCTATTTGTTGCTAGACTCCAACTCCCATCCGCTCCAGACAGCATAGCCAATGGTCAGGGATGAAAGGAGTTGTAGTCCAGCAACATCTGGAGTAGGGTATAACATTTACAACAGTGTTTCCCAAACTTGAGTCTCCAGCTGTTTTTGGACTACAACTCCCATCATCCTTAGCTAGCAGGAACAGATTTTATTTTTACACAGTTTGTTTTAAAATGTGTATAAAAGAAGACTTTAGAGCATCTAGTCTTTGAAATACACCAGGAATATCAGGCTCCCTATATGTGAGTAACATTTGCAACAACTAGTAACAAAGTAGTAAGAGAAGTGCTGGAAGTACTTAATCGGAAGCTATCAAGTTAGAAATGTTAAAAAAAAAATCTTTGGAATATGCCATTTAATACGTTCAATTTTGTTTAAAAAACGCCCCAATACAGTAGAAATGCAGAGGGTTCTGAAGTAAAGCGAAACTTGGCTTGATCCGGGTTCTCTTCCCATTAGGACATCATCTTTTTCTTACATTCCACCGAGCAGAAAACCATTCCTTCTACCGGCATAAACTTCTGGCCAATGAGACACTTGCTGCAACAGGAGCACAGAAAGCACTCTGTGGTGGCATGCCAGTTGAAATTGTTGTAACTCACACGTTGAACTTCAGGGTCGATAGCATTGTGGCAACCCTGGCAGACCTAGAGAGGAGACGAGAGAAATGAAAAATGTGTTTGTTTCCACCTTTATAAGACAACGAAACTCAGCATATTCAATACAGACGTTATGACTTCGGCTCAGCATTTGAAATTCGCCAGGCGCATTTTGCACCTGGCTATCGGCCACTTAAAAAGCAGAGACATCACCTTGCCAACAAAGGTCCGTATAGTTAAAGCCATGGTTTTCCCAGTAGTGATATATGGAAGTGAGAGCTGGACCATAAAGAGGGCTGATGGCCAAAGAATTGATGCTTTTGAATTATGGTGCTGGAGGAGACTCTTGAGAGTCCCATGGACTGCAAGAAGATCAAACCTCTCCATTCTGAAGGAAATCAGCCCTGAGTGCTCACTGGAAGGACAGATCCTGAAGCTGAGGCTCCAATACTTTGGCCACCTCATGAGAAGAGAAGACTTCCTGGAAAAGACCCTGATGTTGGGGAAGATGGAGGGCACAAGGAGAAGGGGACGACAGAGGACAAGATGGTTGGACAGTGTTCTCGAAGCTACCAGCATGAGTTTGACCAAATTGCGAGAGGCAGTGGAAGACAGGAGTGCTGGTCCATGGGGTCACGAAGTGTCGGACATGACTAAACGACAACAAATTGCCCACTTGTGACCAAGTAAAGATGCCCGGGTGCCAGAATGGTGCCTCCACCACCTAGAGGTACATGCCTGAGGTTCCTTCAACCTTGACTGTTTTCACAGATTGGCAACACATCCTGTAGAATCCTACCTGTTATATTTTATCTGCACAATCACAATGATTTTCAGGAACCAAAAAGTCGCATTGAAAAATATGACTTTCGAGTCGTCTTGCCCCAAAATGACAACTAGGGATTCTGTAACCCTGGTTTAAGGAGTCATTTGGCGCCTAGCTTATATATCCGAGTTTTTAACACTGCTTCAGTTGTAACATAATTTATCACGATGACAACATTACTCAACATCCTTGGTTTCTCCTTTGTGCCTTGAAATTGCCTGTGGAATGTAGAAAAGGCAAAGGCTGAGGACTGGATTTTCCCTCGCAGAAAGGGATTCTCTGCAGGCAGAAAAGGCAAAGCCTATTGTTTGCCCATTCTGTGGATCTGGCCTGTTCTTCCTTGTGGCAAGAGCCGCTATACTGAGTGCTTTCCACAGGCCTCCACTTGGTGGCGATATTGTGCAAAATGCGAACACTGTACTGCGGATTGATGAACCAGCCTGTCTATCCTACAGGTGAGGAGCCGTGAGATGCAAATTCTTACAGTGCTAAAATAAGCACACTGAAAAGTCACAGGGATGGATGCTTCATTGAAGGATCATGAGAGCATAGAGAAAGATATTGATAGTTTACAGAGTTGAACCACCTGTTCATAGAATCATAGAATTGGGAGGGACCACAAAGGCCATCTAGTCCAACCCTCTGCAACTCAGGAACCTTTTGCCCACCTTGGGTCTCGAACCCAGGATCCTGAGATTAAGAGTCTTATGCTCTACCAACTGAACCATCTCATCTCTGCTTACAGGTAAATCTGTACATATATACTGGGTGATAGCCAATGTTAGTCACGCTCAGATCTGACCCACAGAAAGCAATAGACTTAAGTAACTAGTCTAATAAATTTCAGTAGGTCTGTTTTGAGTATTACTTCATTGGATATCCCCCACCAAGTCTCAACAACCCTGCTCTTCCTTTCCAAGCAGTTGTTAATCAGCATGGAATGATTTCTTTTACTATATGGACCTTTGCCAACAAAGGTCCATATAGTAAAAGCTATGATTTTCCCAGTAGTGATGTATGGAAGTGAGAGCTGGACCATAAAGAAGGCTGATCGCCGAAGAATTGATGCTTTTGAATTATGGTGCTGGAGGAGACTCTTGAGAGTCCCATGGACTGCAAGAAGAACAAACCTATCCATTCTTAAGGAAATCAGCCCAAAAGTGCCTGGCGTGCTCTGGTCCATGGGGTCATGAAGAGTCGGACACGACTAAACAACAACAAATGGAATGATTGTGCCCAAAAGAGCTCCCATCTCTCTGGCATGCTAGTTTTATACATGCAAGACTTTGCGCTTCTTGTGTTGCAAGAAGGGTTATTCAATTATGCAAACTTCCCCCTGCAGTGGTACACTCACTGCTTCATCTACTGTGAGAACAAGGCCACCCCTTTTGCAAATTCTTAAATTCTGCACTTCTCTATTTTAATGTGAGTCAGTGAGTGTAAGATTTTTTCCCAAAGTTCTTGGGGGGAAAAGAAATAGATGCCCTGAAGAAACACAAAGAAGTGTTTTCCAGTCAGTTCATTTCAGATAATGGTCAGAACAAGAGGGGAGACAGAGTGTTCTGATGAATAACTGCTCTATCAGTGGGAAAGCTGAATTTAAGAACTACAGATTAAGAAGCACACACAAAAAAGCTAAGCGAAACTACAGACAGAAAACACTCATTAAGAGAAGGGAAAACCAAACAGGAACAATAATAAATAATTAAATAAAGCTACAAAAAGCCACATTGTAAGTAGAACAAAGGAAACCCAGGAACCCGAATGAGGAAGTAATTAACTTTGGACTAACTGGTGCAGATGCTAAACAATGTTTTAAAAACATTTCATTCTTTGACACTGCATTTTAAAGAATAATATTTATAAGACTGCACACTGAGATACTCCCCTGGTGGTCGTGCTGTGTGGACTTCACAAGAAATACAACGGCTGTCCACGATTTTGGACAATGCAGTGAAACTGACAAAAACTTCAGTCTAGAAGATAGCAGGAGAGTCACTGCTCTATGAAAGCATTAGACAAGGACAGTTGCCCCAGGGGTTTTATACCCAAGGTACATTAGGTCTATTCAAATGAAATCAAATCCCAGCCCCCTGTTGTTTTCTGTCTGCATTTATTCAGGCACCAGAGCAAAGTTTGACATGCAGATCTCTAGTACAGTTAGAGCACTGGAAGTCAATAATGATTCCTTTGAATCGAGGGCGAGCAGGTGCAATGAAATACAAACATCATGCTCTCCCACTGGCCTAAACTAGCAATAGTACTTCTGCATTCTGCAGAAATTGCAAGTGATGGAGGAGCATCCCTGGAAGCTCATAAAAAGAGCCATAAAAAAATCCCACCTCTCATGGGAATGATCTGGGAAGAAGACACAGTGGCAGGGTCAACTTTGGTCAAGCAAAGGGATGGTTTACACAAACTGCTCAAAGTGGTCAAGGACAATGCACAAAATCTTTACTTGAAGAGAGGATAGGGCACCTTCATACAAACTTCCCTTCCTTACTAGCGTAATCTCAGTTTCCACCCCCCCCTACTCTGGAACAAACGGGAATAGCTGTGTGTCACCAGCACATTCCTGATATTACCAGTCTTTTTGCCTAAGCTGGCCATTCCCAAGAGTTTGCGTGTAGATGCTGAACAAAACATGTGATAAGAGAGGTGGACCTTGATGGTGAATGAATTGCTTACAGGAAACACTATCAAAGACAAAACACTGGGTGGTATTAAACCTAGTTTGATTTAAGAGTATACATCAATAAACCACCATCCTTAAACATTGACACTAATGAACATTCCTACATTGCAGGGGGTCTGAGCTTAGATGACCCATAAAGTGTCTTCTAACTCTACAATTCTATGACTATGTTAGGTCTATTAATTTCATTAAGTCTACTCCGATTAAAACTTAGCTGACAACCACCAGGCTGGGGTGAGGCATGGATAAGCCAGTAGTTTTTTTTTTATGGATAACAGTGTTTTAAGAAATCACTGTTCTAGGCAAGATATGGGAAAGCACACCTGGGCACATAACTGTACATAGTAGTTACGCGTCGCAGGCAATTCGTGACTCTCTTACCACGGCATGATTCTTCACGTAGCACGGTTTGCAGACAGGCTTTTCGTTTACCATGACGTAGATCTCCCCAGCCAAGACACAGTCGCAGTCAAAGCAGCAGAAGTGTTTCAGATGCCAGCTTTGACCTTCGGCCTGGGTGTACTCATTGCTGAATATAAGCTGAAGGGATACAAGGAAGGGAGGTACACATTCAATACAACCACCCCGGTATTTTGTTCTAGAATGTTTTACAATGCTAAGGAAACACACACTTTCGGGCACATGAAATAGCTCCACTGTGCATTTCAGTCTGTTGCATTCATCGTTCTGTTCCCTGCCCCTTTCACCAGGGCCTCTTGGAGATCTCTGTCAAAAGCAGCGAATGCAAAAAAGCAGAGGTTTGACTCTCCCAGAGAAAAAAGGAATGGCTTGTGGGCTTCCCATGGGTATTCTGTGAGAACAGGATGATGGACTAGATTAAGGTTACCAGACGTCCCTGTTTCCCGGGGACAGTCCCTGGATTTACAAATCAGTCCCTATACAAAATCTATTGAAGTTGAAAAGTGTCCCCGGATTCGTTGAAAAAAATCTGGTAACCTTAGACTAGATGGGCCTCTGGCCTGATGAAGTAGGGATATTACGTCCTTATGAATGCCTTCCAGGTATTGAGAAAATGAGGGTAGTGTACTGTCAGGGGACTGCCATTGGAACAGGGGAGGGAGGCAGGGGGGCCAGTGGGATACAGAGAGCCTCCGAAGGTCCTGAGGAGCAGTTCCTCTTCCAGCGGTGGGAAAAGCCACACCTCCAGTGGAGAAGAGAGGGAAGGGGCCAGCCAAGCGGGGAAAGGGCTCGAGGATGCTGTTGAGCTCGCTGGGCTGGGCAGGAGGGATGCACGCCCCTTCCATTGCCCAGCTTGCGCAGAGGGGTGAAACGCAAAGAGGGGAGGCGGTGGCTTGGGGTACCAAAGTTCTTATGCTGGGGGAGAAGCCGGAAGGAGCCACTCCCGGATTCTGCAAGTGACTAAGACGGACATGAACTTTGTTGGTCTGCACTGTAAATAGTTTGCACAATAAAACCTGTAAAAGACAGGTCGGAGTCCTGCCTGGTTACTCACGAGCAACCACCAACACCATCTGACATGTACGAACAGTGCAAATGGGACACAAAGAAAGAGGCTCCAGGGGTTGTGGCAAACCCTCGACAAGGAGGACCCACAAGCTGAGCTACAGGTAAAAGGAGTTATAGCTCCTGCACAGCTCAGGACTAAGAGATGCTAGCAAAGTGCTCCTGAGCAAAGCTCAGAAAAGAAATATGGGGGTTCATTCAAGCCCACCTCAAAAGGAGAAGCCAGCTTTAGAAGCTGCCAAATTTATTTCCCCTCAGATTAAAAACCAGAGCGGGAGAAGAATGGATGGCTTTCCCATACTCTCTGCTTTGGGTAATGGAGTCATGTCCCTGATGTATACTTTTTAGGGCCAGGTGTTGCCTTTCACCATCATGCCCTGCTTGTTAGTGAAATCCTAATGCTGGGCTAAATGGACAGCAATGGAAGAAGCTGCGTTCTACAGAATCAGGCCACTGGTCTATCTAGTATAATCTATAGCAGTGTTTCTCAAACTTGGGTTGTTGGGACTACAACTCCCATGATCCCTAGCTAGCAGCACCAGTGGTCACAGATGATGGGAGGTGTAGTCCAACAAGAGCTGGGGACCCAAGTTTGAGAAACGCTGGTTTCTACAGGATTTCAGGCAGGGATTTCTCCCAGCTCTTCCTGGAGATGACGGGGATTGAACCTAGCACTTCCCGTGTGGAAAGCAGATGCTCTCCCAGTGAGCTATGGCCCTTCCCTTGGTCTGGTCAAAAGGCAGCAAATCTTTACAGGCAGGTCTTTTCTCCATGGCCTCTTCCATGGATGCAGAGCAGAAGGGGGACCTTGCTTACCTCATCGCAGCCAGCGCAGCGGGGCTTCTCGCTGTCACAGTAGTGTCGGCCGCAGTACAGCTTCCCATTCTTCCAGAAGTAGATCATATCCACAAGAAGCTCACTGCAGGTGCAGCAGACAAAACAAGCCGGATGCCAGAGTTTGTCGTAGCCGGCCCGCTCGGCGTAGACAGCCGGGTCCCCTTCCTTCATGCTCAGTTTGCACCGGAAGCAGCACTGCGAGGAGGTCAAGGGATTTTAAAGTTTATGTATAGAGCTTATCCAGACTTCCACTTACCCCACTGTGCCAGAAGTGCTTTAGTTATGCTGGTCACATGATCCAAAAAGCTGTCTGCAGACAAATGCTGGCTCCCCTGGCCTGAAAGTGAAGATGAGCGCAGCACCCCATAGTCAATTTCGACTGGACTTAACCATCCAGGGGTCCTTTACCTTTTACCTTTACCTACCCCCTGGGAAAACCCAAACTTGACTGCTAAACCGGAGCAAATGTACTGTAATTTAGATTTCTGCAGATTGATGTTTGCTCCAACTCAGTGCTAAAAAGTGGGTTTTCCTAGGGAAAACAGTGAAGGCAAACAGAAAACTGGTCAGATCCATCAGACAAGCCTTTCCACAGCAAAAACTATGGCCAAGGCAGCTCACAAAAAAACCCACATGGGGGGGGGGAGTGGAGGGAACCCAAATGCACAACACGGTTTGTGTCTCATATCGATTTCACATCATTGTGAAATCACCTTTGCATTTTACACATCAGTACATTCAAACAAGGTAAAACAGTGCCTAATATAGGCTTAATGTATGACAAGGAAAGCGCTAAATGAAAACCAACTGCCCCTAGAATAAATACGTAAATTAAAGGTTAGATATACTAGTGCTGCCCTTTCGGGACTCCAAAAGACCACAGCAGCCTGGCTTAAATACAGTCCAGAGGGGGTGGAGTCTTCTCAGCAGTGTGGAGTATTTACAGCCAGCTCCTTCTAACTTAGTCTTATAAGTAATAAGTGGATCAATGCTGTTTATATGGCTTAATATATTCTGCCAACAGTAAGTGAAGCCATGATATGTCTGCCTTTGTATTGATTAGTTTGATTTCAAGCAGAGGCCTTTCCTCGTTAAACTTAATTGGGGGTGCCATCTCCCCCCACCCCCCTTGGCTTCCACTTAGGCTTCCCTCCCTCTTCATCTCGGGAGTTTTCCTTTTCTGTACGGTTCGTCAGTTTTCACCTTGAAAAGAAACCCACAACAAACTGCTTCTTCCAAGAACTAATGGCTCTCATTTAAATATAGCAAGACTCTCCGGCCATCCCAAGAGACAAAAAATATTGATCTTCATGCAGGTACTAAATATAGCATTTTAGATCTCGGTAGAAGCTGCACGACTGTCATGTAGATGATGGAGCAGACTTGCTCCAGATTGAAGGAGAAAACACATGGGTGGAAATTAGGCAGGCTTTGCCTAAGTGTTAAGAAGTAACGTCCCAAGGAGAAGAGCTGTTCAACAGAGAACCCAGCTGGTTCAGGAAATAGCGGGCCCTTCATCACAGGAGAAATTTAAGCAGATGTCGGACATTGCAGGGGGTAGGACTAGAGCACCCTTGGGAGACCCAACTCTACGATTCCATCCTTTCTGGGATGCTGTGACTGCAAGATTCCTTCACTGAGATGTGGGGCATAGTAGATCAGGGTGGCTTGTTGTGGTCCAAGGGATGAACTCTTCCTTGACCAATCCTCCTAGGGTCACACGCCCATGTTGGCTGTGGCCCAAAGTAGGCATGGTCACTAACCAGCCAGATGGGCGGGGTATAAATAATAAAATTATTATTGCACACTCCTGAATGCACACAAGCACACGTGCAGTGCTCAGGTCAGCTGAGAGGTGTGTGCATGCATTACCACTCACTCCCCAGTCGCACCATGACCAACAGGGGGATGGACAGGTTTAAACTGGCTTGCCTACCCTGTGCTGAGTTCCATTTTCTTTTCTTTTTGGAGCCACTGCCAAAATCATCTGGGGTGAGGAGAAACTGCTGGGTGGAGAGGAATCATGCTTCTGAGCTGCAGTTAGCCACCCCTGGCCTAGATGGTGTCTGAGGTCTGTCCCAGCTAGGGAATGCCATGCTTCTAAGTCGGTAGAGCACGAGACTCTTAATCTCGGGGTTGTGGGTTTGAGCCCCACGTTGGGCAAAAGATTCCTGCATTGCAGGGGGTTGGACTAGATGACCCTTGTAGTCCCTTCCAACGCTACAAATTTTATGATTTCCATGTTTCTTTACCCAGGAGTTACCTCCAAGGCCCAGAACAGTCACCTTTTAGCACATACTGTGTTTTTCTTAGTGGAGGACCCAGAGGCTTTTTCCTTCTGCCCCTGTTGCTCTTAGCAGGCTGAAACAGTCAATAGTTTAAAAAGACTAAAATACTTAATAAATAAACCCTGTGCAAAGGATGCTGCAGCGTGAAATACCAGGCTAAAATAATACAAAACCCCATTGTTTTGCTACCCTTTACCGACAGTTCTGCTCCTGTTTGCAGCACACAAGACACACACAGACAAGAAGACAAATATACATATATGCCCACTTACATATTGGGATGCCTTTTGACCAGCCAGTTTGTCTTCCATGGCTCCTACGGTGGCCGGGGTGCCTCTCTCCCCATTAGTCGGGACATCCTTCCCGGCAGCTTTGCCTTCCACTTCGCTCGGCAGCTTGACATCTCCCACCCCGAGAGCCTCGTTCTTGTATTTCTTCACAAACTGCTCCATCTGCTTCACCTCATTAGGACTCAGCTCGTGGCATTTGGACGGATCCTGATCATGTGCGGGCAGCTGCTTGGCCAACTGCTTCTTCCTGTACTGAGCACCTTCCGAGCCAGCCACGGGTTGCTTCTCCTTGGGAAGCATCTGCATATAATGTCTTGCCTAAAGAGTCCAGAGGGATTGCAAGAATTAGTTTATCAGATGCCCTTGGGATTCCTGCTTTTATAAACGGGGAGGGCAGCAGTGGGGAGGAAGGCAACCAAGGGGAGATTAACAGGGCTTAGCAGAAGTTGTTACTCTTCGGCGCGAACAGATACCAAGAAGTGGACAGCGAAACTGAAGGGACGTAACTGGGGCTGAGAGTCAGAAGCTCACTGCAGCCGCATGCTTTACAACAAAAAAACCCCAGCCATTTACTCCGCTGCAGTAACAGCTTGAACAATGTTTAGCTAACACTGAATCTTTTCAGATACTGACATTGCAAGAGCTTTCAGACTGCTAATTGCAATCTTTCTCACAGAGGAAAACCAGCATGTGAGGGTTGGAATTGAGATCGAAGGCTTTTTAGCTTGTTTAAATAACTTAAAATGAAATAAGGTACTGCAAGATATACATGAAAAACTGAAGGAAAACTACTTCTGTACGCTGAAGTCCCCCCTCCCCTTGAAAATCCCTAAAACCCTCTTATGATTACAAAGCTGCACACACATCTCCAGCCTTCTGCTTTAGATCAGCCAGCAAGACACTACATAAACTTGACTCAAGATTGAAACATGCAAGGGGTTGGGCTGGGTGGGGAAGCCCAACAAGGCTATCCAACTATCGCATCTCGATGAGCCATTAATAAACCAAGGGGAGCTTTTCGCTTGGATCCCAGCTCTGAATTCGTTCTGACCATATACAGTAACAGAAATGTGCAAGCTTGAGTGCTTTTCTTCAGCTTTTAAACAATGACATAAATTGTGCAGGTTTTCCAACGCTATGTCCTGTTTCTGGAAGTATTCTTGAAAGGGCTCGTCTGGGAAGTCGTAAATCATCCTAAGTGGTGGCGAACATCTCTAATGCAATGCTTTATCCTAGCCATTAACACGACCTCTTTCCTCCACCTCACCCCTCTTGCTTCCACAATCATCCCATTTCCATTGTGTGGCTATTTTATAGCAATCAGAGACTTGCAAGGGGAGTTGACCACCGGACCCCACTTCATTATGTTTACACGGCTTATAGCAGGAGAACCAGGGGCAGTGGACTACATTTCCTGTCTTGGGCCACTGGCGATGCTATTGAAGGCTGATGGGAATTGGAGGGGTACCAGGCTTACTGAGATAATAATTCCATTTAAATTTTCCTGTTGTTTTACATCAAAATATGGCCCCAATCCTGGGTGTTCTATACACTCCAATCCACCCCTCCTTCAGTTTAAAGCAGGATTTCCCAAACTTGGGTCTCCAGCTGTTTTTTGGACTACAGTTCCCATCATCCCTGATCACTGGTCCTGCTAACCAGGGATGATGGGAGCTGTAGTCAAAAAAAAACCATTTGGAGACCTAAGTTTGGGAAACCCTGGTTAAAAGGATACCTTCTAGTTTTCACAAAAGCTTCCAAGACTGTATCACGATAGCTCACCAGGGTTTGATTCTGAACGGGAGGTGCCCATTCGTAAGTCACAGTATTGATGGACACGTTCTTCTTGGCAGCCACTGGATTAGTCAGTATCATAACATTGCGCTTGTACATAGGGATCCCATCCGATTTCAGCTTTGCAATGAGGGTTGTATATTTTGTATCCTCAAAGAGCTTCCCCACTTTGCGGTCGTCCTCGTTACTAGTGGGAACATCATGCTCCTCCTGCCCACACTTGCAGTTTCGACATATTTTCCTAGCGATTCAAGAGAAAAGCACTGATTAGGCCATGTTCATATAAGTAAACAGAAACTGAGTGATAGCCTGCTTTAGATATCATTCAGGAGGGCATAACCATAATTCTGTGAAAGTGTAGACTCAAGGAGAGGAAACCACAGCTGCTTTGCTTCTCTAGGCAAATGCTGAGCTGTAAACAAAGAACTGACCTTGGTTGCAACTCACAACTGTCTGGAGCGAGACAAACCACAAGCCCATGTTCTGATGATGTGCTAAGCCAAACCATGGCTTAGCTCACAGAAGCAGCAAGACCAGAGAGGAGAAGCAAAAGGGCTGCAATCTCTTCTCTTGGCTGAATGCTACATGCAAACTGGGTCACTGTCTGTGCTTAGAAGTAATTGCCTCAACTGTCCCTTCCCTGCTGAAAATGGAGCTTAGTGAAGTCACATGATGAATACGACTGATTCCTTTGCTGTTTCATTTCCTAGGAAATAGCCCTTTTCTCTGTGGGACAGAAGAGCATTCTGGGAAGGTGGGCAGCAGCATCAATATTACTCTGGTAACATTGATGTGAACAAGCAGCTCAACAGTGTGCTGTCCTTTGTTTTCATGAATACATTTTCCTCTTCCCTCATTAGTATAAATAATCTGGGAGCAAAAGGGGCAGATTAATATCCTATATTCAGTAGCAGTTTTATAGTTTTAAGACTATGGACCGAATGCTCTTATGCTGCTGCCTCTTTATAGAACAATATGCACTACAGTACTTCACTTACTTACATATTTGGGAAGCCCAACCCTGCTGTGTTTGGGGCCCTGGACTTCTGCCCTGGAGATCTACCCTGATGGCCTCAACACCTTTCTTTCCTCTTGACTTCCTCAAGGTGGTGCATGTGGGTCTCTCATCACCCAATTTAGCCTCTCAACCACTCAGAGACACAGAGAGACTGACTGGGCCATGGCCACCCAGTTTACTTTGTGGCCAAGTGGCAATTCTATCCTGGGTTTCCCTGGTTCTAGTCCAGCACTCTAACCACGACATCTCTCTGGCTCTTACATTACTAGTGTGGCATGTCATAACTCAGAGACAATACTGAGCTGGATAGATCAGTGGTCTGCTGCTTCAATACAAGATGGACATACCACGTGCGAAGTTTATCCCTCAGGACTCTCTGGAAGAAATCTGCATGGTTGCACAACCAAGGGTCTAGAAACCAAGCTTTATGAGGAATGGCTGAGGGAGTTGGGTATGTTTAGCCTGGTAAAAAGGAGACTAAGAGGAGATATGATAGCCATGTTCAAATATCTAAAGGGTTTGTCACATGGAAGATGGAACAAACTTGCTTTCTCCTGCTTCAGAGGGTAGGATCTGAACCAATTGCTTCATGTTACTGCAGAATATGATCCGGAACCTTGCACTAGATGTGCCAAGGTCACATGCAATAAGAGACTATCATAGCCATAGTTTTTACATAGTGGCAATATGAATTTTCCGGCAGGTATGTCAAGAATGCTCCAGTGTAACAGATTTCCACTCACAGCTGGCTTTATATTCACACAGATGTTACACTCCCATCTAGTGGAAAAGAACATAATTGTACTGCAGACCCTAAAGGCATATTTGTTTTGCAGAAAGCTTTTCAGAGACGTTCGTGCACATATATTTGCTGGGCCATCTATCTATTGGGGGGGAATTGCGGGGGGGGGGGGGAGTCTAGGTTTGGTCATTCTGAAATTCCTGACAAACTACCTTCACACTTAGAGAAGCTAACAGAGATCTTCTTTTAACAATATGTCATGTATAAATACATATACGTAGAACCATAGAATTGCAGAGTTTGAGGGTCATCTAGCTCAATCTCTGCAATGCAGGAATCCTGGCCACAGCCAGCCCTGGGTGGACTTGAACCACCAACCTTCTGGCCACAGTTTATCTTGAAATGGGAAAGGTAGCAGATTCAGCAGAGCTCAACCTAGGACTACCCAGCTATTGATGCACACCAATTCCCATCATCAGAATTCCGAGCCAATGGCTTTATTAATCTGAATGGGGAGTCTTGTGTTTATTTAGTCTGCTGGAATAATGCTGATGTTGATTCATGTATTTTAAAAATATGTACCTTCAGTGGTGGGTTTATGATCTGTGGGGCCCTTTGTGCAGCCCTTTCCGGGCCCCACCCATTAGTTTTCCTTAATAAATGTGACTGTCTCAAAACTAGAGGAAATGATAATTATGTTTCTGCCTTTGCACTGTGCTCCCTGCTCCCCAGACAACTTGGGAATACTTCTTGCTGTTGCCCAGACAGGGGGGAAAGGTGAGGACAGTAATGGTGAATCTGAAATGGGTGCCCCCCCCAATAAAAAAAACCTTGGGAACAATCAGGAAAAAGATGATGATGATTATGGTGACGACCTGAAAGATCATCTCACTGCTTATATTCCCAGCTGATCACTGCACTCTGCAGGTGAAGGCCTCTTGCAGGTACCATCTTATCAAGAGGACCATCCACACAATATACAAATTGGGCCTTTAGCGCTCTGACACCTACCCTTAGGAACTCCCTCCCTGTCAATATTCGACAGGTCCCGTCTCTGTTCTCTTTTTGGCACCTACTGAATACTTTCTTCTTCCAACATGCCTTCCTCTAGTTCAGGCTTTTTCTGCAGTCTGTACCTGTATTGGAATTGTTTTAATTTTTTATTGCTTTGTTCAGTTGTTGTTTGCCAACCTGGGCTTCTTTCTGGAGGAAGGGCAAAATATAAATTTAATATACTAATAATACCTCTGCCAAGGGGTCTCCCTGCTCAACAACTTTGGGAAAAGGTGACAGTAACAACAGAGGTGGTAACCAGTGCCGTTTTTCTAGAAAAAGAGGTGCTGAAACTCACCACGAATGCCTCCCTTGTTCTCTTATAATGACAGTGGCGCTCGCCTGAGAGATGGAACTGGTGGTAATAATGACGATGCCCTAATCCACAAAAGGGTTCATCTAGTGTATGTTATTTAGGAAGGACTCTATTTTATTTCCTTTTTTCATTATTCTCCTTCACCTCTTATCTTTAATGGTAATAAAGCTTACAATACAGCTTAAAGGTAAAGGTAAAGGTAAAGGTAAAGGGACCCTTGACCGTTAGGTCCAGTCGCAGACAACTCTGGGGTTGTGGTGCTCATCTCGCTTTATTGGCTGAGGGAGCCGGCGTACAGTATGACTAAGCCACTTCTGGCGAACCAGAGCAGCGCACGGAAATGCTGTTTACCTTCTCGCCGGAGCGGTACCTATTTATCTACTTGCACTGGCGTGCTTACGAACTGCTAGGTTGGCAGGAGCCGGGACCGAACAATGAGAGCTCACCCCATCGCGGGGATTCAAACCTCTGACCTTCTGATCGGCAAGCCCTAGGCTCAGTGGTTTAGACCACAGCGCCACCCGCATCCCACAATACAGCTTACAAGAGAGCCAGTGTGGTGTAGTGGTTAAGAGCGGTAGTCTCGTAATATGGGGAACCGGGTTCGCGTCTCTGCTCCTCCACATGCAGCTGCTGGGTGACCTTGGGCCAGTCACACTTCTTTGAAGTCTCTCAGCCCCACTCACCTCACAGAGTGTTTGTTGTGGGGGAGGAAGGGAAAGGAGAATGTTAGCCACTTTGAGACTCCTGAAGGGGAGTGAAAGGCGGGATATCAAATCCAAACTCCTCTTCTTCCTCTTCTAATTAACTGGAAGATGGGGTTCATAGGTAACGTCTCAGACATCACAAGGATTTGGTGCCTGTATAAAAGATGGTTCTTCCACACACACACTTTGGAAAGGGAGACAAGGTAGCCCAGGAGAGGTCAGGGGAGCGACACAGCATGCAGAAAGTCCCAGACTGTTCAATCCATGGAATGCAGTATCAATACATTTGGCTTCTTGGTTAAATTCTATAGCAACACCAATCACCGGTAGCATTTCTTCACGGTACAGTCAAAACTGTACTCTCATCGGAAGCAAGCCCAATGGAAATCAGTTGACTTCTAAGTAAGCAACTGTACAAAACATTAAATTGCCCCAAGGCTGGCCCAAGACATTTTGGCATCTGAGGCAGACCTCAAAATGGCGTCCTCCCTCCCCACCAGGGAGAAAGGGGGTCAGGAAAGAGCCACATCAGGAACAAGGGTGGGGGAGGGAAAGGAAGGAAGACTGACAATGGGATTAGTTGCCCTGGTAGACCCTGCTGCCTGGGGCAGTCTCAATTCTCCTCATGGGCGAACTGGCCTTGGCTTGCCTGAACCCACATTTTATTTATACGCTCATAAGAATCTAAGAGCTCCACTGCAGGGGTCAGCAAACTTTTTCAGCAGGGGGCTGGTCCACTGTCCCTCAGACCTTGTTGGGGGCTGGATTATATTTTTTGGGGGGGAAATGAATGAATTCCTATGCCCTACAAATAACCCAGAGATGCATTTTAAATAAAAGCACACATTATACTCATGTATAAACACCAGGCAAGCCCCACAAATAACCCAGAGATGCATTTTAAATAAAAAAACACATTCTACTCATGTAAAAACACATAGATTCCCAGGCCGTCCGTGGGCCGGATTTAGAAGGCGATTGGGCCGGATCCGGCCCCTGGGCCTTAGTTTGCCTACCCATGCTCTCCTGCATGGGACCAAAGGTCCACCTAGCCAAGTATTCTGTTCTCATAGTAGCCTGCGAAAAGCCCACAGGCAAGATGTGTGCACAATAGCAGTGAAATAGTATGGTGTCTTTCTCATATATTTGAAAAGGCTAGCATAACTCACACTTGCTGTTCTAATCAGAATCAATTCCTTCATGTGTTAATTTTTCCCAATTTTGTCCATGTGTGTGATATAGTTAAGTTTATGTCTGAATGAGTCAGTTTGCGGCCGAATGAGACCTGTGTTGTGCAGATATGCTTATCTGCAATAGAAATGTTTTGGTAAATCAGGAAACCTCTCCTCTTACCTCCAGAAATGTAGCTCAAATCCTTCACATTTGTCTTTGCACTTCAAGCAAGGGGCTCCTGATCCTTCTTCATGTCCTAAGCCCATCTAGAAAACCAAAAAAAAGAACAGAGTTTTTAAAAAAAATTTCCCCAAGGCACATAGTATTATTTTTAGAGTGCTTCAACTGGCAAACTTCCAAAAATCTATCTAAGATATAGGCAGGGGGAGTTATCAACTTTCAACAAGATAATTCACTTGAAGCTGCATCATGGAAGCGTCACACCTTTCTTCCTAGCCCTGTAATTTCTGAATAATAGCTGGCTCTTTAATGCATTTGGCTTTGTGATAGCGGTAGTGATAGCAGGACACTGAAATAAGAAACATATGATTGGACCAGGGCTGGGTGATATATCGTCCACAACCAGTTTGAAGTCCATATTGTGGTATCATTGTCATAGTTCTTGACCTGGCAATATATTGCAAATCATGATGTGGGTGTGGGTGTGGTAGGCAAATATCACAATGTGGCATAAATCGTGAAGCCAGCCAATGCCTCTACAGAGCTCCATCCTTATTTCAGACTTTGCAGTATATCAGTATATTGCGATGTTTAGCTGGTGATACACCACAAAGTTGAAAATCAGGTGTATCCTTATTGCAGACATTGAGATATTTCAGTATATCACACTGTTTAGCTGGCAATATATCACAAAGTTCAAAACCAGGTATCACCCAACCATAACATTCACCTCTACATAGTTCCATTCTTATTTCAGACATTGTGATATATCTGTATATCACGATGTTTAGCTGGTGATGTATTGCGATGTTGAAAACCAGATATCGCCCACCCTACTGAATCAGCTTCCCCCCTCCAGCGGTTTAGCAAGCCACTATGTAACACCTCCTGCCTCTGTTGAACAGCTCGCCTGGGACACCTGCCACCAGTGGTGCTTGCTTGCCTGCCAGACATGTGCCCTGCTGGAGTTGATGTGGCCACCTACTGGCTACTAGGCAACAGCCTGGTGTGACAACAGCCTTACATTTCTATCAATATAGAAAGAAAAGACCACATGAAACTTATGTTCTGCAAGAGTGCTTCAGCAAGCAGATTTGTTGAGCAGAAAAGAAATGGCCAGTTTTCATGAAAATGAGTAATGGGCTGTAATGGTTGCCATCAATTTGATTTGATTTTAATTAATTTTTATAATGAAATGTTTCTAGAATGTTGCACTATTTTATTGTTGTTAGCCGCCCTGAGCCCAGCTTCGGCTGGGGAGGGCGGGATATAAATAAATTTTATTATTATTATTATTATTATTATTATTATTAAGCCTTTGGCTGGCTATTCATGAGGGGACACAGGCTTTTGCCCCTGCGTAAGTAAAAGCAGCAAGCTTCAAGGTGAAAGGGTTTCAGACATAATATTCATAATTATCATTACCACTTACCCAAAAGTGTGTGTTGCAATTGCTAAGTAATGCTTTACACCTGTGTGGAATTCTGACTGAACACCAAGCTTGCCTTTCAATACTCAAAAGTATAAGAAATCTGCCTGCATGCTTTTTCTTCTTCTTTTTTTTAAAAAAGAGGATGGAATCAATTTATCCATAAATGGAATCATGGAAGAAAGTAAGACACATAGGTCATTTGAAATGTAGCCAAGAAGAGGTTTCTGGATGTCAGTTGCTAAAAATTCTAAAAAAAACATCTGGCATTTCAAATACGCCCAGTTTGATTTCAAGGCAGTCTGCGAACGAAAAGCATTACAAGTCTACTGATTGAAGTCATCTGCTTCACAATGCCTTCACGACTAAAATATTACTTCAGAGCAAAGTGTTATAAATGGTTGCAGGCCAGCCTCATGTTTGAAAAAGAAATCTTGCTTTAATCAGCTTGGAATGTTTCTGGGGACTCAAAAGCTGGCTCTCTTTTATATTAAAGAGCCCTGACCAAACCTCAGCTTCCTGGCTGCTGCCAATCAAATGTCTGGGGAAACAGAAGTGCTGAATATCATCTCTCCCTCTCAAGAAGAAGAAGAAGAAGATCTGCACCATCAAATAATGTATTCATATGTTGCATGTTCTTACTGCAGGCTAAGGGAAAATTACTGGGTGGGGAGGAACAAATTCTGAGAGGAATTGTCACCTGTCACTTAATATAATGGTGGCCAACACACAGAATGCAGCCACAATGACAGTGTCAAAAGGACGTGGTGGCATCATGTGCTGGCATCCTCGTGTGGCTACACAGTGCTACAGAGATGCAATGCAAACCAGGTGTGCTTCTAGACTCTTAGAGACACAACATCAGGAATATATGAGCAGGTGCCCACAATTCCTCTCGCCCCTGGCAAATGTCCCTGGCTTGAGGAGGACTGCCAGTAGACTTCAATCTAGTGTTATATCTTGAACACCCATGGGTAGTGTTGAAGAGAAACCGAGGCAAAGATGCACAAGCTCACACAGATGCCTTCAGATACAAGCAAGTGGATATTCTTTGTTCTTTTGGCCCGACACCAAGATCCAGGACCGAGGGCCTTCTGGCGGTTCTCTCACTGCAAGGAGCGAAGCTACAGGGAACCAGACAGAGGGCCTTCTTGGTAGTGGCACCCACTCAGTGGAACGTCCTCCCATCAGATGTCAAGGAGACAAGGAGCTATACAATCTTTAGAAGACATCTGAAGGCCTGTATAGGGAAGCTTTTTAATGTGTGATGTTTTATTATGTTTTTATATGTGCTGGAAGCCACCCAGAGCAGCTGGGGCAGCCCAGTCATCTGGTACTACTATCTTACTTGGCTATGAGTGATTGCCAAGAAAGAAGACAACTACAACTAGTAATAATAATGGGGAAATATACACAAAGAGGCTCCCCTTTTCAATGCCCTGCCAAATGTACAGATGTTGGAAGGGAGTGGAGTGGAACTGACCTTCTGAAAATCACATGTACAATGGTACCTCGGGTTACATATGCTTCAGGTTACAGACTCTGCTAACCCAGAAATAGTACCTTAGGTTAAGAACTTTGCTTCAGGATGAGGACAGAAATTGTGCTCCAGCGGCACAGCAGCAGGAGGAGGCCCAATTAGCTAAAGTGGTGCTTCAGGTTAAGAACAGTTTCAGGTTAGGAACGGACCTCTGGAACGAATTAAGTACTTAACCCGAGGTACCACTGTATATTCTAACACTTAAGCGGCTGTCGGAACCAGCAGCTGTTATGCGCAGGAGATTTTCGTGCAGGTGAGCCTCAGTGTGACTGTGGCCTTAACCAAACCCTTCTAACATTTATACGTAACAAGACCATATGCATAGCTAGCTGGCACTAGACCATACATGTACTGGCAACATGGATTGGCTGAGGGAGACAGGGAACAGCAAGAAGCCTCAAATTCAGCAGGGAACTGCTTTTACTTAGGCTTCACTTTTTCAGCATTCTTCCAAAGAAGCTATTCCTTGTTTGGGAATCCCAGGCCTGGTGCACCAAATTGCGAATGAGTAGGAGCTGTGAATTGGGAAAACTCTGGTTCAAACCTACGCTCAGCACCAGGAAAGCCTTGGGCAAACCACCACTTCTCAGCTTCATCTATAAAATGGGGATAACCATATTAGCTTGTTTTACAGGGCTGTTCTAAGGGCTACCGAGGGAATGTATATAAAGCCTCGATAGGTGTATTAAAATCATATATTGCAATGAAACACAGTACCAATGCAAGAGTTTAGAAATGTTTTTAATGGACAAAAGGCGATTATTAAGGCCTCGTTGGTATTAAAACGTGTTATTTAATTTTATTGCTTTACATTTTGATTTTGTCACTTTATGATTCCTACCCCCTGCCACCCCACACAGAAATCTGCCCAGGCCATCTTTGAGAGAATTCCCACACATATAAGGGAATTCTGGTCTATCTTGATAACTAGCAATTTTGACAATTACAAAATATAGAATTAATTTCGCTGGTACAAAATTACCCGAATGGCTGAGAATGTTGTCCTGTTATAAAAAAAAACAACCCAGGACTTTTTCCATTTTGTCCCATTTTCATTTGGTCTGTTGAACTGGGAAGATTTATTGAAATGGTGACTGGCTGTTGATTTTAACTCTGAACTGGTTTCCAAGGCAGCCGCCGCAAAACAACAAGGATCAAGAAATGCCCTGCAAGAAATGCCAAGTGGCACTTTGCAGTAAACGAACGGAACAGAAACTTTTACTTCTGCATATAAAGTGAGTGCTGCTTGCAATACAGGATTTTAAGCAAGTTTTCTCTTTGCTTATTTTCATTGTTCAGACACATCCCAGAGTTTACCTCCTCTCAAAAAACCCCTTTTAAAAAAGGCAGACACATACCATTCTTCTTTAAAGAGTAGCCGTCTGAATGGGAATGTTCCCCCCTTATTTTCCAAAAGGACGCAAATTTCTCTGCTTCAGTGCCAGCCTCTCCTTTCCTGAGGCAAACTATGTGATCACAGCATGCAAATGGGACCGCGAGGCAGTGACCTACTGACACGTTTTTATGGAGTTCACCGATGTCACAGACAGGGCAGAGCAAATTCTAACTTGGAACAAAGGTTTAACTAACAGGGGCTCAATAAAGCACCAACTGTATAGCTCTCGGCATCTCCATGGTGAAGTTAATGGGAAACACAGACACTGGGGAAAATCACAACCTCCGTCAAACACATAGCATTATACTCAGAGATTCCTCCATTGCAGGGGGTTGGACTAGATGACCGTGAGGGTCCCTCCCAACTCTGCAATTCTATGATTCTTTCTATAAAAAGAGATAAAATCAGGTAGCAGTTGTATATGTGGGAGAGATTAGCCTAATGTTAAAGGCATCCCTGGCACATGAATGCACTCAGTGAATTAGGCATTAAGACTGTATTTTGCAACTACTCAAGCTCTAACCTCTGAGGCACTCAGGCTTTGGGTAAGAGAATTATGAGCAATTTATTCTGGGCAGGCAGAAGAAGATTTTCTCAGAGATTGTTTATTTCAAGCTCATTGTCAAGAACCAATAACCCTTCTTTATGGGACATGAAATCTCACACAGATGCCATGTATATCATCTTACCTCCCTATCTCATCCCATTTTACCACATACCCAAAATAAATATCTTGCCATTTCTCTTCGCTGCATTATTCATCTACAGATGAAATAAAGACAACCCAAGAGGCCTTTAGTATCTAGGAGTTCACTTCTAGCCTTTCTGCTTCAGGTTAACTTTTCAATGTAAGCATGGAGACATTCAAGGAAATTTGGCTGCAATCCTATTTACCTACTTACCTCAAAACAGGCCCTACTCAACTCATTGAGACTTCTAAGTAGGCATGTGAAGGATTGCAATGTTAGAAAGTTGCTTTTCTGCGATACAGAAGCATAGCTGTCAACTTACAGATTTGAAAATAAGGGACCAGCAGCCTTGAAAATAAGGGACCAGCAGCCAAAATAAGGGACCTGCAGCCTCACCTGTTCCAAGCACAGTCTTCCTGTCTTCCTCCTGCAGTCTGGTCAAACTCATGCTGGTAGCTTCGAGAACACTGTCCAACCAACTTTGTAACAAGAGGTTCAACTGACTAGAATCTGAATCACATGCACCACAAGGCCTATGCAGCCTCAACTTAAGATGGCTCCCTGGCCTGGCTTTGCACTGCAAAGTTTGCAGCAGCACGTGCAACAAAATGGCGTCCAGCATTCAAAAACCCCCTCAGCTTGCATTAACTAGCCACAGTCGTTCTTAGACTTCTTATTGGGTGAGCAACACAGCCAAGCAACACAGTTGGAGCCTCCCTCCTCCCTGGCTGGCAGGGAGGGAGGGAGAGGAGCTGCTTCCTTTGAAATTTAAGGGACATACTTTAAGAGACATTTAAGGGACATCCATCAGTAAGGGACAACAGTGGGACATGGCGCTGGAATAAGGGACTGTCCCTTCAAATAAGGGACACTTGACAGCTATGTACAGAAGGCCTACGAATCCTCAAATCAAAGGGAGATAATATGGTGCTGCCAGATGTTGTTAAGACTCCAACGCTCATCGACTTGTCTGATGGTTAGGGATAATGGGAGTTATAGCCCAACAATATCCGAAGGGTACCACACTGGCTACCCGTTCTTAATGTTTCCATTTGCATCTTGAGTTTTGTGCAGGTATTCCTTGATCCCTCCACAGGAAAGGTACCTTATAGGAATACACTGGAATAACTTTTTTAAAAAATAAAAAAGAGCCAGCAAGGAAGTGACCAAAGACAACACTTATATTTATTCATTTGTATATTCAAGGCAGCTCAGAAAATTCTTTAAAATGTGATCCTAGGAAACATGAGAAGGGAAATAATAAAGGTTGATTGCCTATATATCATATAATCTCTTTACCACTGAATCCTTCTCATTTCCAGCTTGGTGCAATGTCTTCAACAACTGTTTGAAGAGTGACAGGCAGTTATGCTCCTAATTTCTCCCCCGCCACATTACTGTCTTCCCAGCTACTTTTCTCTTGTTCTTTTTTGTGTGGAACCAGAGAATAAGTCTTGATAAAAAAAAATGAAGCATGCACCACATCTATAAAGAAGTAGCCACCTTTGTCTGCAATGTCATTTTTGAAAATGAACATGCTCTATGAAGCAATTAAGAGCTATAATTATAGAAGTACATTCTCATTCAGCTCATAGGATGGCTTTGAATTAAGGCAAAGTATGTTCCAGCGAAAAAACCAAGTTATGGAATTTATGAAGAGAGCAAAGCGGCAGCTTTCAAAGATGGGAGAACCAGATGGATGTTTTTCAGATGTACTTTTCCACAGGTCTTCAGATTTCACACAAGATCAGGTAACGAGAAGAAGGTCTCAAGCCTGATATTTATGTTCACCATTGCATCAGGAAGCCTGAAATCACAGAGCATCAAAGCTCTCTGTTGGCCACAGTTAATGGAGTCAGTTTTCACCAGGACAGAACTACCAAAGAGCATCACTGAGATCAAAGGGGATGCACAGTTTTGCCTATTAGGATGTGCTCAGTTGCCAGGACTGGAACGGATTAATCCACCTCACATTAAATTTCTTAAAATTTAGGAAGTGGGTTGGTTCTAACTAATGGCAGGGACAACGTTTACGAAGAAGAGTTTCCTACCAACATACTACATGTTCTCTTCTATTTTTCTGGCCTCCAGATTACAGCGATACTTATACAACTACCACATAGCTTATGCCAACACTGGCATGTGTTTATCCTTACTACATTTTATCGTCTTCTGGAACGGGATCTCTTAAATCTTTCACAAACATTTATTTCTATTTATTCCTAAACAAAGAGGTTGCAGATGGCTGCGTAAGAGAGTAAATATATCATTCACAAATTTCTGTTCATGGCCAAGGCCTGGACACAGTTTCTTGTTCTCCGCAACAATAGCTATTCTTGTACAGTGGTACCTTAGTTTAAGTACTTAATCCGTTCCGGAAGTCAGTTCTTAAACCAAAGCGTTCTTAAACCAAGGCGTGCTTTCCCATAGCAGCAGGGGACTCAATTTACAAATGGAACACACTCAACAGGAAGTGAAACATGTTCTTATTCCAAGGCAAAGTTCACAAGCCAAAACACCTACTTCCGGGTTTGCAGCGTTCTTAATCCAAGTTGTTCATAAACTAAGATGTTCTTAAACCAAGGTAGCACTGTATTCTGTATAACACACTCCTGCAGGTAAGATACCCACCTGGAAACATTTTCCAGGGTCTCAACAGATTTGTTTAAATGACAGATATGTGGTCTCTTATAATCTTCTGTAATCCCAAAACCTAACTGAAAGAGTCATACTTCCTCTAAGATTGTGTGTGTGTGTTAACAAAATCTGGACAACAGATTGACTACTTCAGCCTAATGCTTGCTAATTGTAACATCGAAGAAGCAAGCATACATTTATTCTTCATCAACAGGCCCAATTTTCCATGTAAAATATTCTGAAGATATATATGATGATGGAAAGAGCTATGTTGCTAAACTATCACTTTCAGCACAAGTTTTGAGCTGCCCTTAAAAGTGGCCTTTTGGGCAACAATTAAATATACAGTACCTTTATGAAGTGTCACAAAAAAGTTGGCATGTAGCCATAGGCACTCGAAGTTGAATGCAACACAAAAAACATCAGCAAGTTTCTTGGAGTTCCTTTCACTTCTGTGACACTGACCAATTATCTGAGACCTCTTTCATATACTAAAGGAGAAGCAGTGACATCTGAAAAACTAATATGGAGCAGATTATATACATTCTTGAAGAAATACATGAGTATAAAGTTGAATCCATTAACTATACTCCTTCCCTGATCATGTTTCCAGTGAATATACATTCCTTTTTGTGCAAAATTACCATCATCCTACATGAAGTTCTGGCTAACCAGGATATTAAGAAATTTCCCCTTTCATTTATCGAGATAGCTCAAAGTATTTATATTGAAAGTTCAGACGTGAACTGGATGGCGTTGGTGCATATGGAGTTGTACAGGTATGTGACACAAGAACTGTTGCATTTATAGACTGGTAGCTGAAGTTCAAGTCCATGCATGGACTCATTTGGTAGCCCTGGAGAAACAATCACAATCTGGCCTATTTCTAGTGCTACAATAAGTATCCAAACAAACCCCTGTGTTGCAAAAGAACGTCAACAATGTTTGGGCAACATGATGACCATATCCATACGTAATACACAATCTTTATAGAATTCTTTCAAACAATAACAAGTTCAATGAATATATGCAGAGCAGTGACTACATTATTACATAAGCACTGCTCCACAGCATTTTATATTTTCATTCACATATATTCATTCGAAATAAGATGGGTCTATGAAACAATTCTAGGGACGCGGGTGGCGCTGTGGGTTAAACCACAGAGCCTAGGACTTGCCGATCAGAAGGCTGGCGATTCAAATCCCCGCGACGGGGTGAGCTCCCATTGCTCGGTCCCTGCTCCTGCCAACCTAGCAGTTCGAAAGCATGTCAAAGTGCAAGTAGATAAATAGGTACCACTCCGGCGGGAAGGTAAACGGCGTTTCCGTGCGCTGCTCTGGTTTGCCAGAAGCGGCTTAGTCATGCTGGCCGCATGACCCGGAAGCTGTACGTCGGCTCCCTCGGCCAATAAA
The DNA here is from genome assembly GCF_964270895.1 of Podarcis filfolensis. Lineage (NCBI taxonomy): Eukaryota > Metazoa > Chordata > Lepidosauria > Squamata > Lacertidae > Podarcis > Podarcis filfolensis. The sequence goes on from NC_139612.1 coordinate 22,424,454, forward strand.
GCGAGATGAGCGCCGTAACCCCAGAGTCGGTCACGGCTGGACCTAATGGTCAGGGGTCCCTTTACCTTTATGAAACAATTCTATATTCTCCCACCACGCTGACGAAGATCCACAAAACAGCAGTCAATATCCGGAATCTCTGTTCATTATATTACAAAGTTGGAATCTCTGTTAGACATTATATTACAAAGTTTGGTACCTTGCTTCATTTAAAGGCTTTCAGAGACTTTGAGTCTAAGATTTCATTTTGAACTTGTTATTGTTTGAAAGAATTCTATAAAGATTGTCTGTTACGTATGTATATGGTCCTCGTGTTGCCCAAACATTGTTGACTATTGCTAGTGCTGCCAGAGCCAGGCACCGGGACCTGCAACTCATCCTTCACCCAACCTGATGCCCTTCAGATGTTCTGAACTGCAACTCCCATCAACCTCAGTCACCATGGCCAATGGTCAGGGATGATGGGAGTTATGGCCCAAAACATCTGAAGGGTGCTAGGCTTGGGAAGGCTGCTCATGCAGCCTGGGGCTCGAGCGCTCAGGTTCCCTTCTTTCTTATATTCTCACTCTTCCAAAAGAAATAGCAAAATAAGACTGCACACACAGACTATTAGCGTACATCAACAGTGCACACCAACATCCAATCTATTCACCAGCTTTCACTGGTGTGGGCTACAAAAAGTAAATGGAAGAACTATTTGAGCACCAGGCCATGAACCATGCTGTTTTGCTGCCCTAGAGCACTTGTAGGTTCTGGTAGGCTCCCCAGGTCTGGAGCTCGTAAGGTTACGTACTTCAGGGGCAGACTTTGGGCTCTCAAATTTCAGTGGCACCCTGTGTGATGCTGAAATTTGGGCCCTCCACCACTTGAGCCCTATTCTACAGCACTGTTGTGGCGCCCCTGCAGTGCTGCGCCCCCTGTGGTCGAACTGTTCATGCCACCCTAAAACCACCTCTGCTTACTTCATAGGAATGTGGTATAACTCCACAGTAGGTTGACTTCAGTGTGTAGACCCTTCCTTCTTTCCTCCCGATAATCTGTGTGGTTTATCAATAGGCTTTTAAACTTAACAGAGCAAAGACTGCATGCTCAGGGTGCATAACAGCTAAGGTGTGCTCTTTTGCAGAGAAAGGTTTGCTGCTGATGGGGATCATGTGAGCACACGTGGCGATCCACTAAGAGCAGGTCAGTGGTGCACCCAAGTGGATTGTGTAGCTGAATGAGAATTAAGTAAATACAGAGGTACCTCGGGTTACAGGTTACAGACACTTCAGGTTACAGTTCTCCGCTAACACAGAAATAGTACCTCGGGTTAAGAACTTTGCTTCAGGATGAGAACAGAAATTGTGCAGCGGCGGCACAGCCACAGCAGCAGGCCCCATTAGCTAAAGTGGTGCTTCAGGTTAAGAACAGTTTCAGGTTAAGTACGGACCTCCGGAACAAATTAAGTACTTAACCTGAGGTACCACTGTAGAATAAATCAACAATAATAAGAATGTTAAAGGAACATTTTAAAAAAGTATTAAAATGTTTATTGCTTTTAAATAACACCACAGCACCGGAATGTTCATACGTTCTGGCCCTCTCTAAGGTAGAACCTATCCCAGCAAGAAGTCAGAGATGAATTCCTGTCATTAATGACTAGAGCAGAAATGTCTCTATTTCCCCATCTTCTACCTTATTTTGGCACCTATGCACACCATAAAATTGAATAAAAGCGTGCAACAAACCTACTTCAGTTGAGCACACATTTTGCTCCAGCTTTAGAAAATGCCTCCTCAATTAAGACTTGGCTTTTCTAAAACAGCCTGCCGCCTCCAACAATTCTGAGTAACCAATGCAGAGTATTTCGTTCCAAACAGCTCAGGTGCTGCAAAGATTCAAGTTTCCGTCCTAAACTTACAGAATAAAAATGGTAAAAGAGGTGAAAGCCTTAGGGAGTTGCACTGCTTTTAATGTCGGTGCATCACAGAACTAGAGAACACTTAAAAGAGATCTGCTTGTCCGTACATATTGAACTGTACACACTAACGCAGAATCCATCACAGCAAGCACAGATTAACTCCTGTTTGGTAATATTTGGGCATATCTAGAGAACAAAGAATCTGAATTTTGGGGAGGGGAAAAACCACCTGGAAGGACTGGCGGAGCAGGAGATTGTGCTAGGGACAGGAGCCTAATATTTTTTTCCATTTTCTCTTGTCATTCAGACTTTGCTGTATACTTTTGGTTTTATTTTCGGCACAGCTTTCCCAGACTCATAGAATCACAGAACTGTAGAGTTGGAAGGGACCTGGGGGCCATCTAGTCCAACCTCCTGCAATGCAGGAATATTTACCCAACGTGGGGCTCGTACCCATGAGCCTGAGCTTCAGAGTCTCCTGCTCCACCGACTGAATCGAACGCACTTTTACCTACTTACTAGGGAGTACGCCCCATTAAACACACAACGACCTGGTTCTGAGTAGACGTAGGTAGGACTTGCCCTGCCAGGATCGTGGAACCTACCGATAACCACAGTCTCAGCCAAATCCCTCCGGGCCAATGCTTTTAAAAACAAAAAAATATTTATTTGCATAGTAGCAATATAATAATAATAATTGATAATAATAATATCTCTGCAGCAGCGCCCTCTCCCCTTCAATATTACGAAGGAGGCGCAATCTACTATCCAAGGATGAACTTGAGACGTAGAGGGGTGTGGGGGAGGAAAAAATAGGTTTGGGATCTTACAAACCGAGGAGGAGAACAATAGCAGGCAGCCAGCAAGGGTGTCAGGGGCGTTGGCCAGCGCGGACAGGTAAGTTTAGCCGCCGGCCTCGCTCCCTCCGCGCCCGCGCTGAAGTTGCGCGCTGCTTCCTTACCTTCTTGATCTTGCTTTCCAGATCCATGTTGGATCCCCAGCGCGCGCACGCGAGATCCGGGGCGAGGGAGACACTCAGAGCGCAAATGCCCTCCTCCCTCCTGCTGCTGCTCCCTGACAGTCGGATGTGGTTAGAAAGGAAATGAGCGCAGGGAGGCTCACTTCGCTGGCTCGCTCGCTCGCTCGCCCCGGGCAGCTCCAGCTGCAAGCGAGTGCGCTCAAACTTCCGCTCTCCTGCGGCAGCGGCGAAAGGAACAAAGGAAGCCCGGCAGCCAATGGGCGCGCAGCTGCTCGCAGGTCCGAGAGCCAATCGCGACGCCCACCAGCCCCAGACCTTTGCGCCAGAGAAGGGGCGGCTCTTGCGCGGACGCGCAGCCACCCGGGCGCAAGTGGGGCTGAAGCGGCCCCTTCCTGATGCGTGTAAGCGGAACTCTTTGGCTTCGCAGCCGAGGCGTTCAATGAATGAGCTGCCTGATCAGCTCACGGCAAAGGTATTTGCTGACGCAGCCTGTCAAGGGCTTCCAAGCCTCTGTCTCTCGTGGGGTTAAAGGGCGGGGAGGGGGGAGAGCAGTTTATTACAATTATGAGCTGGTGGCTGATAAGAAGATAATCCCCTTTTCAAAAAGTGCTCCCGGAGGCTCTGTGATTTATAGCGTCTGGGAAATGAGTATGTTTTGCTCTCACTGGAAAAAAATAAAAAACGTTCTTCTACTTATTTTTCCTCGCTTGAAACTGGCTGCAGGAGCAGTAGGCATCTAATTTTTATCCCTGAAGCTCAGTGGTATATGTGTGTGTGTGTATAATATATACCGTATTTTTTGCTCTATAGGACACACTAGACGCTAAGACACACCTAGTTTTGGGGGGAGGAATACAAGAAAAAAAAATTCTGAATCCCAGAAGCCAGAACAGCAAGAGGGATCTGACTTCTGGGATAGCATCTTGCTGTTCTGGCTTCTGGGATAGCCACAAGAGCCGCGCGAAGCCTCAGCAGGGCAGCGGGGAGCCTTCATCCCCATGCGTGCAGAGGCTTTGCAGGGCTATCCCAGAAGCCAGAACAGGGCACGGGGAGCCTTCATCCCCGTGCCCTGCGGAGGCTTCACGGGCTATTCCAAAAGCCATAACAGGGAGAGGGAGCACTGCGCAGCGCTCCGTCTCACTGTTCTGGCTTCTGGAAGAGCCCACGAAGCCTCCGGAGGGCAGCGGGATGAAGGCACCCTGCTGCCCTGTGGAGGCTTAGCTGCGCAGCCTGTATTCGCTCCATAAGACACACACACATTTTCCTTACTTTTTAGGAGGGAAAAAGTGTGTCTTATAGAGTGAAAAATATGGTATATACATACATACACATATGTTGCATGCACAAGGTCCCAGGTTCAATCACAGGCATGTTCAGATAGGGCAAGGAGAGTAACCTGTCAAAATCCTGGAGAGACACTGTCAGTCAGTGTAGACCACCAGCGATGAATCTCCATTCCAGCACGGGTCTTGCTCAGCGTTTGAAATTCACCAGGTACATTCTGCACCTGGCTACCAGCCACTTTTGTCCAAATGCAGATGCCCGGGAGCCAGGATAGTGCCTGACGTCTCCACCATCTGGAGGCGCATGCCTGGAGATCCTTGGACCTGGACTGTTTTCACACACTAGCAACACATCCTATGGAATGCCGTCGGTTATATTTTATCTGCACAATCGGAATGAATTTCAGGAACCAAAAAGTCATATTCAAAAATATGACTTTTGAGCTGTCTGGCCCAAAAATGACAACGGGATTCTGTAACCCTAGTTTAAGGCGCAATTTGGTGTCTAGCTTGTATATCTGAGTTTCTAACATTGGACTCTTGCTGTCTGTAAGGCCGTTCAACACTACCATTACCACCTGATGACATCAGATGCGGAGCAGGTTTGGACAGGGACCAGGTTATGAAAGGACAAGGAGGAGCTTAAAGTGAGCTGCTGATTCTTCCTTTGCAAGTGGGGCTCCTTGCCACTACTGCAGACCTGCTGAACTAAGATGGACCAATGGTCCAACTCAATATAAGGTGGATTTCTGTGATACTAAAGCTGCAAAGTCAGCCAATTTAAGTTCCGATTTTCTTTCCCTGTTCCGCCTTACAACAGGATCCCATGCATGTTTTCACCAAAGTAAGCCCCGCTGACCTCATATGTGGGCAACACTAAACCATGGTTAACATGAAACATAGTTAAATGTTAGGCGCCTGGCAAACTGTAACTCAGCCCATGGTTTACTATGTCACAGAATAGTTAAAAGCACCAGTAAGAGCAACTGAGCCTTAAAAGTGGTTTTACTTGTGGCTCTGTAGCTTTGTGGCAGCGACAGCTCCTTAATCATAGTTAATTAGGAGGCCTGGGCTTGAATGTACTGCTAAGCTATGGCCAGTATTGACCAATGTTTGCAAACCAACTATAAACCTTGGTTAGGAACATGGCATTATAGAGTTGGAAGGAACCACAAGGGCCATTTAGTCGAAGCCCCTGCAATGCAGGAATCTATGCCCAATGTTAATAAGCCACAATTAAGCTGCTGACTTGGGTTCACACATAGTGCTAAACCATAGAATAATCAATCATTTCACATTCTGTGCAAACTAGGCCACTGAGTCAGTGCAACATAATCCCAAATGAGCACACAAAAGTAGAGGCTGCAAAACGAAGCATGCTTATTGAGGAGTAAAAAGGTAAAGGGACCCCTGACCATTAGGTCCAGTCGTGACCGACTCTGGGGTTGCGGCACTCATCTTGCTTTATTGGCCGAGGGAGCCGGCGTACAGCTTCTGGGTCATGTGGCCAGCATGACTAAGCCGCTTCTGGCGAACCAGAACAGCGCACAGAAACACAGTTTACCTTCCCCCCAGAGTGGAACCTATTTATCTACTTGCACTTTGACATGCTTTTGAACTGCTAGGTTGGCAGGAGCAGGGACCGAGCAACGGGCGCTCACCCCGTCGCGGGGATTTGAACCATAAACCCCAGTAAAACTTATTTTGGTTTGAGTTGCCTTTTGGGGCTAAAGGTCTAGACTTGTTCACTGGGAGTCTTTTCCTGAAAGATAATGGAAGGTGACTAAAAAGTGATGCTATTTACATTTTATTTCTGTTTAGAAAAGAGGTGGAAGCAAATAGCATGGCTAGGAAGTTAATCTTTCAGCTGGATCGATAAAAAGCATTGTTACAAAATCAGGTTTCTGATTTATGTCCTACAAGACAAGGTAAATTCTCTGGCCTTTACATAATTTAGTATGCTAACAACCCTTCCCAGGCATAAATACTACCAAACACACAGCTGTAGGGTGTTAAAAGTATTAGGAAGGAATGTACAAATTACATCTACTAACTTTTTGGGAAAACTCCAAAACTCACAGTTGGGCCATACCTTTATTAGGCATTCCCAAATTGTCAAAATAGTGGCAAGCTTTAGAGGTCTCTAGAGGTCTCCATCAGGCAAGATGCAACAATGTGGGGGGAGGGAAAATAAGGAAAAACCAAAATTATTTTGTTCCAATATAAAGATAGCAAGCTGAATAAATCTCTGCTAGGTGCTGCAGATATCAGGTTGCATACCTAGGATTCTGGAATAAATGAGCAATGGTCTCCTCATTTTTTTAAAAAAAGAATAACTCAAAGCCTGGCTGTGAAAAGGATCACGCAATTGTGGATTTCTTTTTATTTTCTTATAGACCAACATTTTTCTTGTGGGCCTTTGCTTTTTAGGAAACTTTTTGAAGTAAGCCCTACTACTCAAATTCTGTATTGCACTGGTGTCAGTGAAGTGTCCAACACAGAGTTGATGTGATGGTTTTGGAGTACAGTGGTACCTATGGATGCGAATGAGATCCGTTCCGGAGCCCCGTTCGCATCCTGAAGCGAACACAACCCGCATCTGCACGGGTCGCGATTCGCCGCTTCTGCACATGCGCGTGACATCATTTTCAGCATCTGCGCATGCGCGAGCGACGAAACCCGGAAGTAAAGCACTCCGTTACTTCTGGATCGCCGCAGAGCGCAACCTGAAAACGCTCAACCTGAAGCATATTCAACTCGAGGTATGACTATATTCTGCTGCTTGAGCAGAGAGCAAATCATCCACCTTCTGTGACGGAAGGGAAAGTTGTCAGTTTGGCTGATATTAAAACCTCACACAGGGGAGCTGGGAAGAGGTCCTGAGAGGCAAGAAGACTCAAGAAACAATATAGACACACACACACACACACACAGAGAGAGAGAGAGAGAGAGAGAGAGAGAGAGATGAACTTGAGGAAAAGGTCAAGGGTATTACAAAACGGAGTGGGGAAGAAGCTAATGAGAGAATAGACTCTACAAGTAACACAACAGTTCATGCTGCGGAGGGAGGCTAACCAGAATGCATGAAGGAAGTCGAGTAAAAGAGGTAGTGGTATGAAAAGCAAGAACCTGTGTAGACAATAGCTTCCCACTATGTGGGCAGGGACTGATTCAGCCAGCCCCCAGCCCCCAGCCCCCAGCCCCCAGCCCCCAGCCCCCAGCCCCCAGCATTGCTCTAATTCAGTAGAAAGAACTGTGCAGTCAGTCCACACCCACAAGGTTGGATCATTTAAACAAGAATGGGGAACCTGCGACTCACCAGATACTGCTACATCACAACTCTATGGGCAGCTTGATGTAAATCTCTGACCTTTGGACATGCAGACTTGGGGGTGATGGGAGTCAGAGTCTGAAATATACTTTATTCAGCTCATAGTAGTGAGGAATGAAAGTTTCCCCAAGATATCTGCTTTATATACATTATTCACACAATGGGCCGCACGTGATTGGCTAATTCTGAGATTCTCCTGTAGGCCAATCAAGTTGCGGATTCACTTCCACCTGGAGCTGGATTGGGTGGCTCCTGCAGACTAATCATACTGCTGCATTGTTCTAGGACCAATCAGACTGCTGCATTCTGAATCCTATTGTTCTAGGACCAATCAGACTGCTGCCTTTGGGATCCTATTCAACTCAGTACATAACAGAGTCCAACAGCATTCAACAGGTTCCCTCTTCTTGATTTAGATGCTAAGCCAGCTGTACAGCATCTGCTTGTGAAAAAGCTGCTTTAGCGCAGTTGAGATAATAGCTAAGAGGCACCTTTGAGTGTTGAAGATGGAAGAATATGGAGTTGTGGGAAGTATGGCTGCATTCAGGCAGCACTCCCCCCCTCCCCCAATTTTCCTGATATTCCCTTACTCACAATTTCCACATTTCATGTGATCTTTTACTTGATGTAAATGCTTCATCTGGAAATCTGGTTGAACTCAGGTGGGTAGACATAAGCTGAAAATTAAGGCACAGGATGCCTCTGAGCCTAGGAATTTGTGACTGGTGCCAGAACAAAACTAACAAGTCCTTTCAAACAAAGCACATCCGCCTCCCCACATTGTCCCAGCAGCCTGATTTAATGCAGGAAAACCTTCAGTTGTTGCCATTGCTAAATAATTGGGAGTCCGAAACCCTTGCTGATCTGTAATGAATCAGGTCAGCATCTAATGTAGTAGCTATTGATCTTCAGCTCTCCCCTGTTGAACAAGATTACACCCTCCATTCATTTGTTTGTTCCTCTGCTGCAAGACTCTTACAGCTTTATCTGCTGCTTGAGATTCATCCATTTCCCCACCCCTCTCCTAGTGAAACTTTGTCGTGTCATCTCCATGTCAGGAAAAGCTTTTAAGCCAGGGGTGGCTAAGCTGTGCCCCTTCCAGATGTTGAACTACAGCTGCCACCATCCTTTGCTGTTAGCCAATCTGGATGTGCCTGTGGCAGATGTAGTTCAGCAACATCTGGATGAGGTCCACAGGTTAACCACTCCTGCATTAGCTGTTAAATTTCTACACGCCACGCAGCCATTGGAGATCTTTCAAAAATGAGCTTGCAATTCTGCTCTCTGAACAAGTAAACAGCTGGAGAATCTGTGAGTTCAGGCTCACCAGTGCTGTGGTGTTAAGGCTGCAGTTACATAAATGCATACCTAATTTGCAATAAGTCCCATTTGAATTTGGTGGGACTCATAAGTGGGAAGAGTGCTTTTGCATTCAGGCCCTGCATTCTCACAGGCATCGGTTGGGAGCCATGCAAAGAGGAACTTGACCTATTGGATTGATCCAGCAGGCTTCTTAGTTATGAGTAAAGGTGCTAGGATGAGGCCATCATACTGTTGTTCTGCTGGTGCTAGTGATGTGTTAATTGTGCAACGAGTAAAAGAGAGAGAAAGAGAGAGTCGGTAATAAAGTGTAAATGAAAGAAGAAGTGAAATTGAAGCAGGTGACATTTTAACATGATAGAAACCAGAGCAGGCTGTGTTTATGAGCACCAAAGTGGGAAGATCTGTTTTGCTCTGTTCAAAGAACCAGAAGAAACTCTAGAGCAACTGCAGAGCTCTCAATTATTTGACTCCATCAAATAGCAGGAAAAGAAACGGCATTCAAAAATTATCAAAGGGGAGAGCCAGTGTGGTGTAGTGGTTAAGAGCGGTAGATTTGTAATCTGGTGAACCGGGTTCGCGTCTCCGCTCCTCCACATGCAGCTGCTGGGTGACCTTGGGCCAGTCACACTTCTCTGAAGTCTCTCAACCTCACCTTACAGAGTGTTTGTTGTGGGGGAGGAAGGGAAAGGAGAATGTTAGCCGCTTTGAGACTCCTTCGGGTAGTGATAAAGTGGGATATTAAATCCAAACTCTTCTTCTCTTCTTCATGTGTGGTGTGCAGGGTGTATGAGCGTATCTTACCTTTCAAGGGGTCAAGAGGTGTTTGCGACTGGTCTTTATTTCTAGACATTATCTCACTACTGATGTGCACTCTGCAGAGTTTCTAGGTGCCCATCATTCAGTTAAAGCCCATGGGAAGATACCAAGAGGTAAACATTCTCATGGGCACCACCGAAAGGAGCGTCTCCACCCCCATTGTTCAGCCCGGAAACCAAGACCCAGAACCAAGGGCGGCCTTCTTGTGGTTCCTTCACTGTGAGAAGTGAGGTTACAGGGAACCAGGCAGAGGGCCTTCTCGGTAGTGGCATCCACCCTGTGGAATGCCCTCCCATCAGATGTCAGAGAGATGAGTAACTATATAACCTTTAGAAGACATCTGAAGACTGCCTTGTATAGGGAAGCTTTTAAATGTGCAATGTTTTATTACATTTTTCTGTATGTTGGAAGCCGCCCAGAATGGCTGGGGTGACCCAGTCAGATGGGTGGGTTCAAATTATTGCTTTGCTATTGAGGCCATTTTTAGATCAGGAAGCTCGGGCAGTTAGGGAGGTTGCAGAGCACTGGTGAAATATATACTGGAAAGAAAAATACACACACCATCCTCAGTCACCCCAGTTATAAGTTCAGCGCCCCACACCCACTGAAATCGTGAAGAGCATTGAGAATTAGACAGAAGAGCGAAAGCCTCTTTCACAGCGGAAGGAAACTTTGGACAGATTGTGGCCCGGCGCTGTTTGAGTCAGAGAGACACAAGACAAATTGAGGGGAAAAGGCAGAGAATGGCCTTTGAAAATGGACAATGAAAATCGTTCTTGGTGGTACTTTCCCTCTAAGCCTAATGGTGACATCAGGCCACAGTTCTCTGTGCAATTGCAGTAACGAAGGGAAGAGTTAAAACTTCCTATGTGCTGTGGTCCCAATGAAAAATCATTCTCATACTTAGTATTAAAGAAAACCCTCTCTGCGTATTTGATATAACATCTAGTTATACTGTAAGAGTGCCCCTCCGGCAAATCTGATATGCATCAGTAGATTTGTTGTTCGCAGCAGTGCCATTACGTTATGTCTCCACCTAGGCTCAACTTGTACATTTTTAAACAAACAAGTTCAAATATTCCAACAGTGCCTTAAAATCTCTTGTAATCGCTAAAAGAAGCCAAACCTGAGATATCTCTCTACTCAGGGAAAGCAGGACTGCTCTAACAATGTAAGCAGAATTTTTAAAATGCTAGCAATTCTGAGAACGTCATAAGCTGCCAAGTACCAAAATAAAAGTTTAATTTGTTTGTTATGGTGCTTGAACTCTGATCTCACAGTTACGACTATCCTATTAGTAAGATGATAGGGCTGGGGAACCTCAAGCTGGGGGTGGGTGGGGTGAATGTGGCCCTCCTGGCCTTTCTGCCTGGCCCTCAGTGGTTTTCCTAGGTCTCTTGCTTGACTGGATAAATGAAGCACAGGGGTCTCTGTGTGTACAGAAACTAGCTTAATATGCAAAGGTAAAATTCACATTAAATGCTCTGGCCTCCTCCCCTACTAGGATGCGGCCCCTGGAAGGTCGATCAGACTGGAATATGGCCCTCAGACTGAAAAATGTCCCCCACCCTCGTCTTTAGGTTAGCTAAAGATATTTGTGAATCCAACTAAAAGTGCAAGACTGGAGGAGGTTGTAAGAAAGATGCAAAGTTTAGCATTCCTCTCCAAGTAAGGTGACATTTATTTCAAGGATGATATTTTATTGGATACACCAAGTGCCTTGTGAATATGGAACCAAATTCCTTTGGCAATACTGTTTACTTATAACGTAAGTAAAACTATACTTATATCATTAGTTTTAAAAGTGCAAGACTGTATTTTGGTTGTTTTGTTTTTTAAAAAAAGAAATAATCTTAAGTGTAGAATAAATACAGAAGTCTGTTATGCACCACTGCTTTAAAAGCATATTTAGGGTTCAGACCCCAAAAGGATTTTTTTTAAAAAATAAATCTGTTCCAGTACAATATTCCTGAGAGCAGCACCAGATTCCTCATTACTAGACAAAGATACTACTGTCACTCATTTATTTCCCCCAGACTTTCGGTTTGGACCCCAAGAGTGAGATCCGCAAGTCCAGGTATTTAGAAGTATTTGGAGAAAATCAAGTTTTAGAAGCATCGTAGTTTACTTCAGATAAACACGGCAAGTCACTTAATACCAAATAAGGCCAGATAACATTTCTTGGCTCGGCGAAGAAATTGTGCAACAAATTATCATGACATCACATTCCTCTGCACTGTCAACGGAAGCATCTGCCATAATAAATGTGAGAAATTATTCCAGTGAAAGGCAACGAGGCTCGTGTTTGTAGAAGCATCTCTTGTTGCCGCTTCTCTTGTTTCTTACACAATCCTCTTACATTTTCCCAGTACGCGTGCCAGCGCTGCAGGTGGTGCTTAGCAAACAGCTACCGTACCACTTCTGTTGCTGCTACTGCTGCTACAAGATGTTCCCTGCTTGCCTCTTCCCATTTTTTGAGTCTGTTGGGATGGATGTGGCAGCATCAGGCAATGCATTTCTTGGAGGCTGGATCTGCCGCCCTGTGGATCTTTGCTGCCTGAGGCAGTTGCCTCGCCTTGCCTCATGGGTTGGCTGGCCCTGTGGTGAGCCTACGTTTTGTAGTGGGAAGCCATGCTGGGTGAGCCTGGTGGATCTGGAGCCCAGCAACACCTGAACATAGCTTTCAGACCAGCAGCCTTGAAAATAAGGGACCCGCAGCCAAAATAAGGGACCTGCAGCCTCACCTGTTCCAGGCACTCCAGTCTTCCTGTCCTCCTGCAGTCTGGTCAAACTCATGCTGGTAGCTTCGAGAACACTGTCCAACCAACTTTGTAACCAGAGGTTCAACTGACTAGAATCTGAATCACATGCACCACAAGGCCTATGCAGCCTCAACTTAAGATGGCTCCCCGGCCTGGCTTTGCACTGCAAAGTTTGCAGCAGCACATGCAACAAAATGGCATCCAGCATTCAAAAACCCTCTCAGCTTGCATTAACTAGCTACACACATGGCATGCAAGTTCCACCCCCCAGTCGTTCTTAGACTTCTTATTGGGTGAGCAACACAGCCAAGCAACACAGTTGGAGCCTCCCTCCTCCCTGGCCGGCAGGGAGAGAGGGAGAGGAGCTACTTCCTTTGAAATTTAAGGGACATCATTTAAGGGACATCCATCAATAAGGGACAGCAGCGGGGACATGGCACTAGAGTAAGGGACTGTCCCTCCAAATAAGGGACACTTGACAGCTATGCACCTGAAGGGCCACAGATTCCCCAGACCTGCTTAAGAGGGGGAGAGAAGCAAATAAGTCCCAAATTCTGCTTCTGATACAGGCCATAGAGCTGGTTTCCTTTTTTGCAGAAGCCTCCCATGGCACTTCAGAAAATGTAATTTTATATAGTTGTGTGGTCTTCCGGAGAGTCTGTCTGGAAACTTAAAATGGCTCCCACCTGAACTCTCCTCACAGAAGAGCATGTTGCTGACTGGCCCAATAACTCCCAGTTTATGAATAGCTTGCACTCCCTGTTGGGTGCTGTAATAACTGCAGCTATTTTCCTGGAGCTACTTAAAAGCAGATTTCAATAATCGCTAAAAGTGATTTACTCTGGCACAATCAGCAAGCCCTCGCTTTAAATAATGTGGGGAAGAAACATACGCCCCCTGAGCATCATGGGAAATCTCTGAGTACTGACATAACCAAGGGGAAGGTATTTCCAATGTCTGGCACGAAGGCGTCCTGAGACGACGAAGGTTTCGCTTGCTGGACCCTGCAATAGAGACATCTCTCATGATAGGATGCTTGAAGGCAAAGGCTTTTTATTGTAGACAGTGTAAGCTCCTTTAATGCACTCTCTGGCTCAGTGAAATATTGAATTCTTAGACTTCTATTAAGCTTCTCTTGGGGCTCCGGAGAGGATACATTTCTCCACAGTGAGCTGCCTAAGCTGCTTATCAGGCTATGCCTTCGTCTATCCATGTCATTTTCGAATGATATTTCCATTTACTTTTGTGTGCAGATGAATGAATTTAAAACCTCCCCTGTGTTCTTGTAAGCAGTGCTCTTTTGAATTCCGTCCCCCCCCCCACTTCTAAAAAGTTGGCTATTAACTGTGGCTCTCTAAGGTTGAAAACCTCCTGTGCATACCTAACTTTGCAATCGATGGGACTTGTAAGTAAAGCAGGTTAGGATCATACTTTAAAAGGGAGGGGGGATATATAGCCTTTCAAAAAATAAAAATAAAAGTACAAGGGCACAGTCTGGAGTGTGTATTCCCCCCCCCCCCAAATTTTTTTATTGGTTTTCACAAAATTATAAATACACACACACACACACACAAACAAACAAAAATCATAACCTTATTAAAATTAATCTTATTAACATTGTTAAGTGACTTGCTCGTATCCCCCTAGTTGAATTTCAATGCACATCATTTTAAAGGTTTTCCAAATCAAAGTTCTTATAAACTTAACTTAATCACTTAACATCATTCTATCTTACCAATTCAGCATTAAACATATTAATTCATCACATAACTTATTATTTAAATCCTAAGCCTATCTAGTAATTGCAAGCTTTTTCCAATTAATTTAACTTAACATATTTAACTAAATAATCATTAAATTTTGTCCATTCTTCCTGGTACTACTCCTCCTTCTGGTCGTGGACTCTTCGTCAGGTTGGCTAGCTCCAAAAAAATCCATTATCTTCATCTGCTATTCTTCCACAGTTGGTACTTCTTGCATTTCCCACTTCTTGGCTGGTAAATGGAGTGTGCATTTTTGGCTGCAGTCCTAAAAACTCAGGAATATGTTTCATTGAACTAAGTGGGAAATCATTAGTAAATGTGTAAAGGATTGTAATATAAAGCCCCTGTTTGGCCTCTGTGTCTGGAGGGTGCTTTGGTATCATTTGATGTTCAGAGGCACCAAAGGACTAAGGAATGGTTCTTCCTTTCCTTAGATCAAGCTTCTTCTACTCCAGATGTTGTTGGACTACAAATCCCATCACCCCTGAACTTGGGCCATGCTGGCTGGGGCTGATGGGAGTTGGAGTGCGCCACATTAGGTTGAAGGACCATCTCCACCCCCCATCGTTCTACCCGGACACTGAGGTCCAGCGCCGAGGGCCTTCTGGCGGTTCCCTCCCTGCGAGAAATTAGGTTACAGGGAACCAGGCAGAGGGCCTTTTCAGTAGTGGCACCTGCCCTGTGGATGTCAAGGAAATAACTACAGTCATACCGCGGGTTGAATATGCTTCAGGTTGGGCGTTTTCGGGTTGCGTTCCGCGGCGACCCGGAAGTAATGGAGTGTGTTACTTCTGGGTTTCGCCGCATGCGCAGACGCTCAAAATGACGTCACGTGCATGCGCGGAAGCAGCGAATTGTGACCCGCGCACGCGCAGATGCGCAGACGCGGGTTGTGTTCGCTTCAGGATGTGAATGGGGCTCCGGAATGGATCCCGTTCATATCCAGAGGTACCACTGTATCTGACTTTTAGAAGACATCTGAAGGCAGCCTTGTTTAGGGAAGTTTTTAAGGTTTGACGTTTTATTGTGCTTCTAATATTCTATTGGGAGCTGCCCAGAGTGGCTGGGGAAACCCAGCCAAATGGGCGGGGTTTAAATAATAAATTTGTTGTTGTTGTTGTTGTTGTTGTTGTGGTGGTGGTTGTTGTTGTTCTTATTAAAGACTGTGTTCCTCTTTCTTTGGCAGCCAGACCATAATTGGGAATCTGGTCTCCCCTCTTGGAAAGACATCCCTAAAATAACTTGAAGTTTGTGCTGGTTATTAAGATATATATATTGCCTCTGTTAGCGTTTCGACTGTCCAAAGAACACAAATGATGTACTGCATTTTTAATTGTCTGTTTAAAAGCATGACAAAAATATATATATTTGCTGGCGGTGGGAAATTTCTTTTAGGCCTTCAAGAAATTATTTTTTGTTATACAGGCAAGAAGTTTTATTTTTCACCCAGTTCTCCTCTTAGCATTGCTTTTTTGGGAAAAAATCCAAAGTATAGGGCATGTAAATTGTTATATTCCTTTTAATCTTTTTTTGTTTTTTTTAAGGCAATAGATAAAGTTTTTCAGCAACAGCTTATTACCTCTGGACTGTCAGGTTATGTAGTTTAACAGATGTGAGAAACTTTTTTTTAGCACTAGTGCCATGACAAGGTTTTAAAAAAAGATGATTATTGTATCTGCGAGTTGGAGAACAGATGGTTTGCAGTGCTACTCAGCGAAGAGGCGCTTACCTTAATTTATGGAGGTATTTCTGATTTATTTCTGCATTTTCCTAGCTCCCCCACCCCCAAATAAAATAAATCTTCTCTGTTCAAGTATTGTTTGTTGAAAAGGAGGAAGTGGGACAGAAGTAAGAATCCTGAACTACATAAAAACAGGAAATCAGTAGAAATCAAGGTGTCGGAAGCATCTGTACAAAAAGCCAGGAAATCACAATTTTACCCCATACAGACAGAATGCTAGTTATTCTGTGGGCCTGTCCATACCGTACCTTTTCTAGTTAGGAGTTTCCACATCTGTTTTTGTCCTACATGGAGGAAAAAAAATATGTGAAAGGTCCCGGATTCAATCTCTGGCACATTTCCAGGTAGTGCTATGAAAGTCGTCTGTTTGAAAATCTTGGGGAGCATTGCTAGTCAGCGTATACCATATAGAGAGCTCAATGGACCAGTGACCAGACTTGGTCTAAATGGCATGTTTGTTTTGCTGAAAGAAAATGGGCTGGGAAGATGAACTGCAAAGGGACCATATCTGTTTAGGGAAGAGGCCATGTGTGAAGCAGCTCTCGTAATACAGTTAACATGCTTCCTGTGTTTGGTGGTCCCTGGTGGCTCAGAGTCACAGCTTGCAATTGCTACAAGATGTGCATTCAGTGTTAGAGGCCCAAGCCTGTGGAACTCCTTCCCACTGAGATTAGACAGGTACTCTCCTTGCTGAAATTCAGGAGCACAAGAAGGACTTTCTTACTTCAGGAGGCAATTTAAGGTAGCATTTGGTGTTACAAATTTTTAAATTTTATTTTCTGCTCTTATTCAGTAAGGAAACAGCCTCCTTTTAAGCACCAGGAACAGAGTAGACCCATTAAATTAATGGATCCAAATTAGTCATGTCTGTCATTCCCAATGTGACTCCTCTGAATGGGACTAACATTTCATACAATTCTCATTTGGGGTGTGTGCACCTCTAGTCCTTTCCCCTGTGCATATGTCTTCAAGCGCCATTTTAAAGAACCTTCTTTATCTCTCCCCCACCAATACAATATAAAGGGGTGGACATGTTCCTAATAGCTGCCCAGAATGTCCAGGGACAACCCAGTCAGAAGGGTGGAATATAAATAATAAAGTTGTTGTTGTTGTTAACACCTGCTCTCTTGTTGGCATTTTTCTTACATGAACAGACGGAAGAATCTTTATTTGCATCAGCCACTACCCATACATGAATAGACAGCTCTGTGTTTGGCTCTGTAAATGGAAAGCCCTCGATTGTTTTAAAGTTGATTTTCAAGTTCTCTGCCTATACTGCTTGCTAACAATAAAAAGCAAATAATCACGTTTGGTGAAGTCCTGTGTGAAATTTGACCCACCGAGTTTGTTCCACACATCATTTTGTTACCAACAAACCACTTGATCGCTGCTTTGGCCAGAGATAAAATGCCAGAACTGTTAGAAATGTCTCTTTAGCAAGAACCCTTCTCCTCTTTTATTTGCAGGTTGGAAGGGGTCGAAACTGCTTCTACAGAATGTTTCGAAAAGATGCCGATTTCCTGAATGTCGAACAGAAAGCATATGCTGCCACCCAGTGGACAATTAGGGGAACTTCTGCTTTGCAGTTGACGTTTGCCGGGGAAAGAAGGTCCCTGTCAACTGAGGATAACGCTGAATGCATTTGAGGAAGTGGGCTTTAGTCCAAAAAAGTGTATGCCATAGCAAATGTATCATTATTTTACGGTGCCAGAAGGCTCTTTGTTGCTTTATCATATTTATTGCTAAAAGACCAGCTGCGAACTGCAACTAATACTAGGGAACAGAGTGATACGTTTGGCATCAGCTTCGCTGCAGGAGTTGTTGGAAGTAGGTATACAAGATGCCATCCATCTGTCCTGGAGACTCCTCTTTGCTTTTGTGTAGTGTTTACTCCTTGGTCTTTTCTTCTTCCAAATATATCCCACAAGGCAGCCGAGATTTAGGACCAGAGCTTTCCTTCTCCTAGATGGGCTACCTTCCCTGGTTGAGGAGCCTCATCTGTCTCTCCAAAGCACATGCAGAAACTGCCTTCTTGACCATTGGAATCACTATTGGGATCACCTACTCAATCTGCTGGAACAGACCAAGGCATAACTCGGTTGGTAGAGCATGAGGGACGCGGGTGGTGCTGTGGTCTAAACCACTGAGCCTCTTGCACTTGCCGATTGGAAGGTCGGCGGTTCGAATTCGTGCAACGGGGTGAGCTCCCGTTGCTCTGTCCCAGCTTCTGGCAACCTAGCCGTTTGAAAGCACACCAGTGCAAGTAGATAAATAGGTACCCTTGTGGCAGGAAGGTAAATGACATTTCCATGCACTCTGGCTTCCGTCACAGTGTTCCATTGCGCCAGAAGCTGTTTAGCCATGCTGGTCACGTGACCCGGAAAGCTGTCTGTGGACAAACACCGGCTCCCTCAGCCTGAAAGCGAGATGAACACAGCAACCCCATAGTTGGCTTTGACTGGACTTAACCGCCCAGGGGTCTTTTACCTTTTACCTTTACCTGGAATATGAGACTTTTAATCTCAGGACTGTGGGTTTGAGCATTGGGCAAACGATTTCTGCATTGCAGGGGGTTGGACTAGAGCAGTCATGGCCAAACTCGGCCCTCCAGATGTTTTGGGACTACAACTCCCATCATCCCTAGCTAATGGCGGTTGTAGTTCCAAA
Source organism: Podarcis filfolensis (assembly GCF_964270895.1). NCBI lineage: Eukaryota > Metazoa > Chordata > Lepidosauria > Squamata > Lacertidae > Podarcis > Podarcis filfolensis. The sequence goes on from NC_139612.1 coordinate 22,443,022, forward strand.
ACATTTGGAGGGCCAAGTTTGGCCATGCCTGGACTAGAGGAACCTTGCGGCCCCTTCCAGTTCTATAATTCCATGAAAATTCAACCTGCTATATACAAGGGTAAAAATCTAGCTGTACAAAGTACCCTCAAGAGCGTCGCTGAACCATACCATCTTCCCCACCTAGGTTTGTAGCTCCCATATCCCCCTTTCAGCCTTCTATGTGCACACTGGATTTGGAATCCTTTTGGAATTGCTTTTATGCTGCAATTCTATATCCATTTACAGTGGTACCTCGGGTTACAAACGCTTCAGGTTACATACGCTTCAGGTTACACACCCCGCTAACCCAGAAATAGCGCTTCAGGTTAAGAACTTTGCTTCAGGATAAGAACAGAAATCGGGCTCCGGCGGTGCAGCGGCAGCAGGAGGCCCCATTAGCTAAAGTGGTGCTTCAGGTTAAGAACAGTTTCAGGTTAAGAACAGACCTCTGGAATGAATTAAGTACTTAACCCGAGGTACCACTGTACCTGGGATTTGCATCTCTGCTGTTGTAGACAGCATGCCTCTTAGTCTCAGGTGGTTTGAGCCCCACGTTGGGCAAAAAGACTCCTGCATTGCAAAGAGTTAGACTCAATGTTCCTTGTGATCCCTTCCAACTCTACAATTCCATGATTCTCTCATTCTATTGCGACCATGCCTTGCTTGTGGACTTCTGTGAGAACAAAATGTTGGCCTAGATAGGCCTTTAGTCTGACCCAGCTGTGTTGGTCTGACAAATAAGCCTTGGGAACTCGACAGCATTTTGTTTTGAATAGATATATATATATAGGTTGGCATTGCCTGATGGATTTGACAGCTGAGCAACGGTGCGTGGCTCTCGTCACTTTACCACCTCCTGTCCCAGACAAGACTATGTATGGCTCCGCTTGGCTCTGAGCGGTGAAACCGTTCTTGTGTTAGATCAGGGGAAGCTCCTATGGTACAAAACCCCAGCACTGATCCAAGCCAATGGCAGCCACAAACAGGAGGCTGTAATTGATCCTCTGGAGCCCTGTGGCATCTTTAATGCAAGTAATGCCTATAATTGGGCCATTAATGATCCCTTGTGAATGGGATAAACTGCCTCCATTAGAGCAAGTGCCCTTTTTGCAATTCCGACAGGCCCAAGCTCATAAAAGTAAAGCAAAGCAACCTGTTTCTTTTTGCCTGTTTTTGAGTTGGTGGTGGTGTCCCAGAGAACTAATTTTGGGGGATCTGTACAGGCTTTAGTGCTGTTCACACTTAAGCCTCCTCTGAATGTGACTGGTTTTTAAATTTTAGCACCACTGTTAAGATGCTTATAATATCTGGCACATTCAGGCTTGATTTACTTTGTTCTTCCATAAATGTGTGCTTGATTGTATTATATCACTGCAGAGGACCAGTGTTTGATTGAAACAAATATTGTTTTCTTTATCATAGAAAGACTCTCCTCCCTGCAAGAGAGGGGAGTGGTTGTGGCCGGGAGCCGGACTCCGCCTCAAGCAGGGGGCGTTTGCCCCCTGCCTCCCACTCACCTGGCTGGTGCCCACGCCCTCGGCCAGGCACCCAACCAGGTGCCTTCAAGGGGGCGTGTACAGCAGCCTAAATTGCTGCGGTGCCAGCCTCCAGCCCTCACTTTTCGTCATCCCGTCGCGAGTCACCCACCCTCCACTCCCTTAGAGCAGGGTTTCCAGTTTTCTTTTGGCCTTGCTATGGACCTTAGGTTGGTCGCCCTGGTTGTCCAGGGGGCCTGGTAGGAATTTTTCCATTTGGCATTAGGCTTTTTGGTTTTTTCGCCTACCTCGTAGCAATCGTCACAACTTTCACGGTATTGGTGGGTAGGTTAGGCATTGGAATAATGTGTTGTGGTGTGTCGAAGGGCTAGGTGTGGCCATCGCCTGCGCCTTCAATTTTTGGGTATTCCGTTAAAGGAATCCGGCGGTCGTGTATTCTGTCCGATGCCTGCTTGGCGGGAGGCCATGGCACGACCCTCGGTGACATCAGGGGAGAGCTTATAGTTGGATTAGCATCAACAGGCTCCACCTACTGGTGAATAAACCCCCTTTGCTTGTTAGGTATTATTGCTGCAGATATACCGAAAGAATTAAGAAAGATATTTATGTATGCAACTACTGTGGTGAGAATGTTAATAGCTAAATTGTGGAAGGGAGATAAAATACCAACTAAATTGGAATGACAGGCGAAGTTATTTGAATATGTAGAATTGGTAAAGATGACAGGAACCAAACAAACCAAGAGTTTAACCAAGAATGGGATTTATTCAAAGTATTTTTAAAAGAACATTGTTCTGAAACGAAACCTTTCACATGTTTTGAATAACTTCTGCAATGATATATGCTACCAAGAATATGAACAATTAACAATAAGTTAAAAAAATATGCAAATATGCAGTCAACAAGGTAATGATGGACCCATATTGAGGATGATGGAAGTCCCAATATATGGAATAATTTTATATGTAAAAATTTCTTTGTATGTGAGGTGATTGGTTTACTTTTCTGTTTTTCTGTGGTGGAGGGGTTTAATACATAAAATCAATAAAGAATAAATTTCAAAAATAGTAATAATGCGTTATTGAAATGTGACAGTAGCAGCCGCTGCAGAGCAACCAGGAACCGGCAGTAAGGAAACTGCATTGTTATGGACAAAACAAGCTAAGGAACATTCTTATTTTACCAGTATGCCCTGTGATGTTTTAGAACGATATTTCTGATATCATTCTGATAACATTAAAAAGTTCAGAGTAGATCCAGCCTTGGTTCACAATCACTGCTATTGATCTGCTTGAATAATTTGCCAAGGGAACTGTTTATTTGGTTAATGTTTTGTGTGCTTTAATAATTTTTGAGGGGGAAAAAACCCTTCTAAATGTTTGTAATAAACATGTCTGCTTAAGAGTGCACTTTAATGAATCAGCTTTTTTTTTTGTTTGTTTAGGAAGAACTTGCAATGCAAACATGTTGCAATATTTATTCCTAAACATAAGAATGTGACGAAAATGTGACCAAAAATCCCAAAAGTCCTCCCTCCCCAAACACTGCGCTCGTGGGGGATGAATCCCTGCAAACTGAAGAAAAATCCAAATCATTTTTAATAGTCAGATGACACTGTGACTCAGCTGCTAACAGCTGGCATTTATCACGGTCTTTGGGACTTTCTGACCAGAACTAGGGAAAAGCAAATTGAGTATTAAGACAGGACTTCCTACAGTCAACATTTCACTTTTATATGCATGGTGAAGGTCATCTTGGTTTATGAGGAGTCAGTAGATTAATCTGTTCTTCAGATTAACATAGAAATCTAGTAATAAACAAATGTATGGAGACAACCAATTAACAATGCTTTGCAGTGTCAACATCTGGAAGGCTGCAGGTTTGCCATCCTTGGGATGGGCTGACAATGGACTAGATAGGCCTTTGAATCAGGAGGGCTTTCCTCTATGTTTTCATGACAGTCTAGAAGTCAGTTGCCTGGGAAAGCAGAGTTTACAAGTATATATGAATGAAAATATCTCTGGATACTTGCATTGTAAACATCTACTGAAGAAAGGATTTCCTATTCCCTTCCTAGATGTTATAGACCATCACAAAATAATTTAAATGGATTGACAGAAACAGTTTAGAATTGCCTAAAGCCGAAGTAAGAAATCTAGTTGAATTGGTACTGAACTCATCAAGAATTGGTGTGAAACATCATTCAGAATGTGTTCAGGGCAGTGTGAGGGAGATATGAGAGGTTTATGCTACAAGTCTAACCATGTCTACTCAGAAGTAACTCCAACTGAATTCAGAGCTGCTTACTTCCAGTATGGTTCGGATTGTGCCCTTGCTCTGTGTTACAACCAAGGTTAATTATGACCCCTCCAAAAGAACAAGAATTACTTCAAGAGCATTGGTTGAGATTATTTAATGTTTCTTTTATAACTTATAACAGGGCTGGGGAACCTTTGGCCTGCTAGATGCTGCTGAACGACAACTCCCATTGGCCCCAACAAGCATGACCAATGGCCTGGGATTATGGGAATTGTAGTCTGGTGGCCCAAAGGTTTTCCACAATTGACATATAATAAGAATATGAATGCTATTGGCACAGGACTATTGAGCAAGCATTTTTGTTGTTGAAGCAAAAGACTTGTATAGATATACCTAATATATAAATATCCATTTGTTTTATAACAAACAGTGTAGCAAATCAATGAGTTGGCCAGATGTAGATGCTCTGCCCTAAATATACAGTGGTACCTCGGGTTAAGAACTTAATTCATTCTGGAGGTCCGTTCTTAACCTGAAACTATTCTTAACCTGAGGTACCACTTTAGCTAATGGGGCCTCCCACTGCTGCCATGCTGCCACCATGCAATTTCTGTTTTTATCCTGAAGCAAAGTTCTTAACCCGAGGTACTATTTCTGGGTTAGCGGAGTCTGTAACCTGAAGCATATGTAACCTGAAGCGTCTGTAACCCGAGGTACCACTGTATTCCCTTGCTGAAATGCAGTGTCCAAACACCCCTTGGAATAGCTGTTGTTTCAAAGATAACATATTTTTGGTCTGTCTGAAGATTTATAGGTAGAAAGAGAACCAGATGCGTAGAACAGGCAGAGTACCAAATAACATGTTGGAATAGCACACTGATTTTAGCATGCTTTTGAAACCTCACTCTTGTGGACAAGTACTCGATGCAATCAACTTTTCCTCTTTTCTAGAAGAAAAAAAGTTTGGCTTGGTGTTAAAACACTGTCAGACTGCAAGTGTGTGAAGTGTGTGCCTTTTTTAAAAAAAAAAGCAGGTAGTTTTTTCTGCTGCTTTCTTTTTACAGACTTGGACCACAACTCCCGTTTGTGAGGATGTGGACTTTGCTGATGTTGAAATTCCTGCTCCCACTGGCATGGACAGCAAGGATAGGTTAAAGATACTTTGCTGCTTAAGGCAAAGGATATTATGACACCCTCCCACTCCAAGTATAGAATCCAATTGGAATGGTCGCTGAATATTACTTCAGCACCGGGGATGGGACAGTGTCCCCCCCCCCCACCACACCTAGGGGCAGAAGGCTTGCTTAGTGGTTGCAGGGAAGGCTAGCTTGGGAGATTTGGAAAGACTAATGGGAGGCTGCTGCCCTCCACATCCCCTGCAGCATCTGCTGCAAGAGGCAGTTGCCTCACTCTGCCTAATGTTAGGGCCGGTCCTAATGGAGAGGTATTGGGGCAAGTGCAGCCATTGGTGCATGAGGGCAAGCAGACTGTTGCCATACAATTTTCAGTATAGATTCCAGGGTGGCGGCAGAAAAGATTTTTTTTTTATTTACCCTGTCACTAGCAAGATGGTGACTTATAAACTAGCAGTCTTTGCAGTGAGTGCAGCTAAGACTTGATCACAAATACTGAAAAATGAGCTAATATACTGTAGAGCCGACAATAAGAATTGTTCAGCTCCTTAGGCAGCAATCCTGCTCCCAAGGACCTGGGAGTAAGCTCTGTTGAACTCGGGGGGACCTACTTCTGAGTAGACATGCACGGCCTGGTGCTCTTAATGTGCGTTTGATATATAAGCAAACCATATTCTTGTTTGGGCGTCCTTGATACGTTGCAATGCAATTTCTTGCTGTGCAATGAAGAAATATTGATTGATATCCCCCCTTGATGCTCATTGCCAGAATGTCCCTTCTTCAAGGGAGCAGAGTATGGAATATAACATGGCCTCAGCGGAGATAAATGTTGATATAATCAATTAGCCCTGTGACACTGCTGGATTAGTCATTCTTTGCTGATATTTTAGTTCAACCCTGCCAGAGAAATTAGCATGACGTTGGAAAGGGGAAGTGGCACTCTGGGTGATAGAGCTTAACTTCCCTTGTCCACTTAAATCTGAGCAATGTACAATGTGCCTAAAGCAGAGAAAGTAACTTTTTCCAGTCGGATGCAGGAGACATTATTATGCAGGTAAGTTTTTATTAGAATATTATATTTAATTGTTAACCAGTTTTCTAGGGAGGTATGTTCAACTTGTATATTTGTGAATAAACCCAGATACCATGAAACGATCTCTTTTTCAAAGAAAGCCAGACTTGGGTAAGGGCTGCTTCTGGAACTTCTTATCACTTGAGGAACACATAACATTGTGAGCATGGCCATTTCTCTTCATCTGCTATTACATACTCCAAATCCAAATCTTATTAAATATTTTTTAAACCCATCATTGTCTGTTGACAATGTGGAACACCCTCCTGCCAGATGTCAATGAAATAAACAACAATCTGATTTTTAGAAGACATCTGAAGGCAGCCCTGTATAGGGAAGTTTTTGATGTCAGATGTTTCACTGTGGTTTTATAATTTGTTGGAAGCTGACCAGAGTGGCTGGGGCAACCCAGTCAGATGGGGGGCATATAAATCACTCTTGGTCAGATCACACCTGGAATACTGTGTTGAATTCCGGGCACCACAATTTAAGAAGGATGTTGACAGGCTGGAACGTGTGCAGAGGAAGACATCCAAGATGATCAAAGGTCTGGAAACCAAGCCTTACGAAGAGTTGAAAGAGCTGGGTATGTTTAGCCTGGAAAAGCGGAGACTGAGAGGAGATATGATAGCCATCTTCAAATATCTTTAGGGCTGTCACATGGAAGAGGGAACAAGCTTGTTTTCTCCTGTTCTGGAGGGTAGGACTCAAACCCAATAGCTTCCACTTACAAGAAAGGAGATTCTGGCTAAACATACAGGAAAAACTTCCTGACTTTAAGAGCTGTTTTGATGGTGGAACAGTCTCCCCTGGAGGTTGTGGACTCTCCTTTCTTGGATGTTTATAAGCAGTGGTTGGATGGCCATGCCATGGATGATTCAGCTGAAATTCCTGCATTGCAGGGGGTTGGACTAGATGACCCCCAGGATCCCTTCCTGATTTGTAAAAGCATTCTCAAGAGTTGAATGCGACAGCATTAGAGCTTGGGTATTTAAGTGACTTAAGATGTTTGTAGATTGCTGAAAGACTAGGAAGGTATAGTGACTCAGTGCCAGAGCAAATGGTGGAAAAACCACACAAAATATTTTGGTGACTGACAGTTGGCCAGTTTAGGTTTCGAGACAGAGCTACTGGCTTAATTGAGGAAGTTATATTTCTGTCCAAGGCTCAGAAATTTCTGACTGATCTTAAAGTCAGCCCTTTGACTTTGGTGTCAGGGTATACTAGTATTAAATGAGGTTATGTTTTTAAGTTTCCCACTGCTGTGTTATCCGTGAAAGCACACATCCATACATCTAAGTCACAAATTGATGGTTGCAGTCATAAATTGAACCTTTTTGAAGCAGCCCTATAATAATCTCATAGATGCTCAGTTTAGGCGAGCTGCTTAAGACGTAAAGTGCTATTTTGCTTGACTAAGAACATTAGAGGTTTAATATAGCATTTGGATGTGCATAATGCCGTTTGAATGATTCACTGCTAGGAGCTTTGTTATCAGCAATGATTGATCTGTTATTTTAACAATGTAGCATGAGAATGTTGAAATCTGCTTCATTCAATTTCGCATCTCGACATACTTCCTGGTTTTTAAATGTCAATTGGATATTTTTAGTTGTAAAAAGTTGCAAGCTCTATCTTTTTACCATACTGTTGCATGCCACCCCAATCTTCAAGCAGTGCGAAATTCCATGAGTTCTAGGCACTTTGCCAAGGGTTCGTGTTTCCTTTGGAAATGGGGCACAGAGGAGACTGTGGTGTCTTTATGATATAGGGTTTATTTACACATATATACAACCTGAGCCTACGATGGAGGGGTTCAAAGCAGTACACTTCAAGGGGGTCCTATTTCTTGCATGGCTGCCACCTTGGATTCAAACTGCCATCCCACATTGCTCGTTCTCCAGCTTGCAAACCACTTGTAAAATGCCACTAGTTTTCCTCTTACATCAGGCAAAACCACAACCCTGAAAACTCTACTACTTAAAAAAATATATATACTTTTCAGATTTATGCATTTCACTGATTTTACAACCATTTTGGCTTTTCAGAACTTTACTTCCTCCCCCTACTTTCTGTGGTTCCTTAATTTTTTTATATATATTTTCTACATATCCAATTTAACTTAATTTGTTCACTTATTCATCTTCTTTAAATATATACTCTTATGAAACTGCGGGTTATTACAATAATGCTGCCAATGTTTTTATCTGTTTGCAGTTTATCTCTAAATATTCAATAAACAATTTCCATTCTTTTATAAAAAGTTTGTTATCTTGATTTCTTATTCTTCCAGTAAGTTTTGCCATTTCTGCATATTCTATAAGTTTCTGTATCCATTTTTCCTTTGCTGGGACTACTTCTTCTTTCCATTTTTGGGCAAGTACTTGCCACTGTAGTAGCACACATGAATTAGTCTCTATACATTTTAGGTAGTTCTGTCCCTATAATTCCCAAAGGGAAAAGCTTCTGGGTTTTTTTTAAAAACATTATTTTAAACATCCTATTCATTTCATTATATATCATTTCCTAGTAAGCCTTAACCTTACTACAATACCACTAAAAATAACCTTCTTTCTGTTTACATTTCCAACACTTGTTTGATTTTGATTCATACTTTTTTCCAGTTTACTCAGTGTTAGATACCATCACTATATCATTTTCATATACAGTGGTACCTCGGGTCAAGAACTTACTTCGTTCTGGAGGTCCGTTGTTAACCTGAAACTGTTCTTAACCTGAGGTACCACTTTAGCTAATGGGGCCTCCCACTGCCGCTGCGCTGCCGCCACACGATTTCTGTTCTCAATCTGAAGCACAGTTCTTAACCCGAGGTAATATTTTTTGGTTAGCGGAGTCTGTAACCTGAAGCGCCTATAACCTGAAGCGTCTGTAACCCCAGGTACCACTGTAATTTTCACTTAAACCATAACATGGTGTAAATTTTATATCAATTTTCCACAATCATTCCCATGCTTCCATGCCTATATTATAACCAATATCTATTGCCCAATGTATCATTGAAGATTTTACTTGCCCATCCTTTCCCCCCATTCCAATAATATTTTATACATTTTAGACAGCACTTTTACATTACACTCCAACAGGTCTCTCTCCAGTTGTGATATTTGTTCCCCAAACCCTTGTATCCTATCTTTCTTAAATACGGAAAACTCTACTATTGGCCTTTGTTCTTCTGTGTAACTCAGACAGCAGGGAAGGACTTCACCCACTTTCTGGCTGGCAGAGTCTTAGCTTTGCTGATGTCATTTTCAATGGATCATTCCCTTTGTGCTCTTTTAAGAGTCCATCTCTCCAGACGATGACGTCATCAGGAAGCCAGCCTAACTTACATTTCAACATGGCTTATATAATTAATATAGCTTAATTTAGGCCATATTCAGTGTATGGCACCTAGGAATTAGGAGTGGAGTCCAGGAATTAGACAATTGACCCAGATGGATGTACAAGGTTCCACATCCTGGGGATGCAATGCAGTACCAACCAGCTCACCTCTGCAGACATGGCTTCTGATGCATTGATGGAGGAAAGAGCAGGGCTGACATGACCACAGCATGCAGCTGTGTTCTCCCTCTCATGTGATAGCAATGACTGTGCCTTGAAACTGAATCCTATTGAAATCTGCAGGACATCTGAACAAACATGGATATGACTGGGCTTTTCATGTATTTTCTCCATTTCATTCCATGCTAATTACTGAAGATGAAAGAGATCTTTGTTTGCACTCAGCTGGAGGAAAATTGGTTTCTTAAGGGGGGAAATGGGCTGTGAGTGAGCTCTTTCCCTGGCCAAAATGTTAATGTGTTGGCATCCAGTGAAGTATGGCTTGTATAGACTTGCGTTTGTTTCCAGTTTTTCCTATGTTTAATCCAAGCTGAGCCTGTTGGAGTGGGTGAGAAAACAGAACATCTACTTGTTTGTATTTATGTTGTGAACGGGTTTTACCAAGTCTATATACTTGGGGCAGCCAATGCTGTGTCTCCAGATGTTGCTGAACAACAAGTCCCATCAACCCCAAGTGGCATAGCCAGTGGTCAGGGATGATGGGAGATGTAGTCCAACAATATCTGGAAGACACCACATTGCCAACCCCTTCTATACAGTGTATGAACCATTATACAGTACTGCATCCATACACAACATTGACGTACATACCCTCCAACATTTCTCCGTTGAAAAGAGGGGTGTCTTATTCAATGATGATGTTGGGTGGCTTCCAACATATATAAAAACATAATAAAACACAATAAATAATCAAAAAACTTCTCTATACAGGGCTGCCTATAATGGCTGCATAGTTAGTTATCTCCTTGGCTTAGGGATCACATAACTCCATACCCTCCAATATTTCTCTGATGAAAATCAGGGCGTCCTAAGGAAAAGTGGGACATTCTGGGATCAAATCAGAAACCGGGATGGCTTCTGTAAATCTGGGACTATCCCTGTTAAATAGAGACACTTAGAGAGTCTGGATGTATGACATTCAGAGAAGGCATTCTTCCAAACTTCCAAACCTTCTCCAAATTTCTACTTGTATTTTGGGGCTCTGAATTACCTGGGCTTGTTCTGAAAGTGGAACAATGCAACAGGAATGCAGGTGGAGTGGAAAGCAACTAGAGGGCCTCTTGCGCATTGCCCAAAAAAGAGTAAGCATAACTCTCTCCAAAGAAGACACAGATTTGCATGCAACATGCTTATGCTAATTTATATGAATGACTGCAACTTGAGAAATAGTTAGGATAATTTACATGGAAAGACAATCTTACCAGGGTGGGCAAAGGCCAAGCGAACTGTCTTGAGTCTGTTGTCCAGAGGTCAATTTTAACAGGCAACTTCAAGGCGTCTGCTTCCTTTCTGATGATTCTCTGTCTTCAAACTAGACCTAGACTGGTAGCATAGCTAGCTGCTTGGGTGCCCGGGGCAGCACAAATGCCCTGCACCTGGGGCAGGGCAAGCTGGGGCAGAGCACGCTGCGTGGAACCTCCACGGAGTCCACAAGTCCCATGTTACTGTTTCGGGCAGCGCGGAGCTTGCAGTTCCCCCAGCCACCACGTCACTCCCCAGGAGAGATGTGTGGCTCAGGCGTGCTGCAGGTCAGGCCCCACAGTCACCCCCCACAGTGATAACACCCAGGGCAGCCTGCACCTACTGCACCCTCCTTCCTACACCACCCACCTAGACCAGACATCCCTTTGAACAGAGGACCATCTTCTGTAAATCTGGCCACATGTAGCCAGAGTGGGGAGGAGGAATGGAACAGGGAAAATAATCTTGTCCCCAATAGAGTCAAACTTTCCATTGTTTGTTATGTACTGAAGTTCTCACCCTGGGCCAGCAGGGGGATACTGTAGATAGTTTTCACTCAGGTCCACATATGCGAATAACGAATTGAAAGTGATGTTCAGTGATTGGATAGTTACAGAAAGTTGTTACTGTTGCGTTCTAGTGGAGCTCTATATAAGCAGGCTGGCTGAACCCTCCAGTTCAGTTCTGTTCTGGGTCTGTGAATAAACAAGAGCTGTTTGGAGAATTGCTGTGTCATCTGATGTGTTCACCCACAACTTAACAGTTTCCTTGCCCAATAAAGAAATGAGTTTGCTGCTGGGGAGAGAGAGCGCTGGCTTCAAATTGTCTCTGAAAAAATTGGAGTCTGTTGTGATATGTGTCACTGGTGTCAGGTATATAGGGTTGTTGGTGTTGACTGGGGTAAAACATCAGCTAGCAGTTCCAAGAGTAGCTTCACACTTTTTCTTTTTAATGTACAGTGGTACCTCGGTTTACGAACAGTCTTGTTTACGAACTATTCGGTTTACGAACTCCGCAAAACCGGAAGTAGTGCTCTGGTTTGCAAACTTTACCTCGGTCTACGAACAGAAGCTGAACGGTGGAAGGGCAGTGGCAGCAGGAGGCCTCATTAGGGAAAGTGCGCCTCGGTTTAATAATGGATTTGGTTTAAGAACGGACTTCAGGAACGGATTAAGTTCGTAAACCGAGGTACCACTGTACAAGTAAAATATTTTAGCTGTATTTCTAATTATGTAAAGAATAAGTGCAACAAACCATGGATCATTCTAGTCCTGTATGGCTTGAAGCTGAGCCTGGCTACTGCTCCCTGCCACATATAACTCTGATTGGCAACAAACTGCATTTAAGTTGTACATTGAAATAAGTCACTATGGAAAGGAGGGCTGCCAAATTTCCAGGTGGGCACTGTGGCTCTTCCTGCCATCTGCAAGTCAAAGCAGAAGGGTGTAGAGACACTAGCACATGACAGCTGATGGTTAGTCATCAGAGTAGACCCATTGAAATCAATGGATTTAAATTATGTGATTCTGGGGATCTGCTCTGAGTAGGACTTAGCTGGTTATCACCCAACAGTTCTCTCCATCGCTTGTGAAAGGAGGCACATGGATCTGCCAGTCTGCCAGTATTTTCCATTTCTAATTGGAAGGGGCATTGGCTGAGAGCCATTAAAACCTAGGCATTTTCCTCTGCAAAACGGGAGCAAGAAGTGTTACTTGAGCTGGTAAAAGCAATCCAATGCATATGTTTCCAGCTTCTAGCTACTGACTTACTAGTTGTTTGTGTGTGTGTGTGTGTGTGTGTGTGTGTGTGTAAGTGTAAGATGCTGCAGTGCTAGTTAAAATAGATAAATCACAGTGCCTTTGAAGGATGATTCCAAGCCAATTTGGAAGTTCAATCTCTTCCGAATCCTATTTTTAAAAAATAAATCTGTATTTTTTTTTATTTAGGCTCGTATGCTTGTCCCTCCCACCGCTTGCTCCCTCCCACCGCAGTCTAGCTTGTCAGAGTCGAAGTTCTAGTTTTCATTCAGAAGAACAAACAGGACCTATCTCTTTGCATCAATAGGCATGCTTTGCATAAGCTGCATGGGAGATTTCCATTTTTAATGGCTTTAATTAGCATTTATGAAAAACCCTGGTTTACTATGATATAAAGTGACAGATTTAATTTGTTAAGTGGGTAGTAATAAAGTGTGAGTTGATTTGTTTCACTATAGTTTAAAAGGCCTGCTCAACAGGGCTTCCGTGTTAATTCATTAAGCATGCTTTGGACCTTATGGAGTCTTCTCTCTCTCTCTCTTTTTGTAGATTTAATTAACACAAATCTAACTCTCGGGAGATTTAGTGTCCTCTACAAATGTATGTGACAGAGACAGTCATTTAAAATCCATCTATGTCTTTATGTTCATTTACTCTAAAAGGGGATTATAAATGAAACAAAATGATTGTAATTGCCACAGTAAAGAATGAAGCCCTTAAGTGTAATGCCACTACAATTGCAAGAAGTCAAGGAAGCAAGAATATGTGTCGGAGCAGATTTTTTAAATAAAAAAAACTGTGGCGAATTTCATAGAAAGGGAGCATAAGAGGTCCTGGTTCTTGGCAGAATGCCTTATACTGATTTCTTTTTTATAAAAAAAAGAAGTAATTGAGACTACAATTCTATACCACTTTCCTGGGAGTAAGCACCATTGAGCTCAATGGGACTTACTTCTGAATAGATGCATGAAGGATTGTAAATCGATTTAATTCACTTTTAACTGGTTGTAGGAACATGTATCCTACAACCAGTTAAAAGTGATTTAAAGAGCACCAAAGAATTGATGCTTTTGAATTATGGTGCTGGAGGAGACTCTTGAGAGTCCCATGGACTGCAAGAAAATCAAACCTATCCATTCTTAAGGAAATCAGCCCTGAGTGCTCACTGGAAGGACAGCGTGAAGCTGAGGCTCCAATACTTTGGCCACCTCATGAGAAGAGAAGACTCCCTGGAAAAGACCCTGATGTTGGGAAAGATGGAGGGCACAAGGAGAAGGGGACGACAGAGGATAAGATGGTTGGACAGTGTTCTCGAAGCTACCAACATGAGTCTGACCAAACTGCGGGAGGCAGTGGAAGACAGGAGCGCCTGGCGTGCTCTGGTCCATGGGGTCACGAAGAGTCGGACACGACTAAACGACTAAACAACAACAACAACAACAAAAGGATCACGTATCCTGGCTTGGCCTGTATAATTTGAGGGCCAGGGAGTCAAATGCAACTCGCTCGAGTGATGTGTTGTGCACTGTTTGGGACTGACAACTTCTGTTTGTTTGTTTGTAGTACTAGCCACGCAGCAAAAACTGGAGGTTTACTTTGCCACCATATGTTGTTGAAGTTCTGTATTGCAGTGGTGTCATCACAAATTATACTGAACTGGTCTAGACAATATAAGACAACAAAAATTGAGTGCAAGAAGCCAAAGAAATTTTCCTTCACATGCTGCGGTCCAAAGGTTTTCTAGCTTGAATTGGGCCCAGAAAACTGCTGAAAACCAATGCAAGCTTGTTCAGCAAGGACCACCATAATGTGTTCAGAATGGCTGATTCCTGTTAGGAATCTCACTGGGGAATTCTGGGCCACCTGAAATTTCTGGTCCATCTTCAGGCACAGTCCTGTGAACTGCTGTAACATATTGCAGTAACCTAGATGGGAGTTTACTAGAGCATAGATTTATCTTGTGAAACACCCTGAGATCTTTTGATGAAGGGTGGTATATAAATCAAATAAATAATATATTATAATAAAGCAGATTGTTAATGCCAGGGCCACCAGCCTATGCTGCTGAAATGTAGCACAGAGATCACTATGTGCTGCTAATTGCAGTAGCTTAAGCTGTGAGTCTAATCCTTCAGAGGAAATGCAACCCCTTCCAGAACTGGTCGATACGCACATCATCTCTGTCTTGTATGGATTAAGTCTCATCCATTCTTTACCACAGCCAGGGACCTGTCCAGTCCAGCACACCCACTGCTACACTTGATGAAGATGAAGAAGAGAAATAGTGTGCCATCTCTGTGTTGAAGACAACATGCTCCAAAACTCCAGCTCCCTCCCTCAGTGGTTTCCTATTAAGAAGTGTGGGAGATAGGACTGAGCCCTGTGGAAATCCATAATACAAGCTCCACTTGGCTAAACATACACCCCCTGCCCAGCACCACTTTCTGGGTCTGACAGACCAGGTAGGAGCAAAACCATCACAATGTGCTGCCACCAGCCCTTACCTCAGACAGCCTAGAAGGACAATGGCATCAAAAGTTCCCGAAAGGTCCAAAACAATCAATGGGGTTACAGCCCCACTCCTCTCTCTCACCACAAGGATCTGCGTAGCATCCATCTGCTCCAGAGTCTTGCTCAAGAAGGGAATGTTTGCCATGGGCCTATAGCTGTTTACATTTTCTAGGTCCTGGGAAGCTATCTTTAAAATGGCCTCATCCTTTCCTACTTGAGATAGTGGGAACCACTTGCTCTTAGAATGAGGCATTTATATGCTCCCTTCCCTGCCCCCCTGCCACCAAGAGGGGCACATGCAGTCACACAAACCCAATCCAAGAACTTGCTACACATCCTTCAGCTACATCAATTGAAACTCCTCCATCAACATTGGATCAACAATATTGATCCCCTTATTATTTTTTTGGTTCACTTTTTGTCTATTTGATGCTTGACTTATCTGTTGACTTTGCCTCTTCTCCCCGCCCCCCCCTTCACCACTATGCAATTTCTAAATGGGCCTCTATAAGAAATTTTTGTTTTTAGAAACATAGGAAGCTGAGTAGAATCATCTACTCAGAGCCCTCAGAGCTTGTGACCTGAGGGCTCTTAGAGGCCTGCAATATGGCCTACACAGGCATCTAAGATGTCCCTTGCCACCAGCTCCCCTTTTTCAATTTTCTCCACATGTAAACCGGTGTAGTTGTGACGAGGAGCAAGGCGTATGAGGAAAGTCATCCCTGCATGCCTACTTCCTATGTCAGCGTTGCTCCTTTCAGTTCTTAAGATTCTCAGACTGTACTCTAAGGCTTCAGAAAGTGCTGTGAGCTCTTAAGAAACATTCATGGTTTACTATATGAGCTTTCATAGGCAATAGTCCACATTATTGTCTTGTATTTCACATATTTATCTTTAACCACTAGATGTCTCTCCTATGTTATTAGAGAATTATGCCATTAGAGAATTAAGTTTGCCTTTTCGCTCCCTCCCCACAATTGTCTTCCCCCCCAAAACCATTTTAAATGTGTCCCCCAGTTAAGGAAATGGCAAAAACCGGATAGGAGTTCCAACATCCTTGTCTAATGTTCAGCTGAAGGAACTGTATTTCATGTCGTTTATGATTCCTGCAGCTACTTCCAAGGAAGTAATTCCACTGCGTTCAATGGGACCTGCTTCCAATGGGTCTTATGTATGTTTGTTTGCATTTGTTGCAAGTCTTCTAACAAAAATTTTTTTTCCTTCCAGTAGCACCTTAAAGACCAACTAAGTTAGTTCTTGGTATGAGCTTTCGTGTGCATGCACACTTCTTCAGATACACTGAAACAGAAGTTGCCAGATCCTTCTATATAGTGAGAAGGTGGGGAGGGGTATTACTCAGAAGGGTGGTGGGAATGGGTGATTGGCAGATGGCTGTGATGAGCCTGTTGACGACTCTTAACGACTGCAATAGGTCTTACAGGAAAAAGCAAGGGGTGAGAAGGTGAAAAATGGCTTTGTCATGTATAATGAGATAAGAATCCAATGTCTTTGTTCAGACCAGGTCTCTCCATGGTTTTAAGTTTGGTAATGAGTTGCAATTCAGCAGCTTCTCTTTCCAGTCTATTTCTGAAATTCCTTTGTAGTAATACAGCTACTTTGAGATCTTGTATAGAATGTCCTGGGAGTCTTCTAACACTTACTCTTCAGCTTGTTTGACCTGTTGCTTCATTGCCCTTAGGTCCTCTGAGTAACTAGATGCTGAAATGAGTCTGAGTCTGGGCCAAGGACACTTGGGAGTGATATTGCTGGCTCACCCCACATTCCAGGCAGTGACCAGAACTCTAGCAGGAATGCCAGACATACCCATAGGAAATTTCTCTAGCACCTCCAGGGATCCATTGGTTGAATCAGCTGTCAATAGCGGATAATCAAAACTGGTCCTCCACCCCTACAAATGTTACAGGTAGAAGTTACAGGTCAAACCTGTCCCCCACAAACCTGTGATGATATTGTCTGCGACAACGGAGTCAATTGCAGCTCACCCATCTACTGATTATTGCCCCCTATTCCAGAACAGAAGACAATATCAACTCTGTGTCCTGCCACATGTGGTGAACCAAATATAATCTGAGATGATCCCATGGTTGTTATGGAGGCTATGACTTCATGAACCACTCTAGGCAAGAACTCTTTGGCACGTACTTTGTGGAGTCCTTGAGCTCTTCAACACCACAGCCAAGATGGTCTCTGTGAGGTCAAGCAGGAAAACGATTGGGTAGCAGGGTGGACAACCTGCAGAATCCAAATCCTGGCTGATTCCCAACCTAAAGTTCAAACACTTGGCTTCATTCCAATGTTGGATAGAGTCCCTGATCAGAAGAATCTAATTCCTATAGATCCCCTGCCCCCACAAGTTTAGGCTGGTGGTGGTAGTGAGGAACCTGGAGGTTATGTATGGCTGAGGTGAATTAATATTACCACAAAGCATTCAAGATTGTGAATTCACATTGAAATGTGGGGTTGGGGGGCTTGAAAAAATAAACATGTAGTGTATTCCTATGTATGATTACCACTTTTTTAAAAAAGCTTTTTTTAAAAGGTGACATGACAGAAAGGGGTAACGTGAAAAAATAGACCATGTTCAAAGGCCTTCCTCACAGGTAACTGTAGAGAGCTAAGTGCCCCCCCCCCACACATAACACAACACCAAAAGAATTCCACTTTCTAATCAAAACAGAAGTTCAAGTCTGTTGGCTTCTGTTGCAGTGTAAAAAGTAAATAAATCTTCTAATCCAAAAACCACTGATGGGGACCAATGCAAAATAACCCGGTCAACTCTGGCATGGTTAAATATTAAATATGTACCCTGCTTGCCAGCAAGCACTGTCTCTTTTGTTTGGCTTCCCCCCACATCTCCTGTTCTGCTGTTTTTGTTGGCATCGTGGTCTTTATTGTCACATTGAGTCCCGCTGGTGGCAGTGAAGTGCTATGAAGCCACCGGAGGTTGCAACCTTCCCCTTAACTGTTGGCGCTTGTTCCGGAGATGAGTGCTGGAGCTGTGGACTCTGAAGGTTATTCAAAGCATCCTCTTTGTGTTTTGTCTGTCTGCCCCTGGGAAAGGAACTGCTCATGTATGCAGTGCAAACTTTTTGCCCGCTGCTCTGAGAAATCAGACACATGCTGCTCCAGTATGGCCAAATTGATGCTCGCTGGCGCCTTTCAGGAATCTCTCTCTCTCTCTCTGCATTTCCTGACTACAGGAGATTTGTAGCCCTCCGCTCTAGTTAGAATGTGTGTGGTTAAAGCTTCATTTAAAGTACCTGCAGTCTTTCAAAACAGAAAAGTTATTGTCCTGGTGGATTTACCTCAGTGTGCATTAGTTTCATTTATGTCTGATGCTGTATTGTTTTTAATATTCGGTTGGAAGTCGCCCAGAGTGGCTGGGGAAACCCAGCCAGATAGGTGGGGTATAAATAAATTATTATTATTATTATTATTATTATTATTATTATTATTATTATTAATTTATTTAGGGTCAGGCATGGCCAAACTTGGCCCTCCAGATGTTTTGGGACTACAATTCCCACCATCCCTGAACACTGGTCCTGTTAGCTAGGGATGATGGGAGTTGTAGTCCCAAAACATCTGGAGGGCCAAGTTTGGCCATGCCTGATTTAGATGCTTGCTTGCTTTTTTTTTTTTTTTTGTAGATGGCTTTGGTTGGGGCAGGCTTGCAAGCCTGAAATGGATATCTGTGATACCTCCCTCTTTATGATCTAGTAAAACTCAAACAAAACCCCTGCTGTTAAACTGGGATTACTGCAAATGGTTTGTATAACTATAAAATAGGATTTGAAAGCAATACAGTTAGGTTGAGGGTGGGGAGGAATTCTTGGTTAGTATAATATCTATATATATCAAATATGTTTCCCCCCTGTAAGGATTCCCCCTGGTCCAGATTGTTTGAATGCCTTGATTGCTTAAATGTTTCCAAAGAAGAAAGCATACACGACTTTAATAGCTTCCTAAATTGGTATACCCCTATATATCTTAACCAAGCAGTGGATTAAATTATTGTGCTCATTTTGTGCCTCTCTCTCTCTCAATCTTCCAGATAAAATGAACTCTGTTGGGCAAGCCATCAGTCATGATCTGTTAATATCACACACTTCAAAAAAGGTCCGTACCCTTGTGAATATTCAGTTACTATATTTGAAGCTGATGCGTGAAACGCTAAGGACATCTAGTGGAGAAAGAGCCACAGGAGAGACATCAGTTTCTGAAAATGTCCCCCCCCCCCTTCCCTCTGCTTATTTCCATTTTCTTTTCTGTGTACCAGTTTGCTTGGTGCCTGAAAACAAACCGTCCTGATAGAAGAGGCTATTCTTTTCCGCTAGCAAAATGATTGCCCTGATGAGGTAGAAATTCTGGTCCTCCAGATATTGTTCAGTCATCCCTGACTGGCCATGATGTCTGGGGGCTGATGGGAATCCAACAACATCTGGAGGGGTAACCCTCTCCTGTAACCATTCTCAAAGCCACCCAAGTTTGCATATGCAGAACAACTGTTATCATCTGACATTCCGGGGAGATGCCTGAGCTCCGGTTCTCTGCTGATGCCCGCTCTTAATATTTCTTTCAGAATACTTAGAATTAGCCAAATTGACAGACATAATAAGACAGAAACCAAAAAGTGAAGTAAAAAAGAATGGGTGTGCCTAAATGAATACCTCAAAAGTCAAGGTTCGAGGACAGAAATCTGGCTGAGTCTGGAATAACCTTGTGAAGTGAAAGGATATGAAAGAGGGATTTATATCTAGATGTTAGGCTAGAGATTATAAAGAAAACAGGAAGACACAATGAGAGATAAAGGAGGTGCTGCGGGATTGGTGGAAGTCAATGTCTTGTTGTTTTAGTGTTTATAATATTAACTTGTAATATATGGATTTGTTTTTTCTGGTTTTTGTTGTTGCTTTCTTTAGTTTTTGAATGTTGATTTTTGTGTGTTGTGTATTATTATTTTTAGATATCTTTCGTGTTGTTGTTGTTGTGTGGAAAATACTAATAAAATTTATTTGAATGGAGAAAAAAATTTCTTTTTTTGGGGGGGGGAGTAAATTAAATTGTACATTTTATTTTCCTTTTCCTTTTCTTCCAGAGTTGTTGTTCTTCTTGTTGTTGTTTTTGAATATTTTTATTAGGAATTTCAACATAGCAATTCTTCAAAAATACATCATCCTCATTCCCCCCCCATCTTTCCCTCCCGCCTCCCCAAGAAAAAAAACCCCACTCTCCCACTCCCCCAGACTTCCCTCAGCTCCTCTTTCTGGTTTTTCAGCACATGTTATTCTCTGCATATCATAAAATTGTAAAGATCCTTAATTTATCTATCTATATGTTACCAATAAAAAGTTTGTGTATGTTTATTCAAAACCTGCCAAGGAGTCCAATTCATTTTGTTGTTTCTTTAAGTACTTTGTAAAAGGTTCCCATTCTTCTTTAAAGTCACAGTTGTCCTTATCACGTAGTTTATGTGTCAACTTCGCCAATTCCGCATAGTCCATCAGTTTCTCTTGCCACAGTTCTTTGGTCGGGGTTCTTAATATTTCTTTTTGACCTGACCCTTTGAACAATGCCAGGCGGCTGGATCTTGCTACCCTTAAAATTTCTCACAATGCCCCTGACCTATCATTGCTGTAGAAAGTAGAATCACTACCACAGCTAGGCAAAGCCCATCAGAAACCACAGGTAGGAAAGAAGAGGCCGATCAGAGAACACTTTACTCAGGGCCCCCTCAAACCTGGAACCGCCCCTGAGTGTATAGAATCTCTCTCCCCATATTGACGTTGATTATTAAGGAGGGAGAAACCCACCACACAATTCTTCAGTGGTACCTAGGTTCTCAAACTTAATCCATTCCAGAAGTCTGTTCCAAAACCAAAGTGTTCCAGAACCAAGGCGCTCTTTCCCATAGAAAGTAATGCAAAACAGATTAATCTGTTCCAGACTTTTAAAAACAAAACCTAAAACAGCAATTTAACATGAATTTTACTATCTGACGAAACCATTGATCCATAAAATGAAAGCAATAAACAATGTACTGCAGTCACACAATCAATCAATCAGTAGCTGAACAGGGTTCCACACAGTCACAAAAACAAAAAAAAGAGCCACAAAAACAAAAACGCAAAATAAATAGCGAAAACAGACAGACTCAAAATGGAAGTGTGGCACTCAAAACGGAGCATGTTTGGCTTCCGAAGAAAGTTCACAAACCAGAACACTTACTTCTGGGTTTGCAGTGTTTGGGTTCCAAGTTGTTTGAGTACCAAGGCGTTTGAGAACCAAGTTACTACTGTATAGACTATTAAAGAAAACTCAAGTTGGGTGCAGTTATCCATGCCTTAATTACATCCAGGTTCAGTGCTTTTTTCTAGGGGTACGCAGTGGTAGGCAATACCCCTAAACATTTTGTGAATCTTTGTACTTTTGTCCATTTACTGTATTTATTTACATTATATGCTTATGTTGACCTTTAAAGTCCTAGTCTCCTAGGGCAGGGCTTATACAGAAATTCCACCAGAAGGGTCTGCACCTGCTGTTGGATCATAGAGAACAGGGGTCCACTTGGTGTACCATCCACCTTGCTGCCCAACAGCTTCCTTGCTAGAGCTGGTTAAGGCAGGCTCAGAAGTGATGCTGACATAGGAGCCAAATCCTAGGGACTAAGGTCCCTTCAGCCCTCCAATAAAATATTTGAGGGGGCCTAGCCCCCTAAAGTTGATGGGCATTGCCATTCAATGTGTGTGCATGCACCGTGTCATGTGAAATTACCTGCGCCACCAAATATTTTATTCAAGTAGGCACCCCTCGATGCTGACAGCAATACTGAGATGCTTCAGTATCTGCAATAAGGTTTAGTTTGGGGGGCCAGTTCAGGACTTTATGGCCTTGATGATAACCAGGGGTTGCATAGTTAGCATTTCATTGGTTCAGCGCATGTTTCTGGTCACAGCTTTAACCTGGTTTTGCTAACAAGCAGGCTGGTTGGGGTTCCATGGTGGGGGTGTTTTTCTTATGGGGATTCCTGAATGCTTTGGGTGATTTTACAGTTGGTATGTCTAGTGTTCCCATTGAGGTTCTGGTCTCGCTGTGCTGTGGTGGAATGGAAAGGACCTTCAACAAGATTTCCCCACTCCAAAAATGCACCCTGGTTTTTCAGTGAGCTTCAGATGGTGAAGTGGGTTGGACAATGGATGGCATGCAAGTGGTACAAATCTCATAGTGAAGCTGGCGTAATATAGGTTATAGCACACAGTCATGCCTTCCATGTGGCACTGATAATGGTGATGAGAAACTGCTTCTCCATCTCCATGTTATCCAGAAGATGTCCAGCAGAGCCTTTCAGAGTGGTTAAGGGACTGGTGAACTCTGGGTCATAGTCTAGAACAGTGTTTCCCAAGCTTGGGTCTCCAGCTGTTTTTGGACTACAACTCCCATCATCCCTAGCTAGCAGGACCAGTGGTCAGGGATGATGGGAATTGTAGTCCAAAAACAGCTCTGGCTCCAGGAAATTGGTGACCAGTCTGTGAAGTTGTCCTCCCTCTGGCAGAGCAGGTACATAGTTTAGTGGTGCTGTTCAATTCATCTTTGTCATTGGTGATCTCAATTGCAAGGTGTGGCTTTCACCAGCTCCAACTGACACACCTGTGGTCATTCCTTTGGGTGTTTTTGGTCCCCCCCCCCAAAAAAAGTATTCATTTTATAACACAAATAATACAAACAGAAATACAAACAATACAAACAAATTCTTGTCTTATCCTTATTTTTTCTAAACATTGTTAGGTGAACTTCCTCAAGTCCCCCTTATCTGATTTTCATTTTACCTCATCTTTAGCAGTTTCATATATCATACTTTTTCACCCTTTTTCTTATCACACTTACTTTTACCATAAAATTCTTCACATTTTATCACTTACAGATAATACTATTTTAAAATACACTATCTTCTACTTCTAACCCTACAGCCTATATCCACTTCCAAAGCTATTCTAAGATTTAAATATTAACATTTTTTCAAATATTCTTTAAACTTCTTCCAGACTTCTTCCACCGTCTCTTCTCTCTGGTCTCGGAGTCTCCCAGTCAGTTTGGCAAGTTCCATACAGTCCATCATCTTCATCTGCCATTCTTCTATAGTTGGTAAATCTTGTTTCTTCCAATTCTTCACTAATAATATTCTCGCAGCTGTTGCGGCATACAGAAAAAAGTAACATCCTTTTTGGGGATTTCTTTCCCCACTATACCAAGTAAAAAGGCTTCTGGTTTCTTAATAAATGTGTTTTTCAACATTTTTTTCAGTTCATTATAGATCCTTTCCCATAAGTCTTTTACCTTGAGGCACGTCCACCACATGTGGTAAAAGGTTCCTTCTTTTTCCTTACATTTCCAGCCACCTGTGGTCATTCCTGGACCAGGATAGCCTAGCTGAGTGGCAGCCATAATACCTGCACTGCGGGATCTTCACTGGCTACCTGTATGTTAGCAGGCCCAAGTTGGAATTAATGTACAAAGCCCTGAATGTCTTGGAGTCTAGGTAACTGATGGAGCATCTCTTCCCATACCAGCCAGCCTCGATTGTGAGGTTGTCAGAGGGGTCTGTTGCACTGTCACCTGATGTGGGATAGGGTCTTCTCTGTGGTTGTGTCTTGACTGTGGAACACTCTTCTCTGAGAGACACCTCTTCAATTAGCACACTTTGGCAATTTGACATTTCTTTTCACTCAGACTTGGTTAGCCTGCTCTGGATCAGTGGATTGTGATGTTTCTATAGATCTGTTCCTATTTGTCAGACTTTGTTTTGTGTTCCTCAGCTTCAAACACTTTTTTTGAAGAATGGATGATTGTTTTATTGATTGATGCATAAACTGTTTTGTGACCATGTTAGGGTATAAAGTGATCTATAAAGTCTATCGAAAGACTGGTGGGGTGGGAGAGAAGGTAAGCTTTGACTGGGCATCAAAAAGATGTCAGGGGAGGTACCCAGTGGACCTTACTGGGGAGAGCACTCCACAAGTAGAGAGCCACAACTGAAAGGGCTCTCTCTTCCAGGTCTTCCTCAAAGGAGGGACCCAGAGAATGACTTCTGATGAAGATCTAAGGTTCCAGATACATTTGTATTGGGAGAGGGGTTCCATAAGAAACTACTATTGAAGGTCTAATTCCATAGAATTCATTTTTTAAACAATTAGAAATGAAGCATGTAAATCGCTTTGCTCGGCATCTGTTCAATATTGATAACTTGAGATGTTACTCTCAATGTCAGCCAACGTAGACTGCCTTTCCAAGCCATCTGCTCCAAAGGCCCTGACAGGACTTGTTTGCAATTTGCATAGCCCTGAAAGCCTGAGATGGGAGAAGGAGATGGCTCGCATAATGAATCTATCAGAAAGAGTGAAGGAATGCAAAATAAACAAATCAACCAGATGAATGCTAATTATCTATCAGCACCATCTTGAAACATCCTGTATTCAGAACAAATCAGTCACGTCACTGGGTACCTATTCTGCTTTTTGCCCCATCAGCTTTACAGAACGGATACGCGTTCCGGAAAGGTAGCTCCTAAATAAATATTATTTTAGTTTAATTGGATTGAAATTTACTAATGCAAATTCTGATATCTCTAATTCTTTCCCTTCCCTTTTTATGGTAATAACCCTCTAATGGCTTAAGCCTATGAAGGGGGGAAAACACACACATACACACACACACAGAGAAGATTTTTAACTAGCGACTTTACAGGGGGCAGAAAGGAGCAAAGAAGATTTAGTGGTGAAAAGAGCAAATAAATAGGTGCTCCAAGATTAAAAAGAGGGTAGAAATTGCGTGCTGAGCTGTTGAAAGGCCTCTCTGTCTTTAAAGAAAAATATTGTTTGGTGCTTTCACCAGTGTGCATGATCAAAATAAGAGGTACAAATTAGTTCATGGCTGCTGAAGCTACAAAACATCATGCAGAGAGCTGTCTTTGGGAACGTTTTAATGAGGAGAAGAGGTCATCAGACTGTGACATTGCTTTTCAGAATTCTTCAAGAACAACACAGACTTCCTGTTCCAAATGTGGTAAAGAATAAAACAACCTTAGTAGTAATCGTACAACTTTTGAACTGTGTTCCTTGGAAATACAGTGCAGTGCTCATTTTGTAGCTTTAGTTAGCTATCTCAAAGGCTCTCTGCCATATTTTTCCATGTGCCCTTATTTCAAAAGTACAGTGGAATGACAGAGCTCCAACGAGGGCTATATTTATAAAAATAAAGTTTTATTCAGTTCTTCTCAAAGTGATTTTAATGTTTTCCATTGCTCTGGGTGAGATGGTACACTGCGGCTCTCTTCATTAACATTTTCTGTCAGTGCAGAAAATAAAATAAAATAAAATAATAGATATGCAGGATTACCACATGCCATTTGAAAGGGAGGCCAAAAACGACTTTGAAATTAAACTCGCCACAATTTTAGTTTTTCGGCATTTCAAAAACATGGTATTTAAAAAATGGAGCAAGCAGCATTCTGGGTCAAATGACCCTACCCTACTGGTCCCAACGAGAATGCCATTATTCAAATAGGGAATGCATAGAATATGCTGACACAGTCAAGAAATCCATTTTGTAGTAGGCAATAAGCAGAGTACTAATTAGATTACCACAGAGTAGTCTAATTATAGTATCATTATTCCTGGTAAATAATAAAACATGCAGAGTACTTTTTTTGGGGGGGGGATAGGCTCAGTTGTGCTTGGTAGCTGCTAAAGAACAAATATTTCTTACTCTTGCTTTTCACGACAGCACCGCTGTCTATGTGCAGTTGCTGTACGAGAAAAGCCTATTCCGGCAACCTAGAGAACGGTAATAGCAATTGCTGCTGATCTGCAGATGTCTTTGTATTGGGAACACACCTGTTTTGAAGCTTGTCTCAGAGCACTGCCAATGTAGGATGAAGTAGTATAAAATTATTCTGTGAGGAGAGGTACGTTGAAAATGCAATAATTTCTGTCACAAGCTGTTGCACATCTTTCTCTAGTCACCTAATGGGTTGCCTCTGGTGGGGGCAAGGTGTGGCACCTCTGGGAGATGGGGGAAAATCCTGGTGGTGGTCTAGTGGCCGTAGGGCAATTGAAAGGGGTGGGTAGGCCAGGAAACTGACAACGTATGGCCCAGAAGTTCACCTGTAGTCCACACTGTGATCATTTAGGGGGGTGAGCGAAAACATTTTTACTCACCCCAAAGTCTTAATAGACGTTTGCTTCTTTTATTTGAGTAAGTTTGAATCTGTTTTAATATTTTCAGCTGCTATTTATTTGTTTTATGCTGCACACCACCTGAAATCTGAGCAGGGATGGGGAACCTGTGGCCTTCCAGAGGTTTCTGAACTCCAGCTACCATCAGCCCCAGTCAGAAAAGCCAAGGGTGAGGAATGATGGGAATTGTAGTCCAGCAACCTATGGAGGCATGGTTTATGCCGCCAGTTGACGATCACACAATTTCCCCAAGTATTTTAAGTTTTAGATCATTTTGGGAGTTTTGCTGTATTCTGACCTACACCAGAGGTTTTTTTTTTAAAAAATTCCTGCTCTGCATTATTGTTTTGTTGCATTTGGTTATGCTAATTTGTCGGTTTAAATTGGGTTGCAAATTAGGTGGTGCCACCTTATGTTTTAAAATC
The DNA here is from genome assembly GCF_964270895.1 of Podarcis filfolensis. NCBI lineage: Eukaryota > Metazoa > Chordata > Lepidosauria > Squamata > Lacertidae > Podarcis > Podarcis filfolensis. Next base: position 22,469,772 of record NC_139612.1, read on the forward strand.
TTTTGAAGAAGGGCACTTAATAAAAGGTAGATAAAAATGAATGATTTAAATAAGCAAGTTGATAATAAGCAAACCGGGCTGTGCAAATCACATTGCTTTGATCAATGGCAAGCCAACCACTCTTGTTGACCTAGAGTTTCTGGAAATTCTTGCAGCCTGTCATCCTCCCTGTTCTCTCCAGGGGCAGACACCTGTGGAGAGGGTGTTGCCTTGCTTTGCTAGTCTCTAAGATCACACATGGCATGGCTGTGGCATTATGGATGCTCCCTGTAGACACAGTTTCCAAGGATTGGATTGAAGAATAAATGAAATTTTGCATGCCTGCAGAGCCTCCCTAGTTGCCTTCCACAGGCCAATGGTGTGAGCAGAATCATGCCTCATATACGGAGTGCAGTGGAGTATAAGGCCTAATTTTATTAGTGCCCCACATCTTCCAGAAATGCACCTTTCCATATGCCATCATATAGTAAGGCACAATCAAGACACGGCTCTGTTCTGGCCTACACAAGTGAGAGGCAGTCTCAACACACACACAAATTGGCATAATAATGCAGAATTGCAGGATCTACTCGTTACATCAATTTAGTCACCTCATTCTTACAAACAGAGATCTTTTGGAAGAACTTCTCTTCATTGTAGAATGCCAAAAAAATGGGTAACTGGATTACATTTTCTTTGAAAGCAAATAAAGTGTGCTAAAACATTAGATCTCTGAGACCTGAAAACTTTCTGTATGCAATAAACTACCCTGCGGTTGCAAGAATGCTGGGATACACTTCCGGTGCTCACCGCCATGGTGAAAAGCAGCTTCCACGCTAGCAGAGACTGTCCGTGCAGCAAATTAAGGATAATTTGAGAGTAATTATCCTTGCAAGACCCCCTTAAGTCCAAATTCAGATCCATCTTAAAAAACAGAAGTACCTCCACTCATAGTGACTGTGTTGGAGAGTTACCAATACGTGCAGTGCTATCCTCTCAGTGTCCCCTGCCACCCGCATTAGCGAGAGGCAAGTATCAGACAATCTGTGGGTGAAAGCTCATCTCCCCCCGACCCGGGATAAGCAAGATGGCGTGAAGCTCTGGCGCAGCGACAACTGCAGTCTCTAAAGTGAAAAGGGAAATGCTGGAGATGATGGATTACAACATGAAGATAATGATGAACGTAAAACAAACATTTCACACAGAAATCTACAGAATACAAACTCTTCTTGCAAATTAATGGATATGGAATAGTTAAATACTAAAGGCATCGTATCAGTGGCTGTCAAAATAAAGGATTAGGACTGGAACTGTTGTATTTGGATTAACTAAGAGGATCGGAGCAGGACGAAAGAACATCATTCCCTGAATACCAGAACATGGGAAGTCATCTAAAATTGTTTAATTTAGAGTTGGATAATTGGCTCTTTTAATTGTATTATAATTTGGTATTATATTAATGTGGCTTTCATTGGACTGTTATTCATGAAAAATTAATTAAAAAAATATTTAACAAGAATGCTGGGACACAAATAAAGATTACTGTTTCCACATTGGAAACAGATTGCCGTATTTAAGGCTGGCCAGCTATCTTCTCCCATACCAGATGGTTTGGTGGAGGATGCATGTCTTACTTCCATTGGAGATGATGGTCCTGCCTCCTTGCTTGACGATAGAATCATTCAGCTGATTCTGACAACATGGCTTTCCTTCCCTGAGGAACCCATGGGGCAATCAAGACAAAAAGGTAGCATCATTTACAGCCTGAGGTGAAATGGGAAGGTGCCACCCCACTCCTGAAGCCTTCCTTACTTGGGTTGTGTAGTGGCACCCCCGAAGCAGCTGTGACAATGGTGGAGTCCAGTGAGATCTCGCAGAGCTGGTGATGGGGTTCCACTGCCTGAGGCACTGCCTCAGCCTGTGTCAGGGAACTGGAGCCAGAGAAGGGGGAGGGAATGGGAACTTACCGGGAGAAAGTTCCTTTAATAAGCAGCTGCTCTTCATCGGACGAGGAAGTTGACGAAGGGCTGTCAGGAGGTAATGAATCTGAGAGGGAGGAGGCACTTCCGGGGCCAAGTACCTCTCGTCAGAGAGGAAGGAGGGGGGCTGGGCTTCGGAAGTGGTTATGCTGGCCAAAAACGAAAGGAAAGCCAGTCAGGACATCTTACCCGCCATGAATAAGTCGAACTTTTGAACTGCTCTGTAAATAGCTTCAAAGAGGCAATAAACCTTTGTAAATATGGCTGGATTCCCGGACTCTTATCTTCGCTAGCACTCACAACTCATTGCTGACAGCCTGCCTCATAAGCAAGTAGGATCTGCTGCTGGGCCCACATCCTATTGGCAGACAGGCCCATAAGCAAAAGTGGGAGAAGCAACAAAATTTCCCTTTGTATGGTAGGCCAGTTTCTACCACCTTCTACATCCTCCATCCGGGCAGGCATCAGAGATGAAGGACACATTCATAAGAACAGCCTGCTGGACCAGGCCAATGGCCTGTCTAGTTCAGCATCCCCTTCTCACAGTGGCCAACCAGATGCCTATCAGAAGCCCACAAGCAAGGGCAAGGGCACTCTCTCCTCCTGAAACTTTCAGCAACTGGTATTCAGAAGCAGACTGCCTCTGGTTACAGAGGCATAGCTTAGCCAACACAGCTGCTAGTTGCCAAACATTCAAAGAGGGCATGAAATAGGATTGAGTGGTGTGGCCTGAGAAGAGGGGCTGTATATAGTTTGGGGACTGTATTTGGCTCCTGGGCCTGAGGTTCACCCTGCATCTAGCATGTGAGTCTGAAATAGAGATAATAGTGGATGTTCCTCCATGTATGCTTCTTAGAAGGAACTTTTAAATTGCATATAGATTGGGTATCCCATTTAAGTTTTTGAAAGGAAAATGGGGTATTGCTAAAGCTGTTTAAGAGCACATCAGGTGAGGAAGAAACTTATGGGTAAGTCACTCCTCACAATTTAGGAAAGAAAAAAGGAACTGAAATAACACAAAAGGCCTGGTGTGCAGAGCAATTGGACAGGACTGAAGGAAGAGATGTTTTATTTTGTTTTTGCTACAACAACTCCCGATACATTATGAAGGTGGAACCATTCTTCTAAGGATTAGGTATCTTATCCGCCTACATCAGAGGTAGAGCTTGACTTGACATTTGTTCTAACTACTCTTGAACTCAGATAGGAGGCTAAATTCCATTGTTTTCAAACTCCTGTAAATGTATGGGATATAGCTTCGTTTCCTTTGGAAGCATGGAAGTCAGGTGATCAAAGATATTTTGCAAGAGATGAGTACTCTCTCCACACTCAGTCACACAATATAAAAGATGTTAAGGCTAGACACTGTCAGGTGAAAATCTCTTTAAATGCAGAATGAAAACATGGGGTAAATATAAGGGGAAAATAAACTCTGATAGCTCACCGTTGGTCTTGATTATTAGAAAAGATACATTTGACAGAAATAATATGGGTAGAGGATTCCAGAAATGGGAAAAGAACAATGGTTAGATTTAAGGATTTGATTGTACAATTGAGTTTGATTTCAAAATACCAACTGAGGATAAATGAATGGGATCAATATTTTCAGATCAGATGTCTTATCAGATAGGGATTTGAGAGTATGGTGACTCCCACTGCTGACCCTTCGCAAAACAATTTTGGCAATACGACCAGATGGTAAACAAATATAGGTTTGATACAAAAATGCAATATCTTTTTTTTAAAAAAGGATACTGTAATAGGGTGCTTTGGGAAGGAAATCTCAGAGCTATCTCAGAAAGGCCATGGCAAAAATATATGAGACAAATAAGCATTTTTATGTTAGTGCATCATGGAAAGAAACCCAATTTAAGAAGATTGTTTAGATGGTATATGTCTCCTTGAAGAATGAATCGGGTATATGTATGGGTATTGGCAATGTGGATTTAGATATATATAACATGTTATGGAATTCCTCAAAAGTTTGAAGTTACTGGTCTCAAAGCCTCACAAATAATTAAATAGCAAAGATTATGTTAAAATTTGATGTTTGTTCTTTATATAATGGATGGACAAGACTAAGGATGTGAAAATTTGATTGTTAATTTCTCTATAGTTCTTGGTCATTTCTTGGCAACACTCAGAGAATGGTTGTTGGTACAGTAATGTATTCGTGGAGAATATGGTTGACGGAAGAAATTGACAATCTTTATGAAACAAATTCTTGGTTATATGAAGCAAATGAATGTAATTATTTTATTATTTATTGGAACCATCATTTTTTGTTAAGTAGGTTAGATATTTGAAATCACTGCTCATGACTAACTGGAGTTCATTGATTTCAATAGGTCTACTCTGAGTAAAAATTAGTCACATACAGTCAGGAAAACTGAATTGTATACTTATGTATATATGATTTATTTTTTAAAGTATATATATATATAAAATTTATATAAAATAAGTTTGATTAGATATTCTGACTATTGATCTTCCAACTGCAAATATGTTATGAAGTATATTCCTTCCTAAACTGCATAAATTTCTCCCTTAAAAGCAAAATGTCAATTGGGGTATCCAAATCTTACCCTTTGCACCTGCTTTTTCTGGTAAATTATATAATTACATGTTTGAGCTCTAACAATGTCCTTGAATGTCCTTTGCCAGACTCTTCTTTCAGTGATAAGGGCCTGGGAGTTTGGGCTAATCTGACATCCTCCCTGTTCCTGTCTTTCCAATGTCCAGCTTTAGCTCTGTATTCCTTTTAAGAACCACTGTAGATTAAAAATGTCTTAGGTAACCCGTTAGTTATTGTGCACAGTTTTTAGCCAGCACAGTAGCAATCTTTCTTATAAGGAAACGAAAGGTGGGAGAATAGAAGAAAAGGCACATCTGTATTGTTTTCAGTTATCCAAAGCAACATCTACATGCAGACATATGAAAGTTTTCAAAATTGACGTAAGAAGGCACATTTGATTCATTAGCTGGGATATTTGCAGAATGCAGCAGCTTTACTTGTAAGTAAGCCCTTATAAATGATAACAGTGATTTCCTGTTGAATACTTGTTTTTTTCTGCCCTTTGATGAATGCAATTGGAATTTTTTTATAGCTGTGATAAAAAAGGCAGCGCATTAGATCATGAAGAGGTTGTAGCTGAGAGAATCTGAGATGACTTCACTGTAACGAAAGCATGTACAATCACAGGAAATCAGGCACAACATCAAGGCTGATTGTCACATTTTAATGAGCATGGTCGCATCCTGTGTTGGTGCAAAGCAAATGTCTCTTCACTGGAATGCATTAACATTAGCTGCAACTTCGTTATTTTAGACACCCCACATGTTATTCTGTAAAAAAAGGAAAGAAATGTAAAATACAAAGTTTAAATATGTGTCTTATGCTAGGTTTATTACCAATCCGTACGGCTGCATAAACACCAAGCTTTTGAAGCACATTTGAAACACACATCCCAAGAATGCTGGTAACTATGGTTTAAGGGTTCTGGGAATTATAGTTCCCCGAAGGGGTAAAAATTTCTAAGATTCTTGGGGGAGTGTGCACTTTAAATGTATGGTGTGTGCGCATTAATGATATTTAGGTTGGCCACTTGAGCATTAAGCACACTTTCCCACAATATATGCATTTTTAATGCATATTACTTGGCTAGAGAACTGCATCGCAAAATTCAGGGAAGTGTGAATTTTGAAGGCTATCCGGGAATCAGTTTGTGTACTGTTTAGGAAAACGCAAATTAGGTTGGTTAGCCTTCAAGTATGAACTGAATCAAATTCCTTCTCCATCTCTAGCCACCCCAAATTCCCCAAACACTTTCTCTATTTCCTTTAAACGCTGCTTGTCTAGCTGACACAGCCGAGGGCAGCAAGCAGCTATGAAAATTTCTCCCTCTGTTATGTCTGCCATGCTTCATAGATTAGGATGTAAGACCCTGATAGGCCTGGTTTCCCAGGGACAGTCACAGAATTACAAAAGCCATCCTGGCTTCTTATTTCTTAAATGGGGGGTGCCCTATGCGTGGTTCTCGCACAGCCCCCTGGACCCTATGCGGCACCATTAACACAAGCTTGGCTTCGCCTTCCCCCAGGTGGGATACCTGGAGGTCTCCGCCTACCTCAGCCAGTTGCCCAATCCTGCCTGGGGAGGCATTGCCAAAGTGATCAAGACAGGTAGGGGCTGGGACCACCCTGCTCACACAATAGTTACAGGGCCAAGTTACAAGGAACCAGGCAGAGGGCTTTCTCGGTAGTGGCACCCGCCCTGTGGAATGCCCTCCCACCAGATGTCAAGGAGAAAAATAACTACCAAACTTTTAGAAGACATCTGAAGGCGGCCCTGTTTAGGGAAGCTTTTAATGTTTAATAGGTTATTGTATTTTAGTGTTTAGTTGGAAGCTGCCCAGAGTGGCTGGGGAAACCCAGCCAGATGAGCGGGGTATAAATAATAAATTATTATTATTATTTATTATTGGGGGAGGATCTTGCCTGGGAATCGTCAGTTGGCTCCAGAGCTTCTCCCACCCTACCCACCCTCAGTTAAGACTTCTTTTGCAGGCGCTGCTACATCAAGGTCGCTGTTGAAGGGCCGGAAAGGAATTCTCCTGCATTGGCAGGTTTGCCTTCCCCATAGCAAAACGTCATAACTTTGGCGGTATCAGGCCTTGGGCAGAATCCTTTAGTCTATCTTCCCTAAACTGGGGGTGGGCGTGCAGCGGTGACTCAGGCCCCCCTTCTCTTTGTGGTGGCGATACCAGGGTTCCCCGTTAAAGGGGTTGTTTTGAGGGGAGGCTTTGGCCCTACGCTGAGAGGTTGTCATTGCCAAGCTCTACCCACATCTGAAACATAATAATGTTGTGGCCAATTTTAATCCCATAGCTTGTTGTCTTGAGTCGTTATTCCACACGGGGGCTGCCCAGGGTTTTGGGGGACTCTGCCTGTCCATGCAATGTCCTTATTTTCCTTGCCAGTGACACCACCAAGCTCAGGGAGGAGGAGGAGGAGGAGGAGGAGGAGGAGGAGGAGGAGGAGGAGCTGGCACTTGTCTCAAGTGGCAGCAGCAGTGAGGAAGCATCCTGTTGGCTCTCCATGGTCACTGTCGCTGGCCTCCTCCCATGGCAGCTCGTAGCAGCTGATGGAGAGTGGGCGAGAAGCAGAAGATGCTGCTGCTGCTGCTGAAGCCCAGCCTTCTATGATGTGCCAGTTCTGAGAGTAGGGAAAAGGGGGAATGGAGCGCAAGGAGTGTTGATTTTTATTTTTAATTTTTAAAAGAATACTTTGCGCATCTTGTTCCTTTCTAAAATTCATTGATTGGTGTGTGCTTTTCTTTTTGTAAATCTACCAAAGAATAAAATAACATCAGGATTAAGGGGTTTTCTCAGGACGGTGGAGGGTATGAATGAATCTTTATTTGCGTAAGCCATCGGCCATAGCAATAAAACAATACAGTATACAAAAAATAGAAATAAAAATTCAATTATATAAAATACATTTTAGGGTTTAGAATCAATAGTCAAATAGTGGATCTTATTCTGATTGCCCCAGCTGAAAACCTTGCAACCTTTTGCTTGTCACCTGCTCATCTTGATCTGTCAAGAGAAAGGACACTGTGGCAGTGGTTGGGCGACCTGGGATGGACAATAAAAGAGGGGCGATAATCTCATTCCTCAAGTCTGGTGGAGGGTATGTGTGCTGTGTCTCATTGGTGAAATGGTGGTGGCACTTCCCCTTCTTCTGATAGGAAATGCATTGAGGGGGGGACACACAAAATGGGGGGTCAGGGAGGGTCAGTTGGGGAGGGACGTCCCTAATTTATTCTGAGGAATGTTGGAGGGTATTCTGACATTGCATCTCCCAAGGGCAGTACAGCTCGCAAGTGTCAGACAGTGGGGAGAAAGCGGTCTCTCCCTCTCTTCCTGTGTGGTTGCTCACCACTGTTGGCCACACCAACAAAGTAAGCAGAGTTCATCTGCTGGAAATGTAAGGAAAAGGAAGGCATCTTTTATCATATGTGGTGGAACTGTAATGTAATAAAGGAATTCTGGGAGATGATATATTAGGAGGTGGGGTGGGAAATGTTGAAACGTTTGTTAAAAAACCAGAAGCCTTTTTTGTTAGGAATTGTAGGTGCAGAGATACCGAAGGAACAGAAAAGTCTGTTTATGTATGCAACGACAGCTGCAAGGATGCTGGTCTCCCAGAGTTGGAAAGACGACAAGGTCTCTACCAGAGCGGAATGGCAGAATAAGCTGTAGGACTATGCAGAGTTGGCAAAAATGACTGGGAAAATCAGAAACCAGGAAGATCAAAACTTCAATAAAGAATGGGGAAAATTTATATTATACTTGAGAGACCACTGTATACATTTGAACTCTTTAGCAGGTCTTAAATAACTCTTGGCTACCTCATGAGAAGAGAAGACTCCCTGGAGAAGACCCTGATGCTAGGAAAGATGGAGGGCACAAGGAGAAGGGGATGACAGAGGACAAGATGGTTGGACAGTGTTCTCAAAGCTACTAACGTGAGTTTGACCAAACTGTGGGAGGCAGTGGAAGACAGGAGTGCCTGGCGTGCTCTGGTCCATGGGGTCACGAAGAGTCAGACATGACTAAATGACTAAACAACAACAACAAATGTTACATAGACTGTGGACACAATGGAGAACTGAAAAACTACAGGGATTTATAAAAAGCAGTTGAAAAAGTTAACTAAAGAACCCATGGATGGGAGGAGGGGAGTCTAGAGATTTGGAAGAATCTTGTGTAATTTTTTTCCCGGGGGTGGGGGTGGGTGGGTGTTGATTTTGAACGTGAACATATTTGTAAAACCAATTAATTATTTTTTTTTAAAAAAGGAAGCAGAGTTCAAATGGATGGAGAGAAGTGACTTGGGTGATTGGATGGTCAATGGGAATGAAGGTGTGTCTGTGTGTGGAATTGCATTGAGGTCCAGACATTATGAGCCCTCAGAACTTGTACCAGGCCTCAGAAGAACAAGTTTTGCAGGCATCTCTAAATTTCACATATAGATTCAAAGCAAGCAGCCAATATCTTCTGCGGCGGGTTTCTAGCACCCTCTTTGTTGACAAAACGAAATTTGCCTACTTAAAAAAAGGAATACATTTGCTGATCATTTGAATAAGCCGTTATCTGGTAAGTTCACGGTCTATACTAATGCTATCTGTATGTTTATTTATTTTAACCCTCTCTACGGCCAAAAATAGAAATAAATAATAGAGAATGGTCAATAGCAGAAAGTGGGTCTTTAAAGGACTGCTTCTGTCCTGTTTCCACCAGTGTAAATATTAACACTGTAATATGTGGGAATTTTGGTTCTGGCTTTGTGCTGTGTGATTTATTTATTTTTAAGAATAGATTGGATTTATTTCTTCTCTTTTGAGATGGTCTTAGAACTGAAGTGGCTTTGTTTCAATAATATTTGCAGAGACACTGGTTTGGAATATGCACCAGTAATTGCTGAACTTCTGCATTGCCTGTGCAATTGTATTAAAAAGAAAGTGGATTCTTTCTGCAAAAATTCTTCCAGAGGCCTGAAAAACTGTTCTACTCGAATTAAAGAGCTGAGTGTGATGATCTTGCCCCCTAGTGGTTTGCAAAGATGATAATTGCTAGTACCACAGTTAATTATTGGCTCTGGAGCTTTTCGGTCAATGGGTGGGAAGTTTAAATCTCAGCAGGTACAATTGCCTCTGAAATTAAAACAACACTTTTCAAATCAAAAGGCCTGATTTATTATTGGCACATGGACACCCAAGCTAGGTTGTGGGGGAGGTGATGATGGGGAAACTTCGACAGACAATTCACAGGTTCCCTATCAAATTCATTAGCATAATTGGAAACGGAAACTTCATTCAGCGGTTTCCAACCTCTTTTAATGGATGCCAAGTATTATTTTCATTTTCAAGGCTCTGCCAGCTTGCAAAATGAGTTAGTATGTAGACCTGGGAATCCCACTGTGACGACCTGCACACCGCTTTGGAAAGGCTACATTCATTCTGTTACCCAGGAACTTAAGAGTTAACGTCATCTAGATGATATTGGCGCCATCAGAGCCAGTTTTGCAGTTTGGGGTTGCACTAGTCAAGAGGTTCCTGCCATGCTGAAACCACCATTCCATGTCAGGCAATGATGTCAATTCCAATATGGCTGACTCCCCACCCTGACTTGAGGGTCTGCTCCATAATTCTTTGCTTGGCATTGATAACCAGCAGAATTGTGAACCACACTGTCAGAGACTGCCTCTAGGTCCCGGCTCACAAAGGACCAACGCTAGCCGGTAGAACGGTATAAAGTCTTTATTGAAGTATAGTTTCCATTTCCAAATCTTAGCGTGCGTCTCTACGTCTATTCCCTAGATCGGCGAAGTCCCATCTGAATCTCCGCCTCCTGTACACCAGTTCAAGACCCTAGCCTTGCTCCACCTTTTGCGTCTCTCCTTTCGCCTCTGGGTCCTACCACCCCCCGGGGTTCCTTCCTTCCTGGATGCCTCGGATGCGGACCCTTCGGATTCCTCCCCCTCCCTTCGGCGGGCTTTAGGACCTGGCTCCCTTTCCGGGCTGCTCATTGCGCCTCCCTCTGTTACATTTGAACTTGGCGCGCGCGCGCTGTCTCCGACCCTCCTCTCTACCGTTTCCTCGCTCTCCGACGCAGGCGTGGCTGCTGCCGGAGAGCTGCCTGTCGCTGGTGCCTGGAACTCCTCCCCCCTGCTGCTCTCTGGTGGCGTAGCTGGTCCGGATTTCCAGCTGCTGCTCTCTGAATCCCCTCTGGTCCCTCCTTCCTGAGGTGCCCCTCTTGGCAACCCCCCAGCTCTGCCCACGGGAGCCCCTTTCTGTGAATCCTCCGATTCGCTGGAGAGACTTAGGGACCTTGGTCGGCTCTCGTCGCTAACTTCTCCCTCCGATTCCTCTCCATCCGTCCCTTCTGCTCCTGAACCCCTGACATCCATCCCCCCCTCGAAGCCCCCCCTTCCCCCCTCCCCTCCTTCCGGTGTGGGTTCTGGGTGCTCCGTCGTGGCGGGGGTGAGTGCCGGATACAGTTCTTCCCCCGTGTCGTACATCACATCGGGCAGGTCTGGCTCGTCCTCCGTGCGCTCGTCGACGTCGATCTCCTCTGCTTCCATCTCCCTGCCTTCGTGTTCAAATCCCACGTCCTCCCCCAACACGTCCATGTCCATCTCTCCCCCGTTCCCCTCTGAGGGTGATGCCTGCCAGGGACCCCCCAGCCACTTCCTGCGCCACTGCTCCTCTGGTTGAGTATCCCACCAATAGGAGCGGTCTGAGGCAGAACCCGAGGTTGAACCCTCCGGAGAGCGTATGTGTGGTGCCGTCTCCTCGTCCGAGTCGAACCCCTGGAACGTGCTGCCTGAAAGTGTGGGTGTGAAGAGCCAGTCGTCGAAATACTCGGCTGGCATGGGCCTGTGTGGGAAAATGGCATGGAACTCTTCCTTGAGAAGGGGCTCGTCCAAGGCATAGCCCGGCACCCAACTGTTGGCGCTGGCCGGGGTATCCTCTCTGGCAAGAAGGTATTCTACTCCCTCTTCCCCCCATCTCGAGTCTAAAATCTCTGTGGCTTCGTTGATGCGCTCCCCTCTTGGCGACCCCCCTTCCCTGGGTCCTTCTCTGGGCGGATCTGGTGCTGTGCCTGGCTCCTGAAATCTATGCGGTGCTTTGTAGGGCGTGAGCACCGATCTATGGAACACCGGATGCATTCTGGAACCCTCCGGAAGCGCTAACCGGAAGGCCACTGGATTGACCTGTGCCTGGACTTGGTAAGGCCCTAGCTGCTTATGCCCTAGCTTCTTCTTGGCCAACGATTTGGTCGGCACTGCTTGCGCTGCTAACCAGACCCAATCTCCCACCTGTATGTCTTCCCCTACTCTCCTGTGTCTGTCAGCCTGCAGTTTGTATGCGTGCTTGGCCAGTTCCAACTGCCTCCTAAGCTGTTCGTGGACTTCCTGCAACTCTGACGCTAAGTCTTCCGCTGCCTGCGGCTCCCCCTCCCCCACGCTCTCTAAACCTGGGAAGGTTCTGGGATGCCTCCCGTTGTTGGCGAAGAACGGCGTCACCCCCGTCGACACGTGCTTCGTATTGTTGTAAGCGAACTCTGCGAGGGGCAGGTAGTCCACCCACGTGTTAGGCTGCTGATTGGCGTAGCATCTCAGGTACTGCTGCATGATGGCGTTGACCCTCTCCGCTTGTCCGTTGGTCTGCGGGTGTCTCGCCGACGCTAGATTGATCTTGACGTTCAGGATGCCCATCAACTTTTGCCAGAAGTTCGAGATGAACTGCCGCCCCCGGTCGGATAGAATAGATCGTGGCAGACCGTGGACCTTAAACACGTGGTCTATGAACAGCCTGGCGGTCTGTTCTGCCGTGGCCACCTTCGCACACGGGATGAAGTGTGCCATCTTGGTAAACATGTCCACCACCACAAGCACTGCCGTCTTTCCCCTCGAACTGGGCAGATCCGTGACAAAGTCCAGGGCCACCCGTTCCCACGGCTCAGACGGCGTCTGCAACGGTTCCAGCAATCCCGCCGGCGGTTTGTGCACTGACTTGGCTCTTTGGCAGGTGTCGCATCTCGAGACGTAATCCGCTACTTCCCCCCGCATCTTGGGCCACCAAAAGTCTCTGGTCACTAGTTCTACAGTCTTTTCTCTGCCAAAGTGCCCGGCAGTGGGGGCGTCGTGTAGCTGCTGCAGCACCCTCGCGCGGAGGTCATTCCCCGGCACGTAGAGTGCTCCCTTGCGGATGAGCAACCCGTCTCTGATCTGGAACTCGTCGTCCTTCACCGTGCCCTTGTGCACCTCCTCCATCTTGGCTTGCGCGAAGGGGTCCTCCTGCAACGCTCGACGTACGGCGTCCAGATCCACGGTCGCCGAAGCGCAAGCCCACGCTTCCGGTGCGAAAATGTGCTTGGCTGCCGACGGTGCCTCCTCCTCGAGGTATTGCGGCTTTCTGGACAAGGCATCCGCCATGATGTTGTTGTCACCCGGGATGTACTCTATCCTGAAGTCGAAGTCCGCGAAGAACTCTGCCCATCTAATGTGCCTCTGATTCAGGAACCTCGCCGTGCGCCAGTACTCTAGATTCTTGTGGTCCGTGCGGACCTGCACTGTGTGTCTGGCTCCGATAAGGAAGTGCCGCCACGCCTTGAACGCTGCATGGATGGCTAGCAACTCCCTGTCCCAGATGGTGTAATTCTGCTCCGACTTGCTGAGCTTCCTTGAGTAGAAGGCGCACGGCCTCCAGTCCCCCTGCTGGTCTTGTTGCAACAGTACAGCTCCCACGGCTCTGTCTGAGGCGTCTGTCTCCACCCTCATTGGTCTGCTGGGATTCACATGCAGCAGCTGCTCCTCGGACGCGAAGAGACGCTTGAGTTTCTGAAAGGACTGCTCCGCTTCCTCCGTCCAGAGAAACTTCTTCTTCTTGGAGCTGAGCGTGTCGGTGATGGCCGCCGTTTGCATAGCGAACCCCTTGATGAACTTGCGATAAAAGTTGGCAAAGCCGACAAACCGCTGGACTTCCTTCCGATTGCGCGGGCTTTTCCAGTCCAATACTGAGCGAACCTTGGCGCTGTCCATGGCGAGCCCCTTGTCCGACAGTTTATAGCCCAGGAAATCCACCTCCGTCACGTCGAACTGGCACTTCTCCAGCTTGGCGTACAGCCTGTGCTCCTTTAGTCTCTGCAGAACTTCCCTGACATCCCTCTCGTGCGCCTCTCGCGACTCAGAAAATATCAGGATGTCGTCCAGGAAGCATACGCACTTCTTGTAAAGGAGTCCCGCCAACACGTGATGCATAAAGGCTTGAAAACAGTGAGAGCCATTTTGTAATCCGAAGGGCATAACTCTGTATTCGTAGGTGCCCAGTGGTGTGAACATGGCCGTCTTCCACTCGTCGCCCTCCCGCACACGAATCAGGTTGTACGCGCCTCGCAGATCCAACTTGGTGAAAACGCGTCCTTTCCTTACCGTCGCGAGCAGGTCGTCTATTTTGGGCATGGGGAAGGACGAGGGCTTGGTTTTCGAGTTCAAAATTCGAAAGTCCACTACAAGCCTCTTCTGGGGCGTGTCTCGCTTCTTCACAAAGAATACTGGGCTGCCCCCTACAGCTTTCGACTCCCGGATGAACCCGCGCTTCAAATTGTGGTCTATGAACTCCCTAAGTTCCTGCAGTTCATCCTCAGACATGGAATACAGTTTCCCTGTTGGCAGCGTCGCCCCCGGCAGGAGATCAATCTTGCAGTCATAGGGTCTGTGGGGGGGTAGCTTGTCCGCTTCCTTCTCGCAGAACACCTCCAAAAATTCAGAATACTTGAGAGGTACTGCTTGCAGCGTGCCCAAATGTAACTGTGGGTCATCCTCCTCCCCTTCTGGTCTAGGCAGAATGCAGTGTTCCGCACAGTAGGAGGAGCCAAAAGTCAGTTGGCGTTGGTACCATGCCAATGCTGGGCTGTGCCTGTGTAGCCAACTCATTCCCAGAACTACTGGCGTGTCCGACAATTGGGTGACGTTGAAGCTGATTACTTCTCGGTGATTCCCAATTTGCATCACCATAGGTGGTGTCTGCTGTACCACCTGCCCCCCTAGCAGTTCCCTGCCATCCACTGTGACAACGTTCAGGGGCAGTGTGGCTGGCAGTAGCGCTATGTTGTGTTGTTGAAGGAATTCCAGTGCGATAAAGTCCGCATTACTGCCAGAGTCAATCGTAATCGGCACTTCTAAAGTGAGACCACTGGGCAGCTGGAGCGATGCGGTGAGCTGCACCACTGGTTTGGGCGGGAGGGGATCCGTGGGCTTCAAAATCTCTGGGGACTTCTTTACTGACTCGCCTGGCTGGCCCCCAGTGCTTCTGTTTCCAGCCAGACTCCTTCGTTTCCCTGCTGTGGTTCACTTTGCTGAGTTGCTCCCATTACTGTCATTGAAGCTGCAGTGTGCTTGTGGAGCCTCTGGGGACACTCTTTCGCCATGTGCTTAGGACTTTCACAGATGTAACACTTCCTGTTCCCTCTAGGCTGCTTTGTTTTGACTGCTCCCGGTGTTAAGGCTCTGGTGGCTGATTGAGCTCTAGCACCGCCGATCTCCATTGGCTCCTCCCCCCCTGCTTGCGGAGGCGTTGATTGCGCACGCGCGACATCCCTGGGCAAGAGGGAGGGCGCTCTGGCTGGTGTGCGTCCCCAACGCCCTTCTTCTCTGTCCCATGGGCGGTCCTCCAGCCTCACCCCCACTGCGAGCGATCTGTCCACCACTTCCTGGGTGCTTTTGGGTCTCTCCCCCCGCGCTATCTCATCCTTGATTTGGGGGTTCAATCCTTCCCAATAAAGATCTCTAACGGGGGGGGAATCCTTGTCCCACCCCAAGGCATTGACCAATGCAAAAAAGCGGGAGTGATACTGCCTCACGCTGGCTTTCCCTTGTCTCAGCCCAAATATGTCCTTACGGGCAATGTCAATGTCTATTTTCGATAGAAAGCAAGAATCCATCGCTTTAATGAATGCAGCTGAACTCTGGAGCGCTGGGTCCATATCTCTCCACAGATTGCGCAGACATGCTTTCGCGTCTCCATGCAAATGAGACAAGATAAACCCCACTTTTTCCTGCTCATCTCTAAACTCTTTTTCCAGCAGTTTCAGCGCAAACTGCACGTCTGCTCGGAAATTGGGGTACTGCTGTAAATTCCCATCGAAGTGAGATACAATGCTGCCTCCTCTCCTCCCCAACCCGATCCCCTCGGATCTGGACCCCGTTTGTGCCTGCTTAGTAAGCACGTCCAACCTGGCTTGGAGATCTCGGCATGCAGCAGCCGCTTCATCCTCTCTTTTCCTGGAGGCGAGTATCTCTGCGCTGAGCTGCGTTACCGCTTCTTGCAGGGAAGCAATTTGCTCTTCAGTAGACATGTCGCTTGACTCTTGTGAGCTCCCAAGGCACCAGTCCTCTTTCCTCCCTGCTTCGCTCCCCACACGCCGCTTGAGTCAAAGAGAACTGATGAAAACTTTGTGAGATGGGACTTACTGTCAGAGACTGCCTCTAGGTCCCGGCTCACAAAGGACCAACGCTAGCCGGTAGAACGGTATAAAGTCTTTATTGAAGTATAGTTTCCATTTCCAAATCTTAGCGTGCGTCTCTACGTCT
This sequence comes from Podarcis filfolensis, assembly GCF_964270895.1. Taxonomy (NCBI): domain Eukaryota; kingdom Metazoa; phylum Chordata; class Lepidosauria; order Squamata; family Lacertidae; genus Podarcis; species Podarcis filfolensis. Next base: position 22,485,890 of record NC_139612.1, read on the forward strand.
ATTCCCTAGATCGGCGAAGTCCCATCTGAATCTCCGCCTCCTGTACACCAGTTCAAGACCCTAGCCTTGCTCCACCTTTTGCGTCTCTCCTTTCGCCTCTGGGTCCTACCACCCCCCGGGGTTCCTTCCTTCCTGGATGCCTCGGATGCGGACCCTTCGGATTCCTCCCCCTCCCTTCGGCGGGCTTTAGGACCTGGCTCCCTTTCCGGGCTGCTCATTGCGCCTCCCTCTGTTACATTTGAACTTGGCGCGCGCGCGCTGTCTCCGACCCTCCTCTCTACCGTTTCCTCGCTCTCCGACGCAGGCGTGGCTGCTGCCGGAGAGCTGCCTGTCGCTGGTGCCTGGAACTCCTCCCCCCTGCTGCTCTCTGGTGGCGTAGCTGGTCCGGATTTCCAGCTGCTGCTCTCTGAATCCCCTCTGGTCCCTCCTTCCTGAGGTGCCCCTCTTGGCAACCCCCCAGCTCTGCCCACGGGAGCCCCTTTCTGTGAATCCTCCGATTCGCTGGAGAGACTTAGGGACCTTGGTCGGCTCTCGTCGCTAACTTCTCCCTCCGATTCCTCTCCATCCGTCCCTTCTGCTCCTGAACCCCTGACACACACTTTGAAGAGTTTGCGTAAGTTGCGACAGCCCTGTGAGGCAGCATGATATGGAAGGATTGAAAGAAGACAGGAAAGTTAAATGGAAAGGGATAGAGAGATGCCGGGCTGATTCTGCCATCCCCATAGTATTATGGGAGGAGCTGTAGCTTTTTAAGGGTGCTGAGAGGTGTCTGGAAACCCCTGTTGCCCGCACAGAACAACAGCTCCCAGATTTCCCTGGGAAGAAGGATTGCTTGTTAAATCATTCTGAGAATTGTAGCTCCGTGGGGGGAATGGGGAAGTTTTACTTACAAATAGCTGCTGGATTTCTACCTGTGAATTAGCTGGATGAGAAGTTGACTCGGTTTTACATGGCATGCTTGTTGGAAGTATGACTGAGGGAACACATGGAGGCCTGGTCCTTTCTGTAGGCCACAATTTATCACCCACAACCACAAAAAGGACAAACCCACAGGGGTGATGGAACGAGGGAGGAACGAAACACAGTATAATGAACACTACTGATTTCAAAGTGCATGAATAAGGAGGCTAAGCATATATGCCCATTTGACCACTTCGATCTGGGGAACTGGTATTTTACAATCTCTCTTCCTCACTTGTAAGGAGTTGATCTTTCAGTATGACAGGACCAATGTTAAGCAATTTGTAATTAACTTCTAACTTATTGACAGTTTTAATGTATGTTTTACACAAATCCTCACTGCCACCTTCTCGCTTATAAACTCAATGCCATCTCCTCCTCTTCCTGGTCATCTTCTGGATCATTCTTTGTAGCTGGATCTTCTCTTGAGGAGATCTCATGCTGATGCTGGGCTTCTCATTGCATCTGCTGCCACCTTTGTTCTTGAGGCCTGGCTGGTAAAGGGGAGAATTGGGGTTCAAAGTAGGGTTTAGTATGGAGACTTCCGGGTTGGCGCCATCGCCGAATGGCGGACTCCCTCCGAGCTCCGGAGGGAGCCGGCTCGGCAGGGGCTGGGTTTTACCGCACCGGCGATGCGGGGACCCTTAGAAACCACGGCCACGGGGGCCGTGGACTTGGAGACTCGGCTAGCACCGCTAGCGCCCTCCCGACTCGTGAAGGAGCCTTTTTAAAGGCTACGGATCGGGTGCCGGGGAGAAGCGTGGTGCTTTGAGTCCTCTGCCATCCCTGCCGAGCGAAGCCGCATGCCATCCGGCGGAGAGCGCTGACTTCTTCCATTGAGAATTTGGACTTTTAACAACAACCCGTGAGTAAATTGGAAATCGGGTTTAAAAGAAGAAAAATTTTTGGGATTTGAGACGAGCGGGGGGGGATCTAAAAAGGAAGTCAGTCCCCCTCCCTATTGTAGACATTTTAAAACAAGGATTGGGAAGCCAAGGCCCAAAAAGAACGGTATCTTTGCTAAATTAAGAATTCCATGATGGGAAAGTACAAGAATTGTGCTGGAGGAAGAATTGAAGGAGAAGGAAAATGCACCCCCCTCCCTGGGAACCGGGGCGATTGAGGAGTGAGCCTGGTGAAAAGAGCCGGTGATTTTGACAGCTGTCAAAGTAGCTGTCAAAGTCGGAATATTAAAGAGGATTTTATTACAAGGACCTTGCTGGTCAAATTTGTTACAACTTGATATAATTTGTTAAGACTTGAATACAAAATGGCGAAAATACGGAGAACAATCGGATTTTTGGAAACAAAGTTACAACAACCCCCCTAGAGGAGTTTCGGGACATTACAAAGATGGGCGTAAGCTGGGAAAAATACAACACTCCGGAATTTCACAGAACTGGTTATCTCCTGGGAAAGCTGCAAAACGGAAACTGAATCTTGTCTACAGGGTGTTTAGACTAAAAGGAGACAACAGAATACCTTACTGAAGAAGGAAGGGACTGAACGCAAGTTTTTGTTCCTGAATAACAACAACCCATGTAGAGTTACTAAACTTCTGAATAAGAAAGTTTTAGCAGCGGAACAAGAGGAAGCTGGACTATAACCTTGAAAGAACAATGGGGGGAATTTTATAATTTGACATTTTTAAAGATTTAGGAATTAATTTTTAAAGAAAGTAATCCTAGAAATGGGAAATAATTCTGCAAGGAGTTGGGGGAAAAATGGGATTGATGGACTTAAGATTTCCAGGCTGGAAACATAGATTGGAGGATAAGGGAAATTAAACCGGGGAAGGGGAGGGAGAATTAGAATCCAAAGGCTTGCAACTATTTTCTGAATTGGTTTTCTTTTTTCTAATATATTTTTTATTTTTTTATACTTTTATTCTGTGTGCTTTTACTTTAATGGGAAAAAGGGGGACATTGTGGAAAGAAAAGGGGGTGGGCTATGGGGAGAGATCTTTTGCTTTTTTTTTTATCAAGGGTGTTGCATAAGGTTTGTATAAATTTAAATTTGAACAATGGGGTATATAAATTGTGCTTTAAATCAGAAATAGAACTTGTGGAAACAACAATATGAAAGGGGAATACAGTAGGGGTGGGGGAAGGGGGGAGTCCCAGAAAGTGGATGTTTGAAAATAAGGTTCTGAATGTATCTTCATAATTTCTTTTCTTCTCTTTCTGTATTTTGGAAACTTCAATAAATATTATTTAAAAAAAAAAAAAACAAAGTAGGGTTTAGTATGTGTTTGGATTGGGTTGTAAGGAGCCTCAGGTGGAAACATCCACAAGCCAAAGGCACTTCAGGTGGATTTGAGACCTTTGTGGGTTCTTCCAGGTCCTAACTGCCTTGGCTTTTGTTATGTACTGAAGTTCTCACCCTGGGCCAGCAGGGGGGATACTGTAGATAGTTTTCACTCAGGTCCACATATGCAAATAGGGGATTGAAAGTGACGTTCAGTGATTGGATAGTTACAGAAAATGGTTACAGTTGCGTTGTAGTGGAGCTCTATATAAGCAGGCTGGCTGAACCCTTCAGTTCAGTTCTGTTCTGGTCTGTGAATAAACAAGAGCTGTTTGAAGAATCGCTGTGTCGTCTGATATGTTCACCCACAACTTAACAGCTTTCTCCGTGAGGTACCAAGCCTCTTCCTCATAATACTTGTGGCACACCTATCTCTTTTTTCATGTCTGTCCATATTCATCTATTGTGCAATTTCAAACCTTCATTCCCTTCGACACCTGCTTTGCCCAGCATTTCCCTTCTATCTCTCTTTCCTCATCATTGTCCTCCATGTTCATTTTTCAGTTCATTATTTCAGCCGTGCTATTTGGGAGTGCATTTATAATTATAAAAGAGCAAATTTTGTTTCAAACCAGAACAGGCTATGTTATGTACTGAGTTGAATAGGATCCAAACTGCAGCAGTCTGATTGGTCCTAGAACAATAGGATTCAGAATGCAGCAGTCAGATTGGTCCTAGAACAATGCAGCAATATGATTGGTTGGCAGGAACCACCCAATCATGCTCCAGATAGAAGTGAATCCACAACCTGATTGGCTTACAGTAGAATTCCGGAATTAGCCAATCATGTGCAGCCCATTGTGTAAATAATGTATATAAAGCAGATACCTTGAGGGGACATTCATTCATTCCTCCTCACCACTATGAGCTGAATAAAGAGCATGAAATCACTTTGCGACTCTGAGTATATTTCACTGGCGACGAAGGTGGGATCCCGCTGAGCTGACTGCCACACACAGCACCGCAGCACCGCCACCTGCCGCACCGCTGCCTCGCACCGTGTATCCAGGCTTCAGCTCCGGGACACAAGGAACTCAGAATGGCAACCGACAGCAGCTTCTCGCCGTTCAACCCAGCATCTGGAGACTGGGAAGCGTATGCCTCCCGTTTCACCTTCCTCCTAGAAGCCAAAGGGGTCACCGATGAAGAAGACGCCAAGAAGAGGGCGATATTCTTCAGCGTCTGCGGAGAGGAGACGTTTGAAATCGCCCGGGCTCTCCTTGCACCCGAAGACGTCGCTACTGTTCCATACAAAACAATAATGGAACAGCTGAAGGGGCACTTTTCGCCACAGCCCTCTGTGGTGGCTCGTCGAAATGCCTTCTATGCAAAGCGGCAAGCCCCTGGGGAAACCATAACTGGGTTTGTGACCTCTCTCCGCCAAGCTGCCCGGTTCTGCAACTTCTCAGAGCTGGAGAACATGCTTCGTGACCGCCTCGTCGGTGGCCTGAAGGATGAGAAGCTGCAACGACGCCTCTACGCTAAGAAGGACCTAACGTTCCAGGTCGCTCTGGAGGAGGCCCTGGCAACGGAAGCTGCCGAGAGGTCGACGCAAGAGGCACGGCCGAGCCAGCCGTCCCAACCGAGGGTCCACCACGAAGACCTCACCGACGACTCAGGATCCAACAGGGAGGAGGTGCACCGAGTACAGCAGCGCACTCAAGCAGCCCACATACCACAGCTGCCTCGACGAGAAGCAGGGAACTGCGCAAGCTGTGGAGACAGTCACGAGAGGAGGACCTGCCGTTTCCGCAACGCAGAGTGCAGGCAGTGCAGAAAATTGGGACACATCGCCCGGGTGTGTCGAGCTCGGCCCACCCGACGCCAGGCATCAGATGACCAATCCAAGAGCCCCAGGTCCCGGGGCCCAACACACCAAGGCAACTCGACGGAGCTCACGGACTTCCAGGTATACCAGTTGCCCCACCCCAACGTAGAGAAAATTTATGTAGAGGTACAGATAGAGGGGGCCCCATGCCGCATGGAGCTTGACACGGGTTCAACTCTATCCATAATCTCGGCAAGGACCTTAAGGAAACTGTGTCCTACTGGGGGTCCCAAACTCAGGCCGGCCCCATTCACCCTCCGGGACTTCCAGAAACGTAAGGTCCCCACAATGGGGGTGGGGACCTTCAGGGTGCAATACCGAGGGCGGACGCGGCAACTGGACTTGCTTGTGGTCAAGGGCCCCTACATTAGCTTACTGGGATTGGCATGGTTTGGACCACTGGGGCTAGCCGTCACCGGGGTGAACCACACGAGCTTACAAGTGGACGTGGACGCCATATGCAAGGAATTTCCGGGGGTTTTTGATGGGAAATTGGGACAGTATACGGGCCCCCCCATTGCTCTACAGCTTGACCCCGCAGTACGACCAGTCAGGCTCAAGGCCCGCCGGGTCCCGTTCGCCCTGAAACCCCGTATAGACGAGGAATTGGACCGACTCGTGGAGCAAGGCGTGCTGGAGCCGGTGCCTAATGCCCCCTGGGAAACCCCAATCGTCACACCCGTCAAGCCGAATGGTTCGGTCCGCATCTGCGCAGACTACAAATGTACCATAAACAAGGCCCTCACGGCCCATGCATACCCAGTGCCAGTGGTCAGCCATGTCCTTGCCACCCTGGCTGGGTCGAAAATTTTTGGCAAGCTGGACTTGGCCCAAGCATATCAACAACTGCCAGTAGATGAGGCCACAGCAGAGGCACAGACGATTGTGACGCACAGAGGAGCGTTCAGGGTAAAGCGGCTGCAATTCGGTGTCAGCGTGGCACCAGGCATATTCCAGAATCTAATGGACTCTCTCCTTAAAGGGATTCCTGGCGTCACCCCCTTCTTCGATGATGTGTTGATTGCCGGGCCCACACCAGAGGAGTTTGAGGACCGCCTCCGCACCGTTCTGCACCGTTTCCAGACGGCGGGTCTCAAGGTGAAGCGGGAAAAATGTCTACTAGGAGTGCCTCAGGTGGACTTTCTGGGATTTATGGTGGACGCAGAAGGGGTCCACCCGACTGGGGACAAGGTACGGGCCATTTGTGATGCCCCAGCGCCCAAGAACAAGACTGAACTTCAGGCCTTCTTGGGACTATTGAACTTTTACCATTCCTTCCTTCCCCACAAGGCGGCGGTAGCGGAGCCCCTACACAGACTCCTGGACAAGCGGGCCCCTTGGGTGTGGGGCCAGCGCCAGGAGGCCGCATTCCAGGCAGTCAAGGACTTGCTTGTCTCAAACTCGGTCTTGGCACACTTCGACGAGAGGCTGCCGGTGGTGCTAGCATGCGACGCCTCACCCTATGGCATTGGCGCTGTCCTGGGACACCAACTCCCGGATGGAAGAGAGGTACCGGTGGCATACTTTTCCCAGACACTCAACGCAACCGAGCGGAACTACTCGCAAATCGACAAGGAGGGTCTGGCAATCGTGAAGGGAGTAAAAAAATTCCATGATTTCTTGTACGGGCGGCCCTTCACCGTGGTGACTGACCACAAGCCCTTGCTTGGCTTGTTTGCCTCCGAAAAGCAGACCCCCCAAGTGCTGTCTCCTCGTGTCCTCAGGTGGTCAATTTTCCTTGCCAGCTACCAGTATGCACTGATTCACCGCCCTGGGAAGGCGATGGGCCATGCGGACGCCCTCAGCAGGCTACCACTACCGGAAACAGGCCCCGACCCAGCACCTGCACAAGAGGTTATGAGCCTGGAGCTGCTGCCCGACCGCCCCATTCAGGCACAAGAAGTTGCACACCATTCCAAGAAAGATAGGGTCATCTCCCGCGTCCTGGACTGGGTGTGGAGGGGATGGCCCAGCAGCAGCCCCGGGCCAGAATTCGCCGGCTACACAACCCGCAAACATGAACTGTCAGCCCACAAGGGGTGCCTGTTATGGGGAAGCAGGGTCGTTGTTCCCCAGCCCCTCCGCAAAAGGGTCCTCACAGCCCTACACGAGACACACCCAGGGGTAGTAAGAATGAAGGCCCTTGCCAGGAGTTATGTGTGGTGGCCGGGGATCGACGGAGAGATAGAGGCCTGGGTCAAACACTGCCAGGCCTGCCAAGAATCCCGCCCAGATCCCCCAAGGGCCCCAGTCCAGTCCTGGGAGTCCGCCCGAGCACCATGGTCACGCCTGCATGTGGACTTCGCTGGCCCCTTTCAGGGGAAAACATTCTTCATAGTGGTGGACTCCTACACCAAATGGCTGGAAGTCGCACTGGTACCGTCCACTTCTACGTCCGCAGCCATCCGGGTACTACGCAGGCTGTTTGCAACCCACGGGCTCCCTGACACTCTCGTCTCAGACAACGGGACTGCATTTACGTCAGGAGAATTCCAAACCTTCACAGCGCAGAACGCCATCCGCCACATCCGTTCGGCGCCATTCCACCCTGCCACCAACGGCCAAGCAGAACGCATGGTGCGGACCACCAAGGACACCCTTCGCCGCATGACGCAAGGGGATTGGGAGTACCGCCTTGCCACATTCCTCCTAGCACAACACAGCACCCCCAGCTCAACGACTGGCCGGAGCCCCGCTGAACTACTAATGGGTCGGCGCCTTGCAATCAGATTGGACCGCCTTCACCCCGATAGAGCTCAGGATGAGGTAGTGGTGGGGGAAGGCAGGAACCCCCGGACCTTCGAGGCCCAGGACCCAGTGTACGCAAAGAATTTTGGGGCAGGCCCAGCATGGGTACCCGCCACAGTCACCAGGGTCACTGGTCCCGTGTCGTACGAGGTGCTAACGGATGGGGGGCAATGCTGGCGCCGCCACTGCGACCAGATACGGCGACGATTCCCGGGAGAAAACCAGGAGGAGGAAAGGTCAGAGGAGTCCCAAGGGAACAGAGGGGCAGTGAGGCCCATAGAGCAGGAGGGGCCAGCAGGAGAGGCAGAATCAGTAAATACAGAGAGGACCCGCGAAGCCAAAAGGACACCGGAACCAGAACCACGACTGAGCGAGCCGGTTGCACCAGACCAGACAGGCCCATCACAGCCAGCATCCTTGGAACATGAGCCAGAACCTGAACCCCGGACCAGGGAACACCCCAGGCCGCAACGCACACGTAGGCCGCCAGCGTACCTTGAGGACTATGAATGCGACCTCCCGGGCAGGACTGGAACTTAGAGGGGAGGGGTGTTATGTACTGAGTTGAATAGGATCCAAACTGCAGCAGTCTGATTGGTCCTAGAACAATAGGATTCAGAATGCAGCAGTCAGATTGGTCCTAGAACAATGCAGCAATATGATTGGTTGGCAGGAACCACCCAATCATGCTCCAGATAGAAGTGAATCCACAACCTGATTGGCTTACAGTAGAATTCCGGAATTAGCCAATCATGTGCAGCCCATTGTGTAAATAATGTATATAAAGCAGATACCTTGAGGGGACATTCATTCATTCCTCCTCACCACTATGAGCTGAATAAAGAGCATGAAATCACTTTGCGACTCTGAGTATATTTCAGGCTACTTCTGATTTTATTATTTTTTTGGTAACTGTTCAGCCACAATCATTTTTCACCCCTTCGCTTCTAGTGACACGAAGCTCAGCTGCTCACATAGACAAAAAGTGATAAAAGTATTTGGCTTAGAACTTCATAGAATGATGAAATGTTAGAGGGGGAGAAAGACCCGGTAGGTCATTCTGTGCATCCCCTGCCAGTGCAGGATCTTGACCTACTGTATCATATCTATTCTAGTGCTCCACTAAGTCTGCTTTTAAAAGAGCAAAAATGATGGGGCTTAACATTACTTTGTCACGCGGAACCATTCTTCAGGCTTTTGAGACTCACTGTCATGATTTTCTATCCATCATATCTAAATTTAACACTTTTAACACCACAACAGTACTACATAACCTTTATTTCTTTCCTGCTTTTATCCAGTTGGGCACCCATTTTATTAGCTTGCTATTTAATCCATTGAGCCTATCTATATAGCATATATACTTTCAATTTTTTATATCCTCTTCCTTTCATTCCATTTCTAACGAGTGACTCCTTGCCATTTGTTTTGTATTCAGGAACAAATACACCTGTGTATCACATCACTTATGAGTGATACAAACATGTGTATTGTTGCCAAGTCACCCCAATCTCTGAGTGGTGTGAAATTTCGGGGGTTCCAGGGGCTTTCCCAGGGGTTGTGTTTCCTTTTGGATTGTGTCATAGCGGAGGCTGTGGCCTCTTGGGCTGAGCCTCTTGGGCTTGCCAATCGGAAGGTCAGTGGTTCGAATCTGTGAGATGGGGTGAACTCCTGTTGTTCTGTCCCAGCTCCTGCAGTTTGAAAGCACACCAGTACAAGTAGATAAATAGGTGTGGCAGGAAGGTAAACAGTGTTTCCATGTGCTCTGGTTTCCGTCACGGTGTCCCGTTGCACCAGAAGCGGTTTAGTCCTGCTGGCCACATGACCCAGAAAGCTGTCTGTGGACAAACACCGGCTCCCTCAGCCTGAAAGTGAGATGAATGCCGCAACCCCATAGTTGCCTTTGACTGGACTTAACTGTCCAGGGGTCCTTTAACTTTACCTTTATCTTTATGGTGAATGGTTTATTTTTGCATATATACAATCTGAGCCAGTGATGGAGTTCACAGCATCAACACCCCAAAAGGGTTTTGTTTCCCCCCGGAACTAAAGTCTTGGATTCAAACAGAAATAAAATATTGCTCCCAAATGTTGCTTTGACTGCGTCTTGCTTGCTTTACTTCTTGGTCACATGACACTGCAAAACTCTACTCCAAACTTTGCCTTTGTCTGTTGGGGCAGTGGCTCCCGCCTCTTTGCTTCTGACACCAGTGTAACTCATGTACAGCCTGTGGTCTACTAGAATGTCTAGATCTTTATGACATACATTGCTATCAAGGCAGATACCCATCCATCCTATGTTTGTACATCTAATTCTCCCCACTGTAATGCAGAACTTAGTTTATCTCCTGAAATTCATTTCATTACTTTTGATCCAGGTCTCCAACCTGCCAATATGGCCTTAATTCCCATTTCTGTCTTTTATAATACTATCTAACTGAAATATACTCAGAGTCGCAAAGTGATTTCATGCTCTTTATTCAGCTCATAGTGGTGAGGAGGAATGAATGAATGTCCCCTCAACGTATCTGCTTTTTATACATTATTTACACAATGGGCTGGACATGATTGGCTAATTCTGGAATTCTACTGTAAGCCAATCAGGTTGTGGATTCACTTCTATCTGGAGCATGATTGGGTGGTTCCTGCCAACCAATCATACTGCTGTATTGTTCTAGGACCAATCAGACTGCTGCCTTTTGGATCCTATTGTTCTAGGACCAATCAGACTGCTGCAGTTTGGATCCTATTCAACTCAGTACATAACACTAACCTAGTCAGCTTCTTGTCATCTATGAATCTGATGAGCATCTCCCCTACTCCTTCATCCCAAGTGATGTTAAGCATCACTCATGATAGGTTTAAATGTAAACTCAGCAGAGAAAGCCAAGATTTTACTGCAGCTGTGACTGGACACTAGTGAGTCAGCTGTTGTTCCTGAAACAAAGCCCAGTCTTCCATGCAAAAAAATTAGGCTGCAATCCTCCACACACTTATCCCAGGATTACTAGAATCATAGAATTGTAGAGTTGGAAGGGAACCTGAGGGTCATCTAGTCCAACCCCCAGCAATGCAAGAATATGCAGCTGTCCCATATGGGGATCAAACCTGCAACCTTGGCGTTATCAGCTGCATGCTCTTACCAACTCAGTGGGCCTTGTTTGGGAGACAATATATGTGATAGGGTTGTGTAGCTCTATTTGTCTAAAAATTTGAGTTCAGTCCATGTTGCAGGTTGTTGAAGTCGAAGTTTTCAACCGAAAAATTCCCCCATACGAAACATCCAGTTCGTCAAAGAGCAGCATCAAATTATTTCCTTGTACCTTTTCCCAGGTATCTAGTGCAAAAGCGCTGTGCTCCATTGACTTGCATGCGGTTGTCCAAAATGTCTAAAATAAAGCAATTAAAGTTTTTTATGTAAAATAAGAGCTGAGCAGAAACATCTGATTTTCCTGCTCTCTCTCTCTCTCTCTCTCTCTCTCTCTTTTTTGCCACAAGAGAGGAAGACACCAGTGTACTGTCCAGTCACATCCTCCGTTTGAATAACATCTATCATCAGATCTAAAATTAGATATTGCCCACTATCCTATTTTTCATCTTTGGGATTCCCACTGTTATACAGTGGTACCTCGGGTTACATACGCTTCAGGTTACAGACTCCGTTAACCCAGAAATAGTACCTTGGGTTAAGAACGTTGCTTCAGGATGAGAACAGAAATCGTGCTCCGGCGGTGCAGCGGCAGCAGAAAGCCCCATTAGCTAAAGTGGTGCTTCAGGTTAAGAACAGTTTCAGGTTAAGAACGGACCTCCGGAACGAATTAAGTACTTAACCCGAGGTACCACTGTACAGTTCGCATTTAAGAATTGTGCAGCGGGCAGAAATCCAAGCATTTGCAATATCCCCACCCCAACAAAAGTGGGAACTTGTGCTGGTCATACAGCCGCACGAGAGCCCTGTTAATAGAAGAAGTCAGCAACTGTACCTATGAAATACCTTCTTCCAGCTCTCATTCTTCTTCACATCTAGGGGAAGATCTGTCACATTTGGCAGACGGCTTCAGGGAACGATGGCAAAACCTTTCCGTCCTTGGCTTCCTAATGTTCCTGTCAGTGCTACGAGGAAAAAGAGTTGGCAGGATATGTGAAACGAGAAAATCCCAGAGACTTGTGCTTAGCAGAGGACTGCTGCCAGCCAGGTTAGAACTGATGTGCCCTTTCTTTGCTGCTGCCGCTTTATGATTTAATTTACTCAGTGTGTCCTCACAACAAGCCTGGGCGATAGGGAAGACCAGTGCTTTTTTCTGGTGGCACTCAGCGGTATATAGTACCAGCACAATTTTTTCTAGAAATAAACCACTGAGAATAATATTCTGTTTTAAGCTGAATATTTCTGAATTGTTTCTGTTTGTGCACATATATATACAAAACTTAGTGCTATTTAAATTAAAGTGTGCCGGCTGCACACTTGATTTTATGGGTGGATATCTTATTGCTGTCAAAATTTGCTCCAGGCTAATCCTTGGCAGGCACAAAGTCGACACAGAGGGCAACCAAATGAAGAAATCCACTTGGCTGAACTAAGCCTGCACAAAAATAATGTTTGTGGACCGAGATGCTTTTATTAGCTGATATTCCTGGGAAATAAATAAATAGATTCTCTCTTAATAGTTACCTTTGACTGCCTTGTAGGTTGGGGAGAAGAACCAAAAGGAGGCATTTCTGTGACTGCAAGAATGGCGACTGTGTACGTCCAGAACAATATAGCTGTTTGTATGCAGATATAATGGAGGGCGGAGGGGCAGAACTTGAAGAATCTGCTGAAGTCTCATGTTTTCTATTTGTATCTCATTTTATTCCAAGGGAGGGACCTCAGGGTCATTTGCTCTAACTTGGGATGTTGGAGAATGTTGACAAAAATGGAAACATGTTGTCAGGGAACTGACATCGGAGCCAGAAGTAGAGGCAAGGCTCCCAAGCGATGCCAGAGAAGGGACCAGCAGGGAGAGAGGGAACTCATCGGCTGGGGAAGGAAATCAGCGTAACACCAGGGATAAAGGGGGGCGGATGGGGGAATCGGTGAAGGGGCTCCAGGACTCTTCGCCGGAGACCAGCGGGGAGAGCACAGGTCCTCCGCTACCCACACCCACCCTGCGCAGAAGACTTCCGCGCAGGGAAAGTAGGCGTAGACTTGGCGTCAAAGAACTTCTTTGCTGGAAGAAGTTCAAGAAACGCCCACTGACGGATTCTGCTAGCAACTGAAACAGCCACGAAGTGAAGGGCTGTCCAGCCAGGAAAAGGTTTAACCAGGCAACCTAGCCAGGAGTGGCGGCAACTTAAGCACGAACAACCCCATATAACCATTACACATGTCCAGAAGAGAAATTATGTGGGGCTGCCCTTGAGACTGACCCAGAAACTCCAGTGGGTGCAGAATGCTGCAGCGAAACTCCTTACGGGGTCCTCACCACAGGATCACATTCACCCAGTGCTATACCAGCTGCACTGGCTCCCAGTAGAGGACAGGATCAGGTTTAAGGTGCTGGTTTTAACCTTTAAAGCCCTATACGGCCTAGGACCCTTGTACCTATAGGACCGCCTTTCCTGGTATGTCCCACAGAGGAACTTACGGTCTTCAAATAAAAACATCTTGGAGATACCAGGCCACAAGGAGGTTAGGCTGGCCTCGACCAGAGCCAGGGCTTTTTTGGCCGTGGCCCTGATCTGGTGGAACGCTCTGTCACAAGAGACTAGGGCCCTGCGGGACTTGACATCTTTCCGCAGGGCCTGCAAGACAGAGCTGTTCCACCAGGCCTTTGGCCAAGGCACAGTCTGACCCCATCTCTCCTTCTGTAATCCTCATAGAACTCTAGCCCAATGGCTGCCATTAATTTGATTCTGAATTGATTCTAGAATGTATTTTAATTAATTGACTGTGTGATTTTATGTACACTGTGCTTTTTTACTTGTTGCTAGCCGCTCTGAGCCCGGCTTTGGCCAGGGAGGGTGGGATATAAATAAAAAAATATTATTATTATTAATATTAATACAGCAAATAAAATCAGTATCCACTGCTGTTGCTGCTTTCAGTCCGCAAGTGATATGGTTGGGCCGGCCCTGTTAATTACAGGAGGCAAAGTGAGGTGACCGCCTTGGGTGGCAGGGTCCACTGGGGCAGCAGATCACAATGTGGATCTTTCTTCCTCCCTTGTTCCTGATGTACATCTTCACTTACACCTTCCCTAACTGAGAGGGATAGGCGCCATTTTGTTGATTCACCTCAGGAGCCAAAATGTCTTGGGCGAGCCCTGATAACTGATGACATTTCATTCCATTTTCATTGTGTTTCCTTGGCACTGAAATGAATGGAGTGGAATAATTAACTACATACTTACTTACTTACTTACTTACTTACTTACTTACTTTGCCAAACCTTTATTAGGCATTACAAATTACATAAATATCGTAAGTTAAGATAGTGAGGCCAACAACATTGGAACAGAAGACTAACTGCAGCAGAATGGAAGCGGTGCTGCATGTGATGAAAGGAGGGCGGAACAGAAAGCGATGCTGTCTTAGCTCCCTAACTTCAATCCCCTTCTCAGTTCAGGAGTCTTGCATCTACAGTGGCCAACCAGATCTCTAAATGCAACAACACTCTCCCTACTTGTGATTCACAGCAACTGGTATTGAGAGACATATTGCATCTGGCAGTGTTGGTGGAACTTACTCATCTATAGCTTTCATGGATTTGTCTGTTCTTTTTCAAGCGCAGCTCTACTATCCTAATCCACCTTCCGTTTTTCAATATATATTATTTGAAAAGCTCTCTCAGTTGCCATTTCTACCAAACTCAAGCCAAATTCCCCTCCCAGGTCCAGATGTCTTATCTTAAGGGCAATCCTTCCTCTCTTATTTGGCCCTTCTTGTCTCTAATTCATAGCACACCCACCTTAGCACACAAACCCTGGGAGCTGTAGTTCACTCACCACAGTAACAAACTAGCAAACTACAGTTCCCAGAATTCTTTGTGGGAAGTCATGTGCTTTAAATGTATGGTGTGTTTATGGCCTAATAATCGCATAATTTAAATCTGTGTCCTCTGTTGCCGTCCATTATGCATTATTGGCTACTCTGCTCGGCTTGTTCCTTTGTTGAAAAGAAACTCTTTAAAGCTGACCACAGAAATCTGTCTCCATCAACTAGAGATGTTACACATCAGAGTTCTTAACATGAGATTGCTTTGATAGGTGAACTCGGGACCTTGTATATAAAAATGGAAACCATTTTCTTATTGATGGCTCTCCAGTGAAGTCAGTAACGTTCGGAACCTCACCAAACCTCAATTGCCATTCCAAGGCCCTAGCCCAGAAATTTGTAACCGGAATTTAGAGTGATTTTGTGCACAGGAAACATCACACAACTATTTTTTCATTGCATTATTAGTATTGCTCAATAGCCTGGCTTTTGTTGGTTGTATTTTTTTTTAACTAATGGGAAATACTTTGACAAAGCTGTCTTAGAAATAACTGAGAGTGGGTTAGTAACCTCACCTATCCTAAGTCTCAAATAATAATCTTCATCAGCATAATGTCTGAATAAAGTGTTTTTAAATGTGCCTTGATAAGTATTGACAAACTCACTCATAACAGCTACTTAAAAGCCATTATTGTCTAACAGGCTCATAAAATGCATTCTTCAAAGGGTCTTAGTTATATATTTGCATAATGGGGAAAGGGGTTATGATCTTATGGAAAGACAGAAGAAACTAAAGAAAAGCTCTAGCATTGTAGAATATAAAATCCTCATTAGATTCTTGAGTAATGCGTGTTCCACACATCTAAACTTGTATTTATTGTTGGGGTATTATATTTTTTATTTAAAGATCTAACCTTGGATATTCTCAACTATTATTTTTATTAATATTTTTATTCCTTCAAATGCATTTATTCATAGATTCAAATAAAGTCTTCATTGTTGTGGTCAATGACCATCATAAGGAATTTATTCGTGGGTTACTGTTGTTCTAATATTCAAAGCTAATTAGTAGGATAATCCATCCATTTTGCTATTCACCTGTTGGGAAACCTAGACTGGGAGAATAGGTAAGGTTATCATATATGTTGCTTGCTAGACCCAACAAGAGAGGAGACTATCCAATTCAATTTGAGTTCAGAGACAATGGTTGGATTCTGAGATCCTGTGAATGGAATTATTCTCCTGGGATGCTCCCGCTTATTGAAAGGGGAGGGAGCAATTTTCACTAACTTTTCCTTACCTGCTTGCAACCCTTTTTTGCTCTTCAGATGAGATCCACATGTTCATAATAGAATCCAGTAGCTTTCAACTTCCAGCAAAGTCCAAATGGAACACAGTGTGAACATGTCAGCGTATTTTATTTATTTATTTGAATATGTATGATATGTACGTTCATAAAATATATCAAGGTGGCTTACAACAACAAAAAAATCACTATATCTAGAAAACATAATTTAAAACATTAATGAAACAGCTGGTTAAAAAGGAAAAAAAACCATATAGTGAGGGGGTATCTAAATACAAGGTGTGACTGGAAAGTTTGGTGAATGGTCACAGAAATTGGACAGCGATAAATATTCAAGCATACAACCTTACAGCCTTCAAAGTAGGCCCCCTCTGATACAATGCACCATTGACAACGTTCATAGAACTGTTGGAAACCTCTGGAGAAGTCCTCTTTTCGTACTGCTTTCAGATCCCCTGTCACAGCAGCTTAGATGTGTGAAAAGTTGGAAAATCTGTACCCTTTCAGTGCAGATTTCAGTTTTGGGAAAAGAAATAAATCTGGTGGGGCAAGATTGGGAGAATATGGAGGGTGGGACAACTCAGTAACCTCAGCAACAATTTCACGTGGAATATGCAATTCTTCTACCATCATTCAGATGGACAAATGCCGATCCTGCATCAATAACTCACAAACTCCGTTGACATTTGCTGCTGTTTTGCTCGACGGCCTGCCACTCATACACTGTCTTTCAAATTACGGCTTCATCTCTGTACCCAGCTGTGAGCATTTCATGAATTTCCGATGCCAATTGTATGCTTGAATATTTATCGCTGTTCGATTTCTGTGACAATTCACCAAACTTTCCAGTCACATCTTGTAGTACAGTTTTCAAGGGACGTCTGAAAGGAGGCAGGGATGCTTCCTGGTGGACCTTTTCAGGTAGGGAGTTTCACTGGGCAGGGCCTGCCACACCAAAGACTTGGTCCTCAACCAAATCTCAGGGGCATGGGAACCTACCAGAAAGACCCCATCAGAGGATCCCAGTGACTGAGGTGGAGTATAAAGGAACATGAAGTATGAAGGTACGTTGGGCCCAAGTTGTGTTTGGCTTAGTGAATCAATAATTTTGAACCTGGCCTGGTAGCAAATCATCAGCCAACTATGATATTATGTTAATGTTTCATGTGAATCATGAAACCCATAATTCTAAGCCTTACTTGCTTGGGATACTCCTGTTCCTCAACGGGAATGTTGTGTCTTTAAGGCTGGAGTGCTATGCACATTTACTTGGGATGGAAGACCCACCGAACACAGCAGGATTTCCTCCTTCTGAGTATATATGTATGAACTCTGGCTCCCATCAACCCTAGGAACCGTGGCCAGTGGTCAGGGTGATGGAAGTTGTAGTCCAGCCCTTTCTCCATTCCCAATGTAGAGGCTGACTGAGGACCTCTGCTCCTTCCAGAAGCCGTGTTGTGCAAAGAAGCTCACAGTACGAATTGCTTCTGTCCATACAACTTGAGAGATGGACACAAAGCGTGCTGCCGTACATGTTACAACCACCATGTGTACAAGACTCTATATGTGGTATGTACGAGGTAGATCAGCCCTTAATTAAGATGATGTTTCATGCCAAACTCAAACTTCTGTGTGTCTTAATAGACTCCATAGCAAGCGGATTGTTAACAAGAAACGGAGGCACTTTCCCCCTATTATGGGACAACAATGCACTTGCAATTCTAGATGGCTAACAGCAACAAAACTGCTTTAGCAAATGGCTAGAGACAGCTTTGCCTTCATTATGCTTTCAAGAGGCTCCTCACATTTGGAGTCAGCTGCAGTGATGATAGGCAACAGGGACGGGGAAATGTAGGCTTTTGATATCCAGTGTAGTATATTATTTTTTGCACCTGGCAGTTGTTCCTATATTGAATGTTTGTTTCTACTTTAATGAGGAGATCAACTTTCATCCGATGAGATGTGCAGGTCACTTTGTAAATGTGTGTGTGTGCGCGCGTGTGCACACACACACACACTTTCTCTAAAGCGATGCACCAGCTGGAAATTTTGACTTTTAGCTGAATTATTTCTCCACAGCAAATGGTTTTCCTTTTGACGTATTTTAATGTACCTGCACACTGTGAGGAAGAGTGGGTGAACAGAAAACAGGCTGTTTTATTAACCCAGCAGTCACCTTTGAGTTTCAGAAATGTCCACTTTTTTCCCTGCCTTTGTACATAATCCCAAGAGACTTGTACCTGGCTTCCCTTGGAATAACAAAGTCCGCCACAAGCCTCCAAACATGATTGTTAACTGAATGCCAACTGTTTCTTCTCATCTTTTTTATTTTATTTTTAGTGGCACATTAGGGATTGTGTGGCCTTGTGGGTGCACTGTTGCGACCATAACGTTAATTTAGCTTTCTATTTATGGAAACCGTTCTCTCACTGTAACAGACTGACACTGTAGAAATTAAATTAGTTGTGTCTGCATTATTTGTGTGTGTGTCTGTGTCTGTGTGTCTTTTTACAGTGATTTTTTTTTTTAAAGTTCCCCAACTGTGCTCAGAGTGGAACGGGGAAAAAAAATAGAACTATGTTAAATGTTCTAACAGTACTACCTCTTCAGCTGAGAGGAATTTCTCTGAAACAGAAAGATAACGAACCCCCAAGAAGAGGCCGTTTGGCCCTAGTCAATGCCCTCAACCCCCACTTTTTTTAAAACAGTGGCCAGATCTTTTTCTGCTGATACATTTGAGTCCTTCCTTACAAAATATAGGTCACATCTAAAAATAAGTTTGCTTATGCCCTGCTCTGTTGTTTACTCCAAAGCAGTGTACAAAAATAGCACACAAACAGTATTCAGCTAACTTTTACTCAGGGTATACCTGAATATAAATTTAAAATTCAATGAGGTTAGACAAAGCAATGGGCTTCTTTTCTTTTTTGGTTGGTGTTTTTAGTCTGTATTTAGTAGCAGGAAGGAGAAGAAGCAGAGAGTTGTTTAGGATCTGAAAATATGAATAAAGTTATCAATATATTGGAAGTATTGTTGACTGCTAATGAGCGTCCTCAACCTGGCTTGCTGCTTCCTTTTTTCTGATTTGGCACCTTCTGTGTGCCATTTGTTTCACTTTCCTCCACTCTAGCCTGGGGAAATGAAGAATTTTTATCTCCCCACCTCCACCGTCCGCCAAACAGAGTTTTTATTTATTCCTCATAGTGTTTCAAGGCCCTGTGGGCACTTGTCTCCTATCTGAGTTAATGTGCCGTAATGATCTGCTCCTGCCACACATTCCTCTTCCTATCAATCAACAGGAAGAAATGCTGATTGAGATGGCTCCTAATAAGACCTAAGAGTAGGCCAGTTCACATTAGTACAGTGTGCCAGCTTTCTTTGTTTTCATGCAATCCGCCTTTAATTGGGAGCAATACCTGGGACCTGCCTCAGTGTTGCCTCATCAGGTCCTGCCAATCTCCCTCCCCGGGAAGGAAAACCAACAGCTTCATCCGCACAATGACTTCTTCTTTGGCGATCACTCGGAGCTGAGTAAGATTGTCTTCCATAAACACAGTTTTAACAATGAGTCCATAAGTGACTGTGGAGGCCAATTCTGGACCCACACGTCCTTCCACAGTGGGGACATTGGTTTCCGGGTGGGAGTTGATCACGGTGTGGATTTGCCAAGCGTGCCTTCCTCTTAGCATGTTTCTCCCTTGCGTCCCAAGTTTGAGTGTCTTCAAAGTCCATGACACCTTTGGTAAAGGCTGTTCTCCAACTGGAGCGCTCACAGGCCAGTGTTTCCCAGTTGTCAGTGTTTATACTACATTTTTAAAGATTTGCCTTGACACAGTCTTTAAACCTCCTTTGTTGACCACCAGCATTATGCTTTCCATTTTTAAGTTTGGAATAGAGTAGTTGCTTTGGAAGATGATCATCAGCCACATCTCACCTTGCTACACCTCTGTGGCAATCTGAGCCAGGTGTACTCAATGCAGTGTGACTTCATGTAGACCAAAATAAGACCCTGTAGAAATATCGCCGTCCATCCCTTTTGGGGGACCATAAAGAAGGAAAGAAATCCACGAGAGAAATGGACAAATGAGTGGATTCTGCTGAGACTTCCACCCATGCCTTCATCCACGAAACTCCACTATCCAGTTTCCACACTCCAACGCCCGGTCAACCTGGCACCTGAAGGTTCATAAGACCACCAGCCACATTCCTGCTTCTGTTGAATTACATGCTGTGCTGTGGTTGTTGGTTAGATGGTTACTATATTTTAAATATGATTAATGTTTTAGCCTGCATGATGGCTCCTGCAATCAAGGATCAGAAGGGGCCTTTTCCTTGCTTCTGAGACTCCAGGGACACCTGGGCAGCAGATGATGGAAGGTCTCTTTGGTTTGGCCCTGCAGGGACTTTCTTGGGTTTTTTAAGGGTCATCACCTACTTCTTTTTGAAGGAGCTGTCCAATCTAAGGACTCAGCTACATTAGCAAAGAACGCATTTTCACATGCATTATAATACTGTGACACCAGATGGCACTGTGGAGTCCTGCCTTCTGCCCATGTGATCCCCTGCTATGAGGTTTAAAATGCCTTTTTCTGAAATGCCTTTTTGATGTGTCTAGATCTAGCTTGTGTTCCATTTAAGGATTTTTTTTAACACCATAAGGAAGGCAGAACAATGGTTTTAAAGTTGACTGAGCAGGCACACTGGTGGTGTGGCCTTACTCCATCACATGATGGTGTGTTGCATTGTATTTTTATAGTATTCCCCTTCCCTAAATTTGCATTTGTACAGTTGAATGAGCATGTGCTAATTTTAGTTCTCTTCTGGTGATACATAAATGGCCATCCTACTTTTTTTTTAAAGTTTTATTTTAATATGACAACATAAAGAAACATACAACCCTTTAACCCTCCCCTGAGAGAAATATCAATTATTATTATTATTATTATTATTATTATTATTATTATTATTATCTGAAGAAGTGTGCATGCACATGAAAGCTCATACCAATATCAAACTTAGTTGGTCTCTAAGGTGCTACTGGAAGGATTTTTTTTATTTTGTTTCGACTACGGCAGACCAACACAGCTACCTACCTATATCTAATACCTACCTATATCTAACAACAACAACAACAACAACAACATATTATTTATACCCCACCCATCTGGCTGGGTTTCCCCAGCCACTCTGGGAGGCTTCCAGCAGAATATTAAAAAGCAATGATTCATTCAGTATTAAAAGCTTCCCTAAACAGGGCTGCCTTCAGATTATACAATACTAGCAGCCCCCCCCTCCACAAAAAGTGCAGTTTTGAAAGGGTCATTCCCTCATCTTGATTCCAAATGTCCAACTGTATCCAAACATAGAGCTCCTTGATCTCATGAACCATCATGCAGAATTTGGTTACAACATCTTAGGAGGTGCCCAAATGCATAGGGATCAGATAAACTGCTTTCCAAAATATATAGCAGAGATAATCTTGCACCCCACCACATATAACCAGATGCCCACATTTTAATGGCAAAACAGGAACAGTTCAGGCCCAGGGTGGGGAGAAAAAACTGGAGGGGTGAGTGTAAGGACTGTCGGTGAG
Organism: Podarcis filfolensis; assembly: GCF_964270895.1. Lineage (NCBI taxonomy): Eukaryota > Metazoa > Chordata > Lepidosauria > Squamata > Lacertidae > Podarcis > Podarcis filfolensis. The sequence continues at coordinate 22,507,607 of NC_139612.1, forward strand.
GGATGGAGATCAAAGCTTATGTTCTTAAGGTTAATTTTAGGTGACTTTGGACATGATAGGAGTAGAAATGTGAATGGTGTGTTTTCTTTCGTAGGACTCTTGTGTCTCACTCAAAGATAGAGATACACCTGTTCAGAGACACATATAGCTCCACCTTTTGAACAAGATGCTGAAGTAAAGTGAGAGGACTCATGGATTCCATGCATGTCATGACATGAAGCTCTTGAAGGAGCGGGACGCTTGCCTGCTCCTTCAAACAACTCTCTCCTCTTGTGCTCTGGAAAACCCAAATGGATTTCCTTGTCTTGTTCCCATTGCCACCTCTCTTCTCCCTTTCAGAAACTCTGTCCCAAATATGGGGAACCTGTGGCAGATGTTGCTAGACTACAGTGGCCATCATCCCTGATCGTTGGCCACGTTGGCTGGTGCTGATGGGAGCCCAACAACACCGGAAGATTCCCCATCCCTATTCTATGCTATTAAAAGCTGAATGGCAGATATGAAAACTACTCAACAGGTGTGGTGTTTCCTATTGCTGTATCTCCAGGCTGGGGAAAGTTTCAACAGTGGAATTTCTGCCCTACATGCAAGTCGGCAATAGGAGCCCAGCCAGGATGGCAGAGGATGGAGGGGGAAAGGTGTGAATCCTCTTATTGACAGGCCAAAGGAGTGTCACCCTCTGACTAACTATTTCATTGTGCGAACTCAAATGGAGATGTGTCAAGCAGCCTTACACCCGAGCTATGTGCCAGTTCTAAACATAGTCAAGTAGAAACAGCCCGAGAAGGAGATACGCTTGTGAAGTGGCAAGGCTGCAACTTTATGGAAGAGGGTGTGATAATTGAATTTTGAAAAGAGCTGACATCTGAAATGAACAGCATTAGTAATTACGTGACATCCTGAAGGATGATATTAATGATTCTTATGCAAGTGTTTGTTAAACCTGTAATTCAGATTTAATGACTATCCAAAAGCCTTTATTATAAGAAAAAGAAACTCTCACTTTGTTCCCGAGTTTAATCTCCTTTGAAGCAAATTCTCTCTCTCTCTCTCTCTCTCTCTCTCTCTCTCTCTCTCTCTCTCAAGCAGGAGATGTTCAGCTTCAATTAGCATCTGCCGAAGTGAGTGGGAGAGTCCCCCACTTCCCATTTATTAAGGACGGAAAGGAATAAAAGGCTTTGCCACAATGATACCGTTTCATTGTGATTTGACCCTTTTGGATGTTAGAATTGTCCTTGATTGTGTGTGTGTGTGTGTGTGTGTGTGTGCGCGTATAATATCTCCTCTCTCTGAATTTGGGGAAATAAATTATTATTAGAATCCCCTGAATAATTATTTCTATTATTTGAATCTGTGATAGAGTTCTGTATGCTGATGCAAGGGGGAAGAGGATTTCACAAGATGGACCTGGGCATAATAGAGGAGAAAGCAATCACACAGACAGTGGTTGGTCCTCCTGTTGCTGACTTCAAACCAAGTCTGATTTGCAAAAAGCATTAAAATGTCTCAGTGCCGAGGGCAGCCCTCCTGGAATGCTTCTGGTCGTGCCCCCCCCCAACTTTTGCTATTCTACTTTATTTTTTTAAAGAAATCTTACTTAAATAATAATAAAAAAGCACACCTATCAGCATATATATTCCTATGATCTTCAATTCTGCAGTGTTCCATTTTCCCACCAGGTTGACTCGTAATACTTTCCTGCTTTTCTACAACTCCCAAGCAACCTGTTTGGTGGTAATACTAATTAAACCCTGTCCCAAGGATGCAGAACTCGCAAGAATGTGAACCCCTTTAGTGGGCTGGGTGCAAACATGGATTTGAGCTCTTCGCCGTCTTGTCAGCCTGTAAATATATAGAAAAGAACCCTCTAAATTAATCCTGTGCACCGTTTTCTAATTAGACTTAAAATGCAGCTGCTTTGAAAGGCCCCCAGAAGTGATGCAAGGTGCCAAATTAGTGTTGCTTTTGCCGAGAAGGTGTTCTTCTCAGGTCAGGGAGCAGATAACAAATGAAGCAGTGTTCGGAGGCATGCATTGGGCTGCTTGTATAAGAGCTGGCTTTCGGATTAATAGAGGAATGCAGTTTTTAAGAACTGCAAGTCCCCTAAGCTTCATAAAGAATGGCAACAATTCCTCTGTTGCGTTCCTGTTTGGGTCGACCGACCGCAAAAAGTGCCACATATCAACGTGGGCGCCCCGCTGTTTGCATTTGCTGTGTCTGATCTACAGCAACGGTTCTCATTGGTGATTCTTGCTCTGCTGCTTGAAAAGGACGAGCAGGAAGTAAATTTCCTATTGCTAGGACTCTCGGCCAGGATTCCTCTGATTTTAATATGGCTTTGGGCAAATCACTGAGACTTTGGCTTGCTTCATTTATTAATCGGCTGTCAGGATGAAGATAAAATGCCTTTTAAGGGTGGATGGAGCTGCCATTGCTCTTGTTACTTTCTTCTCTTCCAGAAACGTGGCTGATTCCAGAGGGGTGTCTCCTCATTAGGGATGTAGGAATTATAGAATTGTATTGGCGCTGTGGGTTAAACCACAGAGCCTAGGACTTGCCAATCAGAAGGTCGGCTGTTCGAATCCCCGCGACGGGGTGAGCTCCCGTTGCTCTGTCCTAGCTCCTGCCCACCTAGCAGTTCAAAAGCATGTCAAAGTACAAGTAGATAAATAGGTACCACTCCGGCGGGAAGGTAAACGGCATTTCTGTGCGCTGCTCTGGTTCTCCAGAAGTGGCTTAGTCATGCTGGCCACATGGCCCGGAAGCTGTACACCGGCTCCCTCGGCCAATAAAGCAAGATGAGCGCCACAACCCCAGAGTCGGTCACGACTGGACCTAATGGTCAGGGGTCCCTTTACCTTTAATATTCTATTGGGAGCTGCACAGAGTGGCTGGGGAAACCATGAACACTCCATGGACAAAAGGAGAAGCTTTGAGAAGAAATGCTCTGGTTCATGGGGTCATGGAGAGTCAAGCATGACTAAGACTACTGAAAGACGAAAAATCTAGTCCAATCATTTGCCCAATGTGGGCCTTGAACCCACAACCCTGAGATTAAGAGTCTCATTCTCTACTAACTGAGCTATCCCAATAGTTAGCATTATCTTCCATTCTACCTTGTATGTGTCCTATGCAGCACTGTTTCTGTTTCATTGCAGTTCATCTTCCACCCGGCAATGGTCAAGCTATGTAACTTACGTAATTTACTTAATTAATCAATGTAATCAATTACATAACTTAATTATGCTATGTTTAGTTACCACATCACTAAGTTATTCCTCCTCATTCATTTCAGTGCTAAGGAAACAAGAGGTGGGAGACGTAATCAATTCATGGACTGAAAGGCGGGGGGAACAGCGATGGTGATCACAGTTGCTGAGCTGATGTTTGTTCTGGACATGGGAGGAATAAACAAATATTTGCACTTTCCTCTCCCGTTTCCACCAGAATTTTTCAACTTCTCTACTCCACATCCTACTCAGTCCTTGTTCTTCTGTTGTAATTTACATGCAGCATTGCTACACTATTGAGAGTATTGCACTTTTTCTGTATGTACATCTCACTATGTTTTGTCCACATCTTTGGGCAGAACATACCTATTTTGAGTGGAGTTACCTGTAGCTTAGCACACGTTATAGCTATAACTATTGTGGGTACCATACTATGACCCCATTTTCATTTTTTAATCAGTCTTTTAATTATTGCTAAAACACAATTCCACCTTTTCTTTTGCATTGAAAAAGAAGCATACAGTGGTACCTCGGGTTAAGTACTTAATTCGTTCTGAAGGTCTGTTCTTAACCTGAAACTGTTCTTAACCTGAAGCACCACTTTAGCTAATGGGGCCTCCTACTGCTGCCGCGCCGCCGGAGCACGATTTCTGTTCTCATCCTGAAGCAAAGTTCTTAACCTGAAGCACAATTTTTGGGTTAGCGGAGTCTGTATCCTAAAGCGTATGTAACCTGAAGCATATGTAACCCGAGGTACCACTGTACTGCTATTACACCGTACTGCAATAATGCTATTACACCATGGTATTATAACATTATAAATCTCTTTCATTTCTAAAAATCCTAGCAATACTGCTTTAGCAATAATGAAAGATTGATTAAAAAACAAAACAAAAACGAAGTTATAAAATGGAGCCCACTGCAAACTTTATAGTAACACAAAAATTGTTTGTGAAAAATTCTTAGCTCTTCTAAAAAAACCCAGCATGTTCAAGAATCTTACAGATTAGAAAACAAACATTTTATTTAAGTGGCCTACCAATTAAACTAATAGATGTTTGAAACTCTGGTTTGCATATAGAAATATGGAGTGGAGCTTTTTCTAGCCCCTGTGCAACTAATTTTTCCATATCTTGCTAACAATGCAAAACAGTGCATCACTTCTCAGAAATTGGTCCAAAAAAGTTCAACTTGCTCCCAACCTAATTATCTTAATTACGCAATAAGTAGGTAGTGATTTTACAGGTTTAGGAAATAATTCAGAGAGGTGGTCACTTGTACAAGGTACTAGTAAATTGAGCTTTCGTTGAGTTTTCTTTTATTTTGAACTAAATTTGAAAATTCAGGCAACTACATGTGCATAATGAATGCTTTAATGCAAGAAGTGGTATGTCAACCATGGAGACGAAAAATATTTACATTAAATGTATTCTTCCCACACAATTAATTAGCATGTTAGCCTTTATCTACCCAGTGCATTTTCAATTTAGTAACTGAAAAGCTTTCTTAGGCTCACTATCTTAGCAAAGTGACAGAGGGCAATAATTACACCACCTATCTCAGCCTGTTGTCAAATATCAAGCTTGTTTCTAGAAACTGAGCATCAATACCAATTAATCTTAGACCTTTGTTTTGTAAGTTCCCTTCAAGGCGTCTCTGTTGTTCAGTAGTAATGGTACATGTTTTTTTTTAAAAAAAGAACCCAAAATATCTACCTAGCCTTGCAGAAATATTGAGGTATTAACACAAGCATATCAATAGCAGGCATCAGGGTATCTCTAGCAATGTTCTCACTTGAATCAGAATCAAGCCAAGTTAAAAACATTCAAACACAAAAATGCTGAGTGAAGCATATTGAGCTTTGCCTACTTAGAATAATAATAGAAGAACAGAATCTTAGAGTTGGAAGGTGCCCAAGAATCATCTAGTCCAACCCCCTGCAATGCAGGAATCTCAGCTAAAGCATCCATGACAGATGGTCACCCAACCTCTGCTTTAAAACCTCCAAGGAAGGAGAGTCCACCACCTCTTGTGGGAGTCTGTTCCACTGCCAAACAGCTCTGCCTGTCAAAAAGTTTTTCCGAATGTTTCGTTGGAATCTACTTTCTTGTAAATTGAAGCCATTGCCTTGAGTCAAGAGCAGGAGAAAACAAGCATGCTCCGTCTTCCATGGGACAGCCCTTAAGATATTTGAAGATGGCTATCATATCTCCTCTCAGTCTCTCCAGGCTAAACATACCCAGCTCCTTCAAGCGCTCCTCATAAGGCTTCATTTCCAGACCCTTGATCATCTTGGTTGCCCTCCTGTGCACACATTCCAACTTGTCAATACCCTTCTTAAACTGTGATGCCCAGAACTGGACACAGTATTCCAGGTGTGGTCTGACTAAGGCAGAATAGAGTGGTACTATTACTTCCCTTGATCTGGACACTATACTTCTGTTGATTCAGCCTGGAATAGTGTTAGCTTTACTTTTGCTGCTGCATCACACTGTTGACTCATGTTACTTCTTCAATTTAGTTGACCACTAAAATTTCAAGCAGATTTCAACCTTTAAAGAGTGGATTTTTGGAGTCTGGAAGTTTAAAAAACTAAGCAGTGAGAGATTTCAGGGATGCCAACACATACCTTGGGTTGGGTTTCCTTGGAAGGAAAGTAGTAAAAAAATGGTGGTGTCTTCATGATACCAGGATATGCCAGTGATTGAATTTGGGACCTTCTGCTTGCAAAGGAGATGTTCTCCTGCCAAATGTGTGGAACCTTTGGCGCGCCACATGTTGCTACAACCTCCTTCATCCATGGCCATTGGTCATCCTTGCTTGGGCTGATGGGAGTTGTAGTTCAGCAACATCTAGAAGGCTAAAGGTTTGCCATACCTGTTCTATCACCAAGCTATAGCTTGTGACACCCATTGCTTGGATTTTTCTAAAACTGCAGTGCCTAAGTGGTATGTGGGGTGCTTTCTTAAAAGCCCAGGACCATGTGAGAAGGCTGAATCACACAAGTTGGTTCTGCCCAATAACAACAAATGTATTTTCAGTGAAGGAGACCCTGTGGCTGTCTAGATGTTCGACTCCAGTTGCCCTCAGCTCTGCCCAGCATGGGAATGTTGGACTTGACAATATCTGAGGAACCACAGGTTCACCTTTGTCATGTTAAATGGAGGGAGGGGGAAATTATCACATTTTCCCAGGTTCAAAATATTGTGCTTAGAGAGCTCAGAAAATAGTGTATTTCCATGACAGCAGTGCAATCTTGAAGGAAGATGTGAGGAATGTACACAAGTACACAAAGAAAAGAATTGCATGTTTATTGTGCAGTGATCTGATTGTGTGGGTCATATCATGACAAAAGAAGTAAGGTAAGATCCATCACTTAGGCTAATCTGACATCTTCTGCCAAACATACTTTGCTCCCTTAAAGCCTCACGGATGTCAGTGCAATAAGTATCCATATTTAGAACTATGGGGTACCCAGAAGAAAATACAACGAAGCATTCCTTCAGAGGGAAGCCTGTTGTGAATGACTGCTCATATTAAGGAGAGTGCTATAGTCAAAGGGAAAAGAACTGATATTCTGGGTCAGTCACAATTCATAAAGCAAAAATCTCAAGAAAGTCAAATACTAGAAAGTGTGTGTGTGTGTGTGTGTGTGTGTGTTGGGAAAGAAGTGGGGATGAAGAGAGAGAGAGAGAGAGCTAAAATTCCACATTCCACTTATTTTATCCAAGGCTGCATATTTATTTTGAGATTAATTTGGCATATGCAGTGTATATTTGCCAAGATTTCCCCCCCTATTTAAATCTTCAGTTCCAAAGCTATGTTTTTAATCCTATTACTGCTAATTGAGTGAAGTCTGCAGTCTTTTTCAGTTAGGTGAAGTTCAAATTGTAATTGGTTAAAAAAAAGAGCACAACATAGGAATGAAATATTAATATTTAACTTCTGAATTTTCATTATTTCCACTTTAAAATCAAGACAGTGGTGAAAACACACGTGCACACACGTGCACACACACACACAGCATTTTGGGGGGAGAAGATACTGATTTGGAGATCATGGGAAAATTGGTTCATGGAGCAGACTGATTAGCAAAGAAACAGATACAATTGTCAAGACTGTACATTAAAGTTAAGTATTATGCTAACTCTTCAGTGGCATTCACAACGGTCAAGATCAATCAGCATTTCCCAGTGAATGTTTTCATTTTTAAAGAAGCACAGTGGGTGACATCCATTGATACCTGTCTGCTTGCAGATTTCAGTGCTTTGGCTGGCCTGTATTAAGTGTCCCATCAAGTTTTTAAACCGTACAATCAATATTGCTGCTGTAAATAGGGCTCAGTAGCAAATTAGTGCCAGTGCAACTCATGGCAAATAGGTGTGATATGACACTGACTTCATGTGCTGCTCAGAAACCCAACAGCAGCATTGTGTAGCAAGTGCAGCTTCTAAACAGTCTACAAGGGTAGCCCAGCCTAGATTGTGTTACAGTAATCTAGAGGTGAGGTTACCATGGCAGAAAGAAGATCCCAAAGAAACTCCCAGCTTAGCAATAGGTCAAGTCAAAACATCCATTAAGCAACTCTCTTATGAAGGCTCATAGAGCTGGAGAATAGGGCAAGGTAGGTGGAACCAGTCATCTCTGATGGTCAGCACTTCCCAGTTCTTCTGACAGCAGCTCCCCCTATGAAGCTTTCTAGGGCTGAAGGATGGGGCAAGACAAATGGAAAAGCCACCCCCTTACTATGTATTAATGCAACACATTTTTGTATGTTATTCTCACTCATCATTATGCGTATTTCCCCTAACGCATGCATTTTTGTAAACCTTGGCTGCTTGGAGAATCACAGTGCAAAATTCAGATAAGTGCAAATTTCGAAGAATGGTTGCATTTCCGTTTTCATATTGTTTTGGACAGTGTGAATATGATAGATTTAGCTTTAAATGGGATCTGAATCAATTTTCTCCCCTACCAGGAAGACTGTATGGAGGGTGGGTTGCCCCCAAAGTCTTACCTTTCCTGCTCCACATAATGCATTATCTTCTGTTTCATGTATAAAAGATGGCTGTAGTATCGTAGAATAATTCATTGAATAATGCACATGCCCAAATAAAAAAGCAGATGTGTCAGACATCATTCTCATCCTTTCAGGCGCGTAGCACTTAAGCCGTAGAAAGGGCAAGATGTAGAAATGTTTGTTAATCCTGTCAACTGCTTGTTGCCCTATTAGGTTTGATGACATTGCAATTTCTGTAACTGACTTTGGAATGGGATATTTTGTTAGTTTGAGAGCTTACAGATTTTGTATTAGCCTAGCCAACAGGTCAATCTAAAATGAAAAAGCTTGCTCACACTTTCATCTGAAGACGGAGCCTGAGTGGTCCTGGATGTATGTGTGAAATAACACAAGTCCATCAAAATTTTTGCTAACAACCTTCTATGATGGAGTATGTTCATGCTGGGAGAAAGTATGGTCCCAGGCTTATTTAGATTCTCATGGCAAAAAAATAAAATAAAAAATCTATAAACAAACATTTGACAACTCCTTTATGCTCTTAGGTGTTCTACAGATTATGAAAGACTCCTATAATTATTGAATTGTTCTTTTGGACAGGCAATATGTCCAAAATACAAAAGTTGTGTTTAAGAATGTTTTGAAAACAAGCTTTACTATGTAGGCCATTCTCTGCTCTGTCATATCTCATAAGCTGGTCGTTGGCCTCAGAGACCACCACTCTACATTGATTGTGTAATAGTTTGAATGTCATAAAATATTATTTCTGCGAGAACCTGCATTGAGAAAAGCCATACTTCCTTGCCCTCCCGTCGCCTGATTTTATCACCTGTATATTTATTGTACAGTACAAGAATGCATGTTATAGATTAGTGAGGACTGCAGTGGGAAGTCTATGGCTGGCGAATGTGGGAAAATATGACTCAGTCAACAAATTCCAGAGCAGTAGGTTGGTTGTTGTAGCAAAAAAAAGAGAGAACCAGGTAGCTCCTTCAAGTCTTGATTATCTAGTCAGTTCTTCAAGCAGCTTCTCCCTCTGACTGGGGAGTGAGAAAACATTTTAGGCATAACTTTAAAAGAGCCTGGAAGGTTGTACAAAAATGCCAAGAATTGGATTAATTGGCATAATACAAGGTGGTTGGGCACAGTTGGGAAAAGTGTCAGCGTAGGGAGAATCCCCACCAAGAAAGACTGTCTGCGCAATTAGCTATCTGAACTCTAACCCTTCCAGAATAATTAATGAATAACAGAGAGGATCAAGACAAAGACACAAAGTGATTTGGTGTGTGCTAGCAAGTAATACATCAAAGAATGCTGGTAATTGGCCCTGTGGCTTTCATTCTTTGCCCTATTTCTTTCAATTCATTGACTCAAAATAATGGGTTCAGGTTCATTATCAACAGGTTTTAGCTGCAAGAGTACAACACTTCAACAAAGCTGGGATTGTAGCAGTACTGGTGGCTCGTGAAAAAAAAAAGTAAAAAAAAAGTTGTGGACTGGCGCACACTCGCTTGAAAGGGAAAGGAGCGGTGCAAGGCATTAGCTTTGCACTTAATGAAACAGTGGGTATTCACAAACTTTTCCGAGTTTTCTAAGGTTTGGCTTTCCCTACAAGTCACAATGCTGGAATACAGTTGGTATGGGCAGGTATGTATAGCTCCAATTAAAGCTGTCTTATTATAGCAGCAGGGATAGAGAGGGAGAGATAGAAAGTGCGCCTTCCAATATAATGAATGAGGCTGAATGCTGGACGCCATGTGTCACAGGTGCAAGTCACTATTTATTTGCCAATAATGGCCGTTTATTGCTGGAAGCACTTATCGGTCCCTAAAAGGGCTGATTTGCTCCATAAATGTGATTACAGGTGGGTTCATTCCCCCTCCGCTGGATTTTGTTTGGTTTTGTTTTTTTCCGCCCAATTAGAAATAGAAAATGCTTAAATATTTGCAGGAAAAGAAAATCTTTTCTGGCTTTGGAAGGTACTGCTATGGCCACCATATACCACCATCGCTAATGATGTGGGATAACTTTGGATGAAGAAAAGGCAAGGAAGAGTGGAGAGCTAGGGCAGACTTCTTAGTATTCATGTTGGATGAGTATATAATGCGTACTGTTAACTTTATAAAGCTCTGTGAATGTCATTCAAAAGGTTATTTTGTTCCAGTTTTTTGGCTAAATATTGATCAATTTTTATCAGTTACTGAATAGCTTGGGGAGCTGGGGAAAACCAACATCTGTGTGACGTTATATTTCGGTTTCCCTAGTTTATGAGGTATGCTGTCATTATCAGGACTGTACCATAAACTCGACTTTTTAAAGAAGAAATATGATTGTTTATAATGCATGCACAGCAAAACATTGTTCGTTCAAGAGCAGGCTTAGGAAATTTTCATATGTGATGCTAAAATGCATTTGCTTGTCTGACGTGTATAAATGCTATTATTACAGAGTAGAAAATGGAAGGGATCTATTCGTAAATATACATCAAAGTAGCCTTTTCATTGGATTTACAGAAGCGGGAAGTATAAAATTTGATGTATCGCATGTGAAGCAGTCGCAGAATATATATTGTGAAATGTTTAAGAATCATTCTTAGTTCAATGATTGGATGACGTAATTCAAAGATCTTGCGAATCAGGTCAATGAAACTTCAGTAGATCGCAATAAACTTTGGATAAGACTTTCTGTGAAATAGCTACCAGCACAGCTTTTGTCTCTAGACAATAGTACCACGTGAATGATGTAAAATGATGTGGAATAATCTACAAAGTACTATATTTTTTTTAAAAAAGCATCTTTACATTACTTTCCTGCTGTGTTATTTTACACACTACAATGTATAATTTTGCATAGAACCGGAAACATTAATAATCTTTAACTAGGAGCTTGCCGTTACTACATTTAATTATATTCACTGAATGAAAAAATACACAATTTCCTTTATCTGATCTGTTTATGCTCTCTAAATGGTTTACACAACATGCAGTCATAACATCCCTTTCCTGATCTAAACACCCGGTCTTATATCACTATAAGTTTCTGCAACTTATGGCTTGTTGTCACATGCAAGCTTATCAATTGATGACTGCAACATGATGATGACTTATGCATATAATGTGATAGAACTTTCCCATCGCTGCATATATTATCTCAAGCACAATAATTTTCTAGTTCACACATTTCAGCTGCCAGTCATCATGAAATCGAATAAAATGTGCATATGTGTGAATCAGCCATTAACACACTTTTCTTTCTCTTTTGCTAGTTTCTGGCAACTCAAATATTTTGGTTGATCTCCCACTTTGTTTGGATAAATCAAATTATAGCGAATGATCATATGCATAAATGTTTTTTCTTCTTTGAAAATTGCTGCTGCTCCTTGTCTGAAATTTATTGTTTGGAATGAAAAGAATCTCAAAACCTGCACCAGAAAAACTGGCATGGAAAGCTCATTTTCAGAGGGAAGCATTGAAACTTTCCCATGTAATGCAGTCCCATTGAACTCAATGAGACTCAGGAGTAATGAGCTGACATTCGTAGGATTGCACTATTAATATGACATTAATAACTTACTTCTGATGCATGAAAGTAACCAAATCTTTGAAGAATGTGCAATGGTCACATTCAAAGACGAGGGTGGCCAGAAGTTAGAACAGCTGGGCTTCTTAAATTTCCAGTTGCAGCATTCAACAGTTGATTTCAACATTGTCACTTATGAGCTGTGAATTAAGCTATAAATATTGCAATACATAACAGCGATTTCTCCCATTTGAGAAGCACTGCACATCAAAAGAGCTGTGCTATGGCATGCCACCTATGGGCAGGTGTCATGCTTTTTTAAAATAAATAAATTACCCCCATCTTTTCTCCTTCTCCAAATATGTGGCTTTTAATGGGAAGGGCTGTTGAACAGTTTGAAATGCCTTTTTGTTTACTCTAAATCCCTTCCATTGCACGATTCTTTCTGAAATTCATCCTCAATTTTTAGTTGAATGATTTTGCATTCATATATTACGGTGTGCATAACAAAAAGACTGAAGACTTATATCTTTGTTAGAAGGGGAAAATAATTGACAGCAGCTGAAGCTGGCATCTTGCAAATAGTTCCTCTCACTTTACGACTAGACTTCTCTGTTACTCACCTGTATCCATGCTGGGGTTTTTTGCTTTCTTCCTTTGTTATATTACATTCCACATTAATTCTTAGCTTGGGAGTTACTTTACAGGCAAACTAGATGCGATGCTAAACACCTCATTAGGAAGCCCATCAATGGGACTTATTTCCATCAATATTATATTGTATGGAGGTAGGAGGCTTAACCCTCCCCCCTACATTACTCAAACAACAATTTCTCCCTCACAAAGAAGGGCTAACAGCAGCAAGGGGAGGATTTTCATTGGGATCATGGTGAGCAGGGAAAGGGTTAAACCTCCCTTCCCTGCATGCTATGATCCTGATTAAAATTGGGGCCCTTGCAATGGCTATATATCTATCTCTATCTCTATCTATCTATCTATCTATCTAATCTATCATCTATCATCTATCAGCTATATCTATATCTATATCTATATCTATATCTATATCTATATCTATATCTATATCTATAGCTATAGCTATAGCTATATCTATCTATCTATCATCTATCTCTAGCTAGCTAGCTATCATATATATCTATATCTATCTATCTATCATCTATCTATCATCTATCTATCATCTATCTATCATCTATCTATCATTTATCTATATCTATCTAAACATTAGATAATGTCCTAACAACACGTTTAGCATCGTGTTGGGCTCTTAGTTTTTTATAACTACTGAGTGTTGCAGGAGTGGCCCTGCATTTCATCCTAATGCTTGAAATCTTATTCAGATATAAATGGTGAAGAGTACTGCTCTCTCCAAAAAAGACTCTGGTTTCTCAGCATTCTGCTTGAAGGCAAATACAAGTTGGGCATATTTTTGCGTGCAGGAGGGGCTCAATGAGCACGTAGACATTACAGGATACTGACAGTTCTCTGCTATGGGATACCTGCCTGCGCTTTCTGTACCACCCATGCTTCTCCTCTACAGGGCTGTGCATACAAGTTTCTCATGTTCCAGACACTGAAATATCCATTCAAGGACTCCTTTCTGCATGCTCAACAGATTGTAAGGAGAGGACTGGAATATCATACCCTCCAACATTTCTCCAATGAAAATAGGGATGCCCTAAATACTACTACTATTACTACTACTACTACTACTAATTTTATTATTTATACCCCACCCTTCTAATTGGGTTGCCCCAGCCACTCTGAACAGTTTCCAACGTATATAAAAATGTAATAAAGCATTAAATTTTAAAAAGCTTTCGTATACAGGTGTGCTTTCAGATGTCTTCAGAGGGGTGTATAGTTACTTATCTCCTTGGCTCAAGCGTGGCATAACTCCGTACCCTCCAACATTTCTCCGATGAAATTAAGGACAAACTAAGGAAAAGCGGGACATTCCGGGATCAAATCAGAAACCGGAACGACTTCTGTAAATCTGGGACTGTCCCTGAAAAATAGGGAAACTTGGAGGGCCTGGAGTATGCCCCATATGTGTTAAGAGGATTTTAGACATGCTATAATGCAGAGGTACGTCCATGTCTTCTAAATGTAATGTAGGAAGTTTATCTTGCAGTGCGGGATGGTATATGTCTTTGATTATGAAAATTATTCAGAATTCCAAGGACATCATTGCATTTTAAGGGCTGCTGCGTACTCAGACAGCACGTCTTAATCTCAGTCTAAGATAAACATTTCTGCATCACCATGTACCTGACTGGCTTGCCCTTTTAAATGCACAAAACCTTGATCCATATTCAGGACAGTGGTTTTTCCCCCCTTTGAGTTTTCCTGCTGTGATGAAAGAGTCATCTCATCCTGTATTAATTTTGTCGGGTATCTTGAATATTATTATGCTATTACTTTTGGAGGCAGCCTGCCAGTACGTATCTGAACATTTTTCACATCTAAAGTAATAACACTGATAAATATCCCAATCTTTTTTTTTTTTTTGAAATAATGAATTGAATAAAGTTATTTCATCATTATCATCACCGTTTAAAAACAAACCAAACAACACACAACTTTTTTTAGGTTGGCATGCCTTCAGAATATGTTGTATTTAATATTTAAGTCCCTAGATTTCAGCATTGCAATCCTATGTAAGTTTACACAGAAGGGATTTTACTTCCTTGAAAGGGAGTTTAGGATGGCAGGCTTCAGTAATTAACAGTGCTAGTTTTAAGATAAAATGAAACAACTTTATTTGATACTTTTTTAAAAAAGTGCTCACCACTTATGTCTACTGACCTCTTGTTAAGATGCCAAGGCCTCTTTTAAAACACACTTTAGTTATACTTCAATTGAGCGCCTTTATGGGCTAATAGCCGTAAATAAATAAATCAATCAATTGAGCGCCGGAAAAGAAGGGGAATGAAGGGACAGATCTCTCTTTATTCCTTCCCCACACACTGAATCTCTCTCTCTCTCTCTCTCTCTCTCTCTGTGTGTGTGTGTGTGTGTAGAATTAACCTCCGAGAAAGCTTTCTTTGAGGTTAATTCCCCCTCTCCTCACTCTGGAAGTGCAGGGTGGAATCAACATTCCTTATCTCCCAGCATAAAATTGTAGAATTATAGAATTTTAGAATTGTAAAATTGTAGAATTGTAGAATTGTAGAGTCCAACCCCCTGCATTGCAGGAATCTTTTGCCCAACATGGGGCTCAAACCCACACCTCTGAGATGTTCTACCAACTGAACCAGCTTAGCTATGATAGTTGCTACCCTGACCCAACTGATCAGCTTGAGGGCAGCATGCATGAGTGACTCTTGCCCAACTTTTTCCAGGATTTGGCCAAGGAGACATGATTGTTCTGAACCCCACCCCCTGTTGGGAAATTCAAGCCCTTCTCAGGAGAAGCTGGCAGCAGTCCCAGGCACCCGGCTTGATTCCCTGTTGACCTCCCTGGCTGCATTCCCCAGCAAGCGCAGGCAAGGTCTCGATCGGCGATTCTTCTCAAACGTGAGAAGAACATACCCCTCTTTCCTGCCCCCCCCCAGGCAGGGGAAAGAGATAGACAGAAACGTATTTACATGCTTTTATTTCTGTCTTTGCAGCGTTACAAAAAACATGACTGCTCTCTCCATACTCCAGCAGTGTTGTAACTAACACTTCCTGTACTTCCTGTACAGCTCATATTACACTCTGAGGTAATTCCGGTGCTTCGCACTGTGAAATGACTGCCCCTCTGTTCCCACAGACAGTCCCAATATTCCCATCATGTTTACTCTTCAAGCTAGGACTTTGCAGCAGCATTGCTTCATTATCGTAACACCCCCCACACCCAATGATTTTTCTGCGAGGTCAGGGAGTCCCTTTCTTACCTCACCCGCTCTCCTGTTCAGTGTCTGCATGCAGAACTTAGCCTGATCGTTTATTCCCCTTCCTTCCTTCCCTCCCCCTCCCCTTTTTATGAAGATTACCCGCTCTGGGATCCCACAGCTAATTCTCCCCTGGTCTCCTCGCTGGCCCAAATAGGACTAATTTAGCCAGCTAGCCCTGGTGATCATCTAATGTTTACTGGATGGATTTCCCCCCTAAATTGAATTCTGAATTTATTGTTATTCATGTTTTATACTGTATTTATGCTGTTTTTTGTTGCACCAATTAAGTGTTTTAAATTTGCTGTTAGCCACCCTGAGCCCGGTTTTCTGAACCGGGAAGGGCGGGGTATAAATAATAAATTATTATTATTATAATTTATTACTTAGATATGGCAGGGATAGGTGGGGGAATTCAGGGTTGTGTTGTATTGTGGGCAAACTTCCAAGGTGGGGCCAGAGGCAATTGGGGAAGGACAACTGAGGTGACTCTTGCCTTCTCTTCCTCTGGTAACTAAGGGGCATGATTGCAGTTCATGGGCATGTTTCAGCCAAGCAAAAGCACTCAGGGAGGCCTTGAGAGAGTCTCAAGAGTTTGGATGGTCAAAGTCAGTCCATGGGTTAGAGGTTCCCCTCTCCACTTTATGGGATGATGTTTATTCCTGGGGGGTGGGGGTGAATGTTATTATTTCCGGATGGATATTTATTTATTTGCTACATTTATGCACTACCATTATTCCAAGGCGTTCAAGGTGGCACGTATGGTTCTCCCTCTTCCCATTTTATCCTCACAAGAAGACTGTGAGCACCATCATCTCCCAGGCTCCCACAATTTTTTTGTTGTGAGTGCCTGTGGGTACCTGGTCTCCCCCACCCCACTGATTCTGCCCAGTGCCTCTGCATGCCACATGCCATGCGCTGCTGCTGCCTGCCATGCACCACAGCCACTGCCTTACCTCTTGCGTTCCAGTGCCGTGGCCTGCACCTCCACCTCAAACCCCTGCAGCAGAGGTGCAGGCCCTGGTCCAGTCACCACCATGGTGCTGGAGCGTGAATGCTGCACCGTCACATGTGATGTCATGATGTCATGATGTGTGATGTCATCACATCACGACACAGTGTGTGTATGTGCACTGGGCACCCACTTGTGGGGCCCAAGTTGGGGCCCTTCCTGTGCAGTAGGTTAAGCTGGGAGATGGTGACTGAGATCTGCTTTATGCATTATTCATTTTAACTTTTAATATTTTTCATCAGACACAAATCATAAGCGTTTTACTAGGATTCTCTGAATCCCCTTCCATGGTTTCCCCAAATATTCTTTTCAAACTGCATCATATCATATTTCCCATATTTTCTTAAACCTCAATTTTTAACATAATTCTCGCTTCATTGCAAGTGTTTTTAAAATCCTGCCAATGTTTTCAATTGTTTACAGTGTTTTTTGAGGTAACTTTAAAAATTTCCCCATTCTTTATTAAACTTATTGTCCTCTTGATATCTGATTTCCCCAATCACTTTCACCAATTTGACATAGTCCATCATCTTTATCAGCCATTCTTCTGCTTTATGCATTATTCAGCGAAAGGGAAACTTCCCAAATATGTTTGGTCTATATATATATATATATATATATAATCTATAGTATATCTGTATCTCATTGAGACTTTCTTGTGATGGTTTCACTTGAGGAAGATGACAATGGGTTCACCTATGCTGTTGTTGGACCTGAAATACAATGACCTCTCCAAAATTCCCTGCCCTAAGCAGATGGGAACTGCTTTGTCCAATATTCTTCAGGGAGAAGAGAAATTCACCAATGGTTTCTTAGGGGTGGGCTTACAGGTAGCAGTGGCAGCAGAATAGCTCTCTCTTTCCCCCTCTCTGTGTTGTCAGCCTGGCCACCATTTTGCACCCCCTACAATTCATTGTTATGGGATGTTGCGGGGGGGGGGGGGAATGGTGGTTGCCACAAAAAATGGTGGAGAATGTTTAGGAAATGCCTCTTTTTTTCTTGGGGAAGGGGGAACATTGTGAGGGGGGAAACTTTCTCATGATTTTGTTGAGAGTATTCACATTGGCAGTCTTTAATGGGCGAGGGAGCCATGTTGCAGTGCTCCGTGTGTGCTTATATGTAAATAAAGTAGATTAGCCAAAATGCTGAGTTGCTGAGGTCTGTTACGCAAGCTGTGAAGACTCTGCGGATCCCTAAGTGTGCCGGTGTCTGTTGGCATCGGTCGCTGTGATGTTCGGGCTGAAGAAAGCTTTTGAAGCTCCCGAACGATCGACCAGGAGGGAGAGAACATGCCAGTCAGGCACGTGTCTCTGCCGGGGTCCTACTCAAGTGTAGACTGAGCTCCTGACACTTCACACACATACTTTTACTACTGGCAGTGGGTTTTTGAGACCAGGGTTGCGGAGCCTGCAGCCTTCCATATGCTGTTGGACATCCATCACTCAGCTCTAGTCAGAATGGCCAGCTGTCAGAATGGTGGGAATTATATCTGCTCTAGCCCTCTGCTCGACTTCTCCCCCAACCCTGCTTTATAGTTTCCATGTAGGAAAAATGGCACCCCATCATATGTGAAGTCAGTGGAAATGCGTGCTTCTGCTGTGAATACATGGGTTGAGAATTTGAAACCAGTGCTCAGCACCAGTCAGAATTAGTGTGGTTACTGATAAACTCAAGAGTAGCTGTACTAAGGTGGGGGTCCTCAGCTCACAATCTTGTAACACAGAGTAAATGCTGGTTCTGGGATTAGGAAGTCTCTAATTGAATCTCTAATTAAGAAAGCAGTAATTAATTTACATGCACATGCTCAAGCCATAATGAAATGTACAGCATTTGCTTTGATACAGGGGCTGATTGGTTAACATGCTATTTTCAGTGCCAGCTGCCCAGAGATCTTGAATTACAATTAAACCATTGTAAATCCATCGCTACTGTGGTGCACCCTAACTAATCAGGGTTAAGCAAGTCATGGAGATTTTTTTATATTTTCTAAAATTAAATTTGTTTTTAATTAAGCATAAAAATAGTGACCCTCCCTTCTCGCTTACTCCAGCTTGTTAAAGTATCCTGAGGACACCACTGACATTTTAACATTTCTGGATCTTGCACCACATACACAACGTTTCCCTCCCTCTCGTCTCTTTTACCTCTGATGTGACAATATTTAAGACATTTTAATTACGGAAACTGTGATAGCGTGTGAAAAGGAAAAGTCAACATTGCACATTTGCCTTTCGGTGTTGAAACAGTGCTTGTCACTAAAGATACCGAGCTGAAATTTGCAATGGCTCTCAGTGTCTAATCATAGAATTGTAGAGTTGGGGGAAAAAAACAAGGACCATCTAGTTCAACCTCTGCTTAAAAACCTTCAAGGAAGGAGAGTCCACAACCTCCAGAAGGAGCCCGTCCCACCATTGAACAGTTCTTGCTGTCAGAAAGTTTTTCCTGATGTTTATTCGGATTCTCTTTTCTACTGCAACTGGATTATTCTGCTCAAGTCTGTTTCTGCTTTTATCAGATATGGGTTGTTGTCCCCTCTCCCCCATATATGTCAGGGACCGTGCTGAGGAGGGCTGCGCTGAGGAGGAATTGTGGGAGCCCCCCCTCCCCTCGATCCTGATCAGGATCCTGAATCTTCCCAGGAGCTGTATAGATTTGGAACAGTGGTTTGCAGAGGGACATAGTTCAGAAGGCAGAAGCTGGGAAATACTGGATGGGGAACAGCTAGGAGAAGAAGCAGTGGGAGAGCGAGAGTTAACAGATTCACTGTCTCTGGAAAGCATTCCTCTCCTCTCCCAAGAAGAGGAGCTGATAAGGTGGTGGAAAAGAAAGCACAGAGATTACGAGCTCAGATTACAGGACGCAGTAGTGACATGGGTGACTAGGGAGGAAGTGGGTGGAGCCCTTAATTGGGAGCACCGCCATTCCTAGGAAATGGATTCTTTGTTCTCTCGCTGTAATCATTAAAGTTTCTAACTGGTAAGAAGACTCATTTTCCTTTGTTCTGTTTATCTACTGCCAAGGGCGGGGGGGGGGGGGGAGAGCTGATTCCCTGAAGCCTGACAATATATCACAGTTCATGCTAGACTTGTCTATCACTGCCATCAGCAGATATTTGCCACCAACAAATCAGTTGCCTTTCTTATGTGTCCCCTTTCAAAGGGGCAGAAACACTACACCAGTTTCCTGGCAGTTGGATCACTATTGATTCTGACAGTACATTTGCACCATGTCTCCCCTCCCCTTCTTCATCTTGGTAAGCAAAAGTGGCCCACCTGCTCAGAACCTAGCGCATAGTGGGTCTGCCTCGCCCATCACATTCTATTATGGAAGCCTTTTCTCAATCCCTAAAATAACGTCCTGTTTCTGTGACCTCTCTTTAGAAAAACAATCAGGTCGCCATGTTCTTTCCCACAAGCCCAAGTGTTTGGGCCAAACAAGGCATTTGGTCCATTCATGTATATAACATGTATATAATTCATTGAGGAAAAATACAAAGATTAGGAAGACCGGGATACAAGAATCCTAACAGAGCATAAGAGAATAAAGTATCTTTATATGCACACCATGTAACTTGGACCTTGTCAGATTTGGAGAAATAATTTAGAGATAGAAATCGGAATAAAATCATTCACCAGATTGCAATCCACTGTCAAGTTGTAATGTTAATTTTGGGAAATCTGAAATGCTACCACTTAACTCAGATAAAAGGATAATAAATAGAACTTCTGGTTTCTCGATTTAGATGGTTAAGATTCACTCTCCCTCTTTTCCTTTGTTCTGTACAAATTACACTACAGCCATCCTCTTAATTATTTTCATTCTATAATCTTTGGGCTGGAACTCTATTTAAAGCAAGTTCTAAATATAGCGTAGTGAAATTTTATGTCCCTGAGCAATTATGGTATAGAGCTCAACATATTTATTTCTAGACCTACACAGCTGATCTTTGTTAAAGCATAAGATTTATTTTCACTTCAAATTAGTAATTTCAGAGTATACATTTCGCAAAGCTTTCTTAACTACATGTAACGGTTAATCCATTTTCTTTAGATGACTGTTACATTTGTACTGCATAAGATGGTATATGGCCGAGATGTTTAAAAGATTAATGGCTAGGCGGAGAGAATCATTTTGGGAAACAATGCAGTTTACTACACCAGCTTCTACATAGATCATGAAAAGCAAGTGTATATATGCACACAGTGTGTGATATTAGAACACCAGTTGAAGTTGTGTGACACAAATGACTGGTTATTTTATTATTTGGGGGGTTGCTATTATTATTTTTTTGTAACGCATTGGCTATCACACTCAGGTATACTGAATCAGATTTCTTGAAGAGGTCACACTGAGCCAGCCACTGTATAAAACTGTATAGGGATGTGGGTGGTGCGGTAGTCTAAACCACTGAGCCTCTTGGGCTTACCGACCAGAAGGTTAGCGGTTTGAATCCCCATGACGGGTTGAGCTCTTGTTACTCTGTCCCAGCTCCTGCCAACCTAGCAGTTCGAAAGTACACCAGTGCAAGTAAACAAATAGGCACTGCTGTGGCAGGAAGGTAAACAGCATTTCCGTGTGCTCTGGTTTCCATCATGGTGTTCTGTTGCACCGGAAGCGGTTTAGTCATGCTGGCCACATGACCCAGAAAGCTGTCTGTGGACAAATGCCAGCTCTGAAAGAGTGATGAGCGCCGCAACCCCATAGTCACTTTTGACTGGACTTAACCGTCCATGGGTCCTTTACCTTTACCTTTTTACCTTAGAACCAGCATGGTGGCTAGAGATATAGCACTCCCAAAGTATTAAAGCTTATGGCCTGAAAAATGGAGGGGGACAGGTTCCACACCATCCCAGATGATAACACTGTAGAATTACCCTGTATAAGGCTATGGCATGTGAAGAACTGGTACCCCACAAACAGGGTAGCAGAAACAATAGTTTCTTGCAGGCATTTACTCTGTATACCTTCTCTAACTGTTATTGCTAGCTCTTCTACAGAGTGATCTCTGCAGTGTCATGAAGCAGTGGCCAAAGATGACATTTAGTAAAGGGTGTGTTCCCTGGAGGAATGTGTCATGGCTAAAAACTGGCCGCTGTTTCTTTAATGCTAAAAGAACTAAGTCAGCATGAGTCAGCGGCCTACAATGACTCATGCAACCTTTCACCAAATTGTACCTGTATATATAGAGTGGTCAGTGTTAGTGTTTGGTGTGGGTTGGTGGGATGGTAGAAAGCTGGTTGCGTTTGGTGTGTGTAAAAGCTGTCGGTCATGGTTGGAGAAGAAGACTTTTTAAGAATAAAAGCAGCAATACTCTGCAAGAATACTTTTTCTCAAAGACTCTTCTGTGCCAACTAAGGTCCGAGGACTAGGCAAAGGAGTAAAAAGGAGGTCAGAAACTTTCCCCTTTTCAAACACTGACAAAATGGCCCATGACAGCACAAGTGGAAGCTGCAGTCTGATCTTATGCAGAGTTGAGCGTGCTGAAGCCTACTGATCGACTTGAGTGCACAACCTCATACAAAAGCCCTCTGTTTCTTGAGTTGCAACTCAACTAAGGCATATTCTGAATAGACCTACTGAAATAACTTTGGTTCATCATTTTCAGTTATTTCAGTGGGTCTACCTGGAGTAAGTCGGATACAATATCATACCCCACAAGTGTCCTGAGGGGACAAAAGGCCCATTCCATTTTTGGGGGCACCCTGCCCCAGAGAAACACTTTTTCAGAGGGAAATTGTCATGCAAAATCACATGAGATCACAGTGGCAAAAATGGCTGCTATTTTGAAGAAAAAGTGGAAAGATGGCGTCTGGGAAGATGGGGTCCCAGTTGTTCCCTAAAAGGTGTTGGAGAGTATACATTATACATGCTTTACATTATAATAGAGATGTTTTTTTGGGGGGGCAGGTATTGTTACATTCATTGGTTGGTGGATTATTAGTCTGAGCTTCTGTGATGTGTTCATTGATAACTTGTCCATCCCTAGTTTCAACAGTCTTGATAAGAAAATAAGTCTTGAAAAGACAATAAACACCCATGGGCTCCAATGTATAGTGGGATCAGACTGGACAGTGCTACTCTAAATGTGGGTGGCATCGTGACAATAGGGGTGAAAACATCAGACGAAGCAAACTATGTTGTGCATCCTTCTGCAAGTTGCATTCAGCAGGTACCACGGGACAGCAGAGAGATGAGGACCAAAAGGTTCACAATGGAGTGAAAATTGGTGAGGCAACCTTATCTCCCATTCAACCTAGGATGAGTTTCACGTTTGAATGTCAGGCTTTCGAAAGATGCTTTGCTTTCTCAGCATCTCATGTAGGGAGTTACAGCCCAAATGTCTTCATTTCCCCTGGGATAAACCACTCTGGGCCCCACTGATCTAGGAATATAGAGTTCCTAACTCACATTCTCTCCGATACCCCTTAGCCAATTCAGAAGCTTCTTGCATTTTCATGTCAGATACTCCCTGAAATAATTTGCAACCAAATTATGAACAACAACAGAAATCCTGCTTTATCTTCATATTTAATAACGGGATACTAGGTAGATAAATTCCTACCCCCTACCCAAGTCGAATTAATAAAACGTATCTGTCTATTTGATTTCCACAATGCTTATTTGTGATGTAGTCTGCAAAAATGCTCAAAGGGTTAAATTAAACATGATGATGCTATGGCCTGTTGGCTATGCAAATAAAGTCTATTCTATTCTAAATTAAACATGAAATAGCAAGCAAGAACATTTGGAGGAGCCAAAAAGAGTCATATTTAAGTTCTTTTTAAAAAGCCTTTCTGTGGGATAATTCCAAACTGCAGAGTTCCTGTTTTATTTAATAATGCTAATTTCATTCTTCGTGATAAAACTTAATTCTTTTAAATTTAATTCTTAGAATTAACAGAAGAAATGCCCTGCCATCTGTCTCAAAGAGGACTCAGAACAATTCCTTTACTGCAAGCCCGAATATTGTTTCAACTCTTCCGTTTACATGAGAGCCTTATCATTGGGCTTTAAGTCTTGGAGAGCATCTTTAATGCTAAAACCATTGATTTCATAATGTGAAAGATTGCATTATTTTTTTTAAAAAAATCATGTCGCTGTAATTGGATTTGAAACATCAATGGACTTGATTCTAAAAGACATGTTTATGCCTTACAAAGGCTTTTCCAAGTGACCACACAAGCAAGTACAGCTCTCTGCTTCATGTTTATCAAATATAAAATAGCACAGACCTAAAGTTATAGAACAAAATCTATTCAAATAACTGTGAAAAAGATGTGCCGGGTAGGAAGGTTAGGAGGTCAACGCCCCTGTTCATTTGCTGCTTGTAACATGAAAACAATGGCGGTATTCAGTAAAATTAAAATGTGATGCTTGAAAAACTTGAATGAACATAGAATGCTGTCACAAGATGTGGCTAGAAGCAGTACACAAAATATTGTGTGCTTATGGCATGTAGAAAACTCCCTTAACCTGGTATACCCTGCAGAAGTTTTGGGATTAAAACTCTCGGCAGTCCCAGCTAGGAGAGCTGTGCTAACTGCAGCTCATGAAAGTTGTAGTCGAAAACATCCGAAAGCCACCAGGGTGACGTATAGATCCTACCCAAACAGCTATTTAGAATATATGAGGAAACATTTCTGAACCTAATCTGTTGTACATGCACCAAGAATCATAGAACTGGGTAGCAGATCAGGACCATAGCTATGCATGGACTTGTTGGACGTCTGCACCTCCAGGATCTTTCTGGTCCTTGCCTTCAATGTTCTTCTTTCTTTTCTTTAAAAAATAATTCAGTATCTCTAGTTATCAAAGGCACCATGTCTCTCAGTACCAGTAGTGAAGAATGACAACAGGAGAGTCCAGCTGCTGTCATGTCCAATTTTCAGGGCTTCTCATTGGGATCAGATTGGCCACTGTGGGATACAGGATGTTGGGTTAGATATTGTTTCCAGCAGGATGCTTTTTCATGTTATGTTCCAATTCTTATTTCTAATGCATGAAACAAAGGGAAATGGGCAGGTAGCATTTTCTCCCAACTGCCCAGGGCAGAGTAAATCTGCTCCTGCTTTCCATTGTTTGAGGTTAATGAGCAGAGGCATTATTGGCTGGCCAGGACACAGCAGTGTCTTGCACCGTTCGCCTCCATTGCATGTACTGACCGATGAAGGGAGAAGGGGACAGGATTTCCGCACTTCTTCATAGCAATCATTTTGCTCCAGTAGGAGCTTGGAGGCGGCGGGGGGGGGATCACAGTTCTCCCCCCACTTTTCTACCCACATACAGAAACTACACCAGCGATTTTGGCTTAAGACCCATTTTTTATGGGCTAGAAACATATTACAGTAGTTGTCTTACTAATGTCCTGCTCTTTGGATGGTCTTGCTTCCTGTTGGTGAGCCATGCCATCGTGTAGAACAGGAATAGCCAATGAGGTGTCCTCCAGCTGCAGACGCAGGTGGCGCTGTGGTCTAAACCACTGAGTCTCTTGGGCTTCCCGATCGGAAGGTTGGTGGTTCAAATCACCACGACGGAGTGAACTCCCATTGCTCTGTCCTGGCTTCTGCCAACCTAGCAGTTTGAAAGCACACCAGTACAAGTAGATAAATAGGTACCACTGTGGTGGGAAGGTAAACGGTGTTTCTGTGCACTCTAGTTTCTGTCACGGTGTTATGTTGCAACAGAAGCAGTTTAGTCATGCTGTCCACATGATTCAGAAAGCTATCTGTGGACAAACGACAGCTCCCTCGGCCTGAAAGCCACCCCATAGCTGCCTTTGACTGGACGTAACCATCCAGGGGTCCTTTACCTTTACCTTTTTACATTACCTCCAGCTGTTGTTGGACTCCATCTCCCATCAGACCCAGCCAGCAGATCAGGGATAATGGGAGTTGGAGTCTAACTACAACTGCAAGGCAATGTATTGACTACTAATGAGAAGAACCATTTTAGGAAGTGCTGTTTTTCTAGGAAAAGAGGTGTTGGAACTCACCTTGGACCCTTGTTCTCTTAGAATGGCAATGGCACCCACCTGAGAGGTGCCGGAATTGAGTTCCAGCTGAAAAGAAGCCCTGCTTTTTGGGATGTTGGCAAAGGATTGATGCTGCTACCCTATACTTGTTTACCTGGGAGCAGGTCCCTCAGGCCTCCACACACTTCAGAACGTTACTGCTATGTGTTCTTCTATCCCACCCCTGAATCATGGAATTAAACCCAGTGCTAATGTTATCTTTTGCTGTTCCTTTGGCCTTAAAATATATGGCTGAAAAGGTTAGGAGTACAGCTGCTGAAGGAAATGGCAATTTGCCTTTCATCACATAATATGACTCGGAATGAATTGCATATAGCTGCATGGAGTAAGTGGGTTTGGGTAAGGCTGGCATTGCAGTGCTGTTGGTCAAAAGCCAGGAAGGCAGGCCTCCTGGAACCTCAAAAGACTTGTTCACACATTGCACCGAACACAGGTTCAAGCTGTCTCTACACAGGTACAAGTGTTTGTGTGAAAGTATGTACGTTCGCAATAGCAATGATGCTTTCTGTTGCTTTTATAGTTTTGTTATTTGGTGGACTTAATATGACTTAGTTATTTATTTTAAAAATTTATTTCTATGTAACCTCCCCCCCGCCCCCGACAGGAAAAAAATGCAGACTTTTTCTTCTATATTTTGTATTCTCTTAATTTAAATAAAGCAAAGTGTAATGAAAAGGGGAGCTTGTTGATTTGTGCAGCTCATGTTCTGTACATGAAGTGTCCCATGTGAAAAACTGTGCTAGTGTAAAGTGCATTTATTTGTACTGGAGAAATGCATTGCAAAATTCAGAAAAGTGCAACTTTTGAAGGATGGCTTTTTTTTATTCATGTGTTGCTTTCAGAGAGTGTGGATTAGATAGGTTCGCCTTTAAATGGGAATTTCTCTACTGTCCCTATTCACAGAGTCAGTTCTATCAAACTGAGTGAGGCTGAATCCCAGGTAAATGAGGTAAGCCTTTATCCTCAACTGATGTTTAGGCTTTCTGAATGGTAGAAGTTACCTCCAACAGTTGAACTACTGTGGTCCTGATGGCAAAGACAGAGATAATATAGATGGGTTAATTCACTGCATTGCCTTATGATGATTTTGTTCTTTCCATCATAATGGCTAAGGTAGTCTGTATACAATTACTTTCTTTTTTTAAAAAAGTAAGTCTAAATTATTGGTGCCAGTGTATACCATGGCTTTATTTTGCTTTCTTTTTTTCAAAAGACTGTTGACTGATCAATACAAATGGTGACATTATTCCATAAGTGGTAGTAAGATGTGAATGCATACGTCTGTTGAAAAGGCTGTCATGGTCCCTGCTGGGTCTCTGCACAAATGTGTTTAAAAATAGGACTTCCTGTCAGTACTTCAAGTGTGTGTAGCAGGAGATAATTAATGAGTCAAACCTTTTCTCTGTTTGTTGCTCTCTTTCTTAACTCACTGTGATCTGGCATATATTTTGTCCTTTGTTGAAAGATGGCCACTTGTGAGATAGCAGCTGATCTGTTTGTGAGGCTCCCTAAGTACTTAAATATACCAAAAAAAGGAGAGAGAAAAGAGTGGGGAAGAACCTTACACAATTTTTGTTGTTTTTATTAGGAAACAATCCTTCTGCGGTAGCTCACAATGTGAATTGCGCTGGTGATCATGAGTGGCGAGGCAACATCAGAAGAAACTGAGGAAGGGCAGTCATGCACTTTTCCAATAGGAAGGCACAACGGACTGATCATAAAGGCGCATGCCTCTTGCATCCCCCTCAAGCTACCCTGCCAGTGCGCCCCCCCCCCATGCACCTGTGCTCTCTTTCCTTGTTTTAAATGACACACATGTGCTCACCATTCTTGGAGCTTGGCAATCCTTTACATTCACTAGTTCCCAAAAATGTGACAAAAAGACAGTCCATCAACCATTTTAGAAATACGATCTGCCCTTCACTGGAAGCCCCTACCACATTGTCGATAGACCAGGTCCTCTTTAAAAAACAACCCCAAAACCAAACTGGGGAGAGTGGAAACCCTGCCCATCCCACAGGGTCTTGCATATCAAGTTAGGTATTGCTTTAGAAAAAACTTTGGTGCTTATCTACGCATGCTTTTAGGGATGCGAGTGGCGCTGTGGATTAAACCACAGAGCCTAGGACTTCCCAATCAGAAGGTCGGTGGTTCGAATCCCCGTGATGGGGTGAGCTCCCATTGCTCGGTCCCTGCTCCTGCCAACCTAGCAGTTCAAAAGCACGTCAAAGTGCAAGTAGATAAATAGGTACCGCTCCGGCGGGAAGGTAAACGGCGTTTCCATGCGCTGCTCTGGTTTGCCAGAAGTAGCTTAGTCATGCTGGCCACATGACTTGGAAGCTGGCTCCCTTGGCTCCCTCGGCCAATAAAGCAAGATGAGCGTCGCAACCCCAGAGTCGGCCATGACTGGACCTAATGGTCAGGGGTCCCTTTACCTTTACCTTTACGCATGCTCTTGCACAATGTCCTGAATACAAATCTATTTTAAAGGTGGCATTTAAACTTCAAACAGAGCTTGTGTTTGGAAGATGAAAGCCGTGAGGGGCTTGTTGTAATACATTCTCTCTGTCTGACTGCTGTAAAATTGTAGAAAACGAAGTATATTGGCTGAAAACTTTATCTTTCAAACTTTTTGCCAGTTTTCTCCCCCCTCAGTTGTAAGTCGACAGCTGGAGCCTTGCTCACAAACAAAGCACGCATGTTAATCCTGTACCCACCTATGTTCATCAAACATATGGCTGAGTTGGTAGTCTTGTCACATGTAAGCTACATATATTGTTGCTTTAATGTATTCCCTCACTACTTTGATAAAAGCCTTAAGATGTTGTGACAGGCCCTTTGATATTTTCTTCTGATGTTACTGTGTTCGTTTCTTCTCCTACTACTTCTTCTTCTTCCTCCTCCTCCAAAATTTCCTATTTTGCATAAACATGAGCAGGCGAGACAGCTCTAGCTATGGGTAAAATCATCATGTTTTATCAGTAAAAAGGCAAAGGGCAAGGGATATGCTCTCCTCTCTCTTTTAGCTAAACTCATAGAAACTCAGCAAAATGTCTCCTGCAACTGTTTACATTTGTCATCCACATCAGATGTCATCCTTTACATATGATGATGATGGAACCACACAGAACAACCGACAGGGCTGTCAAAATTGTTAGGGTACTCCCATAACAAATAGAAATCTGAACTTTTGTGCAAATATAATCCCTAACAACCTAAAAGTCTGAGCGTTAAACAGGTTAATCTCTACATTTTTTAATATCACGGCGGCATGAAGTCTATTGTATACGAGAGACAGGGTAACTACTGGTCTCCTAATGTTGGACGCTGTTATGTGTGCCGGCGTGGTTGCTCAAGAGCGAACAGGCAAGACTCCCACTGGTCTTTTCAAGGATTTATTATCTGTCCAAAACATTCACTGTGCAGAGTGTCTCAATTCCATGTCTGCTCAGTCGCTAGCAGAATCTGGGAGTGGGCGGTCCTTAAACTTTCCCCAGCGTAGCAGTCTTTTGACCCCCATCCTACGCCTCCGCTCTCTATGCTTAAACTGACCGCACAGAGAGGGCATGGGCAAAGGGGTACCTGCCTCCCCGTCACTTTGGTCAGGCTTGGTGTTGTGGCTCTCTTTAGCATCCTCCAAGGCCTGCATCCCTTCCCCACTGGAGGCGTGGCTTCCTTCCTCACCGGTGGAAGAGCTGCTTTGCACAATCTTTGGAGGCTCCCTGTAACACAACTGCTCTTCCACCTCTCGCCTCTGAGCTGATGGCAGTTCCCATCAGGTGGTGACCTTTAAAGCACTAAACGGCCTTGGTCCTGTATACCTGAAGGAGCGTCTCCACCGCCATCGTTCAGCCCAGACACTGAGATCCAGCGCCGAGGGCCTTCTGGTGGTTCCCTCATTGCGAGAAGTGAGGTTACAGGGAACCAGACAGAGGGCCTTCCTGGTAGTGGCGCCCACCCTGTGGAACACCCTCCCTTCAGATGTGAAGGAAATAAGCAGCTATCCTATCTTTAAAAGACATCTGAAGGCAGCCCTGTTTAGGGAAGTTTTTAATATTTAATGCTGCACTGTTTTTAACACTTGATTGGTAGCCGCCCAGAGTGGCTGGGGAAACGCAGCCAGATGGGCAGGATATAAATAATATCCCCACCAACCAGCATTGCTAATGATCAGAGATGATGGGAGTTGCAGTCCAACCACCTCTGGAGGACGACAGGTGCTCAGTCCCTGCTATACACAGTGATGCGAGAGAAGATACGTATGCATGTCTTTAATAAAAGGAGCTCTCAGGCACAAAAATAAAACCAGAAGAATGGGAAGCTGCAAGTGAGGATATGGCACTGCTTTGCTGAGAGAGGTACCTTCAAACACCTGAACCATCTCACAAATGGGAGGGATTTCTGATGGCACACAGAAATGTCAACAGAATGGCGGAGTATAGGATTTGCAGTATCAACCAGGAACTATCAGTGCTTGTGAATATGCTATATTTCTGATACCATTATAATGATCTCTTTTATGATGAATGGACATCTAATTACTTGAATGCTGCCAATTCACATGATTTAGTTGACGTGGCAGTTGCATGTCGAGGTCCCCAGGGCCACCCCAATAACTCACACATCACACAGAATTTTTGTTTAAGATTTTTGGCATAATTTTGGCCACAACTTTATTAAAATACAAATTTGTGAGTGGTTGCTTAGGCATTGGTTGCGACTATCTGCCCCCACCATGGGGGACAGACTGACATTCCGCACGATGCGAAAGTCAGAATAGGGGAATACACTTGGGGGTAGCGTCGGAGCAGGGAACCTGCCCTCAGCCCTCCCCAAATGCAACCAGGAGCTCATTGCTATGGCCCGAGCCCTCTTGACAGAGTGGACAAGCAATAGTTAGCCCCCAATTCCTTTAACGGAATCCCTTGCAGCAGCAGCAGCATTAGAGGGGCAGGCACAGCCAATCCATGCCCCTCAACCAACCAAACCATAAACCAATGCCTAACCACGAACCTTACAAGTTGTGACGATTTGCTACGCAGTAGGCAAAAACCAAATGGCCCCAGCCAATCAGCCAGATGGACAAAATTCCTACCGGGCCCCTGCCCCAAAGCAGACGACCCCATGACAGGCATAGCAAGGTCAAAGCGAACAACCCTATTCTAGGGAGGGAGGGACGGGCAATCCGATGCATGGGCGAAAAGAGGAAGCCCTAGCCTCGTGCAAGAAGTTTTAGCATTTCTGGCTGTCAATCAACAAATGGCAACATTAACTTCTTCCCAACAACAAGGGAAGCCCCAATCGCATCAGTGGCCAACGGTCAATTAGCCCGCCCCCAACTTTGGAGTGTCCTGGCGGCCCCCACCGCAACACATGCTCTCCGTGAAGGAGAACACGCTTTACATGTGTCCACTCGCTCTTTGCTAAATTCTGCTCATGAACTCTGCTTTGATTATTTTCTTACACATTCAGTCTGTCATTTAAGCTACCTGCACTACCAGGGTCCGCTATGACCTGAACACAAGATATTAATTTAATTGACTTACTTTTTACAAGAGATTAATAGATTTTCAACTTACATTACACTGTTGTTTTGTAAGTTGCCTTGGTCCATATTCTAAGATGCCTTTCTTCTGATTTAAAATGCAGAATTTTGAAATTTTTAGGTCCTCCATTCATTCACATCTATTTCCTCCTTCAAAGTTACCTATGTGCTCAAGTGTTTCCGCACACTGGTGAAACCCTTCCCAAAATGAACCTCTTGATGCAACCATGCGCAGCACTGGATGAAGTTTGTGTTTTCCTCGAAGGGTTTTATCGATGCACAAAAGTACATCTGCACACAGGACAAAATTGAAAGATGCAACTGAACAGGAGGAACTGAAAGCAGTGAGAAACTGCATGTGCACAAAGCCTGAAAATAAAAAGTGGATTATTATTGGATTTTTAATCCTTTGGCACAGTTCAATAAACAACAACTGTAATTTAAAATCCTAAAATCTCAGGATAAATTCAAATGGAGGAATTTCTGGGGAATCTCTAGTTTATCTGTCGATATGCATTTTTGTCTTTTGCAGTACATTCAACAGCAAGTCACAGTTTTGCATGCTTAGAAATGAATGAAATATAACAACTGTGAAGGATGGTAACTTCCTATTCCTCCTTGCTTACTTCCTTTTCAAAATGGTGATCAGGAAAGATTTTCTAGGAGATATGATCATGCCAGTTACAAACCTAAAGTGGCTCAGCCATTTTCCATTTACTCTATTCTTTTTGTTTGAGGTTATGAAGGCTTTCTTCAGGCAAAAGGCGAAGTGTTTCGGTGTGAGAGTTCATCTCAATCTATTCGCTCTCTTGTCAAACACAAATGTCAAATCAACAGCACTAAAATGGTTTTTTGTGAAGGGGAAGAAAAATAATGTCTACAGCAATGTGAGCAGAACCTTTGGAAGTGAAAATGAAACTTCAGTCGTTAACATGAAAGTCGTGCTGCAGGAATTGAAAATGTAAGTTAAGTTTAGGTAGCCTGGAGACTGAAATGTTAATTTGTCACATGTGAAATTTCAGTTTCTAACACAGGAGAGGCAGAACTTCAAGTAACAGTGGAAATGTTGAAGTTCATAGTAGTGAAATTTCTTTTATCTTTTGGGACATATCACTTTGTACCATATTTTAAGCTCTTGTGATCAGAACAGAGTACTATGCATTACTCATCTATCTATATTTGTATCTCAGACTTATTCCAAGGACCTCAGGGTGGTATAAGGATGATCTTATTTTATCCCCAGTTAGTATAAAAGAGACCTGATGACTTGAGTACAGTGAACTGGTAAATTTTGTGCCAGAGTGAGAACTTGAACCCACATCTCTTTGAACCTAGGTCAGCTTTGTATCTGGGAACCTTCTTCCCTGTTAAATCTTGCTTTCATCTGGTAGGGAATTATTTTTCCCAGTGAGAGCAGTTAAAATAGCATTTCTTACATCCTTTTAGGCCCCTCGTAAAATTGATGAGCATTGCCATTCAATTGGTGTGCATGTGCACTACGTCTTGTGATCAGTTATGTGGAATGTGGCTTACCAGCCCTCCCCAATGTCTTATTCAAGTTGGCAGGCCTACTGCCCATCGGCAGAGGTAAAATCCTTGGTAGCAGATGCAGTGTGTTTGGTCTGTCTCTTTAACAAACATGCCTAGTCTTTAGAAGAAACTCCCCCCCCCCCCCGCTCTTTGGATGTGGTTCCTTCCAGAGCTGAGAGGGAACTAGGTGGAACCTTAGTCATGCCCATGTAGCATGTCCTAGCCGATGTGCTGAATGTTGTTGTTTATTGGTATTCACCAATAAACACAACTATCAAAGTATCCTGACTCCTGCTGCTCTTGGTACTTCTACCATCCTCATACGTTTTTTGGGAGGGTGACTATGGAAAGAGTATTCTTTGTGGCAGCCTCTAAGTCATGGGTAGGCAAACTAAGGCCTGGGGGCCAGATCTGGCCCAACCACCTTCTAAATCTGCCCCATGGATGGTCCGGGAATCAGCATTTTTTTTACATGAGTAGATGTGTGCTTTTATTTAAAATGCATCTCTGGGGTTATTTGTGGGGCATAGGAATTCATTCATTTCCCCCCCAAAAAATATAGTCCGGCCCCCACAAGGTCTGAGGGACAGTGGACTGTCCCCCCGCTGAGTCTAAGTTGTAAAATTATGTCCCCATAGTATTGCATCTTCAGTGTATAGCTTGTATGCTGAAGATGCAGTTCTTTACGGACATTTGATATTATTATTATTATTATTATTAGGCACTTAGTAGCTGCTTTTTAAAATGAAAAGTAATCTCAAAGCAACTTATGTAATATAATCAAATAATATGCATGCACTCTATGCTCGGTTGCCCTGGAAGAAGACTTGGAAACTTCAAACTTCCACCAGGAGGGTCCTCCCTGGCTGTTCTTAACATCCAAAAGGAGACAGTATTTCAGATGCTTTAGACACTAGTGTGAGCTACACACCAGTTGTGGTTGTAATTTGTTTTAAATTGTTTCCTATGCTGCATTTTATATTGCTGTGACCTGCCCTGAGATTTTCTGGTGAAGGGTAGGTTATAAACAACATCTGTTCCCCACCCTTGGTTTAGATACCAAACTTGGGTCTCCAGATGTTTTTGGACTACAATTCCCATCATCCCTGACTGCTGGCCTTGCTAGCTAGGGATAATGGGAGTTGTAGTCCAAAAACAGCTGGAGACCCAAGTTTGGGTAACACTGGTTTAGATAAACTGAAGGCTCGTCTGCACTTCTGCTTGCACCATGCGTAGAAAGCATGAGTCCAAGTCATTTTCCACTTGTCCAATGCTTTCGAGTGGCTTTGCCTTTGCCCGGCTGCTTTTCCTTAGAAAACCCACTTTTTAGCTCTAAATCAGAACAAACGGTAATCTGGAGAAAACCCGATTGCCATTTGTTCCAATCCAGCGCTAAACTGCAGGTTCTCCCAGGGGAAAGTATGTGCATGAGCCCTAACTGAATTGTGCTGGTAATATGCAATAGATCTATTTTTTCATTCTTATACACAGGAAGTTAATTCAGCATTGTTGTTGTTTGTTCAGTCGTTTAGTCGTCTCCGACTCTTCGTGACCCCATGGACCAGAGCACACCAGGCACTCCTGTCTTCCACTGCCTCCCGCAGTTTGGTCAAACTCACGTTCGTAGCTTCAAGAACACTGTCCAACCATCTCATCCTCTGTCGTCCCCTTCTCCTTGTGCCCTCCATTTTTCCCAACATCAGGGTCTTTTCCAGGGAGTCGTCTCTTCTCATGAGGTGGCCAAAGTATTGGAGCCTCAGCTTCAGGATCTGTCCTTCCAGTGAGCACCCAGGGCTGATTTCCTTAAGAATGGATAAGTTTGATCTTCTTGCAGTCCATGGGACTCTCAAGAGTCCCCTCCAGCACCATAATTCAAAAGCATAATTCAGCATAAAAAAGGCAAAGGGACCCCTGACCATTAGATCCAGTTGTGACCGACTCTGGGGTTGCAGCGCTCATCTCGCTTTATTGGCCGAGGGAGCCGACGTACAGCTTCCGGGTCATGTGGCCAGCATGACTAAGCCGCTTCTGGCAAACCAGAGCAGCGCACGGAAACGCCGTTTACCTTCCCGCTGGAGCGGTACCTATTTATCTACTTGCACTTTGATGTGCTTTCGAACTGCTAAGTTGGCAGGAGCAGGGACCGAGCAACGGGAGCTCACCCCGTCGCGGGGATTCGAACCGCCGACCTTCTGATTGGCAAGTCCTAGGCTCTGTGGTTTAACCCACAGTGCCACCCGCGTCCCTCTATAATTCAGCATAGATCAGATTAAAAGTTTTGGTCCATTCTTCTACAATGTACTGTTACCAAACAAATAATGTAACTGGGCGATTAAAAAATGCCTTTATGTGTGGGCATGTGCTGGGCTGTGGTTGCATATGAATGGATGGGATAAAGGGGGAAAGTGGAAGAAAGGGATTGCGAAGGATTTGCGAATCAAATGCTGCAGTTGTGTGAAAATAAATCAATACACAGTGAACGGACAAATAAATAAAAGCAATAACATGTGCATTCATGCCTTTACATTTGGGGTTAATTCACCATCCTTTCTTCTGTTGGTAATTGGAGAAGTTTCCTCCCCTTGAAAGTGCTGTGTCACTTCTTCTTCTTTATCCAAAATTCCAGCCAGAGTTCAGGAAGTTACCTCCGTCTGCTACTTCTCCTTTTCTTCTCTCTCCAGATTTACACAAACTAATTAGCCATACATTATTCACTGTCAAATATTTAATGCCCTGTTCCTTGCTCACTTGTCATTAGCAAGCTGCTTTCATTCTGGCAACAGGAGTCTGCGAGGTGGTGCTGTTTTACAGGGGCGATTATTTAAATTGCTCAAATCCAATAAAAGCGGGTAGGTAACCCAGCTGCTGAGGTATCGTGGCTTCTGGCTGTCAGTTAAGTGGCATGAACAAAATCAGTTTATGCAAGTCCACTTTAAGAAATACAAAAAACCTTGGCATTCTGTTGCCTCTTTTTTGAGAAATGATGTAGTAAAACCTTTGAGTGCCGCTGCTGCTCTTGGAGTGCTGGCTGGGATTGGTGAGAGTTGTAGTCCAAAACAGTTGGAGGGCACCACATTGGCAAAGGATGTGTATATATCTTTAATGATTACTCATAAACGTGTGTATCTTTCATGAACGCTGGTTTCGTATAAGGTTGGTAAATTCTGTGGAACTTATACTTAGCTTATTTTAGGATCTATGTTTTTTTTTATTTGCGTTGCTGTTTCTGGCATTTTTGTTTATAATAAGGGTTTCCTCTTCCTATGCACAGTGTAGTCCTGTAAAGATCTCCTCAGAGTAAATTCAATTAAGTTCAGTGGGGCTTACTCCCAGGTCACTGTGCATAGGATTGCATCTTCACTTTTCTAGTGTATGGTGAACTATGGACATAGATCAAAATTTATATCCAAATAGTTTCTTCGAAAAATGTAGTTTTCTGTTTTTGCTTGGGCATTTATTCCATGATATAATGCTAGTTTCGTGATATTTTGTTAACCTACAAAGGTAGATGTTCTCAGAATACTAATCCCCCCCCCCATTTTAAGAAGTGCATAAATGCATTTGCCCTATGTTTCAAGCTTTAATCTGAGATAGAGAATTGATCTTGACATTGCATGCAAGTTCTCGTGCATCCCCTCATGCAATGTTCAGGTGAAAAACTCTCTTCATGCTAATTGACCAAAGATTTGAAGAACAGCTGGGGACATTGGGGGTGGGACTTGCATATGAGCTCTTGCCCTATCCACACTTTAATCTTTTGCATGTTCAGGCAAAGGCAACTAACACAAACCTTCCCATTGCTTTAAGATTGCGGCTAGCTTACCAGACAAGGAATCTTTAGCACCTGTGGTATAGAAAGTAAAAAATCCAAATGGAAAGAAATGTTAGAACATTTATGACATGTCAGTGGTACTGTACAGTGGTACCTCAGGTTAAGAACTTAATTCGTTCTGGAGGTCCGTTCTTAACCTGAAACTGTTCTTAACCTGAAGCACCACTTTAGTTAATGGGGCCTCCCACTGCCACCGCGCCGCCGCTGTGTGATTTCTGTTCTCATCCTGAAGCAAAGTTCTTAACCTGAGGTACTATTTCTGGGTTAGCGGAGTCTGTAACCTGAAGCATCTGTAACCTGAAGCGTCTGTAACCTGATGTACCACTGTAGTTACATATATCCATGCTCTGGCTCAGCAAAAGGATGAAGGCATGGAACAAGGCTTCCACATTCAGGCTCTCTCACCACCTATGCAACTGGCAGCTGTGTGGCTAAGTGAGCTGAGGGTGTAGGAAATACTGATGATCAGCATCCATTTCAGTCTCACTTCAGGTCTGGGTTTGGTACCCAAATTGCCTTGGAGATCCTGGTGGGTAATCTACCATGGGACAAGGAGAGGCATAATGTGGCCCTGCAGATTCTCTGGGATGTTTTGGTAGCTTCTGATACTATTAACCAAGGTATCATATGGGATGGAGAACTTTTCTACTCCTTTCTGCATGACCTTTCTAGAAGGTTGACTTGGAGGGCTATTGTTCTGCCCCATGGTAGTTGTGCTATTGTGTGCCATAGGAATATTGTCCTCTCTGCTGTCTATAAAATCTTCCAGGCCAAAATACTTCAGATGGAAGTATGAGATATAAAGTGATTGTAATGTAAACAAGTGGGACCTGAAACAAAATGTTGCAGGACTGATTTCTCATGTTCAGCCAGCTATGTCTTCTTTCAAGGTAATTCATTCTATTAATGGCTCCTGCCCCAATAGTCAACCCATATTCCATGCCCACTAAGCATGGTTGGTTGTCAATGGATTATACAATACACACTCCTGCAAACCTTAAAGAAGAAAATATCTAGATTAGGACTCCTGATTCAAAGGAAGATAAATAATGAATACTTGCTCTAATATCTGCAAAAGGAGGAATATCCCAAGCTGTAGACTTTCCAGTTTGATATCATCCACTCTTCACAGTGGACCCCTTGGAATTGTAGTTTGGGGGCTTTGAACAGAATAGTTGTAGCGGTGTCACCAGGCTACAATTTCAAAGATTATTTGGAGGAAGCTGTGGCAATTAAAACTGCTACAAGTTTGTCGAGTAGTGTAGGCATCTACTAAATATAGGGCTGTAATCCACAAACCTTCATCCCCAAAGAGGCCTAATGGTATTATGGACATTGATCTTTGTGAAGTTAGTGTGCTTGAGGTTTTTATTGTTTTTCACGTTGCTTTGAGTCACTTCAGATAAAAGTTCTGCTTTCAAATTGCTCTTTTGTTGCTGCTTTATAGAATGAAGTGATTTGAAGCAGAAATGAAGCTTTAGAATTTTTTTTTTTAAAAAAATGCCTGAAAATAAACCAACTGATTCTTTTCATTTTTTCAGTTAGCTGGCTTGTAGTTTAGTGGGATTTGTGGGAAGCCGCAATTTCAAATATGTATTTTTAACATCAAGATCCCTTTCTTAGTGTTTTGCTGTGTGTTAATTTTGTGGGGGTTTTCCAGCCGAAGGGAAACAACTGCTGTGTCATTCAACCCATCTCTTTACCATAAATCTGATCTCCTCGTTGCCTCATTATAATGTAGTTAGTATAAGGCACAGAATCTTATTGCTTGCCTTATGAGGCAATTTCCATCTTCCATGTGGCCCCATGCAAGTTATCACTGTAATGATATTTATCTCTATCAGGGAGGCCTACATGGAAATTACAAGCTATCAGATTGTTTATACCGGTGAGTACATATTTAAGAACAGCTTTCTGGTAATTGTTGTTTATTACATTTTCATCCTGCACTTCCTTCAGGGAAGTGGAGGATAACAATTCATGGTTCTCCTCCTCCCATTTTATTTGCACAGCAACCCTATGAGCTAGATTAGCTTGAGAGATTGTGGTTGGTGGTGCTGTGGGTTAAACCACAGAGCCTAGGACTTGCCGATCAGAAGGTCAGTGGTTCGAATCCCCGCTGCGGGGTGAGCTCCCGTTGCTTGGTCTCTGCTCCTGCCAACCTAGCAGTTCGAAAGCACGTCAAAGTGCAAATAGATAAATAGGTACCGCTCCAGCGGGAAGGTAAACGGCGTTTCCGTGTGCTGCTCTGGTTTGCCAGAAGCAGCTTAGTCATGCTAGCCACATGACCCGGAAGCTGTACACAGGCTCCCTCGGCCAATAAAGCAAGATGAGCGCCGCAACCCCAGAGTTGGCCACGACTGGACCTAATGGTCAGGGGTCCCTTTACCTTTTACCAAGTGAGGAGGCTGAATGGGGGTAACTGAACTTGGATCTCCTCAGTCGTGGCCCTTCTCTGGCTCTCAAATCTTCCATTAGTCTCCTATAAATTGTCTTCTATCCAATTAGTCCTCTGATATGCATCCTACAGTTTGCCTTACCCATTATTCCTAAATGTATTGAGTTGGTGTATACATTGCCATCACCATATAGATCAGCATCTACATGACACGTTTCTTGCCTTCTGGCTATACACTTTGGTACAACTCATCAGGTGTGCTAGGAATATGTGTAAGATTTCATGTCTACGATCCACGTCACTGTGATTCACCAATGGGCAGGTAGAAAGTCAGGATGCAATGGAATGGTCTTGACTTTCAAGGGATTCTTGTGCCTTGTAGAGGCAAGCTCATCTGAACAAGATAGGGGATCGTTACTTTAGCAATTCCTTTTAATGCATAAGCTAGCAGTTACAGTTAGCAAGTTCTCAGCTATGTTTGAAATTCACTAAAAGCTTAGAATACCATTTTGTCCAGGGTTACCATATTGAGGGTTTGGAACCAGCTATGGCTAAACAAGAGGCCATATTTTGATCTAATAGCAGATATCTCAAAAAACAACCATTGGAGCTTCCTGTACAGTGGTACCTCTGGTTACGTACTTAATTCATTCCGGAGGTCTGTTCTTAACCTGAAGCACCACTTTAGATAATGGGGCCTCCCGCTGCCGCCACACGATTTCTGTTCTCATCCTGAAGCAAAGTTCTTAACCCAAGCTACTATTTCTGGGTTAGCGAAGTCTGTAACCTGAAGCGTATGTAACCTGAGGTACCGCTGTATATCTTTTCATTTTCTCAGACTTTTAGGATACCACTGTAATGTTGACTGTTTTGTGCTGCCTTTGTGACATTGTGGGCATACAGTTTAATTATGTGCTGTTCACACTGATGCATTAAGTGTGGCATCCAGCTAAGTTTTATTCAGAGTAAATGTGACTAAGTTTGGTCCCTTAATTTCAGTGGGTCTACTCTGAGTAAATCATAGCTGAATGCTCCTTAATTTTGTTTTCTCCTTTCTGGGGTATGATTGAAGGCCAGTGCAATGCAAAAATGAATGGGTTAGGCTTAGAAACAGTAGCTGGCCCAAGGCCATCTAGTTAGCCCAAGCAGAATTTGAACCCAGGTTGCCCTGTCCAAGTCCAACGCTTTATCTATTTCATCATTACCCTGGCTTTTTGTGCTGGCTTATTGGTCTTACAGCAGCACTGTACGGATTTTGACATCTAAAGATAGCTCTCCTTGCTTGAGCTATAATAGACGAAGGTTTAATAATGCCTGACAGCTATGATAGATAAAGAATCTCTCTCTTTCTGCGTGTCTCCTTCTTACACATACACACACATTTACAGATGCAGACTATTTTTAGGATGTTGGTATTAAAATAGACAGCTCAATAATACATTTTGAGTGGCCTATGCAGTAAAAAGGGGTGGTGTGTGTGGGGGAACCATGAAAATAGTTATTGCTTGAATCTGCTTCCCTTTGTTCAAAATTTGTTGAAGAGTATGATGTCAAAAGGTTAAATTGAATGTAAAAGACTATATTTAATGTCACATGAGTGTTTTGTTTTAACTTCAAAGCTTCTTCACATAGTAACTTTTCTTCAGGACAAGATGTGTTCCTCGGTAATTGCTCTTCATTGAGATGAATATAAAGGAAGTTCTATCTTCAGAGTAAAGATTTGAGAAAAGAAAGTATTACAAGTTTTTTATATATAAAAAATCAGCTATAAAATTTATAGGCTGATCACGTGAGTTGATATGGTGCTGTAAGCACCATTTCCTAACATTTGGTATAAGTTCCTCAGAAGAGCAAATCCTCCAAGTGTCTCTATTTTCCAGGGATGTCCCAGATTTAGAGAAGCCATCCCAGTTTCTGATTTGATCCTGGAATGTCCCACTTTTCCTTAGGATGTCCCTATTTTTGTTGGAGAAATGTTGGCGTTATCTGACCCCCAAGCTGTCTGAAGGCAATGCTGTGTAGGGATGTTTTTTTTTTAATGTTTTATTATGTTTTTATATAAGTTGGAAGCTGCCCAGAGTGGCTGGGGCAACCTAGTAAGATGTGTGAAATTAGTAGTAAAATAATCATTATGGAATGGGATGTCCCTGTTTTCATTGGAGAAATATTGGAGGGTATGCAAGAGAGAACTATCTATTCTCTTTAGGTTGAGAAGGTTTTATTACCACCTCCTTTAGGTTTTACTTATTTAACATATTTTCATACAATGAAAGGTGTACAATGCAAATTCCTGCATTGCACTAGATGACCCTCAGGGTCCCTTCCAACTCTACAATTCTGTGATTCTATGATTCTACAGAGTTGGCATTAAAAACACAACAATAAAACCACATACACATAAACAGAATACAGTGGTACCTCGGTTTTCGAACACCTCTGTAGTCGAACATTTCAGAACTTGAACGCCAAAAACCCGGAAGTAAATGCCTTGGTTTTCGAATGCACCTCAGAGGTCAAACAGGAAAAGCAGCTTCTGTTTTGAGTTTTCTGTATTGAGGCTTCCATTTTGAGGCTTCCACTTTCAGTTTTCGGTCTTTGAACGTTTTAGAACTCAAATGGACTTCCCAAACAGATTACGTTCAAAAACTGAGGTACCACTGTAGTAATTTAAACCCATAGATACTAAAAGTCAGAAAAGGCCCAGCAGTGTCAGTGCCTGCCTCCATTCAGAGTGAATTTGGTTCTGAATTGGTCACCTAGCAATTCCCCACATCACCAGCATTATGCAAGAATGGCTACTTGGTCATAAGTTAGCTAAGCCATCTAGTGATGGCCATGAATTTGGATGGCATTAAAAGAGGATGGGGCAAAATATTGGAGGATAAGTCTATCAGTGTCTCCTAACCACATGTATTACTTTTGCGGCTGCAGGCAGTAGGCCTCTGAATACCAGCTGCTGGGAATCTCAAGGGAGGAAAGTGTTGTTGTGTATATGTCTTACAGGCTCCCCAGAGGCATCTGGTTGGCCAGGATGATAGGCTGGGTGGTGCTTTAGCTTGTTCCTGCATGACTTTCATTATGTAAGTGCCTGGAAGATCCTTAAGGTCCACATTCAGAATTTGTGCTTCCCACAAGCGGCAAAGTCTGTACATGCACTTCTCACAGTTCCTTTCATGCCTACTTGGAATGAAAAAGTCCAACTCCGGCCTGGTCCTGCACAAGCCTCAAAGTCACATATTGTGGGAAATCAAATGTTGCTGTTGAATGCAATTACAGTGGTACCTCAGGACCTCGTTCTGGAGGTCCGTTCTTAACCTGAAACTGTTCTTAACCTGAGGTACCACTTTAGCTAATGGGGCCTCCCGCTGCTGCCATGCAATTCCTATTCTCATCCTGAAGCAAAGTTCTTAACCTCAGGTACTATTTCTGGGTTAGTGGAGTCTGTAACCTGAAGCGTCTGTAACCTGAGGTACCACTGTAGTTTATCATTGTACCACACAGATGGACAACATGTGGCTTTCCAGATTTTGTTGGACTCTTCCATTAGCCCCAGCCAGTAC
This sequence comes from Podarcis filfolensis, assembly GCF_964270895.1. NCBI lineage: Eukaryota > Metazoa > Chordata > Lepidosauria > Squamata > Lacertidae > Podarcis > Podarcis filfolensis. The sequence continues at coordinate 22,550,174 of NC_139612.1, forward strand.
GAACAATGGCCAAGGATGATGGGCGGTACACAAGTTTCTCATCCTTGTTGCAAAGCATACATAGCTCTAGTTCTGGTGAGCCAGATGATGTTAAAAACTTCCCATATTTTATATTTAGTTGCTGTGCTGCTTTTAACAAGCAGGAACAGATCAACCAAATGTTTTGAAGAGGTTAGCTGCTTGTCAGATGTGTGCTGCTTTCCCTTAGTTTGAAATGTGATGTCTTCATTGTACAAATTGCCAGCTTTTTTAGCAAAGATTCCTATTCTTATGTTTATTAACACATTTGTAGTTCTTTTTGTTTATGTAAAGGAGGAAAAGTCCTAACAGTGCGAGAGACCTACAGAAAATTTGAAACTGAAAACATGCAGGCAGGAGATGTTGCAAAAGTTTTACAGTAATTTGTCTGTTATGTCAAGACAAATATAGTACCCAAAAGGCAAAGATTAAAGCTGCACACTGACTAGGGAGGGAGCCTCCATTTGAGACAGTGAATGTGCAAACATGCAGAGGATTGGTTGCACATGTTTCTGACATTTAGCTGTGATCTCTGAACTGCATGTGGTGGCTCTGAAAAATAAAGAGATCATAATGGTCTGGATCTGAGTTTCACTGTAGAATGTTACACACCCACACACCCACACACCCCATCACATGTGAGTGTTTTCTTCAGTTTTGATAAATGCATACAGTTTTGGTTTCATTGATCTGAGGTAGTTCAGATGGATAGATAAACTGTTGTGCTTGAGAGCTAAAGGCTTGGATTCAAATTATGGCCCAGTTTCAGTAATGACATGACCATGCAAAGTTAAGTACATAATTGAGTTCAAATGCCAACTTAGCTGTCCTACTAAAAGAAAAGGGAAGTCAAGGCTGCAGTCCTATATACACTTTCCTGGAAGTAAATCCCTCCGAATTCAGTGGGGCTTACTTATGGGTATACATGTATAGGACTGGTTGGGTTGAGACCAGTGTCAATTTTGGTTTGATTGAGAAACAGTGTAATCTTAGATAAGGCTTGCAAACTTGTTTTCTATGCCATAAGTGGACATACTTTTATTTTTGCTGTGGAGGATTCATGGAATAAAGATTAGGGGATAATGGACTTGGGAAGACTCACTAAAGGCATTTCAGACAAGATTAGGTTAACCTTGTTTATAAATTATAATGTTTGGTAATGACTGAAAGTAAGAATAGCAAGATGGACAAGGTACATAAATAATGTACTGTGGTGACAGCAATGGGTGCCTGAGACTGATCCTTTGAATCAAATTTCCTTGAAAATTAATTTGGTTGAAATAACTTTTGGCTAATTTAGAATGGAAGTAGAATTGTACGCTACAATTAATTCCAAAACATTATGATGTGTATAAAAATGTATACTCTTATGCAATTCTTTTAAGATCGCATAAATCTTTTGCCTTTTACAAAATTTGTGGAATATAAGCACACATGTTTTGAACTGTGATAGTTTAAGTGGAAAGAAAACAAAACGAGAGCTGTAACACTGTTTTTTAAGTCTTAAGGGTCATTTGAAGAAAACCTATTAGATGAAATTTGTCATTAGTCATACTATAATATTGCAAGAAAGCCAGAGGGTGAATGTGACAGTACATATTTGTGTACTCAGTATCCCTGTAGTGGGTAAATTGTAGGAATGTGGCAAGGATCTGAGATGGGAGTTGTTTGAAGTAGTGGCTGTCAATCAGCACAATCAAAGGATGGCCTGCTCTGACACAATTAGCTGATTTGGGCATGACCACTTAATTTATAAGGTCTCTCTGGCTGCTTGAAAGCTTTATCAGTCCTTAACAGGAGCATCGAGAATACCACATTGCTTGAGGTTGGTCAGGGATAATCTACTGCATTGTTTTTGGATTATTTGATAGTGCCGAACTTAAAAATGCCTCATCTGACAGATTGCTCTTACTATCAGGTGAGCTATTGAAAATAAGTGCTAGTTTGGGTGCTGTTTCTCATTTTACTAATGAAGAGCAATGATGTAGTTTGTATCTAATGGAAGTCTCTATTGGCAGATTATGCAGTGATCTTTGTACACATTAGGCATGGGTTTCAACTCAAACTTGGTGTAAAAACAATGTTCAAAGGTATGCTGAGGTTACTCTGCGTTCTTGAAATTTCATTCTTTCCTGAGATGATTGTTTCTGTGGCTGGAGAATTAACTGTATAATTAATTTGGGGAGCAGAGAAGATTGAATGGATTTCTTGAAGGCTGGGGTTCTCTGTTTGCTTATGGAAGTAGCATTGTCCAGTTAAACTACCATGCTTCTGTATAACTTAGCGGACATAGATCTTGTATAGCTTGTAGGTCACAGTGTCAGCCAGTTTCCATGACTTGCAATTTAGTTGCTCACAACTGTATTATTAAAGGTCCTCGAGCCTAATCTAAGAGAAATTGTACTTCATCGTTTTCTTTTCTTCCATAGGTCCAGACCCACTTGGACAATCCATCTAGGTATCACGTTCAGCAAACTCAGAGGCATCAAGTGAAGCAGTACCTAACGCTGGATGCGAAGCTGTCTAGCCAAAGCCTGTCATCTCATTCCCATTCAATCCATTCTTCAGCAGCTATGCCCATATTAAGGAGCGGGCATATGCCTCCGACCAACATCAGCACTCCTGGGAGTCCAGTGACCAAGTTATTAAGTCTTGGAGGAGAACAAGAAAATGCGGTATGTCATAGAGCTGTGAAATAGTCTAAGGCCTCTTGAATGTTGGTTTGCCAAATTAGATGGAGCTCACAAGATGGGGGAAAGGTCTCCCATTTGTTCAGCATTGCTACACCTAAATATGCCTGAGTTAAACTACATTTGTTGAGTGAGATCTGGAGGCTTATGCATGAAATTCCATGTCATCACTGTGGATTTGCACCATTGTCAACGGTCCTTTTATAATCACGTAAGCATTGCTTAAAGAGATGTTTGCTCTCTGATGTGATAAGGGGTGATTAATTCAACATCAAGTCTCGGGACTAAAGAAAACCTCCCAAATTTGCACAGGTTGGAGCCAGATTTAGTCATGCTTAGAGCAGACCTGAAGGAATGGGTTTCCCAAACCCAAAACTGACTGTGCAGGCAGTTTGAATAGCCTCCAATAAGGCTACAGACCCACTTTTATGACAAACTAAGACCTAAGTTTGGATTCAAACCTACCATTGTTAATTACAAACTATAGGATTTTATAGCAGCCCCTTGTTCCAGTAAATAAGGACTGCAGAGTTTTTACATGATATATGCATATAAATACCAAATAGAGCTCATATTCTGCATGCATAGCTACATTCTGGGCTGCTACTAGAAACCACCCCTTTCTCAATCTTGGAATCTTTTCAGACTGTGAATTTAAAGTCCTATGTATATGTTGCCTTCCTCATTTATGTGACTTGCATTGCCATTGAAAATTTACCTTCCCCCAGTATGAGTTTGCTTCAGTTGTAGGGCTCTCATTGGGGGGGGGGATTGGTCCCAAAGTATTAATTTTGGAAGGACATAAATATTTCCAAAATGCTTTGAATGTGAGGATACTTTTATTCACAGTTATCCTTTCCCCTGCATGCTCATCTTCAGCACTATTTTGTTCCTTATTTGCTGTTGTTCCCCCACTGAATTAGTCACAAACAGGTGATCCTAGCTTAATCATAGGTCAATTTATAAATGAGATGCTGTTATGATGCTATTCAGCCAAACAGTATTGGCTATCATCATCATTTCATTTGTATGCCTCTTCTGAAAGTGATTCTGATCACAAAGAGAATTCTTTTATCAAAGGATTAGTGTTTGTTCTTTTTTTTAAAAAAAGTGAATATTTGTAGAATAAGTTCCTCTGTTCACCATCCTCTTGCATTCATTGACAACTTCTTTTATTAGATGGAGGACGTTATCGATGACATAATCAACATGGAATCTAGTTTTAAGGATGAAGGGATAGGTTGCTCGGAAACACCGCTTCTCTTGCAAAGCACTGTAAGTAATTGACACTTCCCTTTCAAAAAAAAGTAATGAAGAATACAACTGAGAACTGTAATTCATTGTTGCACAAAGGTGATATTTGTTCTCTGGCTTCCTCTCTTGCATAAAACTATCTGAGAAAATTATCCTTTCCACTGACAAATTTCAGGATGGTGGAATGAGCAATAGAATGCTATCTTGTTACAAAGGTGTATATATATCTGTGTTATAGGCTATCTCTGCTGATAGGAACTCATGTTTCCCTTTTTACAATGCACTGATTATATATCTTGATTTCCTTGACAATTTATAATCAAATGTTTTAACACTCAGTAAGCTCAGATGCTTTTTAAGAACATACCAGAAGTAATAAATGCCTAACAAACCTGATATTCAGCAACTGATTTAACATTTGCCTCAAACATGGAAAAATGTTGTAAGGCCAAAATAAGCTGTGTTTCTCTACTTAAGTAATAGTTTCAAACATTCAAAAAATGTTGAACCTATTGTCACTGAGCATCAAAAAGAATGGAACAGATCCCTTTGTATACCTTTAAGTTAACCATTTTATTTATTGTGTTATTATTAAAATTTATAGGCTGCCTTTCAACCCCAACCCCACCATCTCCACTTTCCCAAGCTGATTCACAAAAACATATGAAATGTGCTCAAGAAACCAGCTGATCAAATTATAAAATTCATGCCATCAATTGCATGCAAATTATTAAAATTCATAAACAATGAAACTGATACCACAATTTCCTCCCCCCCCCCCGGCTGCCCCCACATGCATAGAGATCCTGCAGTTCTGATCTCCCAGGCTCAGGTTTCTAATTGCACCCTAGTTAGTGCTATTTGTATGAGCAGTTTCTCGTCAGTGATTACCACGATCTTCAAAGCTGAGTACATCTTTGCTGGGAAAGGACCAGACTAAATATTAACAGCGCCTTATCTTGGGTAACTGGAAAAGGCTGCACAAGACAACAGCAAGGCAAAAGTCTTTGTTGGCACATTTTACACTAGATGTACTTAAAAGTCCAAGGAAGACTCAAAGGTCACCTTGATATTTGAGGCTCAGCATTGCATTTCCAGGTTCCGCTCACAAGATTTGCACAAAGAGAAATGGCCGCGACAAGCAAGCAACGTACTACTGTGAAAACAGGTAGCCATCAATATTCCTTCCTACTGTGCAGATCAAAATAAATATGAGACGTTTCCCTTCAGCTTAGAAACTCTGCCTAAAGAACAAAGGGGGTTAGGCTTGGCTGGCAAACCCTGCCAAAAGGAGCTTGTGAAATTCGGACAGAGGAGCAGGGAGGACTGACTATGGAATAGAATCAGATGTGCCTCTCCATAGCTCAGGAGACTCTTGCAAGGAGAGGGCTGCATACATACTGGACTGATCACTGCTAAGGAACTATTTTGCACTTCGGACTTCATTTGTGGCAGTCCCAACTCCCCTCTCATGAATTGCTACGAACATGGTTGCAATTAATATAAGATACTGTATTGGAGATGGCATTTAAATTCATGCCAGTTTCCAAAGCAAGCTTCACAATGTTCTGAGCATTTAGCGGACCCAATTGCGCAGAGACAGGACAGAATGGAGCAGCTCATAGAGACACAGTGCGCCACGCACTTTACGATGATGTGCTGGTTGTTTCGTCGTCTGCCAGCACTGCAGAGCAACATTTTCACCTTAGTCCATGACTTTTTGTGTTGTTGGGATGCTTCTATTTTGATTGGTTGGTTGGTTGGTTGGTTGGTTGAATTTACATCAGCAATCTTTATTATGGTCCAGAGACCCAACAAATTGATTGAATTTATATACTGCCCTATACCTGGGGGTCTCAGGGCGGTTCACAGAATAAAATCAAGATATAAAACCACAAAATAATCAAAATAAAAACAACAACCCAATAGCCCCCCCCCCCAAAAAACACCCACATTTTAAAAGGGCATAGGATGTCAATTTAATCAACCAAAGGTCTGGTTAAAAAGGAACGTTTTTGCTTGGTGCCTAAAGGTGTATAATGAAGGCGCCAGGCAAACTTGCCTGGGGAGAGCATTCCGCAGACGGGGAGCCATTGCAGAGAAGACCCATTCTCACGTTGCCACCCTCCGAACCTCTCGAGGAGGAGACACATGAAGGAGGGCCTCAGAAGGTGATCTCAGGGTCTGGGTAGGTTCATCTGGGAAGAGGCAATCCTTGAGGTATTGCTAGTTTTAATGTATGTACGTGTTTGCTTAAAGTATTGTAAGCTGCTTTGAGTTGCGGTGGCAAAAAAGCAACTAATAAATTTAAATGGTGATAATAATGTGGGGCGTATGGCATGGAGCTGTGCCTCCTGGCACCACCCTCAATATCATGTGCCACTATATTGTCCAGGGAAAGTCTGCAAAGGGGGCTCCTAAATATCAGGAAGTATACTTCATTGTAGGCACTCCATGTGATCAGGAACCCTGCTTGCAGTGCCAGCATTCAAACAACCGCTGATACCCTGGGGCCATTTTGCAGGGTCTGGACAAACCACTACTCCACCCTCTGTGAGTTATCCCTACACATGGAGGGAATGTATGTATATGGCCAATGTCTATACCACAAACCAGCTTTGAAAATGTTAATATGGGTCCAGGTACTAACCAGCCACCTCTGTGAACATAACATTCTGCAACTATTTTTGTGTTCCAAAACTAGACCTACTCTCAGATTTCATAAAACCCAGATCTATGTCTGCCAAGCGACAAGATGTCCTGCTCTGTGGTATTTACCGGTGTGAGGGGCTTCATGTGGTCTACTGTCGGTGAAGAGACTTTTGTTAATTATGTGTGTGAGTGGTGCATATTGTTCCCAGCCCTTGCAAACGCCACTGAAGACTGTGTGTTACACATTTGTCCTTGGATCGGCCCATTTCCTTATCTCCTCTATAAATGCCATCTGAAGAGGCTGGTGAATATATGCCGTTGAAGTGTATTCCATGGTAATTTAGTAGGAACGAAAGGAAGGCTGTTCCCTTCCTTCCTGTTGAGCGTTCAGCCTTTGAAATGTAGGTGAAAGCTGTAAAGGGAAGCATTCCTTGCTCGAGTGCTCGGATTTTATTCTAGAGCTGCCAGTCACTTATAAATAGAAATGTGATGGGCCTAACCAATTCACACTGTACTTTAAAAGAAAGGCGAAAAAAAAGAGAGGAAAGGGGATTTGTTAATCTTTTAAAAGAGAAGAAGACGTTTCTCATAACATGTGCCACACGTTCAGTGTGCACTGCGATCTGAAATGGCATGTTATGCCATACGTCGGGTGGGCATTTCTTTTGCTGCCCCCAAAGAGATGGGTACCAATTTGAGTGCTGAACCATCTCCTTTAAAAAGTTGTTTCCATTATTGAAATTGGGAAGAAGACTCTTCCCAAATGGGGGGACCATTGTAGTGGAATACCTCTACTTATTTTCTCTTGGGGGAGGAAATCCATTCCATAGGGAAAGGGGCAATGTTAGGTTTCCTTCTATTGTTTGATGGGAAGGGGCTCTTGATCTCCTACTTTGGAAACAGCAAAAAATCTGACACAAAGTGCAACTGCTTGAAGAGAGACTTTGAAAAAATGGCTGGTGGGAAGTTGCTGCCATCCTATAAGGAAAAGGTCAGTCCTGCTTTCAAGAAAGGTGTCTTCTGCTGGAAATGAGATTGGTATACACTTGCCATTGATAGCTTAGCACTGAGATGCCATGTCATCATTATATACTCCAGTCTGGTTCCAATGGGGAGAAATGAACCACATGGTGGTCACTAAGCAGCTCCTGACTTAGTCTATTATGGGCTTTTCCAGATCATGAGAACATGGCAGTGGTGTTAGCCCATCTAGTTTGTTCAGTGTCCTCCTGAATCCTCTTCAGGATTCCCCCATCATGTGCAAGGGGGACAGTGGGAAGGATGGGCCCCAGCTACACGCCCTTCAACAAGTCACTGGTCTGGTTTGCACAACATGGTAAACCAAACTATGGCTTAGTCAGGCTCACGCGAATGTGCAAACCCTGGGGATAAAGCTTGCAGTCACTTTGCTCCTGATCCTTTTTGATTTTGCACATGCTGAGCTAAACCAAGGTTTGGCTTAATGTTTCACTGACTAGCTTAACCACAAACCTAGATTCAGACGATACATTAAGCCAAATATGGCTTCGCTCAGGACGGTAACTAAAAAGGGCCAGGGTGGAGCAAAGTGACTGCAGACTCTTCTCTAGGATCCCAGACATTTCTGCAGTCTTGGGGTTTGGCTTACTGTGTCATGCTAACCAAGTGATGGTTATCAATCCTGCAGCCATTTATGTTTTGAGGTCTAAACTTCAACAGCAGATAGCCTTTTCTACAAAGTTAGGCGCTCCATAAGGTTTAGAAGTCTGATCTTCCAGGGTCCTAAAATGAATGGAGAGCCTACAAGAGTAGAAAAGGTTCCCTACTTCAGAAATTCAGCCCTCAATGTGTGGAGGGCTCTGGAGTGGTGACACTGATGTGGATGATACCTCACAGGATGATAATTGAGTGGATGAAACTATAGGGAAGGGGGTAAATTCAATTCAGTATGGACCTAAAGGCAGACCTACTTATTTTATTCTGATGCAGGCAAACTGAAATTTCCACTTCTCCGGATTTTGCAATACAGTGCAAAATTAAGCCAAGCAGTTTGTACAAAGATGCACTTACTTGGGTTAATGAATGCCTAGAAATACGTATATCAGGGAAAATAAGATATGAACATGCTTTACATTATGGAAAATTGTTTTGCAGAGATATGGATAAAATTGCGTACAAAAATGAAAATTGCACTAAAATGGTGCTGAATTTTCATAATGACTTAAAAACTCCCTCAAATTTTAGAAAAATGGGAAACTGAGAGAAACTGCCCATCCCTAGAGGAAGAACACTTGAATAGGGCTCTGGTCGCCAGATACTATCTGTCTCACTCATCTGTTTACTGCATCATCAAGTTCAGCAGTTTACAAAGGCAAGTGCAGGTAAAATACGTCACAGATGGGCAGTTAAGCCACAGAGAATTAAGAGTTCAGAATTAGGTATCCTCGAGGTCCTTTGTGATGCTTGAAGCTAACCATTACATATGGTCTTTCAGCCCTTCTGTTTGTGAGCAGTTTTGAAATGCTAGACCAAATGGCAAGGTAGAAACAGCTCTGCTTCCCCTTTGAGTTTGAAGAGGAAATATCTTTTGATAGCTTTGATATCATTGTGTGAGTAGCGGCAGCAGTAGCAAAAGATGAGTGTGCATTAACAGGACAAAAAGCAATGCATATTTTCTAGTTCATCTGCCAACTTCAAAGATTAAACCAATCCGTGTTGGCTACTTATACTGAATAAACCCAAAAAGCAAATGATAAGAAAATGAAACAAACATTGAACAAATTGTATTTTAGTTAATTTAGGAAATGAATGAGAACATGCTTCTAATTTCAGCTATCCACTTGACAGATGAAAATAGTGCAGCTCCTAAACTTTATTAACTCAGTGGTGGCGATGTTTAAAATGAATCAATATGGTTGATGTTTAAATTGAAGATTTTTAATACATTCTTCTTTTGGGCAATTGTTACCTAACCAAGTCAGTCAAGGAGCATACTTTCTGTTCACTTAAATAATTGATTGAGCATTGGGCTCTGAGAATTCATGTATTAAGAGGATCTGTGTTCGATTTTGACCATGGTGAACCATATTAACTGGAAGGCGAGAAGAGTGCTCTTAACATTGCATTGTTTGTTTGTTTAACCGAAAACAATTTCCTAACCAAAGGCAGATTTTTTGGGGGGTGTATTTAGGGCCCATTTAGAATAATAGGATCATAGAGTTGGGAGGGACCACAAGGGTCATCTATTCCAACCCCCTGCAATGCAGGAATCTTTCACCCAACTTGGGGATCAAGCCCACAACCTTGGGATAAAGAGTCTCGTGCTCGCCTGAGTGAGCTATCCAGGCTCACATCCTTTCAGAGAGGATATAGGGATGAGGCCAAATGTATATTTCAGAAGAGGGAATTCCTTAGGCATCGAGTCACCACCAAATAGGCCCTGTCTCATGTTCCAACCAACCTAATCATGCTCACTGCTGCGTCTGTGAGCTGTGCCTCTGTGGCTAATCTCAAAGCCTGGGCAGGCTGCTTTGGCTGGAGCCACCAAGTAGCATTTCCAGGTTTTAAAAAGTCAAAACCAGCACTTAACTAGGAAGTGCATAGGCAACCATTGTAACTGATACAATATTGGAGTAACACAGTCTGGGTGTCTTGCCCCCACAAGCATCCAGGCAGCAACTGAAGCTTCAGAATCACCTTTAAAGGCAGCCCAACACTGCAGTCTGGGTATAACCAGGGCATATCTGAGGCAAGATCTACCATCCCTAGATGTGTTAACTACTATACTAGTGGAGATGCAGAAACTCATTGTCCCCCATTAGATGAGTTAGAATAAATACATAAGTAAACCAAATAGATAGATGCAGAAACTTGCACAACACCTCGAGCTTTGGATAAAAAGAAGATCATTGTTAACAATGTTCTTATCATAATCTCTAGCTACTTTGGCTTAATCGACATAATTAAAGTTTAGAGAAGCTCCATATTTCATTCAAATGAAATGTTAAGACACTATTATGTGATGATTAAGGTTTTGTAGTAATCTTTTCACAGAGCCTACCCTGGGTAAATGCATTTTGTTTCCCTTATTGGAGCTTCAGTTATACTTCAGTGCAGTTGTACCATCTAACAGGGACTAGTTAACCATTTGCTGCGTTAATCATTTAGTGCAGTTCTCATCACTGAGTGAAATGATTTACAATTTGGTTGCATGAAGACAGAGACAGATGCATATTGGCCTATAGTGACTGAGACAGTGAAGAGCGCAAAATGCATTGAATTGAAAGGTATTGTTTCTCTAAATGTATTTGTTGGCATGTGCATGCTGTATAAATATATTCTGGCCTTCAGCGGTTCAGAGTACTTGACTATCATGTTGTGGAGCATATTTTTGTTATCTGTCATGCTGGTTTTGGTTGGACGGAGGTTTGCTTGACTCAGTTTGTGCCCTGATCTGCCTTTGGCGAATTAGAAGATGGTGACATTCTTGAGTTTATATTAGCTTTGATCCTTAAAGTAAGAGAGGTGGAATTTTGATTGCATAATAAGAATCCTTGATCTGTTTGTCTTTTTCCTTATTTTAATTTGCCTTTTGAATGGCACGGGGAACTCATACTCTAGCAGTAGTTCAGGAATAATACCGCATCAAGAAAAGTAGCTGCACTTTTATGTCTAAGATCTGGAGCTCAGATATGGTTGTTGTTGTTAATAATAGCAGATATTTTTACCAATCCTGCATCATGCGGTTGCAGCCGTTTAAAAATACAACATTAAAATTGGTTTTAAAAATCACAGTCAATGAAGATGGGCAAGTCTTCTGAAATATACATCTCAGGTGTCAAAGGCCAGGGTCAAGTGGTGCATCTTCATCATACAACAAAAACGACAGGAGATATCAAACACACCTCTGTAGGGAGGAAATTTCCCAGCTTAGGGGCTACTGCAGAGAATGCACTCCCTGTGCCAAGGCCCCACCTGAGGGTGGTGAAACTACCAACAGGTAGTTTCCTGTAAAAGATTCCTGTCTGGTACTACTACCAGTCAATGTTGACAATACTACGAGATGGACCAGTGGTCTGATGCATCCCATGTTCTGTGTTCTAAGTTCATATATCTTTTTCAGTTGCTGCCCCTTTGCTTGCATATCATCTTTTTCACAGATGTCGGTCCTTTCCGATGCAAACCAGGAAGCTGGTTTCCCTTATTTATTTATTTTTTTTGCATTTTAAAAACAGACAATATGTATGTGTTGCTTTTTTTTTGTTTTAAAGGCCTAAAATAAATAGGATGTGGGCTTGCCACAGTGACTGCCTGATTAGAACTGACACAAAGAATTTTCTACAGCTGGGCTTGGTTTGAGATGGTGATCACCAGAGCTCAGCCCCAGAACCCTTTCATATGCCGGAGGATGAGATCAGCTTTGGAATATGAGAAGTAAGAATGCAGAAGATGGTGCATCTACAAGTTATGTGCTGATGCAAATTGACTCCCCACCAAGTAGTTGTATAAGAAGTAGGATCTGTCAGTTTTGGACCTCTCAGTTTCTCATGTTTCCAATCTTAACATCAGTTCTCCACATTCTGCAGCAATTTGCAGTTCAAAAATCCTCATGACCTCTCACCAGCATTTTAGTGTGAATTTCTCCCAACAAGCATATTCTTATATGCTGTTTGCATTTTTGTAAACAAAGCTACCTAATACATTGCCTTTTTGTGCCATTTTCATTGCCATTTTTATTTTTATGCTCAACCCCCCCGTTTTTTGGAAAACAGTTGGAGAACTGCATTGCAAAATTCAGATAAATGCAAATTTGAAAGGATAGCTGTGTTTCAGTTTGCACATTGTTTCAGAAGTGCAAATTTGATAGATTCTGCTTTAAATTGCTCCTCCATCCCTAATAAGAAGGCATGTGTTTTGAAAATTGAGATTCCTAGGTCTGGAAGACCTGGCCAGTCCCTTTGGCAGATGTGAAAATAGTGACGGTTTGGAAGCTCCCTTCGAGTCCCACAAGGAAAAAAAAGAGATGCACTTTTACTATGCTAGGAGATTCCATGGTTAGAGGAAGCGATTAACTAAACTGAAACTTGACACACAGCGGCTTGACTAAGAGCTCATTATGTCTACTCATTCCTCTGCACTTACATAGCCAAAGAGTAAATGTAATTGAATCTGCCAGCTCCACTCTGCATGATGGCGTCTCAAAAAGGAGCCCGCCTGCATATAGGTGTGCACATAGAGTCCTCTTTCAGATGTTCTGTGACCACATGGACATTAGAGCTGATGCATACAGCCCTGCTCCTCATTTTACATTCTCACTATGCATGTGGAAAGGGGATTAAATATTTGAGCTGCTTAAATGTTTTGGGTATATTCTTTATTCATTCACAAAAAAACCACAAAATTTTATTAATATCTGTAATTTCCTATTCCCACCCCCCAACAAAACCTAGTAGGATTCGCTTGTATAAAGACTTGTAGGTGATGCTTATTCATCTCAGAGGACATTGAGGAAGCAATCTAAATAACTACGAATCATCTATTTTGTTAAGATCTTCAATTAAGGATCCTGTAGATACTTCAGTTTCAAGCAAATAGCAAGCCAGTGTAGTCTACAATGTGCATGTCAATTTAATTGTCACCATTCAGTTAAAGGATGATCGGAAAGACGACAGAACTAGAATATATATATATGAAAATTATGATGAGAAGAATACATTTTGTCTTACTACTCAGGAATAAAATAAAGGTGCTTAAGCTGGAAATGTGCTTAGCTTTCAAATCCTACATATTAAACACAGCTTGCTCTTGAATAAGAATTCTGAACATTCTTTAAAACCTATCTCTATGAAGACATAAAAAGATATGAGAATTTTCTGGAAGTGACAGGATAAAGACACACAAGGCTTCCAATTGGCACTTGCTGGTTACAGTTTAAGCAGTGGTAGTTGCTTCAGTTCGGCGATAGCTGAAGACTTTTATTCTACATCCCATTAGTAAGAATAGTTGGGAAGAACTGCCAGTTGCCCATATCTTTGTGTTTATATGGAGCAAGCAACTGACAGAAAAAGAGGGTAGAGTTACAGTACTGTGGTACTGTTACATACAGGTGGCGTGCAACAGTTGTGTGACTCCTGTGTATCTCGTGCAATGTTATTATAATAATTAACATTTATACACCTCTTAATGCTAAAATAGGCTTCTCAGCAGATTACTGTTAGAATTTCTGCACCGTGATTGCAGTCATGGGATTGTTGTCTGTCACATGACGATGTATGTTTTGACTCCACAGAGTGGGGAGTGACAGAGACAGGATGTTTGTGTTACTGTGTTCCGTGAAGTGGGACTATTGTCCTTTGTTCTTTCTCTCTGCTATCTGATGCTAGAGAGAGAGGGAGCCATGCTGCAGTGCTCCGTGTGTGTTTATATGTAAATAAAGTTGATTAGCCAAAATGCTGAGTTGCTGAGGTCTGTTATGTAAGCTACGAAGACTCTGTTGATCCCTAAGTGTGCTGGTGTCTGTTGGCATCGGTCGGTGTGATGTTCGGGCTGAAGAAAGCTTTAGAAGCTCCCGAACGATAGACCAGGAGGGAGAGAACATGCTAGTCGGGCATGTGTCTCTGCCAGGGTCCTACTCGAGTGTAGGACAAGCTCCTGACATAAAAACCAATTACAGGAGAATTAAAATATACATGTACATAATTGAAATGTGCATTAAAACAACACAACAATTAAAGCAGGATAGTCAGGTTGAAAAGATGTGGGAGCAAGTGCCTCTTCAAGGGAACCAGTGGTATGCCAGTACAGATGAGACCGCTCATATTTCAGCAAAGAGTACTTTCTATAACACTAGTGCCACCAGTGAAAATGAAGGCTTCCACATCATAAGTCAATAATCATTAGGCCACAGCAAGTCTAACCGGGTTTCATTTGTTCTTGATGCTCTTATCGGGTCATGGAGAAGCCCACCAGTATAGAAATAAAATAAACTTTCGAATATAAAGTGGAAATACTAAAAAAGATCTTGAAATGAAAGAGAAATCGTCTGTTTGACTGGAGCCAGGATGAAGCATTAGAATAATGACACTGCTCAAATACGTTTGGGTTCTTAAAGACCACTTCAATAGATTTCCACTATTTCCTTTCCTGAAGGAAGTTGTTCTTGCTATGTTCTTCTCACACCCCTGCTTTTTTCCTTTCCATTTGGGCCACGTCTGTGAGATCTGCCTCCTTGTTTCTGTGCTCATTATCGCAAAATAGAGAAAAGTTATGGCCAAAGCACGTCTTTGAAATTAGGTGCCGTGCTCCAGTTTTGATAGGAGAAGATATTGCACAATGAAAGTTCTTCACATCTTCAGTTACTGTTGGATATGTAGCCAAGGAAATGTCTGGTTCTAGATGTTTGGTTATCTAGGGTTATTGGCTTGTTTTTGTTCTTGGTCTTGCTTCTGTTACATATTTTGTGCTCACATTTTGTATTTTTATGAGGCTCCTCACGGGGTCTCTGCCATTGGGAGCATATTCACCCAGTGCTGTTCCAGCTGCACTGGCTCCCGGTGGAGTACAGGGTCAGATTTAAGGTGCTGGTTTTGACCTTTAAAGCCCTTCACGGCCTAGGATCCTCGTACCTACGGGACCGCCCTCCTGGTATGCCCCATGGAGGACCTTAAGGTCCATAAATAGCAACACCCTAGAGGTCCCGGGCCCTAAGGAAGTCAGATTAGCCTCAACCAGAGCCAGGGCCTTTTCAACTCTGGCTCCAGCCTGGTGGAACGCTCTGTCTCATGAGACCAGGGCACTGCAGGATCTGATTTCTTTCCGCAGGGCCTGTTGTTCCACCTGGCCTTCGGCTTGGAATCAATTTGATTCCCTTCCCCTCTTCTTTTTTCCTTTCTCCTCCTATGATGGAACTCCTGTTTGGGGACTTCCCTGGCTCTTTTCTGGCCCATGTAGGACCAGTCTGGAAAGTTAGCCTTGGTGAAGACTAGACGTTTTCATCCCCAAAAAAGTTTTTGATTTGAGTTTCCATTGAAATGAGGCTGTATTTTAATGTTTTAATGTTGTGTTTTAATCTTGTTTGTAAGTTGTATTTCAATCAATTTGTTTTTATATCAGGTGTTAGCCGCCCTGAACCCGGTCTTGGCTGGGGAGGGCGGGGTATAAATAAAATTTATTATTATAAAGCAAATTCACTTTTTTTTGCATATTTCTCGTTACACATAAGAAATTAATGAACAACAGTGCTAACATCTAGGCATATATGGCAGGTGCAGAATGATTTTTCTCATCTAGCACAGTACCATTTTAAGGCAGTTGTCCACAACATGGCCCCCAAACCCATTTTAAGGAGTTTTGTACCACAGTGCCTCTTCCTTTCCGCAAAGTATCAACAAACTGAGAAATGAATTTTGAGTTCAGGGAGATAGTTACAAATCCGCTCAGGTCTCAGGTAAGACCAGCAAGGTTATTCTTCCTTTCAACTTAACTCATATTCGAAGTGTAGTTGCAGTAATCCTGTTATTGGAAAATATGCTATGGCATTAATTCAAAATCGGACATCAGGGGCCATAACCAGGCATCATTCTGCATATGAAACGCACACCAGCCTCACTCAAGTTTCTCAATATGGAACAATGGCAGTCTTTGACCCTTAACATTTAATTTTGTTTTATACAAGATAAGGGCAAAGTCTGCCTTTAGATGCATATTTTCTACCTCCCGCTGCGATTAAGACATGAATACGCATCTGAAAAGGAATTTTGTTCTTAAGTGTCTGCATATGCCTTTCACCTTACAAATCATGAATTTATTCTGATTCACTCACCCCTAACTTTTCTGACTCTCTCTCTCTCTCTCTCTCTCCCTATCCCTCTATTTCCCCCACAGCTTTCAAGTAGCATTTTGGATATATACAACAGTGACCAAGGAATGCCAGCTGCTAATATGGGCCTCACGAATGCATCCTGCCCATCTAATTTGCCTGTTAAAAGGGAAATCACAGGTAATATAACGCTGAGATGTTGGCACAGGCTTATCATTTTGAAAATAACAGTACCAGCCTTTCTCCCACCCCACAGAAGTCCATTCTGCATGATCCTAGCCAGTGCTTTTATTCAAGAGAAATAGGTGTCAGAACTCACCAGGAAGCTGTTATAGTAAGTCATCAGGTGACTCGGGGCAGCCCTGAACAGATGCCAGCTTGACAGCAGCTGCGTTCACACCCCCACACCCCCGCAGAAGTGCTAAAACCTATGGCAAGCTGTCTCCCTAGCTAGTTTGGGGGTTGCCCCTGGTTCTGGTGCAGGTCAAATAAATGTGCCCCCACTCCCCGTTATCTTAGATTCAGGTGTTTGGCTAGGGCAGCTCAGAAAGGATCTCGTGCAAACTGAAATTGAAATACTTTATTGTCACTTGTACAACTTGTATACAGTGAGATTACACGAGCAACCCTCACTCAGCTCTCTTAGTCTTAATTCCCCTCGTTTACTGACACACACACACCAAACCCAAAAGTCAGTTGCCCTGTTGTTATCTTTTCATTCAGCAGCCTAACAGCCCACGGATAGAAGCTGTTCTTTACCCTGTTGTGCGACTAATCATGCTTCTATATCTTGTGCCCGAGGGCAGGAGATCAAGAAAGTGCCGGCCAGGGTGTGAATCATCCCTGATAATTTTTCTCACTCTCCTGAGGCAACGTTCTTCCGCGATGTCATCCAGCGGATTCATGGGACAGCCCATTATATCTTGTGCTGTATTCACCACCCACTGTAGACACTTCCTATCAGTTGATGTCAAACCAGCGTACCACACCATGATGCAGTATGAAAGGACATTTTCTATTGTGGACCGGTAGAAGGAAATCATCAAATGCACACATGTAGAGGCCTGGCTGGAAAGCTTAAAGCCCACCGCTGCTACACGGAAGGCAGATTGAAGAAAAGGAAATATGAATTGGCATTGTCCTGTAGCTTGACCAATCACAGCTAGGAGCTAGCTGGAGTCATGTCTATAAATACAAAAGTGTAGACACTGGCCAGCTTCTGTTTTGACTTGAAACGTTTGTTTTGGGCTTCTCAGAAGTGAGTAAAAGCAAGAAGCGGGTAGGGGGAGTGCTGGTCCACAATGGTGCCCACCTGAGAGGTGCCAGAACTGCGCTTTGGTGAACTCTGGCTGAAAGCTAGCTAAGACTCTTGGAGAAATGTCATCGGTCAGCCAGCAGCCACTGGAAGATGCCCTGCAGCAACTTTTGGCTCCTTCAATGTTCCCTCAGTTATGCACACACAGTTTGCCACCCACCTTTAGCTCTGCACTAGCTTTGACCACTTCATACTTTAGAGGGGGGTGAGTTGGGTGCCCACCAGATGTTATTTCCATCATCCCCCACCATTGGCCATACTGGCTGGGGCTGATGGGGGGTGCAATCCAGCCACATCTGGAAGACACCGCATTATCTCCCCTTGGTTTTGAATGACTGTCTAATAATCTATAGTTGGGTCCAATAATCTATAAGAGCAATTTTTGCAGAATACATGTACTATTAAATATCATATGCCCTTGATGTTTTGACTTATTTGATTCATTTTCAGATGTTGACCTATAAAGGATTTATTAGCTGCTACTAATAAACCACATTAAACCACAGAGCCTAGGGCTTGCCGATCAGAAGGTCGGTGGTTCGAATCCCCACAACGGGGTGAGCTCCCGTTGCTCGGTCCCTGCTCCTGCCAACCTAGCAGTTCGAAAGCACGTCAAAGTGCAAGTAGATAAATAAGTACCGCTCTGGTGGGAAGGTAAATGGTGTTTCCGTGTGCTGCTCTGGTTTGCCAGAAGCAGCTTAGTCATGCTGGCCACATGACCCGGAAGCTGTAAGCCGGCTCCCTCGGCCAGTAAAGCAAGATGAGCGCCGCGACCCCAGAGTCATTCGTGACTGGACCTAACAGTCAGGGGTCCCTTTACCTTGACTACCTTATGGCCTTGTATATGATAGGCAATATCTCACATTGTCCAGCACAGGGACTTTTAAACTTTGGAGTGACAACACAACTCATCCTGCCATGCTCTTCTGAGGTCTGACTTTATTCCTGCCTCAGCTACTTTCTTTCTATTCCAGTTGTTTTACCTCAGTCCATATTTTGCACACCTGCTCTTTACAATAGTCCCTTGTCCACCACATGGGCAGAATCTTGAAGTAAATCTTTTGGCAACCCCACCCCCCATCACAGCTAGTTTCCAGGGAGATTTTCTCAGGATTTTGGAGGGTTTCCCCAGCCACTCTGGGTGGCTCCCAACAGAATATTAAAAGCACAATAAAACATTGACCATTAAAAACTTCCCTAAACAGGGCTGCCTTCAGATGTCTTCTAAAAGTCAGATAGTTGTTTATTTCCTTGACATCTGATGGGAGGGTGTTCCACAGGGCAGGCACCACTACCGAGATGGCCCTCTGCCTTGTTCAGGCAGCAATAGTCTAAAACTGACTCTTCTCTTTATCCCCACTTTGGTCTCCAACATCAGTTGATTGGCCCTTGCTCACTTGGTTTTTACTAAGTAGGCACCACGTGGGGGCAGCTGGATTGAATGTGATGGGGATGTGGTTTTAAACTCCCTGTCTACTCACACTAAGTTCCTGATTTGGATCTGCCCCTCCTGTGGCTGCTATCCAGCATACAAAGACCAAGCATAATCATTCGTACCTATAATCACACCTACGTTTGTCCTTTTATCTTCAGAGACAGAACTACACCAGATGTCTTTTATTGCCTTCTGAGCCCTTCGAAATGCATGTTTTGAGGGATAAAGCTGGAGCAAAACAAGTTAATACTTTAATTTTGTTTTTCCAAACTGCCCTGAACTTTACATTTCCTCATTGATTTTGCAAGGCCTTGGTCAGGCCTTGCAAAGGTCTTGTCCTGCTTCCTCAGGACAGAATGTTCCCAAAGATGAGTTATTTCTTAGTTCTGTCTAGCTGGGTGAGCTTCAAAGCAGCGATCTTTCTGGATATAACGCTGCTAATAAACCCAATTACTGTAGGAAACATAGCAGATTCGGGCACATTTGGGCTTCTGATCGATGGTATAAATAAGTTACCGTCCATTAAAATTTGTTCCAAGTTGCCACAAATGACTCTCTTAAAGGTTCACAATACATCTATTCATGGAAAATCCGTATTAATGGATTAACAACTTTAAAAGTTACATTCATTTAATCCAAAGAATGCTAACAACTGTGTACAGTGTTATCAGTGCAATGCAAAAGGAACAAAGAGGGGGGTTTCCTCTCCCCCTTCCCCAATATGACTATTTAAGAAATCTGATTATTTCTTGCATGATGGGAAGGGAAACTCAAATTCACTCTGGGTGCTTACCCTCCCCATGGTAAAGTACAGAAAATTAGAAAATTGCTAAATGCCATGATCTTCTTTTTCAGTTTCTAAAAATTAAAAATGCATGATGGCTATATAAAAAAAATCCCTGGCACACATAGAATGGCAACACATGCTGTAAACAGCAACTGACAAACTGCAGGAAGCGGTACAATCATCGTCGGTAAATCTGGGAGTACATAAAATTGCTTGAAGGCTTGCCTGAAAAAGTTGTGCAATTAAAAGGTCCTGTTGTTACACAGAGCAATTTCTGGAACTGTGACCCAATGACTGTTTAAACAGTTTTTGCTTTCTGTCAGAAACAGATACTCGAGCAATGGCAAAGGAGAGGCAAAAAAAGGATAACCATAATCTCAGTGAGTATATTTACATGAACTGTTGTCTGTAGGTTGTACAGGGTGGGGAAGTACCTGCTAATGCTGAAGGATATACAGTGGTACCTTGGGTTACATACGCTTCAGGTTACATACACTTCAGGTTACAGACTCTGCTAACCCAGAAATATTACCTCAGGTTAAGAACTTTGCTTCAGGATGAGAACAGAAATCGTGCTCCGGCGGCGCGGCAGCAGCGGGAGGCCCCATTAGCTAAAGTGGTGCTTCAGGTTAAGAACAGTTTCAGGTTAAGTATGGACCTCTGGAACGAATTAAGTACTTAACCTGAGGTACCACTGTACTTGGGTTCCTTTATGTGCGAAGCAGACACAGTACAAAAATGCACATGCGTAAAGGGAGATCAGCCTCATTCCTGACACCCAGAATGTTGTCTTACATATATAATGTTTTGCCTGCACTGAAATAGCATGTTTACCTATGGGAGAAACCATAGCCTTGCCTACTGAAGGGTGGTGGTAGCTATGCGTTGCATGCAAAATGTCCAAAGTTCAATCACTTGCATTTCCAGCTGCGAGGTTCTCAACTGGCAGGACTGAGAGAGGCCTCTTGAGCCCAGGGATGTTGATGAAGCTGGCCCAAGCCAGGCTTGCAGATTAACTGGCTTTGATCTTGATCAAAGCCAGAAGGGAACGCCAT
Source organism: Podarcis filfolensis (assembly GCF_964270895.1). Lineage (NCBI taxonomy): Eukaryota > Metazoa > Chordata > Lepidosauria > Squamata > Lacertidae > Podarcis > Podarcis filfolensis. Next base: position 22,571,176 of record NC_139612.1, read on the forward strand.
CTGCCATTCCTGGATTTGCTCTCCCGCCCTGGCTGTTCGCTAGAAAGCAAAAGAACCTTGCACTTAAAAGCAGAGCTATATGACTAATGCCATATTATTATTATTATTATCATTATTATTATTATTATTATTATTATTATTCGTTCATTTCTACCCCACTTTTATGCCCAAATGACATGTGTAATTTGACTCTCAGTTAGCAAAACCAGGACAGATGCAACTGCAGACTATAGCTGGTTAGGGCAGTGGTTCTTGAGTACAGTGGTACCTCGGGTTACATACGCTTCAGGTTACAGACTCCGCTAACCCAGAAATAGTGCTTCAGGTTAAGAACTTTGCTTCAGGATGAGAACAGAAATCGTGCTCCGGCGGCACGGCAGCAGCAGGAGGCCCCATTAGCTAAAGTGCTGCTTCAGGTTAAGAACAGTTAAAGGTTAAGTATGGACCTCCGGAATGAATTAAGTACTTTACCCGAGGTACCACTGTATAGATATAAGATATAGATGTGTGCTTGGCCATTGGTCACATTGGCTTTTCACCTATTGTGTCATTCTGTCCGGGTCAGAGAGTTACAGTACTTCGATCTCCTTTTCATTGATTTGGTTGAGTTCATCATAAGAGGAATGGTTCAGTTTCTGAGAATGGTGCCCCTCAACTTGAGGGAACCTTTGCGGGATGAATATATAGCGTTAATTATAATAATGTCTGCAGTTGGGTTGGCCAGGAGGAGGAATACTTTGGGGCTGTCTTGCCAGAGATGGATGCTTGGGAAGCCAAGCCAAGACTTCCCACTTTTTGAGGGCGTGGTCTAGGAAGAGGAGTCAAAATATTTAACTTGCTCTCCTAATTAGTAATTAGATCTAGGTTGAGAGTGCCCAGATGTGGAGGCTGGGTGTATGGCGGACATTCGATGCCACAATTGTAGTCTGAGAGCAAGCAGTGACCTCTTGACTGAACCTCCTGGCTCCAGCATGGCTGAACTAGCACCCCTCCCCTTTGTTATCATGGATTGAGTATTTTCAGATGTTACAAAGAGGGTGGCGTTGTGATGTTTCGAAAGAGGCACAGCATTTCACTGCCTGCTGATGAATTACATCCGTTCTGTTACATGCTGCTATTATTACAACCTCTTGTTTTCATAGTTGAAAGAAGAAGACGGTACAACATTAATTACCGGATCAAGGAGCTTGGTACACTTATCCCAAAGTCTAATGATCCGTGAGTTCGGCTGTCATTTCTGTCATTGTTTCTACTGCTTAAATATAATGAAAGGGGCTGAAGATGAAATAGATTTGCTAGATGTCAAGGTTAACTTGGACAGTTTGGTTTCACATCATTGTTCTCCTTGCAGACGTCTGCGGAATTGTTGATATTTGATTAATTCAGATCCACCTCCCTTTTCCCTACATAATTCTTCAGGTTCACATGCAATACTTATAGCATTATGGCAGAATCCCCATGATCTGACATGTATATGCTATGCAGGGCTGTTTTTATATGGTGTCCATCTGAGAGGTGCTGGAAGCGAGCTCCAGTTCAAAAAAAGCCCTGGTTCTATGGTGTCTGGTACTGTCTTGACTACCGAGAAAGCTGTCTGCCTGGTTCCCTGTAACTTCACTTCTCGCAGTGAGGGAACCGCCAGAAGGCCCTTGGCGCTGGACCTCAGTGTCTGGGCAGAACGATGGGGGTGGAGATGCTCCTTCAGGTATACTGGGCTGAGGCCATTTAGCGCTTTAAAGGACAGCACCAACACTTTGAATTGTGCTCGGAAACATACTGGGAGCCAATGTAGGTTTTTCAAGATCGGTGTTATGTGGTCTCAGTGTCCGCTCCCAGTCACCAGTCTAGCTGCCGCATTCTGGATTAATTGTAGTTTCCGGGTCACCTTCAAAGGCAGCCCCACATAGAGCGCATTGCAGTGAAAAACCTGTGCTGCTTCTCTCTGCTTTGAAATAACAAAAATGCTTTATGGTTTCATGGGCTTCACACACTCCCCCCCCCCCCCCAAATTCTGAGAAATCTTCTTAAAATTATTGCGGTAAATAGGATTACAAAAGGGCCTATTTTTAACTTGGGGGGGGACTTTTTTGGATAGTTGCCCCATTTCTTTTATTTGAATTTGAACATGTTGGCAGAAAGAGTTTTAAGTTGAAATTTTGAAACTAACTGGACAAGGAGAAACAGGAAGAGTAGGAATAAATAGACAGTTCTCACAGCAGACAAATGGAAGAACTGGGGGCGCAGGTGGTGCTGTGGTCTAAACCACTGAGCCTCTTGGGCTTGCCGATCAGAAGGTCAGCAGTTCGAATCCCTGTGACGGGGTGAGCTCCCGTTGCTCTGTCCCAGCTCCTGCCAACCTAGCAGTTCAAAAGCACACCAGTGCAAGTAGATAAATAGGTACCGCTGTGGCGGGTAGGTAAACGGCGTTCCCATGCGCTTTGGCTTCTGTCACGGTGTTCCATTGTGCCAGAAGCGGTTTATTCATGCCGGCCAAATACCCAAAACGCTGTCTGTGGACAAACAGCGGCTCCCTCGGCCTGAAAGCAAAATGAGTGCAGCAACCCCATAGTTGCCTTTGACTGGACTTAACAATCCGGGGGTCCTTTACCCTTTTACCTTTACCCAGTGATCTGTATTGGGATGGGTGATGGTTTAGTAATTCATAAATGATTTGGAGTGAGCCATCAGGTGCGTGTTTTGGTGACGACACCAAATTATTCAGAGTGGTAAAAACAAAAGGGGAATATAAAGAGTTCCAAAAGGAACTTTCCAAACTGGATGAATCAGCAATAAATGCCAACTGCAGTTCATTTTAAGTTAATTATAAAGTGAGCTGTGTGTCATCCTTCTGCCACCCCTTAACCTTGCATGGTGAAGGTGATTGACAAGGAAGGAGATATTGGGGTCATGGTGGATAATCCAATGAAAGCATTGGCCCAGTTTGTGGCAGCTATGATAAAGAAGCATTCTACATTAGGGAAAATTTAGAAAAGGATTGATTTTTCAAAAATGCCAATATCATAACACCTTTTAAAAGTCCATAGTGCGATCACACTTAGAATACTGAGTGCAGTTCTGGTTGTCATATCAGAAAAAGGACATCGTAGAACTGGAAAAAGTGTCCAAAAGTACAACCAAAATTCTCTGGGGCTTTTTAGTTCAGAAAAAAGATAAGGGGAACCCTGATTGAAGGCCCCCCCCAATTGCAAATGCCTTCCTGTGCACTTCACAACTGGTACCGAGTGAGCTGTAAACCTCTGCTTCCTACAAGAGGGGGTTTGGCAAAACACTGCTGTAAATAGCATGATTTTAAAAGCCTAAAGCGGCATTAGAATTAACTGCTCAGTTTATTATTTACTGCCTATGCTTTCATCTTTGGAGTTCTAATGCCACTCCACTAAGCCTAAATGGTATGCGGTATTATGATTGTGATGCAATCATGTAGCTGCTTATTTATACAAACATTATGCCTTTCATTTTCTCGCGCAGACAGCTCCACATGATATTGGGGTGGAATATCTCTTTGACACATTTCCCCCTTCCAAGAGCTAAGAAATATTTGATTAAATTAAGGATTTTTATAACAATACAAAGCTATGTGAGACTAACATAAGTATATGGTTGATGTGACAAGCTGCATTGAATGAACTCACCAGCGATAAACTTAGTGCAGTCATAGGCCATATATATATATATATATATATATATATATATATATATATATATATATATATATATATATTTACAGTGCACCAACCTTGCCTCTCTCTGTCCTTGTATGCAGCGGCTACTCAACCAGAGGGAGGACAGGCAAGTAAGGCAACCCCACAGCGCTGTTAACTACCGCTGTTCATATAAATCCCGGAAAAGATTCCCTGAATAGTAATGCAGCATAGTGTACAACATAGCATATATCGTATTTTTCGCTCTATAAGACGCACCAGACCACAAGACGCACCTAGTTTTTGGAGGAGGAAAACAAGAAAAAAAAATATTCTGAATCTCAGAAGCCAGAACAGCAAGAGGGATCGCTGTGCAGTGAAAGCAGCAATCCCTCTTGCTGTTCTGGCTTCTGTGATAGCTGCGCAGCCTGCATTCGCTCCATAAGACGCACACACTATTCCCCTTACTTTTTAGGAGGGAAAAAGTGAGTCTTATAGAGCAAAAAATACGGTAAATTACAATGGGTGATAGCCAACTAAGTCATATGCAGAGTAAACCCACTATTAATAGAATAGTTAAGAAGCCCTTATATAGTAAAAATTAATTCCAGAATGAAAATAAGTGTCAAAAGAAAGTAATAAAGTGACTTTTTGTGTGTGGAAGAGCTAAATGCAATATCGTTTACAGACCTATGTAAATTAAGCACCTTTATCTTAGTGGTTTTATTCTATGTATGACTTACGGTAGTTGGATATCACCTGGTTGGCTTCTCTTTGTTGCAATCCAGACCTAACTAAACTTGACATTGGCTCTATTTGAATCACTGAGATTGGGAGAGGAGGGGATAGACTGATAAAAACATGCAACTTCCAGAAAGACAGAAATTCCAGGTCGCTAGGGTATAGATCACAGCTTAAGCCAGGAGCAGTATACCCAGTTTGGCTTCACTGGCCCTCATATGAAAATCCCTATACTTGTTGATTCAACCCAGATGTTTTGAGGGAATGACCACACTGTTTATTTGCATTGTTTTGCCAAACCTCCTTGTAAGAAGAAGCAGCTCGTTACTCAGGACCAATTATATTGGCACCTTGGTCCTAAAGATCTGTACAGTTGTGAAAGTGTATAAGCTGGCAGAAACTAACATAGCTTCTGTGACACCCTATGAGACGTGATCTGGGCAAGGTGCCCTCTCAACTCTACAAAGTGTCTGTCTTTCCTTATGTCACCACTTCAAATATACACCTTGATGCATGCAACTCTGTGTGATTGCAATTGTACAATTGCAGTTGTTGGTAACTCCTCTTAAACTGCTTCAGCATGAATGTGCAATGCAATACAAGGCAATAGGTGTTCATACGGTATATTGAGAAGTTTGTTTTAGTTTGCATTAATCACACAGGTTTTGTAATATGACATAATAGTTGCTAAACTATGGTTTCTGTGTATCATCAGCAGTAGGGATCAAAACTGAGCCTTTTTTATTATTATTCCAATAAGCATAAAAGCATCCTCATTAGAAAGTCAGGAAAAAAGAGAAGTATATTTGAAATGATCTTTAAAAATTTAGGCTTAAACTCTCAGTAATGTATGTTTCCTAGTTCATTAATGTAGAAATACTGCACATAGATTTTAATCTTGGAGTTAATAATAAAAGCAATTTTCACTAAAAATATAAAAACTGTAATGGTAGAATCATGATATTGCATTTAGCTCTTCCACACACAAAAAGTCACTTTATTACTTTCTTTTGACACTTATTTTCATTCTGGGATTAATTTTACTATATAAGGGCTTCTTAACTATTCTATTAAAATTTCCATTCAGAAGCAATAATATCTAAGAGTGAATAATGGTCATGTAAATCATTATTTCATATTAATGTAAAAGATTTTGTACGTTCTTATGAATTTTGCTGACATGCACAATTGTGAAAAGGTTATCTCCACTTTCTGCAGTGATATGCGCTGGAACAAAGGAACTATTTTAAAAGCATCGGTGGAGTATATCAAGTGGTTACAAAAAGAACAACAAAGAGGCAGAGAATTAGAGCATAGACAGAAGAAATTAGAACAGGCCAATAGGAGGCTTTTGCTTCGAATTCAGGTTTGTATCGGGATGGACCCGTTAGGGGTCGAGTTTCCTTTCTCCCCCCTCCCCGCTTCTCCATCATCAAATTGTGTCTTGCAGTATCTTCCCAATCATCCATAGTGCTTTAACAGAACAATGCTGAAAAATCTTACTGATTGCAGTATTTAATTTGTGCAGCAGTACTTGTAGGGCTAGCCGCACAACGGTGTATATTGCTGTGGTTTAGAGGGGAAGACTGTAAGGACATTCTGCCCTTTGTGTATATCGGACCTAGGTAAAATCCACAGTATTGAAGGTGGGGACGGGGGAAAACCACTCCTTATTTCATTTGTTTGTTGAAAATAGTATTTGAACACTCAAGACTCCAGGATATTGCATAGCACTTTGAAAAATGCCCGTGACATTGTGTTACCTTGGGGTATGTTGTGCCACGTTAAATTAAGGCACACATCATCTTTCCGCGGCTTTCTGTAGCAGAGCGCACATGATTTATAACATATTTAATTGGGTAAGGTATCTGGTGTGCTTCTAGATAGCATTCCTGAATTTTGGTAGATAATTAGCAAGTAGAAACGCTGGCAGGATTTTCTCGTCACTTCTAAGTACTTAATGCAGGGCACAATCCATCGAAAATTAAGCTGCTGATTTCAGTGGGGGAGATTAAGCATATGCTTAACTCTCCCATTAAAATCAAGGCGACTCCAAAGGGCTTAGGTTTGGCTGGATCATGCATCCAACCGTTGATCCAGTCACAATTAGTCATTCTTAGGAGCCATTGATTTAAATGAGAAATTAAAGGTTACAATCTTGTACTCACACCTTGGAGTAAGCCCACGGAACTCTATGCGACTTACCTCTGAGTAGACATATTAGTAAGCCCTGCTGAGTTTAACAGGTCATAGTAGATGGTTAAATATCTATGATTACATTGTAATTTTCTCACTGAAATAATGGAATTTAAAATGCTTAACTTTGGGTGGATTGAGCCACAATGTAAATAGATGTCCATTGTGCGTAGCCGTGCTACTCCTTTCAACAACTTGGTATATTGAAAAAATTATTTAAACACTGAAGTCTTCAATATACTCTTTTATGCTTTGAAAATGCCCATGATATTGCCAGTTTTCAAACATATCAATAAACTCTGACTCGTCATAATGAGAATGAGTCTTAGGATTCTGCACCCACTGTTTTCCTTTTCTCCTCTGCCACGACTGTGAGGAGGAGATCAGAACATTTTACTTCCATTTCCAATTAATTATATGTTAGCTTTATGTCTGAATTGTAGTTAAACTAAATATAGTTTATTGAAATGCATTAACTAATAAGCCATGGTTTGTAGTAGGTTAATTTCTGTAAGCTACAGTTAACACTAACCAAGGTTTGTTGAAATTTGGACATAACACTAAACAGTGGTTAGCAAAAAACCCCGAGGTTTTCCAGTATCCTCCTTCTAGTTCTCCCAGGCTCATTACCATCACAATCAACCATAGTTAATCACAATGTCCACATGCCCCTATCATGCTAACCATAGTTCAGTGTAACATTTACAAGCCTGAACAGCCTTGTGTGTTCACCTGTCCTCAAAGAAGGGGGGAAGAAGGATTTTGTCAGTGTGTAGTTTCACTTCCACAGTATCCTGGATTGCCATTATGCAAGAAGCAGAGTTTGTGGTTTAAAGCAAACTCTGGCTCATTAAACAAGCCAGCTTCACAACCTACTGTGTTCTAGTGCAATTTTGCCCTACCTGGTAGCTGCCAGATGATATAGGACTCAAGCTTCTATCAGCCCCAGCAAACATGTCCAGTGGTCAAGGATGATGGTGGGTTTAGTTCAAAACACCTGTAGGGCATCAGGTTGTGGAAGCCTGGTTTAGTATGATGTGTGAACATCACTGTTATGCTACTAAAAAACAACATGCTGTACAACGAGTGTCAGCAGTATGAATATTGCACATTTTAAACATACTGTCAAAATAGATTTCAGAATTATTTCAGATGTAGCTTTCAATTCCCTCATTACCACATCTCAGAATACAACAGGGAAGGGAACCTCTGTGATATTCCAAATATTGTTGGAGTACACTTCTAATTATCCCTGACCATTGGCCATGTTGACTGGGGCTGATGGGAGTTTGATTCCAATGACATCTGGTAGGCCACAGTTTCCCCATTCTGGTTTACGGAAACAAAATCAACTCACCTTTTACAGTGATGTTCTAAAAATTATTGTCTTAAACCACAGGAACTAGAAATACAAGCACGAGCTCATGGCCTGCCAATCATGCCTACAATCAGCACGGTGGACTTAGCATCCCATGTCATGAAACAGCAGGTCTATCAAGAAGAGAATTCAGTAGACTATTCTCAACATCTTGCTGTGGTCCACGAGCAACACTCTGACCTTGGTGATGCCTCTGCAGCCTTTTCGGATCCACTCTCGCACTTTACAGATTTGTCTTTCAGTGCCGCTTTGAAAGAGCAGAGGTTGGATGACATATTACTGGACGATACAATATCACCATTTGGGACAGATCCACTGTTATCCTCTGTGTCTCCTGCTGTGTCCAAAGGAAGCAGCAGAAGAAGTAGCTTCAGTTCAGATGATGGAGATGATGTATAGCACGGAAAAGACTGCATAGTTAGGGTGCTGCTGTTTTGTTTTGTTTCGACTTCATTGGTGCTAAGAAAATTATGAAACGTATTTATGTTGTTGCTCAGCTCAACTGGAAAAAGAAAGGAGTCAGCTGTTGTTGAGAGAACCTCCCTGGGAATATATAGTTTAGGTGTGTGCATACAACACAGATGAGCAATAGAGTGAAAAGCAGTGCTATTTTTATAGAAAAAGAGGTTCCAGAAGTCACCTCCCTTGTTTTCTTAGAATGGCACCTGAGACATGCCACAACCCACCGGAGAGGTGCGAGAACTGAGTTCCTGTGAGTTCCCCCTGAAAAGAAGCTCTGGTGAAAAGCATATCTTTGGTTGGAAGTGATCACAGTAACACTGATATTTCACAGCTGACATTTTGCAATGGATAAGATCTAGACTTGGTCATGCCACTGAAATTTGTAGGACTCCATTAAGACTAACTTCAGTTTTACTGATTTCAATGGATCTGCTCTCAGTGTGACCCAGTCTGGACCCAATCCACTGATTCATATTTATTTACTAATAATGCTGCAGATGTGTTTCCTTGCAATTATACACCAGTATTGTACCCAGTGCTTTTTTCTAGACAAATAGAAGTTCACCAGGAAGTTGTTACAGTAAGTGCCACACATTTTAACAATGAAAAAAAGAGGTGCCGGTTCTGCAAACCCTTGAATAACCCCTGGGGAAAAAGCACTGGTTGTATCCCAAAAAAAAAAACCAGTGGACTGCTGTCGGGGCTGTGTTGGGCCCAAGGGCAACCATACATGACTCAAGATTTGGAGATGGGTATACCAACTTGGGAGCCTGAAGTAAGAGATGGTGAAGCCACAACCTGAAGTACAGCAAGCAGATGGTACTGTTCTGTTGACCAATCAAAGGCAAAAAGCTAGGCTGCTACTGTTTATAACAGAATCTGTCATCCCAAAGGAGCTGAGAATGGCCGCTTACCCGGTTCAAGGGTGGATGGTGGTTGGATCCTGTTGCAATGACTCTGGGACCGACCAGAGCACCGCCACCTTCCTATTAGCTCTATTCCTGGCTGCCGTGGAGCAACACTGGTCCCTGTCAGACCTGGTTTGAATTTCAGCCAATCCATGGTGGCCTGGGGGCGGGCATTCAGGAGCCGACCTTGGAGTGGCAGCTTTCACTCCTGTCTGCTCCTGGACCATATAGACAGGCCAGCACTGCTTTCCCAAAGGAGCTTAAACTTGGTTTAAGCACCGGAGTCTCTGTCACTACTAAGGGAAATACATCCTAGGGCTGTGCTAAAAACCGATATCACCCACCTTTCCCAAAGTGAATGAGACACATTAGATAATGTGTTTATCAGGGCTGAATTGAGACGGCTGCCAATTTCGCAGGCTGGGGAGATGGACTTTTCAACTGTTTTGGGGAGATGAGGATGAAACTTACTGTGATTTCTTGGCAGTCACCTATTTTCCAGCCACCATTCTGTCCCCCTCAAAATGCCCCCCAAACTGACACAGATATCATGAAGTTGTTTTTTTTTCTTCAAGTAGGCATTTCTTGATCCCAATTCCTCATAAAACAATTATTTGTGAAAAGGTAACATTGTTCCAGGAGCACTGAGTAAATTGGCAGCTAGTATCCTCGGAGGACCCACTGGCATGAAGCTGAAAGTAGTGGCAAGAAAAGAAAAGAAAAATCCCTATTTCACCTTTTTTTGCCCCTAAATCTTCCCCATCCCCACAATTTGAGGGAAAGCTCCTTATGGGCTCAGTCCTAATGTTTGGTGATTTTTAAACGACATATTGATACTGGTTCTAAAACTCTGGAGAATGGGAATATTATCCAACTGGAGAGTTAGATAATACATATTAAAGACTTTCTATCTCTCTATCTGGGATGTTGTTTGTCCCTTAATGCAGCAGGAATGTTGAAGAATTTATTTATTTTTTAAAAAAATGAAATGGCAATGCTTAAAACATTGTTTTGCAGTTTATGGAAATCTGTTACCTGAAAAAATCAAATATTTTCACATTATTGATCAGAAAAAGGAATTGATAAAGTATGTCGGTCAAATAGACTAGCAAAGATGCATAATTCCTGCAATTATGATGTTACATATCATACACAATTAAGGCTGCAGTTCTATGAACAGTTACCTGGGGAAAATCTTACTGAATTCATTGTCCTGCTTCTGAGTAGACATGAATAGGGTTGAACTGTGAACAATGCAAAAAACAGCGAGCTTAGTGCACAACTTTATACTCTTTGGAGTCAGTAATCATTAGATTATAATATTATTTTCAACCATAATAATTGCAGCTAAGTAATATTTAAGAAGTGTAGCTTGTTTACTTTGCTGTACTATGGTATAGCTTGTTCCCCTTGCCAACGTTTTATGCTAAAACTACAGTACAGACGGATGTGGGGTTTAACTTTCTGGTGATATTTTATCAATCTAGATTTACCATCCAAAAGGTGACCTTGGAATTGCAGCGGATTATTAGGGTAACTATATGTGTTAAGGTGGTAATACTCTTGTAATGGTACATATAGATTAATGAAATAATAGAGGTTTAGCAGTAAGAGGGCATGGGTTACTCACATCATTTTCATATCTAGAGGGATCATGAAGAATAGTGTGGGTTGTTGAACTGAATAAATAGAATAATTCTATATCAAATACTAATAATCAGGAAATAAGCTGGCACTCATCCGCCCCCAACTTTGCACTTAGAAAAGTTAAGTGATGTTTCAGAAGTGGAAAGTGAGAGAGTATTTCAGATTGGCCTTTCATAGAAATCACATTATTTTAAAGACATCGGTGGACAAGTCCTTAATGGAGATAAAGAAATTAAATATGAATGTTCTACATGGTTTTCTCATTCAGCTTCTATGGGCATGCTTGGTCGTTCCTTTGAACTCTGGATTTTAGGAGATACTGAATCTCCTTACTTCTCTGAAAAAGACATTGCAGTACCCATGCATAAGTGTTTCAAATGTTCGTTTTGAATTTTTATTTATTTTTTTAAAAAAGCAATTCCATTATATAACACGAGCAGACAAATCTCCCAACTGTCGGATTATATGCCTGCCATTTGAATGGACAGCAACCCAGCGCAGGTTGAAATCTCTAGTATGCTTGGTCACACTCAGGTTTTGCACCAATCTCGAAAATAATTGCTGTGCAAATTGTGTTAAGTATCTGCATAGTGCCTATGGCTACAGGCCTTTGTTATTTTACTGACACTCAGCACCTGGCAAGATCAAACCCTGGGAGATCTCATATAGAGCTCTTTATAGAAAGGAGATGGAACTTCCTGTCTTAGTTCACGCAACATTCCCCGGAATGGGAAAGGAAAGCAGACCAGATTAATATTTGAGTGTATGCTACAAGTGTAGTTTATGAGAAATATGTCCGAGAGGCTTCCAATACAGCTTTAATCAAGTCTTAGTAATAGGTATGTACTGTTCATATGGTGGAGGCCTTAGGAACTGAAATATTCATTGGAGCAGAAGGGCTGGTTAGCTCCCCACCCCACAAGCTAATAACAGACATTCGAGAATTATCTTGTTCTTCCAGAATACATGGACCAGTAAACTCATCGTTATGCAAAATGAGGAACTGAAATATTGCTGTCTTGTCTAATTTGTGAAATGGACACAGGTCCTCATTGAACAACAACAACAAAAATCCCGAACCCTAGAGTGTTTTATGGCCGACATTGTAGATATCAAATGCTAAAAGTGAAACCTTTTTTTAAGAGCTAGAAATGCTGTTGCTTTATACTATAAAGGGCTGAGAATAATTCAGCCACTTAATCTTAATAAGAACATTGTTATTATAATACATTTGACTGTAATAGGGTTGTATATAAAAACGGAGAATGTAAAATTATTGTAATTTAAAATTATGTTAAGTCTTTTAGATCAGTTAAGACATTTACATTGCTATTATGAGACTGTAGAGTCATTTTTATAGTAATTGCTATTTTCTCCTGTTAATACAAATCTCTTGTTTTCTAAGTATGCGACAGAAGGTGCTTTATTTCGTACCTTTATGCAATCTTTATTAAAACTACTTTTAATATGGGCTGGTATTTATATTTATTATAGGTATACAATTCTCAAGCAAAAGTAAAATAGGTCTTTGTAGAGCCCACATGAAGTTGTTTTGTTCAGACTGACAATAAGCATCACATCCAGCGAGACAATATAATAACACCAGCTAAGCACATCTGAGAGGGTACCCAGCAGAGACAAAGTCGAACAACAGCTAAACACTGCATCCATTATAAGGCATCATGATCCAGTAGCTTCCCATTATGCATTTAATACGATCTCCTCCCTTCTGTTTATTCCTGCTGCTAAGGCTTTGATTTATGGGAAACATTTTTAAAATGTTGCGGAATTGCTAACAGGCAAGATGCTATCAGTTAATTCACAAAGAAGTACTGGAAACCCTTTTTAATATACTAGATGTTCCCCAGACAATCTAGGATAAACAATATGGTACTTTAGGATGTAAAACATTTCAGAAAGCCGATAATTAGACAACATTTTGGCACTTGGAAGATACCCGTGTTTAATGAACTTTAGTAAGGATTTGCTTGTTAACGTTTAGAACTCCTGGTACTAAGAGCACTTCCATTCTTGGAATGCATGTGCTAGCTTAAGTATATCATAGAATGGCACACTGTGATTAAATATGAATACAATTTAGCAAAGTTTTGTAGTCTTGGTGGTGCACATTTTAAAACACAGCGTTTTTTTATTATTTTAGAGACCATTACTCATACATCAGATTTATTTGCTTTGGAATTGTTTAATTATAACTCTTTTAATTATTGTGTTGCAAACAGTGGAGGCTAATTAGCACTCTTGCAGTTAATTTTGAATTTGATGAACTAGAAAAGGAAATGTGACTCTCGTGTGTGGTAACACACTAGGGATCTGAATCTGCAAAGGGCTTAGTGCATTTTAATCTAAAGAATGCTCAGCACCTGGTAGAAGGGAGCCGTTAAAGGTTATATACAGCATGGAGAAATTGAATCACAATATTCAAATTAAGAAAACATTGCATGCTGCCTACCTGATTAGAGACAGTGATATTACAAAAGCGCTTACAATCAAATTTGATGTCAGCATCTTGTGTATTGACAGACAATGCCGATTAGAGACACACCTGTGAAGTTTTGATACTAATCAGTGTCAGGACCACAAATTTAATCAGGGATGCTCTGGTAGTTAAGTGCCAAGTGGTCTCGGTTAAATCACTGATACCCATCAACTTAAATATATATCACTTTCATTAATTGGCAACTACAAGACAAGTGTAGAATGCTCCGGATGGCAATGATTCTGATATAATCCACCACATTGTGGTTAAGTATATGATTCATGTAATAAAAAAATGGTGCCTGCAGGCTATTGTTCCTAGCATGGATTAAAATTTGCATATTGCTTCTCCTTATGTCAAAACATCTGGTGTCTGCAAATGCTAACATTTCGTTAAAAAGTTTCATGAGCCAGGAAAAGTGGACTGGAAATATTGCATGTGACTCATTCGAGCATTATAATTGAATAAGAGGCTAGGTTAGAGTGAGAGAAAGTGCTGAAAAACAATTGTATGGTGAGCATTATAGATTCATGGGGAGGGCATATACTGTAGGAGATAGGAACATTTCTCATATTGTACAAGAACTAGCTTTTTCTTCCAGATTTCATTAAAAATGACAATTGTTCTTATTGAGGTCATATGTGACACTTGTGTGTCATTATTAAGATAATATGAAGATATTAATTTATGTCTGAAATTTAAGGGGAATATTTTACTCAGCTGACATTATTAATTCAAATGCAGAATGTCCTGCGATGTTATTCTTGGCACCCACTGCAAACCTTTATAAACATACAGCACACCTGTCCAGAACAAGGGATAAAAAGAACAAGGACCGGGGGGCAGGATAATAGCAACATCTGCTTCCCTCCTTTCAGTTTATGTAGCCTGGGGACAGGGGTTAGAAGCTCCAGAAACCCAAGAAATTTGACCCAGTGAGAGTAGGGTGACAGACCCTATATAGGGTAGCACACTCACCCATTCTATAAATTTTACATTGCAACACACATAAATACTTATGCCTCAGCAGGGACCTCTCTCAGGGTCCTCAGATCATTGCTAATCTAGCCTCTGTGCTGGTAAGATTTTTGAAATATTAAGTGGTATAGGCATGCTTTTAACTAAACAAAAACATTTTCTTAGGGGGAAGTCATTCCAAGGGTGAAGACAGAAGAATATGCATGCATGACACTGTGGAGCAATCAACAAGTGGCCAAGGGACTGAGGTTGTATCCCTTGTGTTCATGAACCCCATGGTGAAAGAGTTACATGTGTACACACTGTAGGTGCTTAGGCTTGGTTTGTGCAAAAAAATGCCGTCCCTGATCATTCAGAAAGAGTCTATACACACTCCATTTGTGAGTGTGGAGGTCCTTTCACAAGTTGGTCTGAGTGTGTGAACAGGGAAGCAGAGCTTGTGATCACGATCTCACGTACAGCCTCTGTGAACGTCTCCAAACCTTCCTCCCCACATCCCAAGGATCCTTGGAACACCAAGAAGTCCTTTACCTTCATTGACTCCTGGTAGGCCTCTTACTCAGACTGACATTAGAGCACTTATCATCATGGGATCCCTTCTATGACACAGCTTTACAGTAAATACCCAACACTGCACATAGATCTGTGTGCTGTGTCCCCGGTGAAACCAGCTTTCCTGCTCAGGTAGTTTCTCTCACCCCTCAGTCCTTCCTTTCACCTCTCTCACCTTTTACGGCTACTTTGGGGAGGTGCTTGCTCATTCCCCTTGGCCTTGTCCCCCTGTCCAACCCTTCCCTCTTTTGTCTTCACTATCCACCATATTTATGCTTCCCCACCTGAGAACTTCTATCTCACTGGCATCTCTTCCACATCTCTGCTCCTTTTATTCTAAGCTCCTCCTCCCTGGAATTGGTCTCAGAAATGGTAGCTGTTAGCATGTCTATCTTACTGGCGACTGTGCATCCCTTTTCTCCAGACTGTGGCCTTGCCACACTTTCAAGCACATCTCACTCTCTCTTGGAGCAGAATGAGAAGCTCTTAAGTGTGTCTGGTATGCCACTGCCCTGGCATCTCCTCACACCATTATTCTCGTTGTACACCATTGTAATGTACGTACAGTCCTAGGACCAAAGTAGATGTGATGCTAAATGAGTTACTTGAAATACAATAATTGTCACCATCCCCCCCAGTATTAATAACTTCAGTGGAGGGTGTCATCTGAGTCCACAGCATGTTGGAACCACAGAGCATGGGAAGGACCACTATAGTCCCAACAAAAATTGTGCATGCATATGGACCCATGGGAGCTATCAGTCCTGGAAGGCACATTCCCATAAGTGTCTTTGCTCTCTGGAGGCAATAGCCACCAGAAGAGGAGAATATTTTTCATCAGAACCAGAGCAGGAGCGGAAACGGTGAACGCCTTCTGAGGCCCTTTGCTCCTGGTTGGAATCTCCTGCCCCACAGCTGCTGTTAACACTTGAGATGACACATGTGACCCCCTCGGCATTCATTCTAAGTGAAATCGGTGGACATGGAGCAAACACATTCACTGCATTTCCAGGCATTTGTTTTTCAGAAAATGAAACGTGTGTTCTTGCAACTTCATATGTCTATTTGTCTCTTGCCATGGTCCTAAATGTGTCAGCACTGAAACGGGCCATATGGAACAATGTCTACTGAATCATAGTCTCAAAAATGCCATTCGTAAAAGTTCCTGGAAGACTTAGCATCCCTCCCGTTTGCCGATATATCTGTCATTAACATATATTTCCACATTTGGAAGGCTTTTGCTGACCATCAGAACAAAGCTCTAAAATACTATATTACTATATTCATATAATCTAAGAATACCAGTTTAACACTTACAGCATCAGAATGTTAGGAGCTTGGTATCCTCTTCATGCCCTTGCTAGATACTATGTCCATAAATTGGCATTCGAAATGGTTCAGCCATGGATATATACCAGGTACAGTGGTACCTCTGGTTACGAACTTAATTCATTCCGGAGGTCTGTTCTTAACCTGAAACCATTCTTAACCTAAGGTACCACTTGAGCTAATGTGGCCTCCCACTGCCGCCGCATGATTTCTGTTCTCATCCTGAGGTAAAGTTCTTAACCTGAGGTACTACTTCTGGGTTAGCGGAGTCTGTAACCCAAAGTGTTTGTAACCCGGGTTGTTTGTAACCCAAGGTACCACTGTATTTTGATGCCAGGCATACTGAGCACCATTATACCTATTAACTGACACCTACCATTCAATCCCATGCATGTTTCCTCAGAGGTAAACCCCACTCTGCTGCATGGGGCTTAATCTGAGGTAAATACATATACAGCTACAGTCTCTCAATGATTACAAACGTTTGCTAGAGAACTGCAGTTATATAATTTGCTTCACTTTAAAAATGTGATGTGCAGAGCGGCTAAGTCCCTGGGCCATTTTTATTTATTTTTTAAATATGGCACCACAAAATTATGATTCAGTAGGACAGCAGAAATCCACTGAAATCCCATGCTGGATTGTATCATAAAGTGATAACGGACGATCATTTTTAAGGAAAAGCCATTGTTAAGCCTCACCCAGGGATGGCGAGGAACAGAAGGTCCTGCTCTGCTCTGCCGCACTGCCCATACCACTGCCTCCACCTCTGAAGCACCTATCCCCGTGGCACCATCGCTGCATCACTTCCTTCTGCCTGCACCCAAGACTGCACCACCCTCTGCAGCTCTGATTTCTGGTGAGATCTCTAAAAATCCCTTGTGCTCTATGGTGTCCTTGATTTAGGCACATGAGGCTCCCTTTTAAAATAGACAAAAATTAAACATAATATTTAGGGAAAGTAGCAATCTCTGCCTAAAAATCTTTATCGTTGGCATGCACAAACCATTGGGGATCTGCTGGTAGAAGCAGACTTCCATATGTGAAACACCGTCTAGATGTGATTTGTGCAATGCCAATTCAGGTCTGCATTACAAACCATGGCTTATCACAACTAGGAAGAAACCCTAAGCTATGTTGGGCTCATGTGCTCCCCCATCTTCCTCCAGTGTGGCTATTTTGGAGAAGATCAGAAGCACATGCTTCCATTTTTGCCATGTCATCTGAATGTATCCAACGGTGCTTAATGTGCACTATGGTTTGCTTGAAACAAGCCAACTTCAGTGATGAATGAGGAGGAGACACTGGAAAAGTGGGGATTTGAGTGAAAAAAATGATATTTCAGAAATTTGGGTTATTTAATTTGAGCAAGTAAAATGATTTGCTGGATCAGGCCAAAAGCCTATCTACCCCATGATCCAGTTTGCCACAGCGGTCAAGTGGATGCCTTTGGGAATCTATCCCCGGCTGTTGTTCACTAGCAAGTAGTATACATTTATATGACAGGTCTTGGGTGCAGGATCATGTGAGTGCCATTGAATTCTACTCAATATTGATCCAGAGCAGATTCCAATGTATAGTTAGCAGAGTAAAAACTTAAACACGTTGCAGGATTCCAAAAAATAGACCAGAGGTGATTGTATTTCATCCAGCAGAGCTTTACTGCTACTGAAGGCAAATGAGCATAATGGTCACAAATCCAATACATTCAGGATTGGCACTGTCCATAAGAAATCCAGTTGCAGCAGACTTAACTTAAACTTACAATAACTTATAATAACACTATGTACAGAACACCACACCAGAAGGAAAAGAGATAGAGAAAGTGGCCCTGCTTTTATAGTCAGCATGACCTTGACTGAAAGAGATAACAGAACCAGTTTAAGCCAGCTGTACTCAGCTTCTCTGAAGAAATAACCCAAATATCATGAACCTTCTGCTTGTTTCTTTCACACAGAGAAGCTTCCAGAACCCTCCTGAATCAACCAGAACAGGAAAGATATCTTCACATCAGATCAATACTTTACGCACTAAGAAATGCAAACTGACAGAGAGCAGATATACTGTAAGTTTTGGAAGCTGAGGGGGGGGGGCGTTGTCCCTTTAGCTTGGTCTCATTGCGGGACTGTAACCTGATTTACAGGTACGCGGGTAGCTCTGTGGTCTAAACCACAGAGCCTAGGGCTTGCCGATCAGAAGGTCGGCGGTTAGAATCTCCGCAACGGGGTGAGCTCCTGTTGCTCTGTCCCTGCTTCTGCCAACCTAGCAGTTCAAAAGCACATCAAAAGTGCAAGTAGATAAATAGGTACCGCTCCGGCGGGAAGGTAAAAGGCGTTTCCGTGCGCAGCTCTGGTTTGCCAGATGAAGCTTAGTCATGCTGGCCACATGACCCGGAAGCTGTACGCTGGCTCCCTCGGCCAATAAAGCGAGATGAGCGCCGCAACCCTAGAGTTGTCCGCAACTGGACCCAACAGTCAGGGATCCCTTTACCTTTACCTTTACCCTGATTTACAGGCTACTGTCTCATTGCATGTGTGTGCAGCAACATATTATCAATGCATTAATAGTGCATTTGAAGTGGATTTATTCTGGATCATCCACATGTCAGTTCACTTTACCTGTTGCTTTGAGTTGCTTCCCCAGGGTTTCGTTTTCCACATACAAAAACCCATAGGAATGCCAATATCTGGCACCAACAGGAAGTATGTGGGAGCAGCTATGCCGCAAGCATTTTAACGCATTGCCAAGGTGCTCTTCCACAATAGTGCCTTAAAACGAGGAGGAAAAAGAGAAGGGAAAGAATGGGAATGTTTGCAGTACTGAAAAGTTACAATGTTTTAGCAGTAAACTGCTGGACATGAACCAATTGCAGTTGAAGCACTAGAACTGCCTCAAAATGATTGCAGGCACAAATGGTATTGAAAGGTCACGTATAAATAACCTGATTGCATCATAAGCACAAATCATGATGAATAGACAATAAAAAAGTCTAGAGGGGCCCTTACTCTAAAAGCTAAAATGCGGCAAACTGGGAAAATAGCAGAACAGAACTTGACTAATATCACTGAGGAGACATCATACAGTTCCAAATCTCTTTCTGTCTCTATATCTGCTTTTAAAAGAATTTACTCAAAACGCAGCAAAACTAGAATGCTCCTCTGCTTTTCAACACTGCCTATCTAACTGCGAGTGAACTATTTAGGTAACTTTTTAAAAAAACAACTGCTTTTATAATATTATCTGTGTATCAATGGGGGATTATTCTTTTCTATCTTTTTTATTTTTATTTCCAAGGTTTAATTCTTAGCGACCCCAAGTTTTCCTTCAAGAAAAGCAATGAAATATATACAGAAGGAAGCAAATAATTAAATGTGGTTAAATGACACAAAGCAACGCGTTGGCTTTTTAGCCCCTCTGCATTTCGTATTTACCTATGGGCATGTCTGAAATGCTTCTGTTAAAATGGCAGCTACTTATAATTTACAGAACGACGCTAATACGGGCAGTCCATCCTAAACTGACAAAACCCAGATATTCCCTTAATTTTACTCCAAGGAATTTTAAACTGACTCTGTTAAAGCCAAGGTTATTTGCCGTGGGGATGCCTAATGGAAGGATTATTATAGCAGTGTCCACAAATAGGTATCTTGAGAGATCCGGGGCCATAGTACTTCATTGACAGTTAATAGATTGCGCTATTGCTGTATCACAGTGATCTTTGAGGGCAGGGGTCATACCTCTCCCTTAATATTTAAATAAAGATACTTGACTAGAGCAGAAAACAGCTTATTGCCAGTTATAGCTGCTGCTCAATTTACAAGAACCTTTACAAAGTCATGCTAATTCCCGGCCTCCTTAGAATGCACAGTAACCTTTCATAAATCCATCTTTTCCAGATGTCCTTGGAAATGACAGTTATAAAACTACAAATGATTTGTAATGCAAAAATGGGACTGGCAGACTTGAAGATTACTTCTCAATGTACTAAAATGACTGAAGACTATAGCTAACAAAAGGTTTAAAATGCATCGATAAGTATCTGCCAAAACAGTTCATGAGTATCTTAAATATGTTTAATAACCTCTTTAGTGGTGGTGGTGGGGAGATGATGGGGGAAGATCTGGTGTATTTTTGTACAATAGTGCAAGCATGATCAATATCCTAGAGCAAAATTCCTAGTAACGTTGCTAAACATTTCTACTCAACAAATAGTTGTGTTATCTTACTGTACAGACTTAACACAACTTAGATCTTCCAGTGCTGTGTTTTGTTTTTTTCTGTAGAAAAAAATGACCTGCTTTTGTATTCTTAGGTGCTACTATTGTCTTCATGTGGGCTAGATGATTAGTATTATTTTTCACAAAAACTGGCCACAGAAACTGGCCCTTTTACAAGTGATATGGGCAGAGCTGTAGCCCAGTAGTAGTGCCTTGTGTACTTGTGAGGAGTCAGTCTGCTAATGTGCACCTAGGATTGAATCCACCACAGCCATTGTGTGAGCACAGCGACTTCTGTTCGTACAATACAACTTTGCCTCCCTCTGCTTCCGCATGTGCCCTCCTAAATCTGCTCTGGATGACTGGGGGAAACCCCCATAGCAGATTGTGGGGGTGATGAAATTGCATGGGAGGGAGGAGGAGCAGAGGAAATTCCATTGCATGTCAAGATTTCAGTCTGGAAGTCCCTTTCCTCTCACTGGGAATCTCTCAGTCCACAATCTTCCCCACTTAGGCTGTTCCACACTTCAGTCTAGTCCTGTGGATCAGACATTCACTAGACAGCTCTACACTCATCTTTTTGAAGATGGTCCAACCTTGTTGATCTCGATGGGAGCTGGACACCTCCAACTTTAGCTAGACTCCCATCCTTGCTTCCTTCCCCAATTCCCCTGTCTCTAAATTATATTTATCGTACTCCCAGACTAGTCATAACTTTTGCAGGAAGCACAAGCCAACATTACCAAAAAGCAACTCATTTCTATTATGGGGGAACCTAGAAACTCAAGGGAATCAGTCCTGCCTCAGGAGCTCTCTGTGAAAGCTTTGCTTACCTTAAATGAAAACTTGAGTGGAGGATGGTCCATGAGGATGAATGGGGAACTCACTCACCAACCTCAGTTTGCCATCAGTCAGTCCCTGCCTGCCTGCCGCCTTACTTAAAACCAATAAGGAGTTGGTTCTTTCACTGGCTCTCGATTCACTGACTGCCTTCAACCCTAACAGTACCAGTGGGCACCAGCCATCACTGGACCCAGGGAACAAGATTTTTCAGGGCTCAAAAGATTCCTCTCACAGATTGTCCCAACTCTATCTAATTGTAAGGGAGTCCCCATCACCCCATGAAACAACTAGCCTTCACAAACAGCCCCCCAACCCCTCTGTGTCCAACTGTGCACCTTTAGGTCATCACCACACCCTGGAATTATTAAAGGAATTTCTCCTTCCTCATCACATTATTGTGCCTTATGTCTCCCACTTCCTTCTCCTGTTCATTCTGTTCAGAACATCCTTACCTACAGCCACTTCATCCTGCGCTGTTCCTTGTAGTGAACTGAACACCTTCTCCATTTTGTAACACTGCCATAAAGCCATTTTAGTTTAATTTATGATAATAAATTTTGCCATTTTTTTCCTACTTCCCCTAAGCAAGCAAGATAATCGGCATGTTCAGGCATTCACTGGCTACCAGAAAGTCATCTCCATCTCTTGACATCATTTGAAGATATTTCAGTCCTGACAATCTGGCCTTTGTTCATTTGGAGGTTCTGCCTCCCTCCGTTTTACCAGGCAATTGTTTTTTATTTTTAACATGTTTTAATTTTTTTGTAAGCTTCTGTGGGAACATGTTGAAGGTTGGGGTAAAAATGGGTTGTATTTTTTACCAGGAATTAGTAGACTTACCACGTTGAGCCATTTGCTGTGTAGACTTCTTTGAATTGTTCCATAAAGCAGCTGTAACCTTTAAAAATGAAAATATTTATTCATGTCATTTCACTTTTGAACCACTCCCATGAAACATCATTAAAGGGATTAACAATATAACATATATAAAATTCCATTTCCAATGCAGGTATGGAGTTGGGTAAGCATCTCTGCCTAAATAAAATAATGGGAGGAAATGCCACCACACCAAAGACCTGCTTCTTACATCATATAAAATGAACCTCCTGATGACGAATATTTGTGACTGAGCAGTCATTGTCACAAACTAAGGAGTCGAAGGTTGGCTTTTCAAGAGTGATTGAACCACTGCCTCTTTTAAGAGGCAACTTTTTAAAGCTCATTGTGTGCAGCAACTCAACATATGGATTGGGTTATTGTTGCCATTCCATCACCAGGGTTTTTTATCTGGGAGATTCACCTCGTCTTTGGGAGGTGAAAATCTGCAGAGCCATTTTGGTGAGCCATTTTACTGAATGTAAACAGTACATTGCGTGAAAATGATGCGCTGGAATAATAAAATAAAGAGGCTTTCATAATGTTGGTTGCAATGCATATGAACCTGTCTGAAACTGTTCAGGTCCAATAGCTTTTTTTTCTAAAATAAGAAATCTGCAGAGCCGAATTTTGCTCTGCCTCTGCATATACCGAGGCCAAAATAGCTTCAGTAAATTGTAAGATCTATACAATAATGGAGAAAAATGTTCCTCTGTTGGAAAAAGTGGTTGAAATGGATACAATTATTTTTTGCGAAATGAAAATGCACAAATAAATGGGCCAGTTGTTGGATATGTTGAAGAGAATAGTAAAAGTTAATATGTGCTTTAAAAAATCCTCAAACTTTCTACTTTTAAGGAGCTTTGCTTATAGTTTTAAAAACTAAAAGGTAATTAAAAATAACCTGACTGTGTAATAAATAGATTTCCCACTTACTGTCCAAACATATGAGAAGGTCAATTCAAGTGAAAGGCACTAACAACGAATTGTGGATGTTCAATTTTCTGTCACTTAAAATGTAATGATTATTAATAACCCCCAAAAGTCAGAAAATAGCATCCTCAGAAACTCATTCTGGATTAGCTTGCCTCATAAACCTTTAAGATGACAGCATTAGCTGATAGAATTCACGGGACCTGCTGTGGTGAGAGATTTTTCTTTTGCAGCCAACACTTATCACACCTTTGTTTTCCTCAGCATTCCATAGTTTCTCTTCTCTCATCTAAACATACATCCCATGTTTTAATTGGCAGCTTTTTCTGTTACTGAAATATAATGTCATTAAGAACTAGCCAAGGCAAAAATGCTTGCTATTTTTTTGGAACTTCCTCTCTCACACACACCCCCAGTTCCACCAACTTCCCCCCTCCTTTGGGATGATTTTATGAGAGTTGTTTCACAAGTCTTCGGTCTCGTCAGGATGAAATGAGCATTTTATTGTTTTGTTTACAGCATTCAGATTTATTTATTTTTATAAACTTCCTTTCCAGAAATAAAGGCCCTCTTTCTGAATTGACTTTGTTCTCAGAGATGTCAGCATATAGCCAATACAGATGTTGGCATTATCAGGAGGCACTGGGCGAAGTGTGCTTGATGGAGCCGCAAAATGGCTGCTCACCCAGTGGTCTCAGGCTTCCCAGACGGCAGGCAGAGGGAGCTGACTCAAGGACAGCAGTGCTGAAAGAAGCACCAGGTCCACATGGATGGCCTTAGTGAACTATTCGCAAATTAGCAGAAACAACAGTAACAAAATGGATTAGACAAAAGAGAAATAGTTAAAGCATTTTAGTGAGCCATTTCTATCCACTCCCAAACCAACAGCAAATTTCTGACTGAAAATAAAAACAGGGTTTATTTAGTTATGGCATTTACCGGTCACCTGAAACGTGAGGTTTTTGGGGCAGTTTACAACAAATGAGTATAAAAACAAAATAAGCACATTTTTTTATATATATAAAAAATCATTATGCACCTTTAGGCGCCTGGAAAAACGTTCCTTTTTGACCAGGCCTTTGGTTGATCTGATTGACATCCTATGCCCTTTTAAATGTGACAATTGGGGGGGGTGTTATTGGGTTGTTGCTTTTATTTTGATTATATATATTGTGGTTTTTATGTTGATCTTTTCTGTGAACCACCCTGAGACCTCCGGGTATAGGGCAGTATATAAACTCAATAAATAATAAAACAGGAACACCAAACTTGCTGAGACCCTAAAGTTGTTGTTAATTTCATTTATTAGTCATTTTTTACTACAAAAAGTCTCCCTGGGGACAACATTCCACAGAGAGAAGCCACTACTGAAAATGCCTGTTCCTGTATGGTAATACTCTGCAATTCCCATCTCCCTTTTTTAGCATCTGAAATTTTATTTTTATGTACTGAGATTTTGTATTTAAGGATTTTTAATGTAGCCACCTTTCTTTTACATAACCCTGCAACTCCCCCCCCCCCATCCAGTTTTAAAGAAAGTTGCTAGACAGACTGAGGTCAATAAACAGCTACATCATCGTAATAGGTTAAGATCGACTTCCACATCAGCAGGTAAATCTTTTGAAAAAATAATCCCTTTCTTGCAGGGTTAAGTCAGTGACTTCCTTTTGAGTGAGTCTTTTTTCATTTATGCCTTTTGTGATGTTCCTTTTATGTTTTTCATTCTTTGTATGCTGTTTGGTAGTTTATTGCTTTTGAATAGACAGATTATTATTTCTGAAAGCATGTGTGGATTTCTACTCAGCTCTCTCTTGCTCAGTTCCACCTGGGACTGTTTCTGAAGGATGTGTATTTCCTCTCGGCCTTAAGTAATAAAAGCTCCACGCCTTGCCTGGTTAGCCATCCATTGGTGCAGTCCAAAAGGCTGTTGTCTTTGGACAGAGCCTGTGGTCACGAAGATCAGCAGGCCCGAGAAAGGGGAAAGAATCCATCTTTAAAAAATAAAAAATTATGTCGTGGCAGAAGAGTCATCACTATAGTTGTGTCTAACAGTGCAATCCCATTCATGTTTACTCACCTGTTAGCTGACTTCAATAGGACTTACTCCCATGTAAGTATGCATCCTAAATCCCACTCAAGAACTAATAGAACAAGTTATCGCAGCTAATGTGAATCCCAGTACTTCTGACAGGATGTAGCCACAATTAATGGATCAGTACCAGCAAGTGTAATAAGCAATTTATTGCCATTCCAGTAGATACTGTATATGCGACCCTGTTCAGAACAATGCAGCAGGTAAGTTGTGCTTCTGTTTTGTTTTCCTGAAGCACAGCAAGTGTGCAAATACAATATTGTGGGTTTGCAACGACAACAGCATAAGGTAAGCCCAGATGAGAAAATGCTCAATTAGGCGGCCAACTTCACTATTGGAAGAAATAGGAGCCTCTTGAACCATATTGAACTAGAGAGGAGAAGCCAACTAGCTGATAGGACTGGCAGCCAGGAGAAGCAATATATTTTTTGCTGAAGGATCTACTTCAGAATAAATATATTTCAGGATCTTGACAGTTGTTGTTGTTTAGTCGTTTAGTCGTGTCCGACTCTTCATGACCCCATGGACCAGAGCACGCCAGGCACTCCTGTCTTCCACTGCCTCCCGCAGTTTGGTCAAACTCATGTTGGTAGCTTCGAGAACACTGTCCAACCATCTTGTCCTCTGTCATCCCCTTCTCCTTGTGCCCTCTATCTTTCCCAACATCAGGGTCTTTTCCAGGGAGTCTTCTCTTCTCAAGAGGTGGCCAAAGTATTGGAGCCTCAGCTTCAGGATCTGTCTTTCCAGTGAGCACTCAGGGCTGATTTCCTTCAGAATGGATACGTTTGATCTTCTTGCAGTCCATGGGACTCTCAAGAGTCTCCTCCAGCACCATAATTCAAAAGCATCAATTCTTCGGCAACCAGCCTTCTTTATGGTCCAGCTCTCACTTCCATACAGCACTGCTGGAAAAACCATAGCTTTAACTATAAGGACCTTTGTTGGCAAGGCGATGTCTCTACTTTTTAAGATGCTGTCTAGGTTTGTCATCGCTTTTCTCCCAAGCGTCTTTAAATTTTGTGACTGCTGTCACCGTCTGCAGTGATCATGCAGCCCAAGAAAGTAAAATATCTCACTGCCTCAATTTCTTCCCCTTCTATTTGCCAGGAGGTGATGGGACCAGTGGCCATGAACTTAGCTTTTTTTTTGTTGTTGTTGAGCTTCAGACCATATTTTGCCCTCTCCTCTGGACACATTTTGCTGTATAGATCTGGGAAAACAGGGTTGTGTGGAACAACTGTTTTAATTGTGCTTCCCTCTGATTGCAGAACATCCGTGCCTCATCAGCACCACAGTGCTCCAGTGTCAAAGTGACCTTGGTCTGACTTTCTAGGCATTTCCCCCTTTTTTCCAATATAAACGCATCCAGAGGTGTTGGTTTGGCGCATACCGATGACAGTCCAAAACCACTAGAAGTAAAGAAAAATATCAGGAAAGGAAAGATTCCTTTTTCGGAATCCAGCTTCTCAGTTTCTTAGTTCCCCCTGCCATAAAACACACCTGATTTCATATGCAGAAAATCTCTTTTCCTGTTCTTTATGATTTATATCCTGCTTCTTCAGCTCAAGAGGTTCCCAGAGCAGCTCACAAGTTAAAACAAACATTAAAGGGGAAAAAATCAACACAGTAACGCAGTAAAAACACAGCAGGGCAGCAGCTGAAACAACACTATTCCCTCAATTTCCAACGTCCAGGGTGTGACTGCTGTCGCTTCTGTAACCAAAATGGTGCCATCCATGCATAAGGAGCTGGGGGAAGTTCTGAGATGTACAAAAGTACAAATCTTACCGGACACCAGGTGGGTCCATGAGGACAAAATGTGCTCAGGGCCACGGAAGGAAACAGAAAATGGAATGGGAGAGCAAGGCATGAAGTGGCTGGAATCCTGAAAAACACTCCTTCCTGCTGCAACATTTCGTTGCGGGTCTTACTCAAAGCAAGAAGCTCTAAAATGACTGGGTTGAGGAAACACCTGGTACTGAAAAGACCTCAAACCTGGTGCCAGGTGAGCCTCCCTGGGAAAGGTATTCCAAAGGCAGGATGCCACAATATCCTCAATTTCTTCAGTTACCCCCTCCACCCAACCTGCACTCTAAAGTCAAAGGAATATTAGCACGCATGTTTGAGTGGTACCTAAAAATAGTGTTTTTAAACAAATTATTTGCTTGTACAAAGCTCACGTGAAAGTTAGATTATAACCAGCCTCTGAGGCACCAGGTTGCTCCCAAGATTGAGGTGGCTTGGCGTGTATTGCGTGTGTGTGATGTCACACATGCACTGCGTGATGTCACACACATCTCCCATCCCCGCACAGGACGGTGCAGCCTTCTCCCAATATTGAGGGGTCTGGACCCCATTCAAACAAATATTGAGGGGATTGGAGACACCTCAGCCCCCTAAAGTTGGCCTGTCTGACCAGCCTTTACTGAGCGCTCCTCCATCATCCATACTTATCTGCTTGTGAGGTATTTATTGGGCTGTGCACAGACACCCCCCCCCAAATCTGCCTTGTGGTCTTGATCTGTGGGTCACCCATATCGTGGCAATTCACCCTTTGCAATTCATCCCTGAAACATTTTGGGCCAGAACAAAGGTATTTTTTAAAGGCTTCAACAACCCTTTAAAACCCCTTTGAAAGTTTGGGGGTGCTCAGCACTGCACAGGATTAGATCCTCCTACTTAAGAGCTGTCAAGTGGCAGGATCTGACCCTGTGCAGTACTGGCTGCTCCTCCTTCTCGAGTCGCTTCCCTGCACACGAGTGACGCTCCTCATGAAGGAGAACCCACTAGCACCATGCAGGATCAGATCCTTTCACTTCTTAAGCAGAAGAATGTGATCCTGCACAGGTTCTGCTTCACACATAAAATTTTATGACATAT
The DNA here is from genome assembly GCF_964270895.1 of Podarcis filfolensis. NCBI lineage: Eukaryota > Metazoa > Chordata > Lepidosauria > Squamata > Lacertidae > Podarcis > Podarcis filfolensis. The sequence continues at coordinate 22,599,367 of NC_139612.1, forward strand.
AGATCTAAATAAATCAAACAAGGAAACAAAAACTCACTGTGACCCTGCATTTCATTTCAGTTCATTTATCAGTCATTTTTTACAACAAAATTCTCAAAGGAACTTGCCCAAAATAAAGCAATTTACAACCATAAAAAAAGCAATTAACCATGCAAACTACATAAAATGGCTTCAAGTTACAAGAAATGAGATTCTGACTAACAGGAAAAACTTTCTGACAGTAAGAGCTGTTTGGCAGTGGAACAGACTCCCACAAGAGGTGGTGGACTCTCATTCCTTGGAGGTTTTTAAGCAGAGGTTGGGTGAAGTTCTTTATGAATAGAAAGGCCTTCCTCCTTCTTCCAAAGAAAAACTAACCCAGCGGCTTCAATGTTAAGAAAATAATAGGAGAGCTTTGGCAAATGCTACAACGTTCCTTCCCTCCTCCTCTCTCAGAGGTGGTAGAAGCTTCTGCTAGTAGTCCTAACTCAGTATCTTGGAGCCTTCTAGAGGACAAATGATGTCCAAGTTATCCTCACAGCTAATGAGAACATAGTTCAGAGGCCAAAGCTTTTGGGCCAGTGGGCAGGTTTGGAACTTTGATAAAGTGCTGTGAATGCCTGACATAAAATGGCTGCTGGGGGCATTGGCGTGGCATGAGACAAAATGGCTTCAACATCTAAAAGAACAAAAAGAGAAATATTATCCAACAGGCATGTTACCCTGGTATCAGCTTACCTGTTAATGAAAAAAGTCAGCTACAGAAGCTGCTGCCATAATCTTATAAGGCAGCATAGGTGGCCAATCCTGGCATCCAATGAAATGTGGGCTTGTTTAAGGAGCACAGTTCAATAAAGAAGAGATGAAGTCAGTGTAAACAGGAACTAAGCAGGAATTCTCTCAAGAATTATGAAATTTGTGAGGGGATGTTTACTGAGAACTTGAGTGAGTGTCGTAGGGAGTTGTTGGCATCTATCTGTCTTGGGAAGCAATGGAGAAATGCGCCTTTGAGGGGCAAGCCAAACTGTTGGAAGGCTGCAGCACCTGCTGTGGATGCAGAGACTGGTAGGGGAGAGACATGTTGTAGCTGGGGCAGATGAAGGCGTCCAGTTGTGCTACTGCAGATGCATCATGGCGTTTCTTCTCTCTACGCTCCTCCCAGTGGTCATTCCTCCTCTAGTCACTGCTATGAATGCACGACCTGTCTGTCTCCAGGCACATCCATAGGGAGTATTGGTGGGGATACTGGGGCCAAAGGGTATCACTTTGATGACCCCAATATAGTTTGAATTCTTCATTTTATGTGCGTGTTTTGTAGCGCGCAGCTCGGTATATGGACAGGTTAAAGTGGATACAGGTGTTCAGAGATCCATTTCCCAAGCCTTCTTCTAAGCTGAATATTTTCTTTCAAAGCCAGCCTATCCTTTCCTTCTGGTCCTTTGATCCATGTGCATCCAGTGCCATCTAGATGGTGAAATTTATTTATTTTTAAAGGACCAGTTATTGTTGCTTCCCATTATTTCCACCCTATGCATTTTTGTACACAGCCTGTGCAAAATTCAAATTAGGTAGATTTTTATTTAAATGTGAATTGAATAGAACTTCTGCTTCATCCCTAGCCAGCCCTACCAATAGGCAGAATGAGATGGTGGCTTCAGGTGGCAGATAGGAACACAGCAAGCTGCCTTATACAGAGCAGGGCCGGCCCACCCATGAAGCAAGGTGAGGTGACTGCCTCAGGTAGCAAGATTCACAGGAGCAGCAGATCCAGATGCAGATCATTATTCCCCTCCCCCTTTACTCCTGATGTAGTTCTCCACTCACTCCTTCTTCCCTGGTGGGGAAGGGGTCACCATTTTGTGGTTCGCCTCAGGTGCCAAAATGCTTTGGGCCGGCCCTGAGATAGAGTCAGACAATTCATCTACCTAGTTTAGTTTTCCTACACTGACTGGCAGTGGCTCTCTGGATTTTCAGATGGGCTAGTCTCTGCCCTACCTCAAGATGGCAGGGCTTGAACCTGCCAACTTCTACATGCAATTGATGTATGGACATTCTGTTAATGGTGTGGGTAAGTAACAGAGATGTGTTGGAGGATTAATCTGTCAGGCAGAGGGACCTTCTTGGTAGTGGCACCCACCCTGTGGAACATCAGATATAAAGCAGCTGAACTGTATAACTCTAAGAAGACAACTGAAGGCAGCCCTGTATTGGGAAGTTTTTAATGTTTGATGTTTTATTATGCTTTTTTATTTGTTGGAAGCCTCCCAGAGTGGCTGGGGCAACCCAGTTAGATGGGTGGGGTACTACTACTACTAACAATAATAATACCTTGTCATACATCCTGTAAGCTTGCCAAAGCCAAACTGAATTAACTCTGTATACTTTGGTACATTGGAATACTGCATATCTCTGGCCTTTAAGTATAATGCTGAATTTTCAGAATTGTGAAATATCTGGAGTGTAAGAATGAGATACCTGCGGCGCTGATTTTTATTGATGCGGAGAAGGCATTCGACAATGTCTTATGGTCGTTCCTATTAAAAAGTATGGAGAAGGCAGGGATAGAGGGCGAATTCATGAAAGGAATAAAGGCAGTATATTCGAATCAGTCTGCCAAATTGATCATAAATAACAACTTAACAAATCCATTTAGAATCGAAAAAGGAACAAGACAGGGTTGCCCTCTTTCCCCGCTTCTGTTCATCATAGTATTAGAGGTAATCGCGAACAAAATAAGAGCAACACCAGAGATTCGAGGGATTAAAGTAGGAACGAAAGAATATAAACTAAAAGCTTACGCAGACGATTTGATGCTATCCCTAGAAGAGCCACAAAAAAGTGTCAGCAAGGCGCTGGAAATATTAGAAGAATACGGCAAACTATCCAGTTTTAAATTGAATAAATTAAAGACAAAAATGATGACTAAGAATCTGGGAAAGGATGAAAGAGAAAAATTAGAGATACAGAATGGAATCAAGGTGGCTAAAAAAATAAAATATCTGGGAATCTGGCTAACTACAAAAAATATAAATTTAATTCAAGATAACTACTTGACAACATGGAAGGAAATTAAAAAAGATCTAGATATATGGAATAGAGTTAAACTTTCGTGGATGGGAAGGATGGCGGCAATAAAAATGAACGTACTCCCAAAAATGTTGTTCCTGTTCCAAAACATACCAGTGATCAAAGGTTCCAAATTGTTTAAGGATTGGCAGAACACCCTTTCGAAGTTTATATGGCAAGGGAAAAGACCGAGAATCAGATTTAAATTGCTCACAGATCGAAAAGAAAGAGGGGGATTCTCGGTCCCAAATCTGAAATTATATTTCGAGGCCGCCTGCCTTTGCTGGATTAAAGAGTGGATAACTTTGGAAAATACTGACTTATTAGACCTAGAAGGGTTCAACAATAGGTTCGGCTGGCACGCCTACTTGTGGTTAAATAAAGAAAAGGTACATAAAGGGTTTTCAAGCCACATTATTAGAGGACCACTATATGAAGTTTGGGAGAAAAATAAAAAACTCTTAGAATGGAAAACACCCTGGTGGTTATCGCCAACGGATATTTTAATAACTAAGAAAACAAATATGGAAGGAGAAAGATTAATCTACGAAGACCTACTGATAAGATCAGAAAACGGCTGGAAATTGAGAACATATGAGGATCTGAAAGGAAAATTAACAGGTTGGCTACAATATCATCAAATAAATGCAATGTGGATGGAAGATAAAAAAGTAGGGATGAGTGAAAAAAAATCCAAATTTCAGATAGAAATAATTGAAGGTAAAACCAAGTTATTATCCAAAATGTATGATATATTATTGGAATGGGACACCAAAGATGAAGATATAAAGGAGGTTATGACAAAATGGGCAATGGACTTGGGATATAATATAGAATACGAAAAATGGTCGAAATTATGGAACAATGGAATAAAATTTACGGCAAGTGTTACACTTGGAGAAAATTTGGAGAAGATGATATATAGGTGGTATATCACACCAGCAAAATTAGGAAAAATGTACAAAACAGGAAATAAGGCCTGCTGGAAGTGTAAAATCAAAGAAGGCAACTTCTACCATATGTGGTGGACTTGCGAGGAAATGAAGAAATTTTGGGATTTGATTTATAATGAGTTAAAAAAATATTTAAATATACCTTCCCTAAAAGACCAGAGGCCTTTTTACTAGGAATAATTGGGGATGAAATTAAAAAGGAAGATAAGATTTTATTCCAATATTCGACAGCAGCGGCCAGAATACTAATTGCACAAAATTGGAAAAGTATAAATATACCAACGGTTAGGGATTGGCAAACAAGATTATTTGAATATGTTGAATTAGCAAAAATGACGCAAAAAATTAGAAACCAAAAAAATACAAAGTTTATTAGTGACTGGAATAAATTTATGGTATACATTGAAGGAAACTATAGAAATCTAAAAACTATAGCAGGTCTGTTATAAAACTTACGATGCGCAAACCATTAATAATTATCAGCTGCAGAAAATGGAAAATTTCCTTTCATCAAGAAGCCCGAAATCGGGAGGGAAGGAGGTCAACAGGGGTGCAGAAGAAAGATCTAAATATCCAAATATGTAAAGTTTTAAAGAATAAGATATAGAATTGTAACAGAGATTGTTGCTCTCTGGTGTTAGATGTGGATATTTTTTTTCTCTTCTTGTTCTCCCTTTCTCTTTTTGAAATTGTTGTCTTGTCTTTTGTGTTCTTTTTTGGTTTTCTTTTTTCTTTTTTTCTTTTCTTCTTGCTTTCTTTGATGTTGTAACTGAAACTCAATAAAAAGAATTAAAAAAAATAAGTATAATGCTGAATTTTCAGAATTGTGTAAGTTTGACAGAATGCATATTTTCTTTTCTTTTAGAGACTCCTCGCAACATTCCCTCTTCTTCTACTTAATCATAGCTTACTGAATACTTGATAAATGTAGGATTGGGATAATGCAATGAAATATTTTTTACTATAGCATTGATCATTGATTTGGCTATTTACAAAGTTTAATACCTGCATTCCTTTAGTGTCCGCATTGAAAAGGCAAGGAGAACAACACACTCATCCTCTAATAACAAAAGTTTCAACTGTACAAGTGGAGGATCAACAGTGAGGGGGGGGGGAATTTCACCCTTTTAGTCACACACAACTTTTGCCACTAGAGGTCTCTCTCGTAACAGCTTTCTTTTGGCCATGCTCCTTTAATTATTTTACTCAAAGGAACAATTTTAACTTTTAGATTGGAATTCCTCACCTTAGCTGTTATGCTAGAGAAAGATATAATGCCTTCTTAGCCCGTTCTCCTGCTGATGAGTAGATGTTGGGTTGACTGAATGAATCATCTTGGATATTTTAATACACAATGGGTAGACTTCGACACAGAAGTTTGAGCTTTCACCCTGGCTTTCCAAAGAGTGAATGTTTTAACCAGACAAAAACAATACAGTAAAAATACCTTGCTGTTGGGAGGTAAGGAAGTGTGACACGCCTCAGAAGACACCAAGGATCCAACATAGACTTAGATCCCATAATTGCAAGAGTGAACCCTTTCTGACTTCTTTTGGAAGAAAAGGTTTAGTGTATTATTAGGATTTCCTTTTACTTCTTCCCCTTTTTGGGGGGGAACAGGAAATGGAAAGAGTATATTGAAGCGTTTCATTTAAATTTGATTCCAAGTAGTCCTATAAGGCTTCCTCAAGTGGCTCTTTCCTGAGCACAAGAATATACAGCAACTAAAACCACGAGAAGGGCCCGGAGGTGTTGATGTTGCCTGCTTGTGTGCTAGGTTTTGTGAATCAAAAATGCCCACTCAACCTATGCATTTCAAAAATAAATTATTACTTTAATTATGCCACAGATCTCCAGTGCTCAGCTGTTATGCCCAAATTCTGTTGCAGGTAAAATAAAATAAAAGTTTATGGTGTGACCTATTTACATTATAAAAGTTGGGCAGAACTGAGCACTTTCTCTTGTATTGCACAATCGTTCTGTAGTGTTTGCATCCAGCCTACTTTGTTCTGATTTTCCTAGTCATAGGGGAAGTGGCAAGGAACGGCTCAAGGGATTGAAACCCTCAAACTTTGATTCAGCCACCCTCTCTGGCTTCTGTGATTTCCGTCGGATTTTCAAGCACATCTTCACAGCCACAAGGACCAGAAACCCACATGTTAACAAACGGAACATTCATATTGTCAGCTGAGGTAAGGAATATGCAACGGCATTCACCTGGAATGGAAATGTGATGTTTTGAATATTGTTGTGGGGAGAAAAACCCGTTGAAAGATTTGTGAAGTCGGCTGCCTGAATGACTGTTGTCATTTATTTATGTATATTGAAAAATATGCATGTGATGGTTTTCCAGGCAAAGCCTATCCAAAGCTGCTTTTAAGACAGAGGCATTGGGCTGATCTTTGTAGTGCTAGGCCCTAGCACCCCATTGGTCCACCTTGTTCAGTACTGTGCGCACTGACTTGCCATTGGTTCTCCAGCCCTAGCTGGAGATGCGAGAGAATGAATCTGGGGCATGTGCTCTGCCACTGAGCTATGGCCCTTCTGAGTTTTTCTTTTCTTTTCTTTTTGCATGTCCATTTCACGAGAGGCTAGCATTCTAGGATGCTAGAGGACACCTCTAAAACTCTATTGCAACATTAAGAAGCAGGTGGCACATCCTTTACTTTTTCTGCGTTCTGGTGGAATCCATATCAGTCCTAAGTAGGTCGTCCCTCTGAGTTCGGTGGGAGCTACTGTGCAATACGGATGTTTAGGGTTGCAGCAATTACACTGAACTGAGTAAGAGAAACTGGCTCAGATGCGAGTGCAGAATGGAGAGGGGCACCAAGCACAGTCTCCAGGCGCTACTGCTTCCCCCCGTCCCCATCCCCGCTCCCTATTAACATTGAAATATTGTCTTGTGACATGTGCCAGCAGATATTTAGGAACACTATTTGCATCACGAGAGCCTCGTTGAACAGAACAACGCTGCAAAAAGGAAGGGGGGGGGAGCTGTGAAAGTGCTGGCAGCCGGCACAGTTATTTAGCCTCTGGATGGGCTGCTATCATTGTGGCAGAAAAGTACTGGAAACACAGATTTGTCCTCCAAGGCAATGCACTCTGTAATAAGCACCCCTTTGCACAATATCTGGCAGTCGATAACAACCAAACAAGAAAGCCAATTATACTGAAACAAATATATCTCAACGTACAAACGGGTTGTAAAATCCCATAATAAAAATGATTTTAATAAATAATAATTCGCAACTGGGAAACTGTTCCAAGAACAAGGCTTTGAAAATATGAGAGCAGCTGGAAAACTGAAGGTGCCATTCAATTGAGTTTTCTCTCGCTTCACTTCCCATCCACAGTTGCCCCGGTTTCAAGTTTCAATCTCACCACATTTCTTTAAATATAATATCTCGGACCAGGGACTTAAGCAGTCAAAAGCAGCCCAAACGCCAGTTTGGAAAGTCCCCTGGTTTCTACTTGATTTTATCTCATGACCGTTTTATAATACTGGCCTATTTACATGGTTTCCAAAGTCATCTAGGTTTATGTTCCCGCCGAGCTTCTCAAATGGCTTTCCCGGTAGCGATATGATAACATAAGCTCAATTGCTTTGTTTACAGAGAAATCTTGGCATAAATACATAGGAATATTGAACGAGAACAATTGCCTTTAGCAGCCAACCCTGCAAGTCATCTGCAAGCTGTCATCGGGAACTGAAATGCGTCTGCATATTTGGTACCATGTTTGGCTCTCTAATCAAAACAATATGTAAACTGTTGGCAAGAAGGAGCGCTTACCAAGCCAAAATTATTTACAAGTTACATCTGTGCTTCTGGAGGTTTTCAGAGGAGGAAAAGTAAAAAGGGCAAACAGTTTAACAGCAAAGCAATGCCTAAGCCTTAGTTTTCCACATTCACAAGTGACTCATACATCTTTCTTTTCTTTGTCCTCCTCCTCCTCCTGCTGCTGCTGCTATTTCTTGGAAAGAGAAGAAACCATGGCCTAGTTCAAATATCTTCTTGTGGTCAAGGAGCAGATACATAGCTCTTCCATCCAATGGCGTAACACAGAGGGGGGCAGATTTTTTTGCTAAAGACGCTTTAAAAACTTTTAACAGTGTAATCTTATAAAGGTATAGTCAGAAATCAGCGCCACTGAATGCATGGGTGCTTACTTCCACAGAAGCAGTTACAGGATTGCAGGTAGAATCTTTGCTCCGAAGAAAAGAACAGAAAAAAATTCTTTTTTTAAAAAAAAAAACCTTTAAAAATTAAAACTCTTCACTTTTGACTGGAAGATGAGAGCAATGAAGAGAGCTTGCAACTACGAAATAGGGCAAAAGTAAAGTGCCAGCTCCCCTTTTAGTCTCCAGCTATTTGTTTTTACAATGGTTGCAAGTTTCCATTATAACACTTGCCTGCCTGAAAAACTCTGGCAAGACTTTGGTTTCCATGGTGACACTTCTTTTTCATACATATTTATCATTTAAAAGCAGAAAACCCAGCCTTCTTCTCCCCCCCTATCAGTGAATGCTACTTTTAGCACTTAATAACTGAAGTCAAAGCTGATTTATTTTTTATGTCAGTGTGTCTTAAACATACCCCTCCTATCGCTAAAAACTCGTGGAATGGTACAGTCATTTTCTTGTAAGTAGTTTATTTAAGACATGACTTCTGAAAACAGTCCCTCTCTCTCATTTCCAAACAAGAGAGTAGTTTCCTTCTTGAAATAGTTTTCAATTAACAGTGTGGGCATAACTGGCCAAGTTCCCAAATCTACCATCCTGAATATGCAGGATGTAATCATCATCACATAACCTGGCTCAGGCTTTCACTGAGACTTTTTGAATGACTGTTGTTTTTTGGGTGTTTTGGGGTTTTTTTATATAAAAAAGGAAGTTGGGTTGAAATGAAAGAAAGAAAGAAAGAAAGAGAACAAGAATCCTTCACGTTGAAGATTTGGCAGTAAATCTAATGACATATGACTACATGAAAATTTTGGAATTCACTTCCCTAGCTGGCATCCTTTTGAAGTTACACTATAACTGTCTATTCCACAACGTGGGGAAGAATGAATAGCATTTTTCTTTCTTTTCCTGTTCCTGTACAGATTTTTAACTCTGACAGGGGTGGGGCACTAGCAGTGGCAGATATTGGGGTCTCAAATTTCAGCAGTGCCTTGTGTGATGCTAAAAGTTGGCAATCACCAACCGCTTGCCTTCCATTCTACATCATAGAGGTGGTGTCCCCTGTGGCCCCGCTGAGGCTCTGCACCCAGTGTGACAGAAACCGTTCGCACTCCCCTAAATCTCCCTCTGGAGACTTATGGCCCTTGGGATGTTGTTGGGCTCCAACTCTAATTACCCCAGACAGCATGGCCAGTGATCAGGGGGTGATAGAAATGGTAGAAGGCCACAGTGGAAGGCCACAGTTTTCCTCCCTCTGGTCTACCTGCTATTGGTTTCAGGATATGGAAAACAGAAGCACAACGAAGGAGATCCATGCAGCAAGCTGTAGTGTTCAAGTGCTTCTCAAGGGCATGCTAAAAATCCAGAAGTCATAGTGTGGAAATACATTCGCACAAACATAACATCATCGGGTTGGATCTAAAGAGCCCTTTCCTCTGTTGGAAGGAATATTCTTCAAATGCAGGGGTGGGGAACCTGTGGCCCCCATATGTTTATGGCTATAGCTCCCACCATCGTTGACCATTGGCCATGCCATCAGGGCCTGGTGAGCCCAATAACAACTGGAAATGACTAGTTTTCCCACCCATTTCAATGGAAGGAAGAGATTTTGTGTCCTCATTTCCCTCCATATTGTTACCAATCTGTGGATGAACCACAAACAATTACCCTCAACCATGGGTTCCGAAACCTTCACTCAGTTGTCCTTGATGACCTCTGAGTGTCAGGACTGCTGACTGGGAGACAGGGCAAGTGGGCCTTCCCTAGACAGTCTGTAGCAATTCAACCTGCACTAACAAACTTATCAGGTGCAAGAGCCAGACATCAGGCATTGTGTTGTAGGAAATCTAAGATGGTGCCCGGTCCCAATAGGCAGTGAACATTCCATGAGCACTTTCAGACCTCATTAGGCTAGGGTTTTTTAGGGGGAGGGCTTAGGGCTTTCTCCTAAATCTGTTTTTTGCACACTTCAAACCTCAGGGTTCTCCCAAAGCCTACTGATGCACCCCACTTGTGCATGTGTGATCTGGTCCATATTGGCTTCATAAGTAATGACATAGGCTGAATATTGGAAATTGAAGGGTTGATACCAAAAAAAAGAATCACGTTACAACAAATGGGCATTCATTTTATTCACAGAGAAGTTGAAGAGATTTTAACACCTGAAAATTTATTGTACTTCACATTTCACTAAAACTAAATTAGAAGAACCATCTCTCAATCTACTCTGGCGTGATCCACCCCTTTCTTTGTTTTCTCCACTTTCCTCCACCACAAGAATTTGCTTTTCCTTTCGTCACAATTTGGTTGATCGCACCATATGCAACTCATTCGGTCTGGAGCTTGATAAGATCTCCTGGATTTATTTATCTTCTATTGTACAGCTGAGGTGGTCTTCATATGTGCACTAATAATGTTTACATTTGCAAAATGGAGCACAGACATTCTGCTGGGGTGAAAGATCACGAGGTCAGCAAAACACAGAGATTAGATCGTCTACCTAAGCAGACTGCAATGCAGTCAAACATCAGTGATCTCGATGTGTATCTTTTTATTTTACTATCTGAAGCCAAGATGTTACTTCGATGAGCAAGTTTCTTAATTGTCAAAGTTTTCACTTCTGTGTCACTTCCACCATCAATATGTAATGGCAAAAAAATAAAAATAAAAAGTGAGGGGAGCTTATCTCTTAGATAAGATGCCGTGACAGCAGCTGTTCTCTGTTTGGTGTCATCGGCATTGGCTGGGTCTGATGGAAGTTGGCACCCAGTTGAGAAAGGCAGCATTTGAGCAATGATCCTCACAAGCCAGCTTCATCACTTGTTATGATTGTTTAAGCCTTGAACCACCACCAACCTTAAGGCAATGGTTCTCAAATTTTGTACCTCCAAGGAACACTGTCCACATCAACCCACCCAACGTAATTGGCATGAAATATTGTTGCATGGCAGAGAATTCTGAAGATGCTGTAGGCCAGGTTGAGTCCCCATCATATCTCACAATTGGCTAAGCTCAGTGCTGTTTTTTTCTAGAAAAGAGGTGGTGTAACTCACCATGAACCTTGTTCTCTTAGAATGGCAATGGCACCCACCTGAGAGGTGCTGGAACTGAGTTCCAGCTGCAAAAAAAAGCCCTGGCTAAGCTGGGGTAAATGGGAGTTCTAGTCCAACAGCACAACTGGTGACTCAGGGTTTGATACAACTTCTAAACCAGGCTTCCTCAACCATGGCCCTCCAGATGTTTTGAGATTAAAATTCCCATCATCCCTGACCACTGGTCCTGCTAGCTAGGGATCATGGTAGTTGTAGGCCAAAAACATCTGGAGGGCAGAGGTTGAGGAAGCCTGTTCTAGACCACATATTCAGTTCATATGGTGTTGTGGTCAAGTCTGTTGGGTCTTGACATGGCCATGCTTAAACTGAGAGTATAGTTTACATGTACACCCAAAGTCCTGCAACTGTACTCAGCAAGGAAAGATTGATACTGGTGGCTGGGCAAGCCAGCATTCAGGAGACTTCCCCAGCATGATCAATTTTCTTTCACAGCCCTGGATCACATCCTCACATTTGGGGAATAAGACCATGTATTCCAAAGAGGAGAGGGAGTAGGAGAAGAGCAACACACGAAGAAGCCATCTTCTCACCACCTCCTTAACCTGAGGACATTGTTCTTATCATCATCCTCAGACTCTAAGCACTGAAATACAGAAACCAAAACAGAGTCATAGCCCCACACCCTCAATGCTGTTGGAACCAAAAGCTGCTAAATCAAATAAGGGCTCTTTAACTACAAGAGGCTTCTTGCAGTGAAGGGTGGAGCTAGTCACTCAAATTGCACTGCAGCCTTACTTTAAACCTCAGACTAGAGTTATCTTTTGTTGAAGCAACATTTGTGTCTGCAGCCTGAGTTCCAGTTGGAACTGTCTAGGATTGAAATGGAACTCCAGCTGCCTGAGAGAACCAGTGTGGTGTAATGGTTAGAGTGTCCAAATACAATATGGGAGACCAGGGTTTAAATCCCCACTCATTTGTTAAGCTCACTGAGTAATCTTGGGCCTGTAACTGCCTCTCAGTCTGGTTTACCTGACAGGCTGTTGTGGAAATTAAATGAGGTGAGGAAGAACAATGCACTATCTGAGGTGGTGGACTGGCAATTCCCCTGTGCCTCATGTGCCAGGAACTGGGGCCATATTTGGTTCCTGAAGCATCCTAACCCAACCTGAGCTGTGATGGAGTTGCCGCAGACCAGGAGCCTATGAATAATGAACTGGCACCTGTCTATGGACCACTACTTTGAGTAGCACTGATGTTCAGCACCTTGAGTTCTTTTGGGGAAAAGTGGCATAAAAGTACAATAATAGATAAACAATATTTAAAGGTAAAAAAGCTAAGGTAAAGGACCCCTGGACCGTTAAGTCCAGTCAAAGGCGACAATGGGGTGTGGCGGTCATCTCTCTTTTCAGGCTGAGGGGGCCGGCGTTTGTCCACAGACAGCTTTCTGGGTCATGTGACCAGCATGACTAAACTGCTTCTGGTGCAACAGAACACTGTGATGAGTGCCAGAGTGCACGGAAATGCCATTTACCTTCCCACCACAGCGGTACCTATTTATTTATTTGCACTGGCATGCTTTCAAACTGCTAGGTTGGCAGGAGCTGGGACAGAACAACGGGAGCTCACCCCATCGTGGGGATTCAAACCGCCGACCTTCCGATTGGCAAGCCCAAGAGGCTCAGTGGTTTAGACCACAGCGCCACCCATGTTCCTCTCTAAATAATATTTAGAGAACCCCAACTCGCCTATTATCTCCAAACCTCCCCTAGAATTTCCAGAGGTCCAAGGGAAGAGGGAATCACTTACACATCAGTTTAAGGCTGTTGTGCAGATACGCCCAGCAAAGTTGACTCATGAGCTCAGAATACATCTGCGAGTGCATTTATCTTGTTCAGAATAAATATTTTGCTAAGGTAAATGGTACAGTTTTGGATGAGGGTGGATAACGTGAACCCTTGATAAAAACGAGCCATGTGTTTTCTTAGGGCAAAGTTATCTCATTTCACAGGGTGCAGGCTCAATCAAATCCATATGTGCTCATATTTTTAGGTTTTTGCATTGCGTATGATGAGCTGAATCCCACAAGGCGCTGACATAAGGTCTCACCAATTCATTTCCCATTCCTGAAGCCAAATCTGGTAGTTGAACAACCAGATGTTGATGAGCCTAATTCTTCATGTCTGTTATAATTAACTTTCTTTACACATGGGCAGACTTCAGTGTTGCAGTTCTTAATTCCTATCTTTACATACTTCCTGCACTAAATTTCTTTCTTCCACCTCTTGTGTTCTTGCAGCCCAGTGTCTCCTCCTCTGTCCCACACCCAACTATTATTTTACAGATAACTTCTTAACATTGCAGTCCTCTTCTTGCCTACTCGGAAGTAAACCCCACAGGGTTCACTCCCACGTCAGTGGGTAAAGGATTGCAACTTAAAATGAATTTTACCAATAATAAATGAATAGCTAACATTCCTTTGCATTGACCCAACATTGCTGACAAAGGGCAGAAAGCCTGGAAAACACACCCCTTGGTTTTTATCTTGATGCATTAGTTTTATCTTGACACACTGACATTTCTTACTGAGACTGGGTGTACTCTAAAGAGGGGGTAAAAAGGAGATTGGGGCTTTTGGATGATTTACAAGAGAGGAGCAGTTGAACAGTAGGAAAGCAATTGTTTAACGCTAGTAATAGCAAGGTAGCTAACTCTTTTTTATTTGAGGAAAAAGCAAATGAGGAAAGGGAGGTGATAGAGATGTATATTATTATACATGGCATAGGTAAAATTGGACACATCTCTCTCTCTCTCTCTCTCTTTCTCCTAATACCTGAATTCATGGTCATCCAAAGAAACTGAATGCTGGAAGATTTGGGACAGACGAAAGGATGTATTTCTTGAAACAGCACATAGCTAAACTTTGGAATGTGTCCCGCAAGATGTAAGAGGACCACCAACTTGGGAAGCTTTGAAAGAGGGTTAGACAAATTAATGGTAGATCAGGCTATGAATGGCCATGTTCTGTCTCCACTGTCAGAGACAGGTTGTGTTGTTGTTGTTGTTGTTGTTTTGAATCTGTCCGTCTTGAAAGACAATGGAGTGTGCCTCTGAGGATGAATTCCAACCACTGCATTAGCAGCACCAAAGTGAATTCCCTGGGGTGCAAGCCTGCGGAATGTGTATGGAGGTCCTGGGCTGCCCAGACGACAAGACCCCCCTTGTGGCCTCACTGATGTGGTCCAAAGGAAAGCAGACCAATACATTTGGAACCAGCTTGGCCACAGGAGTTGCTGGAAGAAGGTATACAAAGCACCATCCAACCAGCGGTGGAGGAAGCCTCTCAGGCACCTGGGGCGCAGTGCCCATAGGAACAAGGCGTGCGGCGGGGCCTCAGCTGCCCTACAGCTGGGAGAGGCAGTGGGCAGACAGCGTGGAGCCTGCGGGCACTGAGACGCATGGCTCGTCCACACTGCAGGCCCCGCGGTGACGAGTGCCATCCGCCATTTTGTCACACACAGCCCATCAGGATGGCACCCGGGGCAGCCCGCACCTCCCTTCGTACTCCCCTGCATCCAACTATCTTAGGGATTCCACTCTGGATTTGTGCAGGGTTTACTCCTTAGCACAGGGTTCAGCAAACTTTTCCAGCAGGGGGCCGGTCCACTGTCCCTCAGACCTTGTGGGGGGCTGGACTATATGGGGGGGGGATGAACGAATTCCTATGCCCCACAAATAACCCAGAGATGCATTTTAAATAAGAGGACACATTCTACTCATGTAAAAACATGCTGATTCCTGGGCCGTGCACTGGCCGGATTTAGAAAGCGATTGGGCCAGATCCGGCCCCCAGGCCTTAGTTTGCCTACCCATGCCTTAGCATTTTCTTTTCCTGACGATATCCCACAAGGCAGCGGAAGTTTAGGATCAGAGTTTTTCTTCTCCAAGATGGGCTACATTCCCAGGCCAATGAGCCCCATCTGTCCCTGGCTTCCCTTTACAGCATGTGGAGAAACTGCCTTCTTGACTATTGGACCCACTGTTGGTTTTGTGGACCCAGTCTGCTGGAGCCTGTCTTCACATGCAGGGGAAGTCCCTAACTCATTGAGGGTTTGAGACCCATCAGCTACCCTCACCTGGTTTAACCAGCCAGTCAAAGCCATTCTTGGGGTGTGGCTGCCATTGTGTGCCAACAGCTTCCAGGAGCCACAGGTGAGTGCAGGGTGGGGACCAAAGGTGGACAAACTACCCCAATATATGCCTCTGGCATATATTGGGAGAGTGCTGTCAGGTCCTGCTTGCAGCATTTCTCTGGGCATGTTGCTGGCTATGGTGGGAACAGGATGCTGGGCTAGATGGACCCTTGACATGATCCAGTGAAGCTCTTAAGTTCTTACCCCTATTCCAAATGAGAATCCCAGATTTGTAGTAATTCACATGTATTGTTCAAGCAGGTCATCCCAGTGTATGGATCATCGGGTGCAATAGATAATGGGCTCCGCAAGCTGAGACACTTGTTTATATCTGGCTCCACCTCCAGCCAGTTGTTTGCACCTGGCTTCAAGTTATTAGAACTTAAGTGTTCGAGCATAAATCAAATTAGGTCCCACAAACCTATTGTCTCCCTATTCTTGCTCTCCAAAAACAGCATATGCTTGTGGTTAGATGTAGATGCTCAGAAAGGATGTGGAAAACTATTTATTGGGCTGTCTCCATTGCTGAAGCTTCCTATATTTTGTCAGTTAAGTGGAAGCATATAAGCAGAAGTTCAAGAAAAGCAGCAACGTGGGGTCAGACCGAGACCATCAAGGGGATCTGATATGGAGAATTGGTGCATCCTGTGGTGGCTTTTCTTTTCTTGATGAGAACTTAAGTTCTTTCTGAAAAGAACTTAAGCTCATGCAAGTTGGGGCACTCCTTTTTCACTGATTACCCCTGTCATACCTCCCAAACTGCTCCTAAGTGTTAGGAGTCCCTCTAGAATTCAACATGATATAGCGCAGAGGTAATTTAGTCGGTAGGTGGGATTGATGCGTATTGGGTGCCTTGACTCAAACGACCAGAAGAAACACTTCCTGTTAAAGCAGAGATACTCATTGGATGCAATCCTAAAATTAGAATAAATATGAATTACAGCAGCATCCTGAACTGTCAAGCAATGAATGAGTGTGCTAAACCGTTGCATTATATATATATATAAATCTTTCTCTTTTTGATTTAGCCAGCTCTTTAGCAGCAAACCTAGTGCCGCATCCATTCAATAGTATTGTTTTTCCATTTAGAACCAATGCACCAAACAACAGATTAGCAGAGCTGAGCAGGTAACATGAGTGGGATTGGACCTCCTTTTTAATATCTATAGAAAGTTGGCAAAATGAGATATTGCTATAGCTCACTATGATACAATCTAGGCAATATTAAGAATGGCATTGAGCCTGTTCGTTTAAAGCACTTTAAAGGAACCTTCAAGGGAGTATCAAGAACAAACTCCAACCAAAAATAATATTGCTATATAAGATGGGTGAAAAAAATATTGCAGGTTTCTCCTTTTATGTCCTGTTGAAATTCACATACTTGGGCAGCAGGAATATCAACATAGGATTCAATCATATTATCTTGGAGTAAAGTAAACTATTAGAAACTTATGTTTTACTGTGAGGATCACGTTAACCAGTGTAGGAAATATTAAGGCACAGCGCAGCAACATACAAATTAGATTATTTTTAATTAAATAACAGCTGCAGTTGTCAGGCATACATACTATGGTTCTGAAGCTCTGTTTGCTATGTGTAGACCACAGCATAAATGCCTGCATGTGGCAGAGAAAGCAGCCATATTGGTAGAGCTTCTTTGAGGGTGAAACAGAAGTTCATAAATACCATCTCCACCAGCTGTTTCACCTCTCCTTTAACACCATTATGCAAAGCATAACTAAGATGCATAGGAAACTGACCACGCAACCGTGTCCTTGCAAGTCTGCCTAAAACCATCGAATCTGCTTTAAATAGCCATAATTGGTGATTTGTTAGACCAAGGGTCTTCTTCAGATCAATGAGAGCAGCTTGAGTATATCGATTGCTCTCCATGCCTATGAAAATACGATTTATTACCACGGGAACAATAGTAGAGTGAACAGAAATGCTGCACTTCATCCCACCCAAAGGCCACCTCATTAATAGGCAAGCCAACCCCAACTTAACCTAAACATGGCAGGGAGAAAGTTGGGTATAGTACCACTATTTCATTAAAAATAAATAATAGTAGTAAATTTATAATAGGTTAAATGTGATGCATACAGATTTTTTTTTTTAAAAAAAATAATATTACAAGAAACCTGTTACCTTAGAACACACACATACACACACACACACAATCCCAACACGGAGAGAAAAGAAGCAATATATTCCATGGCAGTCATTTAATGTGCTTCTTTTCAAGATAGAAATCTTATGTAAGTGTTCTTTATCCTGTTCACTTTTCAACAAGTGAAGTGAAGCGCCAACTGTTCCAACATTTCAAGTTGTATTATACCATTTTAGCAGTCACGGCTACCACCAAAGAATGCTGGGACATGTAGTTTGTTAAGGATGCAGAAAGTTGTTAGGAGACCCCCAATTCCCTTCGTGGAGCTACAGTTCGCTGAGCAGTCAATTCTTCGTTCCACAGAACCCTGGGAATTGTCTCTTCATGATGGGAATAGGCATCTTCTAGGTGTGACTCTTCAAACCAAGATTTATGCTGTTTGCTGCTGCTGTCACCCATTTGACTTAGAATAGTAGACAGAAACAAAGCATTTTGGGTATTTTACAGGTTTCATAATTAAAACCAATTCACCAATTACACTGCACAGAACAAATAAAGGTTGTCTCGGAAAATTAATGGCCTCATTGTGCAATTTCGGTTTTAAATCAAAGTTGACAAATAAGGCTGGGACATGACTGTATGTGAACCATAGGGCACTTTTTGCATATATAAACACAAATTAGCATTTCATGGCAATTTGTTAATTTAATTAGGTGTTTTTGGCTTTTATTTTCAGTATTACTTAAGCAGAACGCCCCTATTTAGAGCATTTAGATGAAGGTCACATGAGTGAATCTTGTTTTGCCAGGTGGACTGTCTAGCATGGACAGGATCTTGATAAAAACCAGCTGCAAGGGCCTGATACAGGCTATGGCTGAACTGTGCAAACAAATATATCTTGGCCCCAGATACTTGCCACATCTGCCAACAATTAGTTATCTATCAGAACTGGGAAGGGGCACAGAATAAGCATGATCTGATTTCAGAATAAGCAAACAAACAAGGGACCCGGCATCATTATTCATCAAGGATGTGGAGTTACCTAACTTGTAGACTCAGGCTCAAACCTGTCAATCGGTAAAGTTTAACGTGAAGTATTAGATAACAAAAGATCTTACTCTCTGAATGCTTTGCAGATGTCCTGGGATTTTAGTAACCAACCTGCCTGACAATGATTTCTGCCTGGTAGTCAGCTGGGTTGCCCAGTATTGGTGGTCACTTACTTCCTTTCACGTTAGAAGGTAAAGGTAAAGGGACGCCTGACCATTAGGTCCAGTCGTGGCCGACTCTGGGGTTGTGGCGCTCATCTCACTTTACTGGCCGAGGGAGCCGGCATACAGCTTCCGGGTCATGTGGCCAGCATGACTAAGCCGCTTCTGGCGAACCAGGGCAGCGCACGGAAACGCCGTTTACCTTCCCACCGGAGTGGTACCTATTTATCTACTTGCACTTTGATGTGCTTTCGAACTGCTAGGTTGGCAGGAGCAGGAACCGAGCAACGGGAGCTCACCCCATCATGGGGATTTGAACCGCCAACTTTCTGATCAGCAAGTCATAGGCTCTGTGGTTTAACCCACAGTGCCACCCGCGTCCCTCCTTTCACGTTAGTCCTTACTTAATTGTGTCTCTTCATCTCTGTTTGAGTCTCTCACCTCTATTCATAACAGAATTTGTGTTGCCTTCACAAATAAGGCATGTTCAGATTAGCAGGGTTACCTCCCTCACTTCAGTTCTGCCAATGCTGTCTTCAGTTGTTCTACAACTCCATTAGGAACATGGAGAGCAGCGTTATCCAGCGTAGGGATGTTAGAGAAAACCATATGAACGGAAATGGAAGTGGAAATTGCTGCAGTTCTTGTTGCCATCTTGGCTGCCTCTTAGTGCAGACCCAGGTCATTAAGCCTGAGCTTCCACAGCTGCCAGCCGCCATGAACCAACACTGGCAGGATTGGCAGCAACAGCAGAAGATCTGTTCTATGCTTATGATAATATTTTATTCTTTTGTTAATTATGCTGTTTTAAATGTGCATTTTATATGTGACTTCCTTTAGTAATGTTTTCTTTTGAAATGTTATTTTTTAAAATAAAATGTTAACTTTTCTGTGTTAAATGTGCTTTCTGTAGTTGACCTGCTTTGCAATATTTTATTTCGAGCTCTTGAAGATAATATTTTAGCTTCCTGTTAATTATGTTTCTTTGAATGTATACTTTATAGTTGGCTTTCTTCTGGATTGTTTTATCTGATGTTTTAATGTGTTGTAAACTGCTTTGGGATTTTTTTTCCTTAAAAATTTAAATGTCAGGCCTGAGGAATTCTCTCCCACCCCCGATGGCACCAAGAACAGGCATAGGCAAACTTGGCCCTCCAGATGTTTTGGGACTACAACTCCCATCACCCCTAGCTAACAGGACCAATGGTCAGGGGTGATCGGAATTGTAGTCTCAAAACAACTGGAGGGCCGAGTTTGCCTATGCCTGACCAAGAAGCAGGGAGGAAACAAGAAAGTTCTTATTCTTTTATTCAGTCAACACGGTGAAAGGCAAGAAATCCAGTCATTCCTCAATGATGGCGTTGCTCACACTGAGCTCCTCCCCCTTCCCTTCTAGCAACAACACCTGCCTCTATGGTGTTCACCTGTGGACAATTGTCTTTGTGCCCTTTGTTCTTGCACCCTTAAAGAACGCCGCATATTGGGAGAAGGGGGGTCAGTTATGCTGTCCAGTGACATGTCAGCTAGCTGCTCTGCCTCCCCTCCTCCTTCTCCTAACACCTCATAACTCTGCTGTTCACCTGTCTCTGAGCTGTTATCTTCCTCAAAGCCCTGCTGTAATTTGAGACTGCCTTCTCCCTCTCTGGAAGCTCTTCCTCTCTGATCCCCACCATTCCTCCTCTTCTTCATTCCAGTGGTATAGAGATGAAACAAAAAATACTAATAATAATATTCTTAGCTCTACCAAGAGATGTTGGCTGAAGGATAAGCCTAGCTACCATTGAGTCAAAATATCCTTCCTCAAATTGGGTGCCCTAAAGATTTTTTGGGACTATAGTTCCCACTATCCCTAATGGTTAGCCTATCTGGCTGGGGCTGGTGGGAATTTGAATCTTGATATCTGGAGGGTGCCAGGTTGGGTAAAGCAGGGACAGACTAACAATGGCAACACTATACTCCCACATTATGAAGTTCTTCTTTCACATTATGAAGTTCTTCTGTTGCCCTTCCACCGACAAGCAACCTTCCCAACATCTCTGAATTGAGTCTGAAACCTCTCTGTGTATGCACGTGTGTGTTTGTGCATGTGTGTATAACAATCAGAAAGTTGCTCCAGATATCTGTGGTTATAGTAAACAGAGAGCAAAATGGTTATTGATCTTGGTTATTGTACTGGCTCTAAGAAATCAGAGAGGGGCAAATATGCCATGAACTCTGCAATATAGCAGACACATTGAATTTTACAGAATTTGTTTGGAATAAGGAGGTTGTGGATCACAATGTCATGACCATTAATTCAGTACATGGTGACATTTGGTCTTCTGGATCACTTAGCCTTATCACTAACCTCCAACGGAGCTCTCATTTACAGTCAGTTTTGTGATCTGTGACCTGCCTTATGTGCTAACTACCATCCACTATTAGGGAGTATGCAGAGATTCTTGTTCATTATATTCACCTAAAGCAGTTTCATGAAAGCCAGAGAACATTCATTATACAAAAAGGAAGTAAATAAATGATAGATAAATAAATAATTGTAGCTCATTTATGCACACAAAGCAGGATATTTACAGAGATTTGATCCCTTTTTAAACAGTTGCATTTCATGTTCTCTTTTTCTATGGGAAGATTGTAGTTAGGAACTACGGTAATACTTCACACACACACACACACACACACACACACACACACACACTTCAACATTCTGCCTTGATATATTCATACTGATTTGGGGGGTGGATTTTTCCCCCTAATGTGTGTTCAGAAACAACTTTTGATACAATCAAAGACATTGCAGTACCTGCCTTGCTCTTCTCCTGGTCCCTGTGAATGACACAGTAACAAGACTCTACACAACAATCTCCCTTATTTTGCTGTGTTTTCCATGGTGGATTTTTGTGTGACACCCAATGCTTATAATAGGGAAATTACAGTGCCTGTCAAATTGATGCTCAACTCAACCGTGCTTTTGTGGGATAGTTTCCTTGTTCTTTGAAAAATTATATTTCCCAAAATGCCAACTTATTTGTATCAAGTTGAGTTAAAGACATTCATTATCACCAAGTCTTGTTTAAAACAGTCAAAATAAAAGCAAGTCATTTACTGGCTGATTCTTTTGCAGTCATTTCAGAGGTCTCAAAGTCAACTTTAGTTGTTTCTCTCCCCCAGCCCTCCTTCATTTTAATCCATCACTTAAGCCTTTCATAACACTCTCGAGCTGTCAAGAGTTGTATACACCACCAACGTAAATATACAGTATTAAATGTAATAAATAACAAAAGGGCAAAATTATCCTCCTAGATCAACCTGCTGGTGCTTAGCTTTCATAAGTCAGCTCTCGCTCCATTTTCCAATCACTCCTCCTCCCCAATGCTAAATACACGCATGCCAGGATGCTTGAAAAATATTGCAAACTTTGTAGACAGGTGTTTTGACACATTTCGAAAATTGTAAGCACGTCGCTCCCGATATTGCAATTGCTACTGAAGGATGCTTTCTGCAAAAAGGAAGGACTTGGCTTAGATTGTATGGGTTATTGGATACATTGGTAGTCATGTGGCTTTCTTGGTGGCCATTTTCATAGGCAAGCAGGTGATGTGGGCAGCCAGGCAGATCAGCAGGGATGGCATTCTGAAAGCAGTGTAGTTTTTACCTCAACAGGAGACACCTCATACTAAGGTGCCAGGCCCAGTGTTGTAAGGCACACTTCCTCCCCAAAACATCCATTATCTTCCCATGCAACCTAAAAATGATCATGCAGGAGGACTCTAGCCTTAGCTAAAGGATCTACACTGGCTCCCAGTACATTTCCAAGCACAATTCAAAGTTTTGATGCTGACCTTTAAAGTCCTAAACAGCCTTGGTCCTGTATACCTGAAGGAGCATCTCCACCCCCATGGTTCAGCCCAGACACTGAGGTCTAGATCCAAGGGCCTTCTGGTGGTTCCCTCATTGCAAGAAGTGATGTTACAGAGGGCCTTCTCAGTAGTTACACTGGCCCAGTGGAACGCCCTCCCATCAGTTGTCAAAGAGATAAAGAACTACACAACTTTTGGAAGACACCTGAAGGTAGCCCATATTGGGACATTTTTAATGTTTGATATTTTATTATGTTTCTATATGTGTGGAAGGGATGCGGGTGGCACTGTGGGTTAAACCACAGAGCCTAGGACTTGCCGATCAGAAGCTCGGCGGTTTGAATCCCTGTGATGGGGTGAGCTCCCGTTGCTCGGTTCCTGCTCCTGCCAACCTAGAGCAGTTTGAAAGCGCTTCAAAGTGCAAGTAGATGGCCACATGACCCGGAAGCTGTACGCCGGCTCCCTCAGCCAATAAAGCGAGATGAGCGCCGCAACCCCAGAGTTGGTCACAACTAGACCTAATGGTCAGGGGTCCCTTTACCTTTACCTTTATATGTGTGGAAGCCACCCAGAGTGGCTGGGGCAACCCAGCCAGATGGGCGGGGTCAAAATCATCATCATCAATCTTTCTCTCACACAGGAGGCTGCTGCATTGGGGTGAATGGGAAGCTGCCCCACAAAGCTCAGTCTGCCCTCATCCAGCCCCCCACCTGTTTCCTTTCCTACTTGCAAACAATCCAGGGGTTGGCACTGCCTGTCGGCTTTCTTGTCCTTAGTCTCAGACTAGGTGGGCCTTTTACCTGATCCAGCATGGCTGATGAACTTCAGATGTCTTCTAAAAGTCAGTTAGTCGTTTATTTCCTTGATATCTGATGGGAGAGCATTGCACAGGGTGGGTGCTACTGCCGAGAAGCACTGGATTGGCTCTGCTGGTGCACTTGGGCCACACCAAAAACATCAGTCTGTAACAGTGCAACCAGTATATACAATCAGGCTTTGGTAGTGCACATAGTAGCATGGATTTATTAATAGGAGGAATACACACACACACAGAGAGAGAGAGAGAGAGAGAGAGAGAGAGAGAGAGAGAGAGAGAGAGAGGGAGAGGTGGGGGGAAAGCGCCATCAGGTTGATTTCAGCTAGTTTTGATAGCAGGTAGGGTGTTTTACCATTTTAGACTTGTTGAATGAGCCCATTCAATATGGTTCGCAGAGAAGCTGAAATCAGGTCAGCAAGAGAAAATGTCAAGATGTTTCAAATGCAAGGCTCAATGAAAGTGGTGTTCTAAAAGAGGTCACTGACCTATCCGTGGTATCTGATTCTCAACCATTTTAGGCAGCCTCTCTGAAAGTATATTATAAGCTTGTATATTCCATTGACTTCAGGAGCTGATGAAGATTCACGGGAGTCTGAAACATTGTTATGTGTGATCTCTGTCTTGCCTGCCCTGCAGCTGTAAAACCAGGGTGGTTTGTTGGTTTGCTTTTTTGCCAAATGTATGTGGCGAAGCCGTGTGTGTATGTGAAAAAAGAGAGCGCATTTCTGTAATTAGTGTGGGGAAAGATCAGAAAGCAAGATTGTTATGCTTCTTGCAACAATAAAAGGACATATTCCTAACATCCCACACCATTCTTTCAACATACCCTCCTGTGCAAGGGGCTTTAAACTTCCTACTTCCAGGGTCTACTTGAGAAACTCCAGGCCCTATCTGCATGTTCTAGTGTAGGTTTGCTCAAAAAATCTACCCCCATGGCTTACCCGATAGACCCTCAAGGTCCACTACCATGCTCTAGTGTAGGGTGCTTCAAACTCCGTTTTCCAAGGGCCCACCAGGGAATTACTCATGTCCACCAGTAAAGATACAATCATAGTAAACGGTTATTCAGGATCATGAAATCCTGATATTGGTGGCATATCTTGCAGGAGGAGCAGTCGAGCAGCAGCAGCCAAGGACATGGTGAAGGGGACAGTGAAGAGGAGGTGATGAGGGAAAATCCAGGTGAGGCCCCCAGGTGCGGGTTGTTTAAATGGCCTGGGAGCAGAACTGAGGGAAGCTCTGTCAGTACCACCCCCAAGCTGTGATCCAAGCCTGTTCGCAATTGGGAAATTTGTAGACAGGTTTGGATTCAACACCTGATAGGCAGTGGGGGCATTGCGCCCACCCACACAGGTAGGGAACCACCTCAAGTCTCCCCTGTGGGTTTTTTTGGGAGCAGCTGCCAGGCCTGCAATGCTGCCGCACTTCGAAGGTGAGCGGGCCTGTGGCACTCCATGCTGGCTGAGTCTTCCTTCCACTTGGGGCAGCGGGCGGCTAAGGCTGTTGGGCATTGTGTCATAACATTCTTCATCTTTTCTGCTCCCTCTACCGCTTCTTTTGGGCTTCTCCTTCCCTTCTGGTGCAGCTGCAACAGCAAGATGAGAAAAGAGAAAGCCAGCTAGCATGTGGTGACATGTTCAGCGTTCCGTGAGGGAAGGCAAGCAAGGGGTATGTGCCTTCAGCCTTGCTGTGATCCACAGTTTGAGCACACAAGAAGAGGGACCATAACAGGCCCCTGTGCACACAGAAAGGGGTCTGGGATCATGGGATGGGGGAGTGTGTTGGATGCGGGTGGCACTATGGTCTAAACCACTGAGCCTCTTGGGCTTGCTGATCAGAAGGTCAGCAGTTCCAGTCCCCGTGACAGAGTGAGCTCCTGTTGCTCTGTCCCAGCTCCCACACCAGTGCAAGTAGACATATAGGTACCACTGTGGTGGAAAGGCAAATGGCATTTTCATGCACTTTGGCTTCCATCATGGTGTTCTGTTGCACCTGAAGCAGTTTAGTCATGCTGGCCGCATGACCCAGAAAGCTGTCTGTGGACAAACGCTGGCTTCCCTGGCCTGAAAGCGAGATGAGCACCACAACCCCAAAGTCACCTTTGACTGGACTTAACCACTCAGGGGTCCTTTATTTCTACCTTTCTTTATGGGGGAGTGTGTAGTGGAGGAAAGCATCATGTCCAGCACATAGCCCTCTGCATAAAAAACTGCACCTGCATAGACTTGCACACGTACAAAGAGGCTGTGCTTTTTACAGGGTCTCAAACCACGCAGATGCCTTTAAGCACATTGCAGACGTGCATCACACATACACATAGGAGATAACTTGGGAAAGGACTCTAGATTCAGGTAGGTAGCCATGTTGGTCTGACGCATTCGAAATAAATTAAAAAATTAAAAATTTGTCCAGTAGCACCTTAGAGACCAACTAAGTTTGTTCTGGGTATAAGCTTTCGTGTGCATGCACACTTCTTCAGATGCAATCCTTCTCCCCGCTACATGAATTTATTGCACAGATTTATTGACTGTAGGATCATGTCAACAGTGCAAAAGTTGAGACTGTAACTCAGCTGCAGCTATTCATACCTCCTCTTCCCCTCCCCAATAAACTTGATGGCCTTTTAGTTAGTTTTAGATAGCCATTTCTTGACCTAGCCTAGTTATAATGATAAAGAGGAAGGAGTTTATGGAGTTCCCTCAATCTCTTTGGAAGAAAGACCTGTTACAAATGCAGTAAACCGGCAGAAACAAAGTACAGTGATCCTTTGGTTTAAGAACAGCTTAGTTTATGAACAACGTGGATTAAGAACGCTGCAAACCCCTGAAGTAGGTGTTTTGGTTTGTGATCTTTGCCTTCGAATAAGAACATGTTTCACTTCCTGTTGAGTGTGTTCCATTTGTAAATTGAGTCCCCCGCTGCTATGGGAAAGCACGCCTTGGTTTAAGAACAGACTTCCAGAACGGATTAAGTTCTTAAACCAAAGTACCACTGTAGATGCTTGCTGGACATTATTGAACTGCATCTCCCCTCAGACCCAGCAAGCAAGGACAATGTTCATGGGATGTTGGAGTCCAACAACATCTGAAGTGCATCATGTTGGCTACCACTGCAAGTAAACATGTGAACAAAAAGATAAATAAAATCCAAATCTGTCGGTGTGAACGGCATACGGTCAGTTCCTTCACATATTCTGTGGTTTTAACGAAGGGAAAAACATTCCTCTGTGTGCATATCAATATACTGGTGGTCCACTTATGTCTTCAACCTTTTCCTTTGTGTCACAGATATTGTTGTTGTTTAGTCGTTTAGTCGTGTCCGACTCTTCGTGACCCCATGGACCAGAGCACGCCAGGCACTCA
Source organism: Podarcis filfolensis (assembly GCF_964270895.1). Taxonomy (NCBI): domain Eukaryota; kingdom Metazoa; phylum Chordata; class Lepidosauria; order Squamata; family Lacertidae; genus Podarcis; species Podarcis filfolensis. The sequence continues at coordinate 22,626,145 of NC_139612.1, forward strand.
TGTCTTCCACTGCCTCCTGCAGTTTGGTCAAACTCATGCTGGTAGCTTCGAGAACACTGTCCAACCATCTCGTCCTCTGTCGTCCCCTTCTCCTTGTGCCCTCCATCTTTCCCAACATCAGGGTCTTTTCCAGGGAGTCTTCTCTTCTCATGAGGTGGCCAAAGTATTGGAGCCTCAACTTCAGGATCTGTCCTTCCAGTGAGCACTCAGGGCTGATTTCCTTAAGAATGGATAGGTTTGATCTTCTTGCAGTCCATGGGACTCTCAAGAGTCTCCTCCAGCACCATAATTCAAAAGCATCAATTCTTCGGCGATCAGCCTTCTTTATGGTCCAGCTCTCACTTCCATACATAACTACTGGGAAAACCATAGCTTTAACTAGATGGACCTTTGTTGGCAAGGTGATGTCTAAGAGGTGCCAGAACTTCTCCTTTGTTCTCCTGGAACGGCAATGGTGCCTACCTGAGAGGTGCTGGAACTGAGCTCTGGTGAGTTCCGGCTGGGACAGGGGGGAAGCCCTGAGTACAGGGCAAGATTTGAGGTTTGGCTGCAATTTTGGAGTGGTTCTGAGTTCTAGCCCATCACCAGGAAGCCTCTGGAAGCAACACTTCATCCCCCAGCTTGACAATGCCTGCTACCACATGCCTCCCCCCCTCCCCCTTCCCCTGCTGAAAAATCAAAGAAATGGTTAGAAAGGATGAAGTAGGTAAAATGTAAATTAAGCAGTGACAGTTCATTTACACTGCTTTTATTCGTATTCATCACTATGCGTTAAACTCCTGTCACAGCTGCTTTGTGAGTCATGGATCCTATGAATTTACATGGTGCATGACCTCTGCCACCCGGGCATTTATCTGGTTATATGAGCAGGGAGCATGATAGTTTTAGAGTCAGCATTTAGTTCTGATGTGTGATTTTGGTGATGCATCTAAAATTGCAGGCAAGATTAAAGCGTTTGAACTCTCATGAAATGACCAGTCAGAGCTCCTTCAGTTTAGCTCAACCTCGCAAGTCTCCCCAGAGAGATACATATCGGGCCCCAAAGACACCAGTCCTATATCCCTTCTGTCCAGAATGGTGGGAAACAAAACAGCAATACTGCACAGCAGGGGCTTAAAGATACCATGGGCAGCCTTCCAAAATAAAAACAATAACAAGAAAGTGTTACTCTGATCTCGGAGGTGGCATGCTTTTGAATACCAGTTGATCCGAACCTGCGGAGGGAACAGTGCTGTGAGGTTCTTCAGGTTTCTCATAGGTGTCTGGTTGTCATTGTGAGAACAAGATGCTGAACTAGATGAGCCACCAACCTCATCCAGCAGGCACTTCTCATGATGTAGTACTTGTTGGATTAGGACTGGGGAGATCTGGGTTCAAATCCCCACTCCACCATGGAACTCATGGGGTGATTGTGGGTCAAATACCATCTATTATCTTGAATGGGCAATTCAACTGCAGGGTGGGTTTTTAGACCACTGGTGGGATGTGTTTGTTTGTGTGTGAGAGTAGGGAAGAGAGAGACAGGCAGGCAGGCGGGCAGGCAGAAGACAGACAGAAAGAGAATGAAATGGAAGTTTTAGATTTTAGATTGTGATATTTTTGCCTGGTTGAATGGTTTTATCCCTCTTTATTCTGTTATATCATCTGTGTGTTTTATACTATGATGCTTTTGTCATTGTAAATTGCCTGAAATCTATTTTTGAGTGAGGGCTCTTCATCTGTTTATCCTCTCTCTCTCATCTATCTATCTATCTATCTATCAATAAATAAATAAATAAATATATAAATATGATGAGAGATAAAGGTGAAACTTAAATCTGGCAATAGTGCAACTTTTCACCAATTGAGCTAGTGCATAACAATGTAAATGCTTCTTGCGACAAAAGATTTGCCCCTTTGCGTTTTTCACTACCTTCCTTCACCTAAGGATTTGGAATAGTCTTGTTCTTTTATGCAATGGTGTGAGAAATCTGAGAAAAATAAATGTAAATGGTTAATGAAGAAGGAGTTAGAGTTCTAAGCAAGTGTAATCTGATACAGAAGAAAGAAGAGTTATTTCCCTTGTCTCCTGTTCTGATTCACCCACTGCTTTCGCCCTGGCTGTAAAACCAGAGGCTCTGAGAGAATAGTGGACTTAATTTTAACTTGTGACAAGGCTTTCTGCAAAAAGAATAGTCCCTGTTTCAGATAGCTGGATTAATTTATGGTCAAATCCTGCTGAAGTTGTCATCACACTAAATTGGAAGCGGTTCTGAGCATCTTTGTGTGACTTTTTTTGAAATGTGATCAGAACACCTGTCAAGATTTTTAGTATCTGTCCTTCTGCCACTAATGTAGAATTGCAGCTTGACCCTCAAAGGAAAGTACAGCAGAGATTTCAACAGACTGACACTTATTTTTAGCATTTGCATAGCACTTTCAAGTGGTCAAAAAGATTCAGGTGCATTATCTAGCTTTCAACCTTATGCTAAACCTGTAAAAGACAGGTTTCCCTAGCCTGGTACCCCTCCAGCTCCCACCATCCCCAGCCAATATGGCCAGTGATCAGGGATAATGGAGCTGTAGTCCAGAAAAATTTGGAGGGCACCAAGTTGGAGAAGGGTGCTGTAAGTCTGTATTATTTCTCCTTATATTGTAAAGGTTGTTATCAGGGCCAGGCTGGATGGGAAGCGGTGGGAGCCACCAGCTCAAGAACAACCCAGGGAGAGCTCAGACTGGCTGGATGAAGAAGACTGGTGGAGGCCTGTCTCCCAAGAGCCCCCCAGGGACAACTCCAAAGATGACACCTTAGAGCCTGGAACCTGGTGGTGGGACATTGAGGAGCAGTCAGCAGACGGAACGAGCTGGGAGATGATAGAGACAGGAGACTTGAGTGACCAAGGGGGGTGGTCAGGAGAAGGAGGGCCCTCCAGGACAGGATTAGATTAGATCTGGTTGGCTATTGTGGGAACAGAATGCTGGACTGGATGGGCTCTTGGCCTGATATATCAGGGCTCTTCTTATTATACATTTTGTGGAGCAATGGGTCTGTGTCTGGCTGTTGACCACAAGATTGGTGGTTCAAGCCCACCCAGGGACAGCTGTGGGCAGCATTCCTGCATTGCAGGGGTTTGGACTAGATTAACCTCAAGGTCCTTCCAACTCTACAATTCTCTGATTCTATGGAAATGTCAGGGACTGGACTAAGGAGGTATGGTGGAGACCATCCCTCCTCCTCCTCCGCTTCCCAGAGAAGAGGGAGACAGTGTAGATTTAGAACAGTGGTTTGCAGAAGGTCACAGTTCAGAGGCTGCAGAGGGGAGAAGCTGGGAGATATTGGGAGAGGAGCAGGAAGAAGTAGAAGCACCAGGGGAGAAACAGCTGACAGACTCAGTGTCTTTAGAAAGCATCCCAGACCCCCCCCATCCCCGAACCCAGCGGGCAGTGAAAGTAGGAGAACAGAAAGCTCAGAGGCCGAAAGCACAGATCAGCCAACGAAGGGATGACGTATAATAGGAGAGACGGAGGGGATGGGGCTTTACTCAGAGCAACACAATTACCAAAGAGGCTGCATTTAGACACCTCTCTCTGTGAATATTGAATAAAAGACTTGGTAAGAACTCTTCTTGTTTATCTAATTTTTGGCTGCCCACCGTGGGCGGGATCAGATTTCCCTGAAGCCTGACAGGAAGAGGCATTCTCCATTGTGTCTACACAACACTTTACCAACAAATACCACTTGGCAATGAGGTGGACAACAAGTAAGGATTTATTATGTTTTCAGAATGTATTGGAAATTTATATAGAAAGGTTTATTGTTTTGTGTACATTCGATTGTAAGATAAAATATATGCAAAGGAAGTCAAAGTTGAAGAAAAGATTTTGGAAGATAAAAGGGGGAAAATATTTACTTTCATTATTATCATTTTGGGTGTGGATGTGGGTGTGTGGGTGTCTGCACATGTGTGTGTTTTTGTATGGAATGTTTGGGAGGAAATAAGATGGTAAATAACAAATAACAAACTAAATATTGATGTATGTAATTTTTATTTCTTAATTATATTTAGTGGTAGTATGGTTGTATTGTTTTTTTGTAACATAAAATCATTCAATAAAAATTATTTAAAAAACCCAAAACAACCCAAATACTACTTGGCAAAAGGGCTTTATTTGAAGATCTTACTGTACACTCAGCATGGCATGAAAAGTCATTGGTTCTAGTGTTTCTCATAGCATAATACTAAATCAGAACTGAAAGCAATGGGGACAGCACAGAAGAGTCAGGTATCTGCTAGTTTACACTGCAGTGTTTTTGAGTGTGCAACCAGTGATCTTGCAACATCAGCAGTGACCCACACAGGGATCGTCACAGTCCCTTATGAAGCAATGTGTCTGCCTATTTTCAAACAAAACCGAGAGCCTCCATCTTGAAGCAGTCTTTCGAAGACCCAGACTTGACTGCCCGATGTACTTTTCTATCTTTGGTCGGACTGCTTTGCATTATCATGCACATGAGCAGAAAGATGGGCAAATGGAATGTTTGATTAACACTGCAAAGCACAAAGTCTATATACAGGTAACGCGACTGCTCATTTGCTTGCAGGTCATTTCTGAAGGATAGAAAGGCACTCTAATGAGAAAGACATGAAATAGGATGATTATCTTATTGAACAGATAAAATTTATTACATGGCGGTGTTCCCTCTTTATTTAACAACAAACGTTTCAAACAATATCTAAGGTGAAAAGCTAATCACATCCAGAGGTCTTACTGGTGAGTGACCGGCTGTTGGCAAAAAAAAAGAAAGAAAAAAGAAGGAGAAACCAATCCTGTTTTAAAATGGTAATTGCAGTTTTCACCTGGGTGGAGAGGGAGACTTCTGTTCCTGTAATGGACAATTACTGATAAGTTAGGTGATATGTAAAAACTAGCTACAAGTCTTTGGAGGGGACTAATGTGAGAAATTTCATACATTCCTTCTAATTCTTTATTACAATTGTCACTTTAATTTATATTGCAATTGGGCTGGATGGATAAAGATTTGAATTGGATTTTTTTATTTGAAAAATGGAATGGAATTTACAATGTATTTTTATTTTGGCAATTGACAATTATCTAGGACCAAGTTTCACTGAACTGAATAGCATGCATGCTCTTCCACTGGAGCCATTAAGAAATTATCTTTCTTAAATGAAAAAAGATACTTGCAGTGTGGATAATTTGGGAAACTAGAACTAAGAGAGGGAGGAGAATTTTGTCTGGCCCTTAATTTTAAGCCCAACTTAACCAATTTCACACTTCCCAGACTGATGTGCATACTTTGGGTTCCGCACATCCCCAAACCCTGCGATACAGTTATAAAGTCAAAATACATTCCATGCATTTAAAAAATGCCTGTTTTAAGATAAATACTGCATACACTGAGATAGCAATAAACATTTAAGTACATATTTGCGATAAAATACATTTTTGATTGACACATTTCTGTATGGGCTTTTCCTTGTAAATCCCTCAAAAAGCAGTCCAAGATACATTGCAAATCCCATCTCAATCTTAAACATACTCCAGGACCCAAGCGCATGCCTCTCCAATCTTCCATTATACATCCCTGGACTCTTTTCTCAGGTTGTTCAGTTCGTCACTATTAAAACAAAACTACCTGGAGGTAAAGGGACCTTCTTCCTCTTCTTCCCTTGAGTTTCTGGCTGCCTCCACACACTTCACAGAGGAGTGCTAAAGATTAATGCAGGCAGGGTTCTGCATGCAGTATAAAAATGCTGAACCTCACATGAACAATTCCGCCTGCGACAGCCGTGTTATGTTCAGGGACAGCAAAAGAATCCTGTGGTGTCTCCAGTAGCAGACTTTGGGCTTTCAAATTTCAGTGGCACCCTGTGCATTGCCAAAAGTTGGTGCATCCTGTCTCTTGCATTCTATTCTAAGTCATTGTTGTGGTGCCCTCTCAGCTTGGCACCATGTGCAGGTGAACTGTTCACACTAAATCTGTGTCAGGTGTCTCCTTGAAGACTCTAGCCCTCCCTCCACAAATTACTGGCTGGAGTATAACTCCCACTGTCCCTGACCATTGGCTATGCTGACTGGACTTGACGGGTGAGGGAGCTCAACAGCTTCTGGAAGACCACAGTTCCCCCAGTCTTGGACTAGGGGAATCCCTGCTACAGGCCTAAGCTAGAATTATATATTGCCTTGTAAACGAATCGGTGAGGTTGCCAACTCCTCTGTGGAGTCAAAGAAAACACAACAGTGACTACGATATGCTCTGAAGCTGTATGAAACCACTTGTCTGCTAATGCTAAGAAGTCAGTGTCTGGGGTAGAAATAGAAATGGAAAGAAGAAGTTTTAGAAGAAGAAGTTTTAGAAGAAGAAGAAGTTTTAGAGTGGACTCTAAAACTATTGGACTATGTGGACATGGTGAAATTGACTGCAAAAATAAAGAGACCAAACAGATGAAATGCTTGTGGAAGAGTGGAAACCATTTTCGGACTGTCTGAGAAAATACTATAGTCAAATGAAATTGCAGGCAGGATTTGAAATACAAGCAAAGGAATGAGAATGATAAAGGAATGCAATGTAGGATATATGTTTTACGGGGGGGAGGGAAGTATTGTATTCAAGGCAGTAGATAAAGGATTTGAACAGAAACATCATGGAAGTAATGATAGGATGTCAAAACGCTAAGGAAATACTGTATTGAAATTAAATTGAATTTGTTAAACTTATGAAAATCGATTAAAAAATTATGGGGGGAAGAAAAGAAATCACCTGGAAATCATGTTGGGTTCTACGTTGGGAAAATGTGGTACATAACTATTTCCTTGCTTCCAGCACAAGCAACAACTGCTACCCTAAGAGATGGCTATAGTTCTAGGTGTCTAGCGTGGCCTGTATGTCTAGCTACAACTGCAATCCCCTACAAAGCTATTTCAAATAAAGCCCATGTAACTCAATGGAATTTACTTCTGAGTAAACATTCAGAGAATTGCACTGCACTCCTTTGGGCAATGCAACACGCATGCATTCCTATAAACTGCAGAAAGCTTCCTTCATTATCTTTTTTTTCATTTTCTTCATATTTTCCTCTTAGGGTTTCGTTTTCTTCCCTTTTAGTTTTAATTAGAGATTTGAGAGAATCCTGACAGCATTATAATACAAGAGTTTATTTTTCTTATCAGTTTCTCTCTAAAGTGTATCTGTCAAAGGACTATGACAAAAAAAGAAAAGGAAAAGAAATGCTGGAAATAAAGCTGGCTTTGCATTTGTTTGACTTCTTTTTGTTATCTTGATCTCCATTTCTTAGAGTGATTTGTTTGTTTTCTACATATCAAAACATTTAGGCGTCCGACAGATTAGAAGTCTCTATGTCCGACAGATTAGAAGTCCCTATAGTGACAGTACACAATGGATTTTGACCTCTCAAATATTCTGTGTGTTTGATTGGATTGGCAGTCCCCCTTTGCATGAAAGGTTACAACGGCTGTCAACCAAGAGTTGGACCGGAATTGCCAGCCAATCAAATTATAGAATACTTAGAAGGTCAAAGTAGTAAGGCACACTAACATAATTCACAGGCTATATGAGGCATTAAAATCCTAATACCTCATTCTCGTAACAAAGGTTGTAATGAGAATGAGAAATGGCAAAACACGAATTCATTCCCGCGATGATTCTAGCAAGAATGTAAAAAAGCTGTAAACTTAACCCGTTCCCTGCTTTTAAGACTGTATCTTTGCATATGCATCTCTATCAAAGTGCCTCGATGAGCAAGGAATTAACTATAATGCTGGATATGATTTTATCTTTGCAACGTACACCAAGTTAATTAACAGTCCCTGCATAATTTTGTCACATTATTTTGTTATGTCATATAACACCATTTCAAATCTGGACTGGACAGTGGCATACACAAGATTCCTGTGCATAGGAAATTTTGTTTATTGTACTGTGGTGAAATGTTACATCTGCTTCCATTTTCCACAGGAATTTCTGCTCAAGTATTGTCTAACCATTAGCTTCTCTCAAACTCGAATGTGCAGATGGCACTCAAAAGTGCAGACATAATAATTTTTTTTAGAGTGCAGTTTGTTCCTCAGAAATCAGGTTTGCTTTTTATAGGAGTATAGTCCCTGCATCATTCCACTTATTGCAGCATTTTAAGTAATCAGGCTTTTCTGAGGGAATATTCCTCTGTAGCTCATATGTTTTGTCAACATAAACAGGGATAATGCTGACAAATAATTAAATAAAAACAAAACCAACACAAACCAGCAGTATTACGGTAAAAGGGGGGGTTGAGTTTTTAATCGCTTTATTTCATCACTCCTTTACTTGGTGAAATGCTCACGAAATAAAACCAAGGAGAGACAAAATAAGGACTGATATAACCTGGAGACATTTGGTTAACTTCTTCCAGAATGAAATATAAAATGTTAACTCGTTGCACTGAAATTAGAGAGGGGGCAAAACATTCTCTGCATATTCCCTCATTGAGAATCTCTCATATCTAAAAAGCAGAGGCTGCATATAAAAGACAATCCGGAGACATCTTTGAAGGTTCTCTTTCAAAGCATCTCGACTTCCCTGAGCGTCTGGGGATTTCTGTTATTAATTGAAGTTAATTTTCTAGGATATCAGTTTGCCATGCACGTGGGAAAGATTGATAGCCTCTTCAATTCTCAAGAGTGTTGAAAATGACACTGTTCCATCACCGGGTGCCTTCACTTTTATCATCACAAATCAAATTATAAACATCGGGGCAACCTTGCTGAAATCTGGCTTCGGGAGATTTCCATAAGATTAATTAGGCGGCCCAAGCAAAGATGGTAACATATAAGGGGGCGAAGGGAGGGTGGGCAGAGGAGGAGGGGAGGGAGGGAGGGGAGGGAGGGCAAGAAGAGCCATTCATTTCTCACAGAATGGGGAAGTCGATTCAACAATGGGTAATTAGCGTGGGCCATGGATTCTCAAAGGCACTGAGGACACTGGACTCTTTCTCTCACTCTGATGTTTAGTGCTGTATTGTGGACCCCTCATTTAATTAGGGCACTTTGATACCCAGAGGAGAGCTCCCAGCTCCAGGGCATGCTAAACACAGACAGACACCACCAAGATTCTGCCTCCTTCCACTCTAATTAGAGACACAATGAGCTGCAAAGACAATGTTTTACTCCAAGATTTCTTCGGCAGATACCTCTGGCAGGAAACAATCGTTTATTTTGTGTCTATATTGGTATTCAGATTAAATTGTTAGCATGCAAAAGATGAGCTGAGGGCACATATCTATTAAAAATGCTTGGCAGAGTTCAGAAATGATGGAAGTAATTCGTGTGTGTGTGTGTATTTCTCTTTTTTATTTTTTTTAAAGAAGTATGCTCCTTTTGGAGCATTTATCTTATTGCTCTGTTTTCTAGGTGGCCAGTGACTGGACTCAGAACAAAGGAGAAGAATATATGTATAATATGATGAAATGGGATCACCTCTCCACTCCCCAGATTTTAACCATTTCTGTTTCTCATGAGATTGACTTGTTTTGTTTTTCACTTTGTTTGTTTAACTCGGCTGTTTTCAGAAGAAGGAAAACCAGGCAGGAGGAGCAAAGAGGAAGTGCTAAATGGCTATGCCTTTTGGAAGGGCCTTCACTCAGAGGTAGGGTACCTGCTTGGCTTGAAGAAGGTCCCGGGTTCAGTTCCTGGTATCGCCTGGTAGGGTAGAGAAGGTCCCTCCTGGCTGAGAGCCACTACCAGTCTGTGTAAACTAAGCTGATGTCCCGAATACGCCCAGGCCAATGAGGATGAGCGACTGGATTTTTAGTTCTTTATTAGCAAAACACTCAGTTACATCAGCTCCTAACATGCAAGTGAAAATAACAGGACTCCCCGCTAACTAGCTGCAGGCTTGTGTTCCCTGTCAGACAGTTGAAGCAACAGCTTGGCTCCACCCTCTCCTGCCTTCTTAAACTCCCTTGCCTGATGCAGTGTGTTCAAGCACACAATGGCTCCTCCTCAATGGCAACTCTAGCTCTTCCTGGCCTTCAAGCTCCTTCTTGAACACAGAGGCAATGTGTGTGGGGGTGGTGGACACATAGGGATTTCCAAAGCCATACCTCTTCTCCAATCTCCTTCTGGATGCCTGATCTTCTCCTCTTGGCTCCCCTCGTTCACCACTGGTACCTTCCTTATGGGGGGCACATCTCCCCACAAGTCCTTGGCCCCTTCTCATAAATCTTCCTCCTCAACTGTCTCTTCTGCCCACACATTCCCCGCCCCCTCTTTGGGTGCCTGCCCATCCCCGACAGCTGAAGCATAAGGCAGTTTCCTATGTCCCTGTCCCTATGTTGCCCTCATATCTTAAATGTCCATTTCCTTACAAGTAATTTATTTCTATTTTGGCTCTGTCTGAATATCTTCCTGGTGAGTAATTTTACCCCCCCCCCAAAAAAAAGGAGGGAAGACATTTAAGTAGATATTTTTTATCCCAGCCTGTAATTGTATTTTCAGGCTTCGGATGGGATATGTATATACAGTGGTATCTCAGGTTCCATACGCTTCAGGTTCCATACGCTTCAGGTTACAGACTCCGCTAACCCAGAAATAGTGCTTCAGGTTAAGAACTTTGCTTCAGGATGAGAACAGAAATCGTGCTCTGGTGGCGCGGCAGCAGCAGGAGGCCCCATTAGCTAAAGTAGTGCTTCAGGTTAAGAACAGTTTCAGGTTAAGTACGGACCTCTGGAACAAATTAAGTACTTAACGTGAGGTACCACTGTATAGGATATTTTTCGCAGGATATTTTGTGGGAAGCGATTCGCAAATGAAATTAGTCAAATAAAAAAATAAGGGTGTTTGGCTATTTTTGGATACCTCGGCTCCCACAGACCTCAGTCTACTTGATTCCACTGCAAAGTATAACCCTTGGAGTGGTTTATTGCAAGCCCTCAGGCCACATAATAGAAGCACACAGCCACAGGGAGGTGCCACCCTCGCATGTTAACTCAGGGGGAGCCTGATCCCATTTAGTATGAGACAAGCATACTGATTGGCCCTTGAGCCCAACTGATGTTTGCTTCCCACTCAGAAGACCAGCCCTACCATTAGGCAGAATGATGTGGTTCCCTCAGGCCATGAATAATTGTGGGTGGAAGAATAGCAGTGTTGTAGGACAGAGTTATGTGCACCAGGTAGCATCTCCCTTCTCCCCAAAGAAGCTAGCCTGCTGCCCTTGGGTGTGATTTGATGGATGAAGTAAGATTTAGCAGCCCAACTAGTCAGCTCTTCTTTGTGGAATTGTGAGGTGGGGGGCCAGAGGACGCCATCTTGTCTTTTCTGTCAGTCCTGTTCCCACTAGAAGCCTCTTGAGCCATTGCTCATGTTCCTATGTACTTGCCCTATTGCCACCCTTGCCACCAATGAAATAACTTCATTTTGTGCCCACAACAGACACAAGGGAATATGATTTCAACAGACCCATGAATTTTTAAGCCTTCACTATTAATGTTGCTTAGCCACTGGGGCCAACAAACCCTCTTCTTCAAATTATAATGAACTGCCAAGCTAGAAATACAGGTCATTTGTGCTGAAGGATATGGTTCGTCTTACTACATATCTTTTTTTTAAAGGGAAAAAAAATACTCCTCCAGATCTCAAACTTTCCAGCAGCAAGTTAAAATGTACATATTTACATTGTTACTTTTGATGGACAGTTCTGCGCTGATTGGAAGAATATAAATATCCCTAGAGAACCTGCATATTGGAAATTAATCTCTGCATACACAAAATACTTGTGTATGCTGCCTCACCATAATTTCGAAGAACAATTGGCACTAATAATAAAAAGGGAATGGTATTTTTAACTGTGCTGCTGCTCTATATTTAGAGTTAGCTGTGTGTTGTTTATTGTTTATTGAGGGTTTTTTTTAAAAAAAAAACCATTAGTTGGAACCAAACTAATACCAATAAGTTGGAAAGTAAATGAGGATTCACCAGCAACTGCAGAAAAATAACTGGTGCAAGCACAGTGCATGGCATTTTAAAGAAAAATTAAGGTCAACACTTTAACATAGTCCATCAAATACAATTACTGAAAATCTATGTAAAAGGGAAACTAGGAATAGACTTGTATCAATTTTCTGTTGGCCTTTTTTGTGCCAAACTGCCTGGGTGTTCCCAAGGGACACTCTACATTTGGCAAAGCCCTGGTGAAGAGGCTGGTGGTAGTAGAGGCAAATTAACATTATATAACATCTGTGGTAGAAAGCACCTTCCATCAGATTAGATTGGTGCAGCATCTGCAGACCCTCCTTGATAAAAAGAGGTAGAGAGGCCATACGCATCCAAACTTTGGTACAGGGTGACCACAGATGCATCATCTTCATCATCATCAAAGAAGGAAATACATCACCCAAATAGAGGTCAGAGGAGCAGCCAGGTGTCCTGAAAATATGCATATGCTAAATTTATATATATAGGTACAACTTTAGAAATAATTGCTAAAATTTAAGTAGAAATACATCTGTATTGGAAGGCTTTGACCAGCTGATCTCTGTTCCTGCTCAGCTTGCTCTCTGGGTGTTAACGGTGATGGGCAAGCAAGACTCCACCACCATTTGGTTCTTTAGCTTTAAACCAGACTTGGACCAGGCAGCCCTTCATAGAGAGGGATGTCCTTTGTAAAGTAGGACACATGGTCAGCTTGTGCTAGTTACATCCTGTTTGGGGTACTGCAATGTATTGTACATGGGCTGCCTCTGAAGCTGTAGTTAGTTAAAAATGCAGCAACCAGATTGCTGAAACTATGTGTGTGAATGATATATTGCCAGTTATGGAATGCCTACACTGGCTTCTGGTCCAATTCTTAGTGCAGTTAGAAAGCATTTGCCTTAATCTTTAAAACTCCTAATAGTTTGGGACCCTGGTGCCTCAAATACCATCTCTACCTGCATGAACTTGCATAGGTGTTACAGACATTCTCAGAGGCCTTCCTCTAGGTCTCCCCAGTGGAATTCCTCCCTCCCTCCCTCTGGAGTGAGTGGTTTTTATGAGCTCCTATCTTTGGCCAATCTCACCTCCACACATCACTAATGACTCAGTTTATAGCTGAGAGGCTGCTTCCTGGTTGCTACCTCCCAACTCTTCCGCACCTCCTGTGCAACATACCTGGATACTTGGAGCAGCAGGTGAGGAAATGGTGCAAGCGATGGACAGGCAGTGGTGGGGGAAGAGGGATAAGCAAGAGGAATTGCAACTGCCTTATCTCCTGCTGCCCATCACATCTAATGTCTGGATTGTGAATCTAAGAAGCCACTCGAAGCAGATTAACCAGATGAGCAAGCACCACAGAGGTGATTCCAATGTTTGTGATTCTAAGGCCTGGTCTTAAAATACAGAGGGCATCAACAACCAGGGAGCCACAGCAGAAAGCAGAGCATATGAAAGGCTTCATGTATTCATACTCCCTGCCTCCTTTATTTCCATTTGCCTACCTCCCACCATCTCATTCTCTATGCTCCCTTTGTTTAGCAATTCCCTCGATTCCCTCTTGCATTCAGTGATGCGCCTTGCTTCAGGGGCCCTTTATAGTAATTTATTCCATATGCTCCTAACCCCTTTTTGTGTAAAATAGTTTTGCCTTCGTTCCCCTCACCCCCTTGTTCCCACCTTTCCATTTTTTAGATCATATCTTTTCAACTCTCTGGTCTTGCAAGTGTAAGGAGCTTGCTTGGATCAATTTTATCAATCCCCTTCATAATTTTTAAAACTTCAGTTGGGTTACACGAAGTCTCTTCCATTCCACTGAGAATACAATCAACTTCCCCAGTCTTTCCTCATAACTTAAATCGTTGAGCTATGGTATCATTTGTATAATTGCTCTACAGTTCTCCCCTGAAGAGCAATTAAACCTTTTCAAGGATATGGTGGCCAGTACAGTAAAAAAAAATTACTCAAGGTAAGAATCTCTTTTTTAATAATAATAATAAAATACCTCAAATAGAAATAACTCAATTTCCTTGATTTGTACAGAAGTTTCCCTAGTATTATTAATTTTCAGTTTTAGTTAAAAATGGAACTGAAATAGCCAATGCATTAAAAAAAAATTCATGTGTATAAATAGATAAAATTAAGGCCAGATACATTCTGGTCACGTGATGTGACAGCTTACAGAAAAGGCCAGATTGTGGGTGGAAGGAAGAGGGTTGGCTGCTTAAATGGCAAGTTAAGCATGGCATATTAAGGCCTAACAGGCCACCTTTGGCCTTCTCAAGGTTCATGGCAATTCTGAAATGAAGACATGAGATCAATTGGCCCTTAATTTCAAAAATACAGAGGAAATGCTGGCTATTTTCAGAGTTCCCTCTACGATCGTCCAATATATTCAATTCTATAGTGTTCAGGGCAGAATGAACATTATGGTTTTTGAAAGTGGGCAGCCGTTTGCTTCAGATCACTGATTGGTAATTAAACCATAAATGTGCAATGGTCATATTTACCCTGGAACAACACATGAAAGAATAATGGAGCAACTTTTACAGTCAAATCCATTCACCTTTGATAACAGTGGCATCATCTTCCCATCAATTTCCCCTTCTTGTACTTGTGTATCAGTTCGTACTTTTCCATGTTGTAGTACAGCCATATATAATATAAACGCTGGTCAGTTCCAGTAGTGTTCTGAACACTTCCTTGTTACTCCGATTGAACTCCCAAACACTTTTCTGTTCATTGGCATATACACCAGCACTTCCTTAATCTGCTTTAAGGCAGTAACTCGTACTCCAGTTCCTATCAGCCCCAGCCAGTGGAGTCAGTCCAACATCATCCAAAGCACCAGAGATTCACCAACCCTGCTGTAGATTCAGCTCTATATTCTCATAAAAACAGCACCATTACTTCACATGCTCGTGAGCAGGAAGTATGATAGTTACATTGGAAAATACAGCCCAATATATTTTGGTGCCTGAGGCAGAAAGTCCCAATGATACCCCTGTGCCGGTAAAAAATATAATAATCTAAAGAACTGTCAAATTATTATTCGTTAATTGTACTCCAAAATCTGCTGCGTGAGAAGAGAAGTCTCACCACACCTTACAGTAATGCCATCTTGTAGTTTATTTATGAAACTGCCCTATGTCTCCTTCTCCACCTTACCAAACTGCACTCCATTGCTTCAAGTGTTTTTATCCAGTCTGGCACACTTCTAGCACGAGTGATGGGTGGTCCAGGAGAAAATTGGCTGAAGCAATGAAGCACAATGAGGTGAGGTAGAAGAGGATTCACCCCATCCATTTCATTTTAGAAAAGGAGACAGTCTCCACCTGTTTTACATATGAAGGTTTAGGATACAAGAATAAATACACCTGGCTTTCATGTCACACCTAGATTGGCCTACAGGGAAAGGTGTAAAAATAATAGTGAAATGTGAAATACAAAATGAATCCCTGTTTCCGCAAGACCAGTGGCATAGCATGGGTTGCCAGTGTCTGGAGCCACGTGGAAGGGAGCGAAATGGATGAAGTACACATGTGCATTCAACTGTCTAATGGTGTCCACATCACCCAGGAGATCGCATCTGCAGAGATAAGAAAAGAAGAGTCAACATCAAGTCTCAATGACTGGGTGAGATTATATTCTCTTCATTCCCAACTATCAGAGAATGACCAATTCAATTTTCCATCCAATTCCTCTCCTCTTAAGCAGATCTGAATCATGTGTCAGGGTGAAACATTGTGCCATATGTGAAGTGGTACATTGATACGTGCTAGTTTTAGTATCTTGCACACCATATGAGTGAGCGGAACTGACAAAAATCACACAGAACAGCCTTTGAGTTTTCCAACTCAAATGTACATGGTGTGAATTTCTCCTTAGTTTGAGAGAGGCTCAAACTCACAGCTTCCAGGAAAAGAGCTACTGAGCCACTACTGTATGTTCTCCGTTGCCTACGTCTTGCAAAGCACATTGTCGGTTTCCTCATCCAGTAGGCAACTATGACTCAAAACTCTTTCTAGCAAGCAGCAAGATCACTGGTGGGAGGGTTAAGTTAACTCTGCTTTGATATCAAGGAAGCGCTTAAATAATTACCACCTTCATCTTCCCATTCAGCAGTTGTCTGCTCTGCTGCATTCTTTTAAGAGACAACCTGTCTCCTCCCCTAGTTTCAAATCACTCTTGCTTATCCGCAGGTTGCACATATCCATCCTATCTACATTTAGAAAACCATTAATTTACTCCCTAATCATCATCAGAAAGTCATCTCTTAAGTAGCAGTGCAAACATGAAAGCACCCTTTAACATATGATTTCCCCCACACCCCTTCAAGTAAGATGTCTTGGTTTTATCTTGCAAACATGCTCCCCCTCTCCCACTTTAATGTCATTTATACCTAGCACTCCAAATGAAGCAATTTTATGGCATATATATATATATATATATATATATATATATATATAGTCTGTTCCCTCTCAGTGTTGCCTTTAACATTACTCCTGGCAGACAAATCACTGTCTTTGGTGAGACAAATTATTCCTGTAACGTATTCAGTTGAGTCTTCGAGTGCCAGCATGTTCTTCCTCATTGTGAATCCCATTGTCTTTTCACTATGTTTATCCTTTGATGTGCTCCATCACCAAAGGTATAGTCAGTGTATATTCTACGATCCTGGCTCCTGCTGTGTATCTTTCTGACATAATACACTTTTCGTTCTCTCCCCTTATATCTTGCTTATTCCCATCTTTCTCTTCTCCAATGATTATTTAGTACTCAAGGGTACTGAAGGGGCTTGTGCATGTAATCTCAGAGCTGCTGTCTATAATCCTTAAGAACTATTGCGGAAGAGGTGAGGTTCCTGCAGACTAGAGGTGGCCAAATGTTGTCTCTATCTTCAAAAGGGGATAAAAAGAAAGACCTGTGTAACTACTGACTGGTCAGGAAAGCTCCTAGAACAGATAATTAAATGGTTGATCTGTGAGCACTTAGAAAAGGATGTTGTGGTTCCAAAGACCCAACATGGGTTTCTCAATAACAAGTCACACCAGAAAAATCTCATTTCTTTTTTCCACAGAGTTACAGGCTTGGTGGATCACGGGAATGCTGTGGATGTAGTATATCTTGATTTCAGTGAGGGTTTTGACAAAGTTCTCCATTATATTCTTGTGCAGAAGCTGATAAAATGTGGGCTGGATGAGGTAACTGTTAGCTGAATTTGTAGCTGGCTGATTGACTGAACCCAAAGAGTGCTCACTAATGGTTCCTCATAATCTTGGGGAAAAGTGACAAGTGGGATGCCACAGGGTTCTGTACAGGGCCTGTTGTTGTTCAACATCTTTATAAATGACTTGGATGAAGAAATTGAGGGGATGCTCATCAGATTTGCAGATGACACCAAACTGGTAGGGACAGCTAATGCTGCTGAAGACATATGCAAAAGGCCTCCAAGGAAATTTGTTAGATAAATTCATATTGTGCCTTTCACCAAATGATGCTCAATGCAGATAACACCAATAATGTAAATACAATTTTTAAAAAAGCAGTAGCATACTAAATAAGCCAAATATAAAAACAAAGCAGGTAAAGCATCTATAAAACAAGCAGTTTAAACCAACTAAAACACGTATTTGCAAGTCAGCTTCTTCAAAGGCCTGTCTAAAATTGCACTCTCGTTTCACATAGTAACCAAAATGGAAAACATATAAAGAAACTCATTTGGTAGCACCAATCCCCTGGGTTCTGATGACAGATGGGATTGGATTCAGCCCTAGAAGGTGGATTCATTCAGGAACTGTGTCTCCATACCTTTGCCAATCCAATGAGATTTATATTCAAGAAGGGAGCTTCATTTGAAAACTAGGCATTGCGTTAGCTTGTACAGCATCTGCTTTCAACATCTGCAAAAAAGATGGAAGATTTTTCAACATCTGCTCCACACACCTACCTGACAATTAAGAAGATTAGCTCATATATTTGCCCCTGAAGACCTTAATTTATCACTAAATTGGATTTTATGTTTCCAAATGTAGCTCCCTTATTGAATATAAATCTTGTTGGATTGGCAGCAGTATGCAGAGATGATTCCTGGCCGAATGAAGGTTCTAGGACTGAATCCAACTCCATCTCCTGCCTCCCTTTAAAACAGCAACCCAGCAATGACCCCAAGTGACTGGTGCTGCCAGAATCTGACTTCTTAATTGTCAGGAAGGAATGCAATGCAGTATGTTCATATACATAGAGTAGGGCCAAAATGTGTTATGTACATGCACCTAAAAGGAATGTACATCCCTGTGCACTGTGATTTGAAAGAAACATGGCAGGCGTTGAAGAGGAGCCTTTTATGTAATGCATTTTCTTCAACAACAATCCCAAGTGAAAACAACTTTTAAAAGAAGCTTCCCTGTATAGTGGCCTCAATCCAGCTAATGTTTGCCACCACTAAGTTCCACTGAAAGCAGGAGGGAGTGACATTCATATTTACTGATTTGTTCCAGTAGGGTTAAATGAGAGTTATGACTCACTCGTAGAGATGGGAGAATTTGTCAATTTCTGTTTCTTTTGGTTGCTGTTTTTTTCCAATCTGAAGTTCAGTTCTCCATATATCAGATCAGTTTCCAATTTTTAAGCAAGTAAGTCCTCATGAAAATTACTCGGCATTTTTATGCAAATGTCTCCCAATATGCACATTTTGGTATGCAATTTTGCCTAACGTATCCCTTCCGGCAAAGCAATTTTCTGCAATAAAATGCATTATGTTTTCAGCCATATATGCATTTTATGCACCTTACCCTAGGATATGCATTTTTGTACATGTTGCGTGGCTAGAAAACTGCACTGAAAAATTCAGAAACATGTTAATTAGGTAGGTTTACCTATAAATGTGAATTGAAATTTTCCCCATTCCTACTTACTAGTTATGCTTGACCTTAGCTGGATCAGGGCCTTCAGCTTTCTATGATGAGGTGGATTACTTAGTCTACCATTTACTCCTTAAGGCAATCTTTCTCTGATCCTACCAAAGGACCACTGCTTGTCCGTCCATTGGATTACTTGACAGCTTCTTAACACACAATGTGAGAAATGCAGGCACTGATAAAACCATTTGGAGCACAATTTGCCACGAATTCCTCCTATGCACACCCCACTGAAATGAATACTCGTACAAAGTTCCCATTCATTTCAATGGAGCTTTCAGGGGAGAACTTTCTGGTGGATTATACCCTTAGCTTTTATTACAACTTTTCCTTTCCAATTTTCTATTTGTAATGAGTGCATAAAAGATCCCCTTTTCACCCTATTGTTTTTGCTCTAAAAGCCACTTTATTCTTAATAAAAGGAATAATAAGTGCCAGTTGTAAAATAATTTGTCAATCACTTCCAGCACTTGCAATTGTAAAACACCTTTCTTTGGACCTCTCGGAGTGCTTTAGAAAAGATAAAAACAAATAAAATAAAATTACAATTACACTTAAATGGCAGAATTAAAATGATCAGTTTTAGATCACCTGAATTTTGTTGCTACCATTTGACAAGGGGAAATTGTTCGACTGAACTCCCTGGAAGGAGCTGAAATGCACAACAGTCTGGCCTATTCTGATCTTTGAATGAGCTTTTCCACAGGACCCTCATTAGGGACAAAGTTGAAGCTGAGCTGAAAAGCGCCTTATGCCCCTACAATTGAGGGCATTCAGTTGATTTCAAATTTAACTTCCCTGCTATTCCGTTGAGGTTCTTTTTCCTTTAAAGGAGTCTAATTGAAAAGAAGGGCAGAGTGAATAATTTCTAGGATTAGATGAGATAAACGAACTGGAGGATAGAATGGGTGCTATGGGGCGATGAGATTTTAAATTCCATGTTCACACACACAAAAATGTGTTTGTAGTCCATTGGGTCCTGAAGCTTGCAGTGCCCCATACACGGCTCTCCCTTGTTGGCAAGATGGGAGAGTGAGCACTTCCAGACAACCTGTTTATTGGGCAGTCAGCCCGAATTGTTTGCTGAGAGATTAGACAACGTTGGCTATTCGATGAGCATTCATTCTGGTTTCTTTGTGGGCAGGTTAGATGACATTGCCTCAAAGCAAGTGTTATCCTGCCCTTCCCACTGCATCCCACTGTCATTTCCCTTGTCACAAAAAGTTCACTTTTTTGGGGGGAGGAGCGAGTTTGTTGCACAACAGCTCAAAGTAAACTATAATCAGGAAATAGATGAAATTTGCTGGTCTAGCTGTACCTCCAGAGCAGTTTTAGCCTGCCAAATTGTAGGCCGATACTTCCAGAGGTTATCATGAAGGGCACCGTTAAAGTTTGATTTTAAAAAAACAAAAACAAAGCAGAAGTCTCAAACAGGCACATTGTCTTCCAAGATAATGAAACTTGTAGTCCAAAATGTCTTGAGGAAAGCTGCTCAAGATTATTCCAGCTATTAGCTGGCTACCAATATAATCTTTCTGCCCTGCAACTCCAGGTACTTTGGACTGCTACCAATTTTATGGGTACATTTCAGGCACAGATTGTTATGTAACATAGGTCTGGAGGCAGAATACACAAGCTCAAAGTTGATGAGCTACAATATGAAAATTTCCCTCAATTACCTGTGGGGTAAACCATATTTTACCGCCACTAATAATACTAATCATATGAAAAAGAAGACACATAACAGCAACAAGGCAAGGCAGAGATCAGTGTGAATTTCTTGCAGCCAGTTGAGACAATGGCGTTTTTATGATTAATGAGAATATTTTAAAGGCTGGTTCTTTATTTACAGGAGCAGCCAAATAATCACAAACATAAAAATGTAAAGATTACTAATTCTACAGCTGTACGGCACTGAAAACATTTCTTTAAAAAAATCAAGCATGCTCGTTCTATTAATAGTCCTTTTTAAACATGTTTATGTCAATTACTAAAACAAGATTGAACAATGTCAAAAAACATTACCGTTTAAAAACTGTCGTCTTTTCTGTGTTTTCATCTGCAAAGCATTAGGGTTTGTAAAATAGTTTTGACTGGGAATATGTATGCGTCGCCATGAAGACTTCCATATGTGCACAATGCTATTTGTGTATTGGATTGTGTGGTGCAAAAGTAAGGCAGCTGAGGATTTTCAAAAGGAATCTACAATTTGGGAGACAAACATCTCCACAGTGCAGGGCACCAGCAGGATAAAACTGAGCAACTGCTAATCAGAAGCATATTGTGAGGGGCTTGTCGAGGGCGCTGTGTGGAATCATGAGTTGCCTCGATTTGCTTGCAAATTGAAAATTGACCGTGTAACACACTTTCCCGTCCTGTGTAACATATTTCCTTGCTCTTCCATTGGGCGGCTTCACTCATGCCTATTCATCACTTCCTTGCTCAACATTTTTACAGCTACTCAGAAGTAATCCCTATTTATTTCACTGGCACTTACTCTCCCATAAGTGTGTTTAGGATTTATGACAGCCTCCGAGACTCGGAGCTTATGTGTAACTAGACTCCATTGAAAACTGTTGGGTTTGAGGTGAGGTGATATGAAAGGTCTCTCTAAGGCAATGGAAAGTCATCCTTGCCGCCACAGTTATCAAGTGTGAACCAGGCCATTGACTAGTCATTTGTCACTAGCATAGTGGAGTGAAAGACTTGGCAGCAAGCATTCTTGTTTCCCTTGTTGCTCAGAACCCAGAGTTAGTCATATCAATGACCCAATGAGGTAGCTTAGATTTACTTCATGGCAGAGTAGAGGTCTCAACCTGAGCTCACTCTGGACAATAGGGATGGGGGACACATGGCCTTCCAGATATTCCTGGATGACAACATCCTTGAGCATTGTCCATGCTAGCTGGGGCAGATGGAAGCTGGAGTTTAACATCTGGAGGGACAAGAGGGACTGACTATCTCTTACTGTGCTGTACCAGTGGAATTCTTGAGCATTGTTGAGATGTTATATTGACTACCAGCAATTCCTGTTCTTTTACATGAATGAAAAGACATGGATGGGTAGACAGACAGACAGACAGACAGACAGACAGACAGTAATTGAACAGAAACTTAGGTAAGCTTGTTCTGGATCTTGGTAGGATGCAGTTAATCACTAACTGTGTGTGCACATGTATGTGTATAATGTCTGGAATGAAATTTTAAGAAGAAACAAAAAAAGAAGAAAATTGGTGCATTGGCTCCTGAATAGCCAGGTTCCATGAGCTTGACAACTAAAGTTATGACTGTAGGTGTGTTCTCTCCCTAGAATAATTGAAAGTGAATTCAAGATTTATAAGCTCCAGAAATCCTGGCTAGAGCAAAGCTCAGGTGCGTAATCCACTGCTCAGTATTCAGGAAGAAAAACAACAACAACAGCAACAGATCTGTGATCCAAATGTCCCTGCAAATAAACCTTGAGGCAGAGTGAAGACTGGTAGCACGGATGATTTTCACTGTTTCACTTCAAAGGTTGTATAATATTTGAGCAGATTATATACTCTTTTAAGCAGCTAAGAAGGTTAGGTGATTTGGAGTGTGTAGTTTTATACCCATCGCTAACTCCAAGTTTAAAACTTTAAAATAGCACATGCCAGCTGACCTATGCCTCCATACCTTCATATGGCCAGTGGGGAGTAGGGTGGGGGGAGATGCACTACTGCCCATCTTGACCTCCATCAGCCCCACCATCCCAACACAGCAACCCTAACCCTAACCATTCCTAAATACGTGCTGAAAAAATATCCTGACAGCAGTGCTGTTAGGTAATTTCAGACTATGAACTCCATGATCTTACAGGGATGGATCCTCTCTTGTTTGTAACGCACATTGCTTTGCTTACTTCAAAATGTGGTACGCCAGCCTTGCTAAATTGGGGTGGGGTGGGTCATGGGCTTCTGCCTGAAACTTTGACCCTGTAAATCGTCAAACCATCAATTCTATCACGCGGGAGGCCACCTAAATTGTATAATTTGGCATATCAATTATTGGTATTATTAATTGTATTATAATTTGGCATTGTTATAATGTGGCTATTATCGTATTATTGTAATTGAAAACTAATAAAAATTATTATATAAAAAGAAAGTTTGACCCTGATAGCACCACAGTCTTCTGTCTGCATTATGCAGCAATCTGACACCCACTTTACAGCACAGCCAGCTAAAATGGGCATTCAATTCCCTGCACAGTTAAGGACAATTTTCAGTCCTGTGAATCATCCTTTAGTTGTTACTCCTTGAGCAGTATTGTTCAGAATTTCTTGGCTATTATTAGACCATTTATTTATTTATTGAGCATTCATTTGGATCCTTTATCTATATAATCACACTTCTTTCCCCTGAGTGATAAAATCCATTGAAAACAGCACTCAGAGATTTGAGCAAGGTATAGTTTTGTGTTGATAAATTCTACCTATGGCTGTATCTTTTCAAATACTAGTTTGAAATTCCTGCAGTTGTAATGACAAAAGACAGCACCATTAAAAAAAATGAAGGGTTTTTTTTAGCTCAAATGACAGTTATATAGAGGAAGTGATTATACATTTTAATAATTTTTTTTCTAAGAGGGAAAGACAGGAAATTAGACACCATATTAGTATAAAGACACTGTTATCACATCAAATGGTTCTTTTAAACTTCCTGATGTCCTCATTTAGTCTTACTGGTATACCCAGGAAGTTAAGGAATGTGTTATTATATGTTGTTATATTTGTATTCTACAGAGAAGGCTTAGATGCAATTGACTTACAGAAATAAGTCATTATTTTCCGTGGTTTCTATATAGTTGGCACTGACAATGATGTCTATCCTACCTAATAGGATCCCCAAACCAAATACAATTGTGTTTAAAGGAAAGAACTGGAAAATGGACCATTTTTCTTCTACTACTGAATCTAGACACACAAAGGCAAGATTCTCACCATGCTCAGTCATTTCCCCAGAGATTCATAAACCCCTCCCCTTTTCTGGTTGCACGCTGGTCTTGGTATGGAAATCTTGGCTTGCATTAAGCAAACATTCGCCCATAAACATCTGAAGCAGAAACTTCTGGCTTAATGACAGTTAACAAACCAGGTTAATAAGCCAGGATCTGATCTGACTTGGCCTCAGGCACAGAAGTTCCATTTCCAAGGTTCCTCAGGGAGGACGATTAAACCATTTTAAGTCTCTATCATTGTAGTATGGATCACATAGGCAACACCTATTCCTCACTTTAACAAAGGGGGCACGGAAGAAGCCACTTCTTAAATGAAATAAAAATCTCTCCCCACCTGTTATGATTGGGTCCAACATTTTATGTCAGACTCCCAAATTGTCGCTTGTTTAAAGTGTCCATTTACTAAATGCAAATATTTGGAAAGGAATCAGCATATAATAAAACCTGTACTTTGACTTTGGGAAATTCATCACAGTAAAAACTGGAATAAAGAAAGGAAATAATAACTGAGGAAAATAATAATTGGAGCCATGACACACTGAGTCTCTTGTGTGGATTACAGTTCTTAAATAGGTCTATTAAGGTGGGTGGCATCTATAGCTAGCAATTCATCCATTGGGAGATTGAGACTTCAGCCTTGCTGCACTTAAGACATGGGCACAAAGTGGCCTCAACACCTCCTGCCCAATTTTTATCAGTTTGCGCCCCCATTGGACCACCCCTGTCATACACCTTACAAGCAAGAAGATGATTTCACTTTCAACGCTCATGAAATCTTCCTGTACTCTCCTTTTTAAAAATATAGATGACCCCATATATTAATATTTACATTTTCTTCTGCTTCATACTAACGTATCATGGTGGACAGAATGGAAAAGTCAACATTGCCAGGCTGATCTAAAACATTACACTTGCTCCACTTGTGACTATACTGCATTTTTGCCATCTGTTTCTTTCCATAATTAAAATCATTGTTGATTTTATTCTCTATCAGGCTCAGTATTGGGGAAATGTCATTTCCCTGCAACAGATGCTTTGAACATGTGGCTATTTACAACAACTGTGTCTTTTATTATTGCACAGTAAAACAATCATCTGGATGCAAATTCTAAAGGGGTGGCTATTCTAAGTCTGCTGCTGCAAAAACAAAGAAGAGTTGTGGTACCTTGCAAGACCAATAGTAGGTTGGCAGTGCAATTCAATGCATATTTGCTCAAAAATTAGCCCCATCATGTTCAGTGGGATTTACTGTCAGGTATGTAGATAGATAGACTTCAGTTCTCTATACATTTGCCTGGGGATAGGCCACAGTGATACTTGCTTCAGAGTAAGCACGGTTAGAATTGTAATGTTATTTTGGCACAAACATCTACATTCTACAGCACAGATTTGTATAACAATAAATCTGTTTGATATTAATCTGTTTAAGGTGTCACAAAATTCATTTTGTTATCTTCTCCTCACTTACCTGTGATTAAGCCCCACCAAACCCAGTTGGATTTACTTCTAAATAGGGATTGTGTTAATCTGTCAATTTTGGTTTCTCATATTTCCATATCAGTTTATTTGTTTGGCCCTCTTGAAATTTCATCATCATTTTAGGGCGAATTTCTCCAAATATTCACATTTTTGTATGCCATTTTGTCCAATGTAAACATTTTTGCAAAGCAATTTCCCCCAATGTAATGAATTTTTGTGTGTAAATTTCACTTATCTGAGCATTTTAATGCACACTTTACCCTAGACTACACAATTTTGCAAACACTGGTTGGTTGGAGAAACGCATTGCAAAATTCGGATTTTGAACAATGTCTGTGTTTCAGTTTATGTATTTGTTCAGCAAGTGCAACTTGGGAAGGTCTGTCTTTATGTGCGATCCGAATTCTAATTTCTCCTTCATCTTTGCTTCTGAGTAGACATGTATAATATTGTGCTGTTAGATTGGTATCTGCTCCCATTTATCAGCTTCTCGGCTTCCAGCCCTGCCACTGCAATAACTAGGGCGTTACCTTCATCTCCCAGGCACTAAGAGGTTTAGAATGTGCCTGGAGAGAGTTTAGGGTCTGGCAGAGTAGCTCATATCTGTTCATCTCCACAAACAATCCCTGTAAATTTAAAGCAGAAAAAAGGGGGGACCTGCTGCTGCCATTCAGCAAGGAGTCTATTATGAATCCCTAGGTGGCATGCAAAGCATTTAGACTCATTTCATTCATATGTCAGGTAAAGACTTTCATTTAGAAGTGAGATGAATACTGAATAATGGATCTTTTGAATAATGTAATTAAGAATTCATTAAAGCAGCCTTTTAAAACCCTGCAAAATGCAGTGCATGTACAGTATACCTCCCAGCCCTAAAACCAGGAAAATGCAGTATGGAATTAAAATGAATTAACAGGAGGGGGGGAAACAATGTAGAAAATGCTGTTTAGAAAATCCACCTTTTGAAGCTAAATGAACAATCGGTAAAACGACGCAGGCTGCTTTCTTTTCCCCTCCCACAGCTTGTGAGCTGTCAGAAAAGAGCTTGGTATTTAAGATGAGCTTATTCCGTGTTGGGACAGAAGGAACCAATCTAGTCGAGGTGGAAAGAAGCATCCTAATCCTAAATTACTGCAATGCCCTCGCAATAGTCCCCTATTTGGGGCAGATTTGGGGCCCTAGTTAAGGCCATGCAATTGAGACTTGGGTGATAAGGAGGCCTGGTTCCTTGGCTTCTCAGAAGAGTGGGTGTATGCATCTCCAACCCTTTGACACCACAGACTCCATCAGTGTTGAACCTCTTCTGACAGCCTCTTTGGCAGGCTAACCTTCTTCCTGCCTGTATCCCCTCTGATCATAAACACTACCTTGCTCTGCTCTGTTTGGCATGACCAAAGGACAGTGCAGAGGAATGTCTACCAGAACGGTTGATGCAAGGCTGAAGGTCAGGAATTCTGTTCTTCTGGTGAGGAGGGGGGCTTTTATCTAGCCTCCTCAAGCAGACTAGCCCATCTCAGTCACAGAAGCAGGGGCTTAACAAGTGGGCTTTGTTACCTCATCTTCCCAGAGCGAGACTAGGGTGGTCTTCCGTCCATCCTTTGGTGAAATAGCAAGGATGTGGATGGGGAAAGAGAGGCTTAGAAACCTTTGGTGTGTTTAGTCAGGTGAGTTGGCCATTTATGTACCTGGTGGAGCAACAGAAGGGTGGGTCAGGGCAGTGGTGTGTCAAAGGAAGTAACTGGTTTTGGTAGAGTGTACGGGAGTTATTTAGTTATTTCCATTTATGAATTAGTAAAGGTAAATTACTACTGCTAGTAGTAGTAGTAGTCTACAAAGGGTTCAAGGCCATCTCTATCCCAAAACTGTGACAGAAACCAGACTGATATGGATCCAGGTGATCAATTTCATCCAAAAGTGCCTGGCTATGACTCAGAAATGGCAAATTAGAGACTGGCCTTTAGTTGCCAGTTTCAGCAGAGTCCAATGATGGTCTTTTAAGCAACGGATTGACCACTGTCTCTTTCAAGGCAGCTCAAAGACGCCTCTCTATCAATGAGGCCCTAGCCACCATATTGACTTGGCTAGAAAAAAGTTGGCTGATATCAGCTATGAAGTGCAATGGTCACTCCCTCCTGGTACATATCAGACAGGCCCTGCTTCTTTTGTCCAAGACCTTGCTTTTTCAACAAGCCTTTTAAGCAGAGACCTTTATTCCAGTCTGTATTGGGCCTCCAATCGTTTTCACATCATTATGTGTATGTGTGTGTGTGTGTGTGTATAAGAAACTGTATAATTGTTTTTATAGCTGATGCTTTTATTGTGAAACTGCTTTTGAGATATTTGATGGGAAGCAATTAAACCACAGAGCCTAGGACTTGCTGATCAGAAGGTCGGCAGTTCGAATCCCCGCGACAGGGTGAGCTCCCGTTGCTCGGTCCCTGCTCCTGCCAACCTAGCAGTTCGAAAGCGTGTCAAAGTGCAAGTAGATAAATAGGTACCGCTCCGGCGGGAAGGTAAACGGAATTTCCGTGCGCTGCTCTGGTTCGCCAGAAGCGGCTTAGTCATGCTGGCCACATGACCCAGAAGCTGTACGCAGGCTCCCTCGGCCA